>NC_083711.1:46250000-46875000 GCF_033118175.1 Dama dama | reverse complement strand
TGTAGGAAAATACTGGAAAAAAAATAATATACCAGGATGACTGTTCAGGGTAAATAATGAATAAATTGACTTAATCATAATTCTCCTTTTGTTAAAAATGACAGTAGATAGAAGTTCTAATCCTAAAAAGCACTGTAAATGTTTGGAGTAGGCCTCTAAATGTGGATTCATCAAAGCAACAGTTGTATCCAGGGCCACTGATAAAAGATATATTGTATATGTGATCATTTCAGACCCTTCCACAATGTAGAGAAAGAAGTCATTTGCATGCTAATGTATGCAAAAAGATAAGTAATTCCTCCCCTTCTTCTCCTGCTAAATACTGATCACAAAGCTTAGATTCAATGGCAGTCTCTGAAAGCTGGTACTAAAAGTCATTGCTGGGGAAGAGAAGAGCTTTATGTGTCTAGCTAGGCCCATGAACAAAGCCAAGGTTTTAGTCAAATACAAGGCTTACATTCCAGCTGTGCAATCATCTCCCTCTGTGACCTCAGACAAATGATTGTACTTCCACATTCCTATTTCTTCATCTTTAAAAAATGTCAAAGTGTGGTGGAGGGGAGAAGAATCTCAGTGTTCCTACTCAAACTGTAGATCAAACTGTTATAATTGAACCCACAACATAACCTAGTCCCACAAACCTAGAGTAGATGCCATAATGTTATAGCATTTGTCACTTAAAATCTGCTTATATCCCAGCTGTACAGACACGAAGGTGATGTACTATTTAAACAGTAAAATAAATCCCATTAGAGTGTACTACTAGTGGTGTTCTTTCCCTGCATTCTTTTAACTCCCTTAAAACAAAAGTGTTCTTCTGGGAAACATGAAAAAGACTGAATATACAGGATGTGAAACTCTTTTTGAAGAGTAAGTTTAGTTTTAATCAAAACCCCATTCTACTTTTAATATTATCCTTCATCTGAGAATGGGAAGAAAAACTTACTTGGATTATGCTCTTAGATGAATAAGAGAAAATTGTTTCTAGCTCTGGTTCTGTGCATAACCAGGTATGTGACCTTGGAAAATTAGGCTGATACAGAGAAGAAAGGGCTTCCCTCATAGCTCAGTCGGTAAAGAATCCACTTGCAATGCAGGAGACCCCGGTTCGATTCCTGGGTCAGGAAGATCCGCTGGAGAAGGGATAGGCTACCTTCCCTGGTGACTCAGCTGGTAAAGAATGCACCTGCAATGTGGGAGACCTGGGTTCAATCCCTGGGTTGGGAAGATCCCCTGGAGAAGGGAAAGGCTACGCACTCCAGTATTCTGGCCTGGAGAATTCCTTGGACTGTACAGTCCATGGGGTCGCAAAGAGTCAGACAGAACTGAGTGACTTTTTTGCTTTATAGGAGAAAATATTATATAACCATTACATACATTTGGGAGGCTTTACAATAACATTGGAAATAATTATAATAAGTTTAAAAGCCTTTAAAAGGGTTTTTTGTGCTTTTAATAACTTACAAAAGTAGTCAAATAATATTAAGTGAAGAGGCAAGAAAAGGTATATTAATTATATGTTCAGTATGATCTCAGCTGGCAAGACTAAAAAGAAATCCAACAAAATGTCAGCAGGGGTTGTCTTATTTACTGTGGTGGAATTGTAAGTGACGCTTTTCTCTTCTCTCAACTTTTCTACAGAATTTTCTCTAATACCATATATTATCTTATAACTAGAAACTAACAAACTATAAAAGAAAAAAGAAAATAAATTACCCCGATGCAAAGAGACTGCTTTAGCTTTCATCCATTAATCCTGCAAGTAGTAGTGACAGTTATCCCTAAGAATGATCAATAAACTTACACATGCCCAACATTCTCAGAGTCAAAAGATTAGTGATACCCCACACCTTGCGAACATGGATTTCCTGGTATAGCTGAATTTCTCTGCTCATTACTGGAGTCAAGTGATGTATAATCAGGGTTGGCAGTGAGGGAATAATTGCTTTTGCCATCGACCAGGAAGCCATCGACCCCAGTGGAAGAGGGGTTGGATGCTGGGCAGCTGTGATGCACTGGGAAACACCTTATTAATGGAGCCACAGAATAACTTCCAAATGAGCATAAGTCATGCCTAGCAAATGTGTCAGCAAACCTCTGTGGCTTTATTGCTCACCCCTCTTCCTAGAAGAAACCACCTCCCTCTCCCACAGAGGAGTTGTGGCCAGTTCTGGAGCCTGCACAACTGAACACGTGCTCCAGAAGGCCTCTCCAGTGTCTTTCTGAAATGTTCAACCAAAGCTCTTTCCTGGTGCAACTGTCACATCCCCATTCACTCTATGTTTATCCAGCACCAAGTATGTGCTGGGCTTCACTGGTTCAGACAGTAAAGAATTCACCTGCAGTGCAGGAGACCCAGGTTCAACCTCTGGGTCGGGAAGATCCCCTGGAGAAGGAAATGGCAACTCACTCCAGCGTTCTTGCCTGGAGAATCCCATGGACAGAGGAGCCTGGCAGGCTTCAAAGAGCCTGACACAACTGAGTGACTAACACTTTCGTTTTCAAGTATGTGCTAAACCCAGGAGACAAAAATATCTCCTCGTTTAAACATGAAAGTTTAAAACAAGCCAAATTTGACTCACTCTGGCATAGCAGTATCTTGAAGTTATAACTTGGAGTTTGCCTCAAGGCATTATAGCAAGAGGTTGCATTTTATTTTATTTTGGTTATTTATTTTTGTTCTCTCATATTTTCAGTATGTAATCTTCTCATCAAAAGTTGCGTTTCAGAGTCAGGAAGAGCTGGGCTTCAATCCTGAAAGAAAAAAAAAATATTAGTAACTTTCCCTGATTAATTTACATAACTTTTCTGAGCTTTGATTACTTATCTACAATGGACCTAATAAGACTGATGACATTTAAAATCCCTGCAGCAGACCATTGCAATTCTTATTACATGTTACTTGCCTATGCTGTTAGCAACATATATCTATTAACAGTTAAACATAATAGTAAAGGCATATTCCAACAAAAATCATTGCTACTTCAAAAACACACGGAAAGAATAATCAATTTATCTTATCAGAACAATGTGCCCCTGAGAAACATGGCTAGAGAATAGACCATTAATCCCTCAATTACTTGTAATAAACAGAAGTCATTCTAGACTTTAAAATTTTGTTTTTATCTATATCTGATGGAAGCATTAATTCCAGCACAGAAGCCCTCAAGTAAGTTGCTGACTGTAAAGTAAGGTATCTTACTAGAGCCACCTCTCTCTGAGAAGTCCAAACTACTAGAAACAAACAAACCAATTAAAATCTCACATACTGTTGAATTTTGGCTCAACCCTAAATCATCCAGAAACGGGCAACCAGCTCAACTAGCTTAAACCACACTCGTCAAAGGAAACAAGAATAGCTGCTTTGTATCCTCATTCACTGTTTTCTAGACAGTAGAGAATGACCCAAGTGTTGCTGAGTGAAAATAGAAGAGCTACTTTCTGAAATATGAGAGAGAAGGCCAGGTCAAATGTTCATTTTGCTGAAGGTGAGGATACATAGAGGGATAGTGTAGGAATGAGGCTTGGAGGAGGCTATAGACCATAATTGGAAGTACTTGTATTTGCCATCATCATTTCATTTAAAACTTGTAACATATACAGGATCTAAGCATGTGAGAGATAAGGAAACTAAAATAGGTAATGTCACCATGCAAGAAAGGGGATGGCAGGGTAGATACACAATTTCCTGATTCCTAGGCCAGAGTTGTTTCCCACCATCTCATGCAACCTAGTAGATGTCTTACCAATGGACTAAAATCAATGCTTGGCAGACTGGAATAAATTTGCATACATTTGTTACATTGTTTTGTTATGTTTTGTTCACATGTCCTGTAGCATATGAAATGACAAATTTGTTTTGGTTGCATCTTTGGGGTTAGTATAAACAATAGATGTAAACAAAGTATTATGAAGAAATATACAGAGAAATCACACGTGGATAAAATAATTGAAGAATCACTTAGGTGATGAAATAAATCACGAGGGTTTTCCTTTCTAGAGAAATGAGCAAATAGAGGAGAAGCATGATTTACCATGCCTGTCTTCTCTTGGATGCATCCCCTCAACTGCAAATGAATTATTTTACTTCCTACATATTTTCCTCCTTGAAACCCTTTGATAGTTAGATTAGCTGAAATGTGTGAAGCCCACTGTTTGCTGAGAGTAAAGGAGAATTCTAACTCCAGTCACGGTTCTTCATCTGCTCTTTTTGAGCTGTGACAGTATCTGGAGCAAGGAGATATCTGCCAAGACTTTAAAAATGCCATCTTGCTGCTCCTACGCACATCGGTTAAGTAGAGGCAGGCCCTGACTCAGTCTGACCTCTACAGCCTTCTTTTCCTCATAGACAGAACTACTTTATCCCCTTCTAAATACTCCTTATCCCCAATCTAAGAAACCACTCCTGACAACTGGCAGAAAAGACATAAGTAACGCCAGCTCTCTCTATTCTAACATTTATCATCTTGTGATACTTGCTCCTAGTTAGGTCATAAGCTTGCATCCTCGTCTCTAATTGTGAGAAATCAGAGGACAGCAGCTGTGTCTTGCTTTCCTTTGTACATTCAGAACCTGGCATACCAATGGCATACAGTAGGCACTCAATAAGTGTTTGCTTACTAACTGACTGATTCATTAAACTGAGCTTCTGTCTTGGTGCTGAAACCCAGTCACCACCAGTCTGGGGACTCAGTCCCTATTCTGAGTTGGTATCCAACCCCTGTTGGGTACTTCCTAATATTGTAGCTCTTCTTGGACACAGGGCCCTCCGTTTCTCGCTCCTGGAAATTCACACACAGACCTTAACTCCTGCTCTTGAGCATCTTACTGCAAACTTTTGATTCTTGGATCACCAAATGCCATCCTTCTCTGCCTCCACCTTCACTCCGACTTCGTGACTTGCCAGGACACCGCAGCAGCCTGCATAGACTCTCCTGGGGGCTATTTTTGCCTGGACTATCACTTCGATGAGTGTAATGTATATACCCAGATGTCTTTTGCTTATCAATTATACACAGTAATTGATAAGCAAAATCACCTGTTTTTATAAAAATATAATGGTTTACATGCTACTATAGCCTATTCTATTTATATATAAAATCTGTGACTATCTAAGTTATATCAGCGTTCCATGAAATAATCTGTCAAATGCAAAAAAGAGATACGCAAAATAAATATTATTTACCCAAACAGACAATTAAGTCACCTCAAAACTCATTAAAGTTGTGTGTGTGTGTGTGTGTGTGTGTGGTTTTTGTTTAAGTCAGTTGAACTGTCTCTACCCTTTATGTTTCTTTCCAGTTTAAATAACAGGTCAGTCAACACATTTCCTCATATTGAAAGTTTCAATCTTAAGCTCTTGCTTCATCTTACTTTTCATAAAGTCAAACAATCTAATCTGTTGTTTAGATACTAAGTCATGTCCAATTCTTTTGCAACCCTGTGGACTGTAGCTCACCAGGCTCATCTGTCATGGGATTTCCCAGGCAAGAATACTGAAGTGGGTTGCCATTTCCTTCTCCAGGGGATGTTTCTGACCCAGAGATTGAACCCACATCCACTGCATTGGCAGAAGTTCTTTACCACTAAGCCATTAGAGAAGCCCCAATCAAATGAACTAAAACAAGTCAGTTTGGGGAATTCCTTCTTAAAATTCACCAATGGCTCCATTTGTCATGGAATCTGTAGGCCCAAGTGTCTTGGCCTTGATACTGAAAACTTACCTCTAAGAAAACATCCCAACCAAAAAACCAACCTCTGCCAGCTCACTGCCTACAACCACTAAGATGAATAATTAGAAAAGTCCCCTGGAGCTTGGGAAAAATCAGAGAAATTTGTAACCTTCACAAAATAATGGATAACATTGTCATCAGTTTTTCAAAATTCTTTCTGAATCATTGAGGAATGAATTGTTTTAATAGCATTTTCCCTTGCTAAGAGGAAAATGACTCATGGCTTCAAAGACGAGCTGATGCCAAGGCCGAGGCAGAGCAGTGCTTTCAGTTTATCTACCTCACTGCTCTTAAACCAGTTGTTTGGAAAATACGCCCAATCTTCCTCAAAGGTCCCCATTAGCAGAAGGATCACGAGGTCATGTTTGTCCATATCATGCCACATCCTACAGCCAGTAATGGACGAGCAGAAAAAGTCCTCAGAGGAAAGGCTCATTTCATAACGTTTTGTGTGAAGAGTGAGATGAAACACTCAAGGGAAAATATTTCCTTCTAACAGTGCTTCACCACATGAGAAAATAAAGGAGATTAAATTTAATATTTAAGGATAACAGAATATTAAAGCAGTTTTCTTTCTATCTTTAACTTCCAGATCTAATTGAGTCACAAAGCATTAGAACTGGGTCATTTTAGTTAGGTCGGATCTCCCATTACCTTTGTTTAAAAGTCCAGGGGAAGTAAACTATGTATTGAGTTCTCATGCAATTGTAGTAAAATATGATAATTACATTTAAATTTATCTCCATGGCTGGTGAATGCAGAAAGTCAGGAGGAGAAAGATGGATGTAGTGCAGTAGTCGTTTGATTGCTTTTATTTGCCTTATTGCTTCCACGTGTAATAGACCATAGTCGTAGACTGCAAACTCTTCTTCACTGGGCTGGGTTGAGGGGATATTCTGAAGCCCTTAGCTGTGGCTACCCATGACGCGCAAAGCGCAGGAATGGAACAACCACAATTGAAGGTTCTTTGTACAGATTTTCCAATGGTATTATCTCATATATTTTTAAATACTTTCATACTGTCCATTAAGGGCATCAAAATTTTGAAATTCACCTACTGCTTGATCCTGGGACTTTACCCTTGAAAACAGGCACCCCGGCTTCCTGTGTGGAATCATGGGGATCAGAAGCAACTCCCTAACAAGTAATTGATAGTTCCTCTCCAAAGAAAATGACTTGAAGGGTAAAACAAACAAATAACACCAAATCTCTCAACTTATACAAGAACAGGAAATTACTGGTACTTTTTTGGTTCTCTAAAGACAGAAGCAAAAAGGTAGGGTCAGGACTTGACTTTCTCTGTATTCCACACTTTCTCTCGTTGCTGTAAAAGAAAATCCTCTTAGAACTGGAAAAAAATAATTAGGACAAGTTCAGAGATGATTAAAAGACTGAAATTAATTAAAAGAATAGAATTGTGAGGAAATAATAAAAGCACTGGCCCAACGAGAGCAGAGTAGCCATACATATTGAAGAATATGAATGGAAAAGAGAAAAAACATTATGTATAAGAATAGTATAATGAAAAAAAAGTGAGATTTATCCATAATAGCAGTAGTTAAGTTAGTGAACTCTGCTAAATTCTGTAGAAACACTATTACTTTTAACCCTCACAACAACCTGGAGAGGTAGATATTGGCTCCACTTTATAAAAGAGGAAATAAAGATGACATGCAGAGGTAAAGTAGTTTACCACACAGCTGGTAATTAGCATAGCTGGAATTCAAACCCAGATTGTTTGAAGGCAGAGCCTACACTTTCAATCACAACACCATATTGCCTCTTGGTCTCACTTCTTTTTTTTAACCAACAAGTTGTGTGACAATATCCATCTGTCTCAAATTTTTTTCATAAAATGCACAGTAATACATTATGTTCTGTTTGTTTATGGATTTGGGCCAGGTAGAGCACTAATCTGAAAAGGCAGGGTAGTGTAATGGTTAGAATTGATCGAAAGTCAGACTGAAGGGTTTCAGTTCCCACGTCTGGTCTGCCCTTTACTATCTATGTGACTTTAGGTGAGTTACTTGACCTCTTCTTCATCCATGGTAAAATGAGGATATTAATAATCCCTGCACCATGGGTTTGGTATGAGAATTGAGTTGTTATTGGTACAGTGATCGAGACAGTGGCTGGCACATAATAAGCACCAAAATGTTTTAGTTAAATAGATTTTAAAAATCTGAATAGGTTAAGGCAAAAAGTGTTTAAACATTAGTGTGGATTGGCCACATGTTAAGCAACAGCTTAGCAATCACTACTAACACTTTATAGCCCATGTCTGCCCTCTGCTAATTTTTTAACCAGAAATTTAATCTAAAATGCCAGCTTCCTCTTAATTAAAAAAAAAAAAAAAAAAAAAAAACTTCTGTAAAGGAATTCAGATATGGTTCAGTTGGCGCTCAAATACCAACACTCAGTCCTTTTCCTCCTCTCGCCAGCACTTTCTTCTCTGTTGGCCTCTATTCTCGGGCTGGTTCTGTCTGTGTGGCTGTTTTCAGTACCCACGGGTCTCCCTGCAGCTAAAAATCCCAGTGGAAAAAAAGATTCTTATCACCGATATGTTCACCCAAGTCCAGAACTGACTCTCATTGGCCCCGAACTGGGTCACATGGTGATCCTGGAACCAGTCACTGTGCGTGGTGGCTGAAGGACTGAATGTGCTGAGTGGTCTCGCACACACTGTGTGAAGGGCTTCCCAGGGGTAAAGAATCTGCCCGCCAGTGCCTGAGATGCAAGAGTTGCGGGTTCTATCCCCGGGTTAGGAAGAGCCCCTCGAGGAAGACATGGCAAATGGCAACCGTTCTAGTATTCTTGCCTGTGAAATCCCACGGACAGAGGAGCAGTCCATGCGGTTGCAAAGAGTCAGACATGACTGATCACACACACACATACACATACCGCATGAATGGAAGGTGGGAGAAAGCTTATATCCTAAGGAAAATGAAGGTGTGGTTATGAGAAGATGTGATAATCAACAATAGAGAGGCAAGATAATAAATCTCTACCATAATAGGCAATAATACTTTTGTGCTACAAAGGTTGCATTGGGAAATAAAAACTTTGTTTACCTATTTTTTGGTCTGTGCCGCGTTCAGCATGTGGGGGTCTGAGTTCCCCAACTAGGAATCGATCCCATGCCCTGGCAGTGAGAGCACTCAGTCCTAACCACTGGACCTCCAGGGGATTCCCATTGTGTATGTGTTTTGAAATAGTGACACGCTTTACGCTGAAGTTAAGAAACTTAAACGATTTTGTCCCTATGGCATTCTCCGCCTGTTGAAAAGAAAGATGCCTTTCATAAACAGAAACGATTTAATATTTGTTTTCACTCTTTGTTAACTATTTATAAGTTTATTTTTAAACTCCATTAACCTTGTTCCTTTCAGTTCTCTTATAAAGACAAATGAATAATAAACTCAAGGAAAGCATGAAAAGTCCAACAGACCTATTGAAAGAGCAAAAGGGTTTTGGTTTTGTTTTTTAATTTAATTTACCATGATGACTCCTAGAAACGTATCTCTAGAGGTTATATTCCTTTCCAACCTTCCTGCCTCAGACTGAGATCATGGCTCATTCTGTCCTGTACTTTTTCTTTAAATTAATGCCCTCTTTCTACTCAAATGAACACATTAAATGCATCCAGAAAAACTGGCATTAGAATGAATAGACAAAGAGATTTTAATGTCAAAATTCATGTAAGAGAAATGTTACTATTTTGTTACCCTCTTAAAATCATAAGGAACAGTGATCAAAAGCGGGTTTCCATTTCTTTCCAAGAAATCTTAGTATAGTTTAGCAGAAGCACAAGATATAAGTGGTATTTGGAAACCCCCTGTATTCTATAATGTGGTTAATGTTGTCATACTGTCTTATCTAGGAATTTTTCTGTGCCCCTCTAAAGTGTCAGTCGTCACATTTTAAAATGTTTATCTTGTACAGCTGTTTGCTTCATCCTTTTCCTAAGTCACTGGAATGATATTTCTAAAGAGTTACTTTAGATAAGATTTGGCATTGACCTTACTTGAAAAAATGTAGGCCATTTTACAAGCCACAGTGAATTCCTCACAGCACAAAACCGCCATGACATATGAGCTTTGTGTGATGATAACGTTGGAGCCCATGAAATGTACTAAATATTAATCTGCTCACACTATCCTGGCTCTCTACCGAGCCTGCATTCCCACATGCACACATCTTATTCTCAAGTGAGGTGTAAGAATTGTTGAGCTCAGAGGTGTCAGTCCCCCAGCTCTGACATGTTGTGTGTGTTATCTCCCCTACCAGGCATCTTTCCACAGGCAGCGCAGAACAAATAATGTTGATATGTTTCTATGAATAGAGAAAAAGCTCACATCCAAATTCCCCAAACCTCATGCAATTCTGTGGGTGATTTAACCAAGCCCAATTTCCAGTTCCAGATCTTGGGTGCGGTGGGGGAGAGGAGCCCATTAGCCCTCCTTTTAAAAAGCCCATAACAGTTTAACAGCTTGCTCAGCCTTAATAACTGTCCTTCCATGTCTTCCACGTGTCTTGTAACCCTCAGAAAACATCTCATCTAGTAAATCCTAACTTTCTGGGGAGATGAAAAGACCAGAGTAGGAAAGATGTTCATGTGATTCTTCAGCCTATAGTTTAGAGAAAGTAAGTGTTAGAATGAAATGCTGTCTCACTTCTCTGTATTCTTATTCAGATATGGAAGTCCTCAGGTCACTAGTAAGCTCTTCAGCAGGAGCATAGAAATAAGGATGACTTTGAAATTCTATCGCCATGATCTCAAAATAAGCATTCTTATATGAATGGAAGGTTAAGATGCATCAAAATCATTCTAATAAAGGATCAGTATAGATTGGCCCTTTTGCACCACACAAGTAATACCTTCAGGACTGCTATGTGATAAACAAACATCATTGTGCAATTGAGATGTCAGTGACAAACTTGAAGCAAAGTCTACTTAGGGAAAAAAAAATTGACAAGGATAAAGGCTGTGGGAAGTGAAGAAGAAAGAGAAGGGAAGGGAGATGAAAAGAAGAGAATGAAAGGAAAGCAAAAGAAGTGAAAGGGAAAGCAAAAGGGAAAGGGGAAAAAGGAGGAAACAAAAGACTATAGATGTAGCCTGCATAGAAGTGTCCTTGACAGATTAAACAAGCAACTGTTCACAGAGGGAGGGAATGCCTATCCCTTATAGGCAGGAAATGTGACATAGTTCTTGGACCTCTGTGTAGATGCGGGAGCCAGAGATTTATTTCTCTAGGCCAAATCTAAGTATTGTACATTTTTTCCACTGCCACATTACAATTCACAACAACAACAAAATAAAGTCACACCTACTTATCTTCCTTCCTGAATAGAAAGGAATAACTTCCTGAATAGTTCAGTTCAAAAAACATTAGGTGGGGTGTCATTAAGCCAGTAGTTCATGGCGGGTGGGCGTAGGAGCAGGGACTGCAGTGGCCTGGCAAGGAGTAAAAGCCCAAATGCTGCCGCTGCTGCTAAGTCACTTCAGTCGTGTCCGACTCTGTGCAGCCTCATAGACGGCAGCCCACCAGGCTCCTCTGTCCCTGGGATTCTCCAGGCAAGAACACTGGAGTGGGTTGCCATTTCCTTCTCCCCAAAAGCTTGGTGAGGAGGGTATTTATACATGGTGTCGCTGTTGCTAGGCATTGGGCCAAGAGATTGATTACATATATGCTGCTGCTGCTGCTAAGTCACTTCAGTCGTGTCCGACTCTGTGTGACCCTATAGGCGGCAGCCCACCAGGCTCCCTGGTCCCTGGGATTCTCCAGACAAGAACACTGGAGTGGGTTGCCATTTCCTTCTCCAATATATGAATGTGAAAAGTGAAAGTGAAGTCACTCAGTCGTGTCCAACTCTTAGCGACCCCATGGACTGCAGCCCACCAGGCTCCTCCGTCCATGGGATTTTTCCAGGCAAGAGTACTAATGTGGGTTGCCATTGTATATATGGGTGTTGATCAAATAAGTAGATATATTGGAACTATAAGAATGGTGGGGATCAGCATCTTCACTGCCTAGGACAAGCTAGGATGAATCCTGTGATGTTGGATTGAACTTGGAAGGACCAGTACAAACACATAGATTCCAGTAGATAGATGGTAGATAGGCAGGTAGATAGGTAAGTAGATAAATAGGTAGATATGGATGTTGTGGTAGCCTGCTTCTAAAACAGCCTCCAGTATTTTTTTTTTTTTTTTTTTTTTTGGTAAAAACAGCCTCCAGTATTTTTGAATCCAGTTCCTCATACCTTTGTGAAGTCCTCTCCTATACTGAATAAGGTTCACTTGTGTAAACAATGCTAAAGAAATGAAAGAGTGAGACTTTTGAGGCTAGGTCCTAAAAGACATCTGGGCTTCCTCAGTCTGGGGAAAGCCAGCCACCACACTCAGGTGACAATGACATGACGGAAAAAGACCTCCTGCCAACAACTGGTCCCAGTTTGCCCAACATGTGAGTAAGCCACCTTGACAGTATGTTTTCCAGCCCTCATCAAGCCTTAAGAAGACTATAGTCCTGGCCAACATCTTGACTGCAACCTCATGAGAGGGACAGAGCCAGGATCACCCAGCTAAAAAACCCCTTCTGAATTCTGGACTAGACTGTGAAGTAATAAATATCCATTGTTTTAAGCTACTATGTTAGTTATATAGCAACATATACAATACACATATAGAGAGCACCTGCTTACATATACAGCCTAATCCTTTCCATTGATAGTATCTGGGTGCAATAACACTTTAAAACTAGTGAGCATACCAGATGCCCAGATGCCAGTTTCTAAACACAGTTCTCCACCAAAAGAAGCCAGCGTTCCTTGGAGAAATGGCTGACTTCAGGGCTAAAGCAAGGAAAAATTAAAGATGGGTCCGAATATTTTATTAGTAAGGAAATGGTCAAATAGTTATAGAAGTCATCCTGAAAGGGCTCCCACTGGCCTCTCTAAGGAACTTATAAGTTTATACTGATACAAATAAATAAGTGAAAAAATAAATTGGAAGAACAAATTCCTTACCATAAAATGCCAACTAATAAATGCAGGAGAAATGGTCTAATTAGAAAATAACCAATTGGCAACCATCATAGTAATAATGAATTCAGCCATGAAACATCAGTAGATACTAAAATTAGTGAGTACAAGTTTGATGAAGAATTAAATGTTTACATGGTCTCAACTATCCACAAAATGCTTATTCGTTTCAATGAAGAAAAGAATGGCTTTGCAAAGGAGAAATTTGGCAGACACCACCTAAACAAATTATTAAGATTAATGTCAGTATTAAGGGGATAAATTGAAAACATGTACCATGTAATTGGATGCAATAAGAAGAATACAAAATCATTATGATGGTATTCCAGCCCTAGAGGAAGCACAACTTGAATCTAATCCTTGGGAGACATTAGATAAACTTAAACTTAGAGACCATTTATAAATTAACTCAAAAACTGTCAAACCCATGAAAGTAAAAAACAAAACAAAACAAAAAGACTGAGGAATTGTTCCTGATTTTAAGGGAACTACAGAGATGAAATACCTCTATATAACATGTGACCCTGGGTTAAATTCTTTTTACTGTAGGAGACATTTTGGGACAAATAGTAAAACTTGAATAATATCTGTGATATAGGTGGTAACAATATATCAACATTAATTTCCTGTCTTCAGTGGTGTTACTGTAGTTAGGCAGAAAAATATATTTATTTGTCAAAAATACACATTAAAGTATTTGAAGATTATAAGTCATCTTGTCAACCATTTGCTCAAATTGTTCAGAATGAAAAAACTCTTTAAATTATTCTTGCTCCTTTTTGTAGGTTTTCAATTGTTTTGAAAGAAAGGGGGAGAAAAGAAATACACCACAGGTCTGAAAATTATCTCTCTCATTTGGCAGAGAATATAAAGGCAGTTCAGAGACATAGAATACTAAATAGAAATACACAGAAAGGTCATACATCATACACAGGTAAAGTGCCAAGAATAACAGCAGCATGAAAGAGAAAGTAGGAATATGAGGAATAGGTTCAAACAGAGATGTCCACTGAATTACTTAGTGTCCCCCAAAAGGAAACAGATGGTGAGTCAAAATAGAGTAACTCAATGAGGGTTTATTTACAAAGACACACTTTCAGTGAGGTGGACTAGGGTCACCATACATCCAAGACTTAGTAATAACAGCCTGATGCCTCAGCTATTAAGAGGGGAGGGGGTAGTACAGGAACCCAGGGAAAGAGTCGTGCTGCTGCCTTGAGGGAATCCATGACCGCTGGAGAGACTCAGCCGGCTGGAGGAGACCTTGCCGGGAGGGTACCAGGGCCTTCCTCCCCTTTCTCTGCCTCCAATCTACTCCCAGCACTTTCCATTGGCCAGACTCAGCCAGAAACCCCATGGGAAGCCCCTGGTGTGGTCTGTATGAGTCTCCCTGTCTGGGCAGAAGGCAGGGTACAGAATAGTTGAGAGTGAGGCCAGTGGGGGTCAAGTGGAAGAGATCTGGCCTGCCTATCTTAAATATATGAAATTAAGACCAGCAATATTTAGCTCTGCAGAAGTACCAATCAATAAAGGCTATATTTTAAATCTTTGAGAAAATTTCAGAGAGAGTGAAAATTCTTTGAAATTGTAAGTGAAACAACTACTCCAGTATAATTAGGTGGGTCATCCAAGCAAGGGACACAGAAGTCATCTGATGATTCAACACTGTACAAAGAAGTATGGTTGAAAGAGAAGAGAATCTGGAAAGCAACAGGGAAGGAACTATGAGCCATGTTTCCTTTAAGCACAACTGCCCCGGAGGTTTACCAGTTCCCTACTGAGAAAATTCAAAGTAAATATCAAAATTGTTTGGAGACACAATTTTGCCTGAATTACCCTTGGTAAACTGCATAGAGTTCTCATACCTTTGTGTAGATGCAGTCCTTTCCATTTAATCTTTTTGTTGCTGTATAAAGTTCAAAAGTCAAAATCTCTCCGGGTATGTAAATCTGAATCGAGTAAATCTCATATTTAAATTACAGTCAATAGTTTTTTGTTTTTTTTTTTATCAAACCCCAAATTGATAGGTAAAGGTAAAGGACGTTAAAGGACAGGTAAAGGACTGTTCTCAAAAATGAAGTCTTAAAAAGGTTTCTTCCTGACTGATTGTGCCAAACACTCTTTAAAAAAAAAAAAATTTTTACTAATAAAAATAAATGAAAAAAAATAATAAAAAATAAAAAAAATTTTTTTATTTGGAAGACAATTGCTTTACAATGCTGTGTTAGTTTCTGCCTTACAATAATGTGAATCAGCCGTATGTATACATACATCCCCTCCCTCTTGAGCCTCCCTCCTAACCTCTGCCCATCCCACCCTTCTAGGTCATCATACAGACCTTCTTTATGGTGCAGACAGGTGCAGAGAATGAGAACAGTTTGCAAATCAGGTAAGTCTGTCTCATAGGTTTCCTCATATTTAAAAAGCTTTTAATGCAAATAAGTCAAAGAGGAAAAAAAGTATTTTCTGATAAAAGTAACTTTGGCCTTTGTGGTCATCTTAAAAGAGACTTTACAACCATTACATATCTTTTTATAATATTTTTATTTTCATAGCAACACTGTAGAATACTCAGTCTATATTAGCCCCAATTTATATGAAGAAATTAACTAAAATGTCCATAGCTAGTAAGTAGCAGAGACAAGATTCAAATTCAAATTTTCTGAATCCAAATCTAGTAACTTTCCCCTTTTATGAAGTGAAGTGAAAGTGTTAGTTGCTCAATCCTGTCTGACTCTTTGGGACCCCATGGACTGTAGCCTGCCAGGCTCCTCTGTCCATGGGATTTCCCAGGCAAGAATACTGGAGTGGGTTGCCATGCCCTGCTCCAGGGAGTCTTCCCAAGCCAGGGACTGAACCCGAGTCTCCTGCATTGCAGGCAGATCCTTTACCATCTGAGCCACCAGGGAAGCCCTTCCCATTGTATAATTCTACCTAAAATTAAACCCAGAAGTACAATCAAGCCACTTCACCTATTTTCTATGATCACTTTAAGATTCACTGTTCTGTCATCTTAATGAAGAAAGAATTTTCCTCCAGTTAAATTGAACCCAGGAGGCAGGGAGAGAGAGAATGAGAAAGAAAGGGAAGGAATATAAAAGTTTGTATTTGAAGGACTTTCTGCTAAACTTCACTTGCTGAAAAAAAGTGTTACTTTGAAAGCAAGGCTAAGAGCCACTGATGGTCTTTCTTCATATTCTTGACTATAACTCCATCCCATGAATGGCTACTGGCTTGAATACTACTCAGGTAACCATCAGAAAATTCAGTTCTACTGCTTGGGAACATCATTGCTAATAAAAGATAGAGATTTACTGGGAAAACAGTAGTAACACCAGCCAAAAAGTCAGGCATTTTTTGAATCCCTAGCATTAAAGAAACAAAGATGAGAAAGTATGATATCAATGAGAATGGAATGAAATATATTTCAGCAATAAACAGCCACCCACTTCCTACTCAAAACTAGGATTAATTTTATGCTCTCACTGCATGTCTATTGCAATTTGTCTGGGTCTCTGCTTCAAGTCATCCTCTCTGGGACCCACTCTAGGGAAGCAGACTCTATCTGGAACACTGCTGGTCCTCGCAGCAGATGAAAACAGAGTACACAGCAAATTGTATGCTGCTCTTAAAGAGTCCATCTGAAAGAAATACATAACCTTCTCTTCACATTTCATTCCCCAAAGCAATGAATGACCAAAGTTCATGACCACTCTAACTCCAGGGAAATAGGGAAGTACAAATCTGCTGGGAAAAAGAACCAGAAATATTTGTTGAACAAAACTAATGACTACCAGACACTTTCCTGCCAAGACCTTGCTGTCTAACCTCCATAGCAGCTCCCAGGGACGGGGACAGTTAGGGATCACCAACATTCCATGTGCTTACTGATGTTTCTCAGCCCCCTTTGCAATTATTTTAGAGCAGGGCGATGAGTTAAGGCAAACAGGCCATTGAGTAGAAGTGATATTTATGACTTCTGGGCCTGTGGAGCTAAGACTGATGTGCCGCTCCATCCTTCTTTTCCTGTGCTAGGGAAATCTCAAAAGCCAAGTGTTACTGGTAGTGTGTGTGTGTGTGTGTGTGTGTTAGGGAACTTGCCTGGTGGCTCAGTGGTAAAGAATCTGCCTACAATGCGGGAGACCTGGGTTCAATCCCTGGGTCATGTAGTTAACAAATTATTAGAACCTCCATTAGCCTGGTTTCCTGGATGACAGCGTAGAGGAAAATTTCCCTCATCCCCTCCCTATAATTCTTTCTGGACTTAGACAAATAAGATGAACCCTTGGTTGTAAAAGCACTCAGATTTCAACATATTTATTGTGGTAGCTAGCATTAATCATCCCAATAAAGAAACTAACCCCTGAATGCAGGGTGTTGGTGTAACAAAACCTAACATATGTGAATTTACTTAGTGGGTGATGAACAGCAAGGAAACTGATATCAGAGGCTGAAAAAATAATGACATGTGTTTCGCAGTGATAAAATATTTGGTATAACTGTCATGTGCAGTAACTTGGAAGTCAACTCACATTAATATTCAGCCAGAAGTTTCTGAGTGAAACAAGGGAAAATAGATCTTTAGTGCTATGTATTGGTGATGTTTGTTGCATTTAGCAAGGCACTGCCAAGGAGAAATGAATTTCAGGAAAAAAACAAAAATAAAAAAACTAACCATAAGAAAGCAGGCTGGAAGGAAATTGTAGATAAAGACCAGAAATTCAAGTCCTTTCAGGTTGGAATGTCATCTTATACATCTCAAAAGTAAGAAACAGGATTTATAAAAGCTTTGAGTGACAAATGCACAATTAAAATTCCTAGTTTGTCAAAGTGCTCCTAGGCAAAGTCAGATTAAAGGTATGTTCTTCCCATTTAAACTTAATAGCCCTAAAGTAGTCTAGATATAACCTGGTTTGGGTTTGAAGAAGCACAGAAATAAAGCAAATCTGAGAACTAGGTTTCAGAAGAGGAAGGTTACTGGTACATGAAATAGATCAGAAACCTTCTTCTCTTAGGGGAATAAGTTGCCAGAGAAATAAGAACTTTGACCAAAAAAGCATTTGACTTAAAACCTTGAAGCTTCCTGGATGAGAATGGGTTAAGAAAGCTATTCGGCCCCCAAGGAGGGAATACCCACCCAATGCTCCCTTCAGATCCACCAAAGAATAAAGAGAAAAGGACACGTCCTGTGAAGACCTACAGACAAAGAGATTCCTCTTGAGAACAGAATCACAGCCCAATGAATTAAGGAAGCTCTCTCAGCCTGGATGTTCACGGTGTCTGCTCAGCGGGATTTCAGTACTTCCACAGCCCAGTACCCGCTGTCTGTCTCCATCCCCCATTCTCTGAATCAGTGTCCCTTTTCTCCCATTGTTATCTATTAGAGAGTAGGGAGCGAGGGAGAAAACCGGTCTTTGAAGTTCCCCTAAGTCTCCAAACAAGAGGAGCCACATCTGGACCTGACGGAGACGTCACTGTAATAAAATTCACTCTATCACGTCTGCGGTGATACAGAGAAAGAGCAAAATTCTCCTTCACATTTTAACTGTTTTGAGCACTTACGCTACTAGAATTTAAAACATTTGTTTTGACTTTTAATAATTTTGTTGGGTCAAATTTAGATGTGGTAGAGAACCAAGGAGGAATATCCCTAGTTTTTCTGATCAAGAGTTAGAGAAATTTTGTATAGCAATAAGAGCTGATATTTTGCATCCCAGACTGCTGCTAGTAGTAATACAGGCAAATAGCAGGTAATAGGAAACTCTGTGAGTTGAGATTCCTTTGGCTCCATCTGACCACAACCCAGCAAAAATTAACTTAAGCAGAAAGGGAAGTGAGTTGACGCCTCTGGTTAGGAAACATACTGAGATAGGTCATGAGCTTAGACAAAAAGCCACAGAAACCAGTCGTTCAGAGACTGGATCGGGGCCTCGTTGCCACCACAGTTTTTGTCTCCGTCCCATTCTTATTTGTCTTGTGCTCTGCTTCACTTGGCACGTTTTTCTATTTTCTGCTCCTTGCAAGGTCTCTCCATGCCTTGAAGGGAACAGCCACTGGCAGTCTCGGTCCGTATCCTTATGGTTTACTAAGTGAAAGGAAGTGATTCCCCCTCAACAGTAAGGTTATGGGGAAGAATTCTGATTGACCTGATTTGAGTGATATACGGAGCCTTGGAAAGAACTGTCCAGGTAGGTGTGTCGCTGTGATTGGCTCAGCCTGAGTCATGTGCTCAAATATGCCCGGAAAGGAGGAGGACAGGAATGCCATGATCAATCTGTATACCAGGACCACGTAAAAGAGGAGAAGGATCCCCCCAAAGAAAGGAAAGGAAAATGGAGAAGATGAGTGGACAGGAATAAAAGCTACCAGATTGCTTGAAGATAACTTAAATGCCAAGAGCAAAGACCCCCATGGTATATACCTAGAAAGTATGCCTACCAAGAGAGGCAGACACCTTCCTCCAGGGCACATCTGACCCTGGTCAGTTCTCGCGGTTACCCTGTGTCCCTGTCAATTTCCTCACTGCCGTTCACTCTCATTCTTCAGTGGAATACACAGATCTCCTGGGACAAGTACGATGATTATAGTGAGGTTCTGCCTCCTTCTCTTTCAGGCTTGGGAGTGACCCAAGATTAAGTTCACATGCTCTCTTCAGCCCTAAAACCCACAATATTTACATAAGCCTCTCATACATTATGATTAAATGACTAAATGCTTTCTAATTACCAAATACTTTCTAATACCTCCACCAGCTTAATGTTTCTATGGTGCCACTTTGTGTCACCCCTTATTTAAAAAAAAAAAAAAATTTCTACTCTCTCTAAACCTTACATTATAAACCACAAATCCCAGGCCTTTAAAGCACTCTATAACCTAAGCCCTAAATATCTTTGCAGTCTGATCTTTTATGAGTCTTTTATTCATGTCTTCTTTCCATGCAAAACAGGCTATTCCCTGCTTCTAGTGTACATATAACTCTTTCATCCTTCCTCATTCATTCATTTTTTAACTTTTACTTATTTATTTTATCTTTGGCTACACTGGGTCTTTTTGCTGCATGCAGGCTTTCTCTAGCTGGGGAGAGCGGGGGCTACTCTCTAGTTGTGGTGAGTGGGCTTTTCATTCACAAGCTGTAGAGCTTAAGCTCAGTAGCTGTGGCACATGGGCTTAGTTGCTCCATGGCAGGTGGAATCTTCCTGAACCAGGGATCGAATCTGTGTTGCCTACATTGGCAGACAGATTTTTATCCATGGCACCACCAGCGAAGCCCTTCATTTGTTTTTGAATCAACATATATTGATTGCTTTCTTGTGTGCCAGGAACTGTGATAAGTACCAGTGGTGCAAGGATGAATGAAACATGAACCCTGTCTTCAACGGGCTCACTCTAAGCATAGAAGAAACACACATTATACATTATTATAATTCTCTGTGAACCATGGCAAAAGTGAGTTATGAGGAAATTGCTAGACCAATCCACTGTATGGAGAATGAAGAAAAGTTTCCCCATTGGTATATTTAATCTGGGACTTAATAGATACGTGCGTGCACACTAAGTCACTGCAGTCAGGTCTGACTCTGTGTGACCTAATGGACCATAGCCCACCAGGCTCCTTTCTCCATGGGATTCTCCAGGCAATAGGTGTATGTTTATTCAGTGGAGGAATAAGAAAGAGAATTCCAGGACAGGATGAAGGCATCCAAGAATCTAGCAATATGAAGATAGGCAGCTTGTTCAGGAGAATACAAGCTGAGTAGAAGCTTCCTGAATTAATGTTCACTAAAACAACACTAGAGATTAAATAATGCACTGATTTGCCTGTGTTGGCTGTGTTTGCACTGATTTGGCTGATGCATAGGACATGCTAAATGATTATAAGTTAACATTAAATTCTTCTATTCACCCATAGAATTCTATAGCTGCTGGGTGAGTCTGACATTTATTAAGAGTCAGTGGCCCCCTTTCCCAAATCTGTTATTATAATTACACAATTGAATTAAGTACAATGTAAACCAGGGGTTTTCAATCTCACACTACTGACATTTGGGGCCAACTAATTCTTTGTGCTGGGAGACCATCATGTGCTCTCTAGGATATTTAGCAGCATCCCTAACCTCTCACAGAAGATGCCAGGAGCACCCTCCCTTGAGCTGTGAAAACCAAAAGTGTCTCCACTCATTGTTAAATGTCCCCTGGAACGTGCAAAGTCGTGAGTGGTAGAATTTGGTCAGATCATAAAGGACCTTTTATGTGGACTTGTTTTCTAGGTATGCAATGAGAAATACTTCATGTTTCCTAGTGGGAGAGTACCATGCGGCAATGTGTTTTGGGAGGATAAATTAGAAGAGGTGGACTGGAAACAGGAAGACCTACCAAGCAGGCAACTGCCATAGAGCAAGTGAGACATAACAAACATGTCGATGAATACGGTGGCAGGAATGTTTAGAGGCAAGTTGAAGAGAGAATTTTGGAGATAATCAGATGCCATTTGCTCTCACTAGGATTCCTCTCCATCTTCTCTTCCTACCTGTGCTCACAATTAAATCCAACCCAACTTCAAGGTTCAGTTCAAAACTCACATCCCCAGGCCACCAAACAAAACATGTCCTCCTTTGAAACCCATTGTTCTTTAGTCACTCAATCATGTCCAACTCTTTGCAAGCCCATGGACTGCAGCATGGCTGGCTTCCCTTTCCTTCACTGTCTCCTTGCTAGCTCAAACTCATATCCGTTGAGTCAGTGATGCCATCCAACTGTCTCATCCTCTGTCCACACTTTATCCTCCTGCCCTCAATCTTTCCCAGCATCAGGGTCTTTTCTAATGAGTCAGTTCTTCATCTCAGGTGGCCAAAGTATTGGAGCTTCATCTTCAGCACCAGTCCTTCTAATGAATATTCAGGGTTGATTTCCTTTAGGATTGACTAGTGTGATCTCCTTGCTGTCCAAGGGACTCTCAAGAGTCTTCTTCAACACCACAGTTCGAAATCATCAATTTTTCAGTGCTCAGCCTTCTTTATGGTCCAACTCTCACATCCATATATGACTACTGGAAAAACCATAGATTTGACTATACAGACCTTTGTCAGCAAAGCGATGTCTCTGCTTTTTAATAAATTGTCTAGGTTTGTCATAACTTTTCTTCCGAGGAGCAAGCACCTTTTAATTTCATAGCTGCAGTCACCATCCACAGTGATTTTGGAGCCCAAGAAAATAGTCTGTCACCATTTCCATTGTTTCCCCATCTATTTGCCATGAAGTGATGGAACCAGATGCCATGATCTTAGTTTTTTTTAATGCTATTTTAAGCCAGCCTTTTCTCTCTCCTCTTTCACCTTCATCAAGAGGCTCTTTAATTCCTCTCCACTTTCTGCCATTAGGATGGTGTCATCTGCATATTTGAGGTTATTGATATTTCTCACGGCAATCTTCACTCCAGCTTGTGATTCATCCAGCCTGGCATTTCACATGATGCTAAGGTCACAAGAGTTGGACACGACTGAAACAACTTAGCAGGGACACATGCACTCAGCATATAAGTTAAATAAGCAGGGTGACAATATACAGCCTTGATGTACTCCTTTCCCAATTTGGAACCAGCCTGTTGTTCCATGTCTGGTTCCAATTGTTGCTTCTTGACCTGCATACAGGTTTCTCAGGAGGCAGGTCAAGTGGTCTGGTATACCATCTCTAAGAATCTTCCACAGTTTGTTGTGATCCAACATTCAAAGACTCTAGCATAGTCAATGAAGCAGAAGTAGATGTTCTTCTGAAATTCACTTGCTTTTTCTATGATCCAATTGATGTTAGCAATTTGATCTCCAGTTCCTCTGCCTTTTCTAAACCTACCTTGTGTATCTGGCAGTTCTTGGTTCACATACCGTTGAAGTCTCACTTGAAGGATATTGAACATTGCTAGCATGTGAGATGAGTGCAATTGTGTGGTAGTTTGAGCATTCTTTGGTGGTGTTCTTCTTTGGAATTGGAATGAAAACTGACCTTTCCCAATCCTATGGCTATTGCTAAGTTTTCCAAATTTGCTGGCATCTTAAGTACAGCACTTTAATAGCATCATCTTTTAGGATTTGAAATAGCTCAGCTGGAATTCTATCACCTCCACCAGTTTTGTTCGTAATGATTCTTCCTAAGACTTCACACTCCAGGATGTCTGGTTCTAGGTGAGTGACCACACCATCATGGTTATCTTGGCCATTAAGACCTTTTTTGTACAGTTCTTCTGTGTATTCATCCACTTCTTCTTAATCTCTTCTACTTCTGTTAGGTCCATACCATTTCTGTCCTTTATTGTGCCCATCTTTGCATGAAATGTTCCCTTGGTATCTCTAATTTTCTTGAAGAGATCTCTAGTCTTTTCATTCTATTGTTTTCCTCTGTTCTTTGTACTGTGAACTTAAGAAGGCTTTCACATCTCTCCTTGCTATTTTCCTGAACTCTGCACTCAAATGGGTTTCTTGCCGCTGCTTAGGTGTTTCAGTCATGTCCGATCCTGTGTGGCCCTCTGGGCTGCAGCCTGCCCGGCTAGTCTGTCTATGGAATTCTCAAGGCAAGAGTACTAGAGTGGGTTGCCATGCCCTCCTCCAGCAGATCCTCCTGACCCAGGGATCGAATTCAGGTCTCCTGCATTACTGGAAGATTCTTTATTACTGAGCCACCAGGAAAGCCCTCAGATGGGTATATCTTTCCCTTTCTCCTTTGCCTTTTGCTTCTCTTCTTTTCTCAGCTATTTGTAAGGCCTCCTCTGACAACCGTTTTGCCTTTTTGCATTTCTCTTTCTTGGGGATGGTTTGGTCATTGCGTACTGTACAGTGTTACCAACCTCTACCCATAGTCCTTCAGGCACTCTGCTCATCCGATATAATCCCTTGAATCTATTTGTCACTTCCACTGTATAATCATATGGGATTTGATTTAGGTCATACCTGAATGGCCTAGTGGTTTCCCCTACTTTCTTCAATTTAAGTCTGAATTTTGTAAAAAAGGAGCTCATGATCTGAGCCACAGTCAGCTCCTGGTCTTTTTTTTGCCAACTGTATAGAGCTTCTCCATCTTTGGCTGCAAAGAATATAATCAGTCTGATTTTGGTTTTAGCCATCTGGTGATGTCCATGTGTATAGTCGTCTCCTGTGTTGTTGGAAGAGAGTGTTTGCTATGACCAGTGTGTTCTTTTGGCAAAACTCTGTTAGCCTTTATTTTAGCCTCTCTTCAGGCACCTTGTGATATTGTTAACTCAATGCCTAGATTATAAACTAGAGTTTAATTTCAGATTATAAAATCCTTAAATACAGGGTCACATTTTCTTCATATTCACTTTCTACTCAGTGCCCAATACCATGTTCTCCATATAACAGATGATGGATATTATTTGTTGAGTGAATTATGAAACTCTAGCCTAAATTACTACAATAGATTGTAAGTGATCCTTGAATTCTCACTGTAAGCATTGGGAGAGTATGGGCTTAAATTACTCAGTATTGCATTCTTTATAGATCTGCTTCCCACAGTTCCTATCTACTCACATCCCTGGAGGAAATTCATGTTCATTAATCTTAAAACCTTTCTTATAAACTGCTCCTTAGAGAAACTCCACAAAACAATGCCCACATGATCCCTTCAAAAATAAAAAAGTAACTAGAGGCTAGATGGCATCAAACTAGTGACAAATGATACGGAACTATGTTAAACCAGACTAGAATGAGTGTTAAGTAAAAACACCCATCTGGATTTTTCTCAAGGTTCGTGTTTTCTTCCTGCCATACAAGTCATCAAGATCATTACTCACAGCTATATTCTTTTTCAATCACTCATAGCTATCCTGTTCATTTCTGTGAATGAGTAGCAGGAACTATTAACTGGGGACAAAGTTTTTGTTACAAATTAGGAAATCAGGTACTTGAGAAATAAAGCTCTGGTGATAGAGGTTAGGACAAATAAATAAAATCAAACTGAACCTCAGACACTCTGTACGTAGGAATTGTCTTTCTGCATCAATGAAAATGGCCAAATTGTTCAAATCAATGTTTTTTTGAATACATACTATGAGTTTCATACTCTATCAGCAAAGCAGGAAGTACAGAATTAACAAAGTCAAGAATTTTCATAAACTCCAAATGTTTGCATTCCTAGACAGTTAGCAAAGAAAGATGATCAATGCAGAGTGGGATTTCCAGAATGTTTACATCTATAATTTAAAAGACTTTAGAAAAAAAATAATCACAGGATAAAATGTCATTCCTGATTGTATAGTTCAGTTCAGTTCAGTTCAGTCGCTCAGTCGTGTCTGACTCTTTGTGACCCCATGAACCGCAGCATGCCAGGCCTCCCTGTTCATCACCAACTCCCAGTTTACTGAAACTCATGTCCACTGAGTCGGTGAAACCATCTAACCACCTCATCGTCTGTCGTCCCCTTTTCCTCCTGCCTTCAATCTTTCCAAACATCAGGGTCTTTTCAAATGAGTCAGCTCTTCGCATCAGGTGGCCAAAGTATTGGAGTTTCAGCTTCAACATCAGTCCTTCCAATAAACACCCAGGACTGATCTCCTTTAGAATTATTTCAAATTCTCCTTTCCTCTTTTTCTGTGCATTTGTTGGCATTTGTGTTTCAGGCATCAGTGTGTCTCATTTCAGTTATTGTAATAAGATGTATCCACACAAGTTTAAGGATTCACAACTGAACAAGTGTGAGCAACATCAGTGTCAGTTAATTCATTCCATCTTGCTGGAGATGGAGAATGATTGATTTTCAGGCTTCATATATTTTCTTTGTAGAGGTTAGACACATACTGATGGAATAACCAATTCTAATACAGTACAGAGGCTAGGAGATCAAATATCCCCAGCATTCCTCTCACCAGAAGACACCTCCCTTTCATATCCCTTACTCACCACTAATTTTTAGCCTGGGTCATTTTTTCTCATTCCTACGAATCCAAAACATCCATAGACATTTCCTATAAGAGTTCATCCTGACTAATTATCATCTGTGATTCAACCTCCAGGAGACTAATTCAAGTCTAGGTGTATAGTTAAATTGTTCAATAAGTGAGAATTTCTAATGAGGAAACCTGTAGTGATGAGCCTGCCATTCAGTCTGTAGCTCTTCAAAACAGTGAAGTGCAAATGTTTTCATGCATCCCATGTAAAATCAGCCTTCAATGTTCGCAAGGCTAGAAGCACAGGCTCCACTTTTATAGAAATGATTCACATATTTCTGTCATCTTGGGGATGCCTCTTACTCATCTGACTTTCTTGGCACCATGTCCCTAAATTAGCTAATTCATCAACACAGGCATATCCAGATCAGGATTTTATCTTAGAAAATGTCTTACAACAGCTTTGCACCTCACTAAAAAGTTAGTCACTGATGTCAGTGCAAAATTGAAATGTATTATGCTGCTTTGTATACTGATCAGACAATTCATAAATTTACCTCCATATTTTATTATTAAAAAAATCAAAGAATGCTACTGTAAATTTTCAATATAGGAGACCTTTTATTGAAAAGTGATACACATTTGAAAACACCCAAGGGTAGCTAAAAGAGGAAATAAGGAATGATTTGATAGCATTGAAGCTGTAGTTGGCTACCTCTGAAGGAACCACAGGAATCACATTTTTAAACAAGGAATGATAAACTAGCCTTTACTGCAAAGCTGTTTAGTATGAGAACAGGGTACACTGTCACATAACATTCTTTTCACAGTTCATTATATGACTTAAACTCTAATAAGAACAAGATGGGATGTACAGCTGTTTCGTGAGCAGAAAATTTATTCTCCAGAGAAAACAGATTATTTAGGATGTGTTGGTATTGCTGTGGTCTTTTTTTAATGAAGAGAAAAGTATGATTTTATTTCAGAATACATCTCTTTGATTGCCTCTGTAATATGGTTTTAAGAACATTTCTCATGCCCAAACTAGTGAGAAGAAATAGTGATGCAAATGAGCCAGGACATATTCATCTTGGTGAAGAAGAACCAAGAACGGTTACAAAGACAAATCCTATGTCTTTGGCTCATAATGCTACTTCTTACGCATAACTGGTTTGATCTCCTTGCAGTCCAAGGCACTCTCAAGAGTCTTCTTCAACACCACAGTTCAAAAGCATCAATTCTCAATCCTGAAGGAAATCAGTCCTGAATGGGAGGGACTGGTGCTGAAGTTCTCACACTTTGGCCACCTGGTGCGAAGAGCTGACTCATTGGAAAAGACCCTGATGCTGGGAAACACTGAAGACAGGAGGAGAAGGGGACGACAGAGGATGAGATGGCTGGATGGCATTACCAACTTAATGGACATGAGTTTGAACAAGCTCCGGGAGATGGTGAAGGACAGGGAAGCCTTTGTGCTGCAGTCTGTGGGGTCGCAAGGAGTCAGACATGAGTGAGCAAACTAACAACAACACGTATAAGACTTAAGACAGCACATCACAAGAGAACAAAAGAAGAAAGGAGAGAAAAAAGACCTACCAAAAAAAAAAACTACCTCTCTCAATTAAAGTGACAATAGAATAAGATTATAATCCTATTACTTTATAATATAAAAAGTAACATAATACTTTATAACATAAATACATGTGTGTGAACTGGTTCAGTAGGTTTCTTTAATCCTGGTGTTAGCGTCACTTTTTCTCTAGAGATCTGACAAAAACCTTAGCCACCTGTCACTATAGAAAACATACCCTGATCCTTCATGGATCATCCTGATTTTTATCATCCTGATTTTTATGATTGTTCATTTTCTCATGCTGAACTATAAATATAATAGCAGAACATCCTTGTCCTTCTCTTCACATGGTCAATGTTCAGATTCTGAGTAAAAAAATTTCTTTTCAATGTCCCCTGAAAATGTCTTCCAACTGGGGCATATTTCACTGGCTTTCTGTGACTTCCTGTAGCTCTATCAACTCTTCTCCCTGGCAGCAGCAGGTGAGATTTTATACTTTAAACATTTCTCACCTGCTTATATGTAGGGTGCACCTATAGATGGTATTACTAACTAGGCTAGAAATTTCTCATTGGAATTCTCTAAGACATCATTTAAAACCACTTTTGGGGGTTTGGGGCCACAGATTTTAGATTTTTTAAAAAACCATCATCTAAATATCCCCATTTATTTTATCTGTGAATGAATATGATCACAGCAGTAGGATTTATAATAAAGTACATGGTAGTTCAAATGTTAACATTTGTCTGTGAGTCCAACCTACTATTCTAAAATGGGGAAATTTAAATGCTATAAAGTATACAGAAATATTTTTTATATAAAAACACTTTTAAAGGACAATAGTGAATGTTATTTTTGAGAATCCAGCTTAGGTGGGGAACTATAAAAAATTTCTAGTCTCTTTCTGATCTAAAACTACATAATTTTAGATCTTATAGTCATATAATTTTAGATCTTACTCCATCAAAAATTTTTTTATTCAGTTTCATAAATTTCTTGTATTCATTCCCATCTTGCAATCTTCTCCAAGGTTCAGAACTTGGATCATGCAAAATCTGTGGTCATCCAAAATATTCTGTCATTTCAGAGAAAGACACAATTCTGAGAAAACTGCTAGCGCTGATGTAGGTTCCCCAATGTCCTCAAAATTGACAGGTTGGTGTCCAACAAGATTATTGTCAGCTGAAATACACTTTCTAATGTTTCATAAGCCACGGTGATGGTTGTCTTCATTTTCTGCTTAGAATGACTTAATTAGGCCATGGGACTGGCACCCCCTTCAAAGAGCTTTAGACAACTTTCTACAAAACCTCACCTTCTTACAACCTGCTTACTTTGCCCCATACTATCTCCTCTCCTGCAGGTCAGATGTTGCCTTTATTCAGCTCATTTTAGCTTCATCTTTATTTCTCAGTCCCATGCTTGCCCCTATAACCTGAAGAACAGATTTTACTCTCTTGAACTTTCAGTTATGGATCTTATCTTTTCTGATACTTTGTTGCAGCTCCATCTTATCTTACCATCCCAGGGAATAGCCCTGCCATACCTTCAGGAGGCAGAAACAATCCATCCTATTTCACAGCTCCTGCACCAAACCAGGATTTGTGCTGTAGCTTCTTAACCATTCTCTTGACTTGAAGTTGTCCCTTTCCAATCTTTTCTCCATATCTTTGCTATTTTCATCCTAAAACACTTGAACATCTCCTTAAAACCTTCCATAATTCCATGCTGCTTTAAGATCTACTACAAACTCCTAAGCCTAAGAGTACCCTGCGTGAGTGCAAGGTCACTCAGTCATGTCTGACTATTTGTAACCCTTTGGACGGCAGCCCACCACGCTACTCTGTCCATGGGATTGCCTAGGAGTGGGTTGCCTTCTCCAAGGGAACTTTCAGACCCAGGGATCGAACCTCTGGCTCCTGAGGTTCCTGCATTGCAAGTGGATTCTTTACCCGCTGAACCATTAGGGAAGCCCCTACCCATTTAACTGCTCTCTACACTCCTTTATTTCAGCCACATCCGTCTCTCCACTCTCTCCAGAACATACCAAGCTGATCCTTCCCCCTACTTATTACACCCACGTTGCCACTCTCTTCATTCTTGAGGTCCTAGCTCAAGCTCATTTCCTTCGTGAAACTTCTCATAACTGGTCCACATTGTTCTACCCCTGCTTGAATACATCTAGCAAAGGGACTGAGCAGAGAGCACCACTCCAGGAATCCATGGACAGAGACTTAGATGTTGTTTGCAGTATTCATTGCAATACTTCACTAAATAGAATTCCTCTGTGAGGCTACATATGGTCATCTAAATGGTAACGTGAATAACCAGTTTTCTTAATGGGAAGTTCTAGGAAGACAAGAACTGTATCTTAAAATTCTTTAAGCTGTTCATAATACTAACAAGTAAATACCTGTTGAAAGAAGAACCCAGAAATTCAAGTGACGTTTAAGATTCTTGTTCTAGTCATCCTTGGGTTAAGACAAGGAATGGGCTAGATTATCTTATAGAATGTTTTTTTCTGTTTTTTTTTTTCCTCAGATACTAGACTGTTAGGGTTCTGTTTATGGAAATTATATTAAAATTCTTGTTTCCAAACAACCGGATGGACTATAATATCAATGCATCTGCTATATTTATCATTTTGCATGGGTTTTTAATTTCCATGAGTAATTTGTCTTGATTCACAAAAATTGTCTTCTTTTCAAATACTTCAAACTTGAGCTCTGATCAAGAGGAAGAAGAGTGGAATGATTAAGATTTGGGTTTAAAACCCTGGTTTTAAATTCTGACTCTATCAATGATATGTTGCATGTCTTAAGCAAGTAGCTTAAGCTTTTTTGGCCTTTATTTCTTCTTCTTTAAAATAGAAATATTAATAATAAATGAATCAACCTGATTAGATGGTATTAAGGATTAAATAACATATACATTAAGCAGTAATTATATAATACATAGTTAACAAAAAATACATGCTAGATCTTATTGTCATCAATCGTTTCTATGTAGGCTAAGAATCAAAAATATAGATTTTTTAAATGAATCACTTTTTTACTTTAAGCACTTCATGTATTTATTTATGCTATATGATAGGTCCTATTGGTTATCCATTCTAAACATAGCATTGTGTATATGTCAATCCCAAACTCCCTAACTTTTCCTCCCACTACCCTTTCTCCCTGGTAACCATAAGTTCATCCTCTAAGTCTGTAGGTCTGTTTGTGTTTTGTAAAGAAAGTTTGTTTGTCTCACTTTTTTAGATTCTTCACTTAGGCAATATCATGCAGTATTTCACCTTTTCGGTCTGACTTACTTCACTCAGTGTGACAGTCTCTAGATCTGTCCATGTTGCTGCAAATGACATTATATCATTCTTTTTAGTGGCCGAGTAATATTCCATTGTGTATATGTAACACATCTTCTTTATCCATTCCTCTGTTGATAGACATTTAGGTTGCTCCCATGTCTTGCCACTGTAAACAGCACTGCAGTGAACACTAGGGTGCGTTTATCCATTTAGACCATGTTTTTCTCCAGATATATGCTCTGGAGTGGGATTGCAAGATAATACGGTAGCTCTGTTTTTAGACTTTTAAGGAAATTCCATACTGTTCTCCACAGTAGCTGTACCAATTTGCATTCCCACCAACAGTGTAAAAGTGCTCCCTTTCTGCCTGTCTTCCCCAGCATTTATTGTTTGTGGATTTTTTTGAGGATAGCCATCCTGAGGTAGGAAGTGATATCTCATTGTAGCTTTGAAATCCATTTCTCTAATAAGTAGCAATGTTGAACATCTTTTATGTGCCTCTTGGCCATCTGTATGTCTTCTTTGAAGAAATGTCTGCTTAGGTCTTCTGTTTTTGATTGGGCTGTTTGTTTTGATTATATTAAGCCACAGGAGCCATTTGTAAATTTTGGAGACTAGTTCCTTGTTGGTCACATCATTTGGAAATATCCTCTCCCATTCTGTGGGTTGTCTTTTCATTTTCTTTATGGTTTCCTTTGCTGTGTAAAAGCTTTTGAGTTTAATTTGGCCCCATTTGTTTATTTTTGTTTTTATTTCCATTACTTTGGGGGATGGATTGAAAAGATGTTGTTGCGATTTATGTCAGAGAGTGTTCTGCCTATGTTTTCCTCAAAGATTTTTATAGTGTCCAGCCTCACATTTTTAAAAATTTATTTCTTTTTTATTGAAGGATAATTGCTTTACAGAATTTTGCTGTTTTCTGTCAAACCTCAACGTGAATCAGCCATAGGTATACATATATCCCCTCCCTTTTGAAACTCCCTCCCATCTCCCTTCCCATCCCACCCCTCTAGGTTGATACAAAGCCCCTGTTTGAGTTTCCTGAGCAATACAGCAAATTCCCCTTGGCTATCTATTTTACATATGGTAATGTAAGCCTCCATGTTACTCTTTCCACACATCTCACCCTCTCCTGCCCTCTCCCCATGTCCTTAAGTCTGTTCTCTATGTCTGTTTCTCCACTGCTGCCCCGTAAGTAAATTCTTTAGTACCATTTTTCTAGATTCCATATGTATGTGTTAGAATACAGTATTTCTCTTTCTGACTCACTTCACTCTGTATGATAGGTTCTAGGTTCATCCACCTCATTAGAACTGACTCAAATGTGTTCCTTTTTATGTCTGAGTAATATTCCATTGTGTATATGTACCACTACTTCTTTATCCATTTATCTATCGATGGACATCCAGATTGCTTCCATGTTCTAGCTATTGTAAATAGTGCTGCAATGAATAATGGGATACATGTGTCTCTTTCAATTTTGGTTTCCTCAGGGTATATGCCTAGGAGTGGGATTGCTGGGTCATATGATTGTTTTATTCCTAGTTTTTTAAGGAACATCCATACCATTTTCCATAGTGGCTGTATCAATTTACTTTCCAACCAACAGTGCAAAAGCATCTCCTTTTCTCCACACCCTCTCCAGCATTTATTGTTTGTAGACTTTTTGATGAGGGCCATTCTGACTGGTGTGAGGTGATATCCCATTCTAGTTTTGATTTGCATTTCTCTAATAATGAGCAATGTTGAGCATCTTTTCATGTGTTAGCCATCTGTATGTCTTCTTTGGAGAAATGTCTCTTTAGGTCTTTTCCCCACTTTTTGATTGGATTGTTTGTTTTTCTGGTATTGAGTTGTATGAGCTGCTTGTATATTTTGGAAATTAATCCTTTGCCAGTTGTTTAATTTGCTATTATTTTCTCCCATTCTGAGGGTTATTTTCACCTTGCTTATAGTTTCCTTTGCTGTGCAAACGCTTTTAAGTTTAATCACATCCCACTTGTTTACTTTTGCTTTTATTGCCATTACTCTAGGAGGTGGGTCATAGAGGATCTTGCTTTGATTGATGTCAATGAGTGTTCTGCCTATGTTTTCCTCTAAGAGTTTCATAGTTTCTGGTCTTAGATTTAGGTCTTTGATCCACTTTGAGTTTATCTTTGTGTATGGTGTTAGGAAGTGTTCTAAGTTCATTCTTTTACATGTAGCTGTCCAGTTTTCTGAGCACCATTTATTGAAGAGGCTGTCTTTGCCCCATTGTATATTCTTGCCTCTTTTGTCAAAAATAAGGTACCATAGGTGCGTGGGTTTATTTCTGGGCTTTCTATCTTGTTCCATTGGTCTGTATTTCTGTTTTTGTGCCAGTACCATTCTGTCTTTTGTGCCAGTACCATACTTGTCTTGTTCCATTGGTCTATATTTCTGTTTTTGTGCCAGTACCATACTTGTCTTGATAATCTGAAGTCAGGAAGGTTGATTCCTCCAGCTCCATTCTTCTTTCTCAAGACTGCTTTGGCTATTTGGGGTCTTTTGTGTTTCCATATGAATTGTGAAAATTTTTGTTCTAGTTCTATGAAAAATGCCATTGGTAATTTGATAGGGACTTCATTTAATCTGTAGATTGTGTTTGGTAGTATAGTCATTTTCACAATATTGATTCTTCCTACCCAGGAACATGGAATATTTCTCCATCTGTTTATGCTTTGATTTCTTTCATCAATGTCTTATAATTTTCTGTGTAGTTTTTTTGTCTCCTTAGGTAAGTTTATCCCTAGATATTTAATTCTTTTTGTTGCAGTGGTAAATGGGATTGATTCCTTAATTTCTCTTTCTGATTTTTTATTGTTAGTATATAGAAATACAAGTGATTTCTGTGCATTGATTTTGTATCCTGCAACTTTTTAAATTCACTGATTAGATCTAGTAATTTTCTGATACTATCTTTAAGGTTTTTTTGTACAGTATCATGTCACCTGCAAACAGTGAGAGCTTTACTTCTTCTTTTCCAATCTGGATTCCTTTTATTTCTTTTCCTTCTCTGATTGCTGTAGCTAGGACTTCCAGAAGTATGTTGAACAATAGTGGTGAAAGTGGACATCCTTGTCTTGTTCCTGATCTTAGGGGGAATGCTATCAGTTTTTCACCATTGAGAATAATGTTTGCTGTAGGCTTGTCATATATGGCCTTTACTATGTTGAGGTAGGTTCCTTCTATGCCCATTTTTTGAAGAGTTTTAATCACAAATGGGTGCTGAATTTTGTCAAAGGCCTTTTCTGAATCTGTTGAGATTATCTTATGGTTTTTATCTTTCAATTTGTTAGCATGGTGTTCAGTTCAGTTCAGTCACTCAGTCTTCTCTGACTCTTTGTGACCCCATGAACTGCACACGGCAGGCCTCCCTATCCATCACCAACTGCTGGAGTCCACCCAAATCCATGTCCATCGAGTCGGTGATGCCATCCAACCATCTCATCCTCTGTCATCCCCTTCTCCTCCTGCCCTCAATCTTTCCCAGCATCAGGATCTTTTCAAATGAGCCAGCTCTTCTCATCAGGTGGCCAAAGTATTGGAGTTTCAGCTTCAGCATCAGTCCTTCCAAAGAACACCCAGGACTGATCTCCTTTAGGACGGACTGGTTGGATCTCCTTGCAGTCCAAGGGACTCTCAAGAGTCTTCTCCAACACCACAGTTCAAAAACATCAATTCTTCAGCACTCAGCTTTCTTCACAGTCCAACTCTCACATCCATGCATGACCACTGGAAAAACCATAGCCTTCACTAGATGGACCTTTGTTGACAAAGTCATGTCTCTGTTTTTTAATATGCTATCTAGGTTGGTCATAACTTTCCTTCCAAGGAGTAAGCATCTTTTAATTTCATGGATTGATTTGCATACATTGAAGAATCCTTGCATTCCTGGAATAAACCCAACTTGATCATGGTGTATGAGCTTTTTGATATGTTGCTTAATTCTGTTTGCTAAAATTTTGTTGAGGATATTTGAATTTATGTTCATCAGTGATATTGGCCTGTAGTTTTCTTTGTTTGTGTTGTCTTTATCTGGTTTTGGTACCAGGTTGATGGTGGCCTTGTAGAATGAGTTTGGAAATGTTTCTTCCTCTGCAATTTTTTGAAAGAGTTTTAGAAGGATAGGCATTAGCTCTTCTCTAAATGTTTGATAGAATTCTCCTGTGAAACCATCTGGTCCTGGGCTTTTTTTGGGGTGGGGGGAGATTTTTGATCACAGCTTCAATTTCAGTGCTTGTAATTGGGTTGTTCATAATTTCTATATTTTCCTGGTTCAGTCTTGGAAGGTTGCACTTTTCTAAGAACCTGTCCATTTCTTCCAGGTTAACTATTTTATTGCCATAGAGTTGTTCATAATATCCTCTTATAATCTGTTGTATTTCTGCATTGTCTGTTGTAACCTCTCCTTTTCCATTTCTAATTTTGTTGATTTGATTCTTCTCTCTTTTTTTCTAGATGAGTCTGGCTAAAGGTTTGTCAATTTTGTTTTATCTTCTCAAAGAACCAGCTTTTAGTTTTACTAATCTTTATTGTTGTTTCTTTCATTTCTTTTTCATTTATTTCTGCTCAGAGCTTTATTATTTCTTTTCTTCTACTAATTTTGGGGGGTTTTGGTTCCTTTTTCCAGTTGTTTGAGGTGTAAAGTTAGGTTATCTATTCAGTGTTTTTCTTGTTCCTTGAGGTAAGATTGTATTGCTATAAACTTCCCTCTTAGAACTGCTTTTGCTGCATCCCATAGGTTTTGCGTTGTCGTATTTTCATTATCATTTGTTTCTAGAAATTTTTTGATTTCCCTTTTGATTTCTTCAGTAATCTATTGGCTATTTAGAAATGTTGATTAATTTCCATGTGTTTGTGTTCCTTACACTTTTTTTCTTGTAACTGATATCTAGTCTCATAGCATTGTTGTCAGAGAAGATGCTTGATATGATTTCAATTTTCTTAAATTTACTGAGGTTTGATTCATGACCCAAGATGTGTGTATCCTGGAGAATGTTCCACGTGCACTTGAGAAGAAATCTGCATTTGGATGGAGTGTCCTGAAGATATCAGTGAGATCCATCTCATCTAATGTATCATTTAAGACTTGTGCTTTTTTTATTATTTTCTGTTTTGATTATCTATCCATTGGTGTAAATGGGGTGTTAAAGTCTCCTACTATTATTGTGTTACTGTCAATTTTTCCGTTTATGTCTGTTAGTGTTTGTCTTATGTATTGAGGTGCTCCTATGTTGGGTGCATAGACATTTACAATAGTTATGTCTTCCTCTTGGATTGATCCCTTGATCATTATGTAGTGTCCTTCCTTATCTCTTGTAATCTTCTTTATTTTAAGGTCTATTTTGTCTGATATGAGGATTGCTACTCCAGCTTTCTTTTGCTTCCCAATTGTATGGAATATATTTTTCCATCCTCTCACTTTCAGTCTATATGTGTCTTGAGGTCTGAAGTAGGTTTCTTGTAGACAGCATATATGGGTCTTGTTTTTGTATCCATTCAGCCAGTCTGTGTTTTTTGATTGGAGCATTTAATCTATTTACATATAAAGTAATTATTGATATACATGGTCCTATTGCCATTTTCTTAATTGTTTGGGGTTAATTTTGTAGATCTTTTTTCTTCTCTTGTATTTCTTGACTATGTGAGTCCCTTTAACATTTGTTGTAAAGCTGGTTTGGTGGTACTGAATTCTCTTAACTTTTGCTTGTCTGAAAAGCTTTCTATTTCTCCATCAATTTTGAATGAGATCCTTGCCAGGTACAGTAATCTTGGTTGTAGATTTTCCCCTTTTGGTACTTTAAATATATCCTGCCATTCCCTTCTGGCCTGCAGAGTTTCTGCTGAAAGATCAGCTATTAAGTGTATGGGGTTTCCCTTATATGTCACTTGTTGCTTCTCCCTTGCTGCTTTTAATATTCTTTCTTTGTGTTTAGTCTTTGTTAGTTTGATTAGTATGTGCCGTGGCATGTTTCTCCTTTGGTCTATCATGTATGGGACTCTTTGTGCCTCTTGGACTTCATTGACTCTTTCCTTTTCCATGTTGGGGAAATTTTCAACTATAATCTCTTCAAAAATTTTCTCATACCCTTTCTTTTCCTCTTCTTCTTCTGGCACCCCTATAATTCGAATGTTGGTGCATTTGATATGGCCCCAGAGGTCTCTGAGACTGTCCTCAGCTCTTTTCAATCTTTTTACTTTATTCTGCTCTTCAGAAGTTATTTCCACCATTTTTTCTTCCAGCTCACTGATTTGTTCTTCTGCTTCAGATATTCTGCTATTGATTCCTTCTAGAGTATTATTAACTTCAGTAATTATGTTGTTTGTCTCAGTATGTTTATTCTTTAATTCTTCTAGGTCTTGTTAATTGATTCTCACAATTTCTTCATTTTGTTTTCAAGGTTTTTAATCATCTTTACTATCATTATTCTGAATTCTTTTTCAGGCAGTTTGCCTATTTCCACTTCATTTATTTGGACTTCTGTGTTTCTAGTTTTTTCTTTCATTTGTGCAGTATTTCTCTGCCTTTTCATTATTTTTTTTTTTAAGTTACTGTGTTTGAGGTCTCCTTTCCCAGGCTTCAAGGAAAGTTGAATTCTTTCCTTGAAGAAGGTTGAATTCTTTCTTCCTTTTGGTTTCTGCCCTCCTAAGACTGGTCCAGTGGTTTTTGTGAGCTTTGTATGGGATGAGATTTGTGCTAAGTTTTTGTTTGTTTGTTTTTCCTCTGATTGGCAAGGCTGAGTGAGGTGGTTCTCCCCTCTGCTGATGATTTGGTTTGTATTTTTGTTTTGTTTGTTGTTTAGATAAGGCGTCCTGCACAGGGTGATACTGGTGGTTGGGTGATGCACGGTCTTGTATTAAAGTGGTTTCCTTTGTGTGAGTTCTCACTATTTGTTACTCCTTAGGGTGAGTTCTCTGGTATAGGCTAGGGTCTTAGAGTTAGTGCTCCTACTCCAAAGGCTCAGGGCTTGATCTCTGGTCAGGAACAAAGATTCCACAAATGGTTTGTTATGGCATTAAGTGAGATTAAAACAAATATCCAAAAATGAGAAACCAAAGATGAAACCCAGACAAATGGCAGTTACAAAATCAGGCAAATAATAATTAAAATAATGAAATATACATATATACATATACATCCATGAGCAAAGTGAAAACAGTCCAGCAAAAATAAAGTACAGTAGATTGACCTGGCAAACAAAGGAAATCAAAAATTATATTTACCAGTTAAGAACAAAGCTAACTTACGGACAAACTGGAAAACAAAACTAAAGCAAGATGCCAAGTGGGGAATAAAGCAATGAAAACAAAACTAACAAATATTTTGAGAGGAAACGAAAGAAAGAAAAGAAAGGATAGATATGCAAAGTTAAATAGAGGTAGATGAAGAAGATTTATATACATTAAAGATTAACTGTAAGGGGAAAAGAACAGCAGGAAAGACAAAAAAAGGAATAAATGTAGAAAAATAATAGGTTTTTAAAAATTAAAATTATAAAAAAGAGAAAACAAAAAAAAATTGGAAGAAGAAAGAAAACAGGGGGGAAAAGGAAAACTCCACAGAACTGCAGAAGTCCAATGTAGAGGCAGAGGTTTATAACAATACGAAGTGTGACTGCATATACACGTATACATATACATCCATAATCAAAATCAAAACAGTCTGACAAAAATAAAGTACAATAGATTGACACAGCAAACAAAGGAAACCAAAACTTATATCTACCAAAACAAAACTAATTAAAGCACAAACTGGAAAACAAAACTAAAGCCAGGTGCCAATCGGGGAATAAAGCAATGAAAACAAAGCTAACAAATATGTTGAGAGGAAAGGAGAAAAAGAAAAGAAAGAAAGAATAGATATGCAATGTTAAACACAGGTAGCTAAAGAAGATTTATATACATTAAAGAGTAATTGCAAGGGGAAAAGAACAGTAGGAAAAGCAAACAAAAGAATAAGTGTAGAAAAAATAATAATAGGTTTTAAAAGTTAAAAATTAAAATTAAAAAAAAGAGAAAAGAAAAAAAAGGAAAACTCCACAGAACTGCAAAAGCCCAACATAGAGGCAGAGGTTTATGACAACATAAAAAAATCTGGCTGAGGAAAAAAAAACAACAACAAAACAAAACTCAAAACCTGAATTGGATTTCTTAGTGCCAATAAAATCGACAACTACAATGGCGGGGAGGGGGGGAACGGGGAAGAATCCAAAAAAATCTACAGAACAAGTCAAAAAATGAGAATAATAAATGTTTTTTCTTGACTCACTGCTGTCAGAGTCCTTTCCCTTGCTGGGAGTCACAGTTCCCCTCCCCTCCCCGGGATGCCCTCCAACACTGCGCTGATCTCTGGACCTGCTGTGGGGGCAGCTCAGATTCTAACCTGGTCCTGCTCCTCTGTGTTCTTGTCTCCAATGTCCACAGCTATTAGAGCTAGTGCGTTTTCTCCTGTGGGAGCTCTCAATGACCTTTTATATATTCCACAGACACACAGTCTGCTTAGTTGATCGTGTGGATTTAATCTGCTTGCACAGCTGGTGGGAAGGTTTCGGGTCTTCTTCCTTAGTCACACTGCCCCTGGGTTTCAACTGTGGTTTTATTTCCCCCTCTACATGCGGGTCGTCCACTGGGGTTTGCTCCTGAGGCTGCCCTGGAGGACGTGGGTTTGCCCCTGTGAGGGCCAGGTGTGGAGGTGGGGCAGCTGCTTGGGTCACAGGGGTTCTGGCAGCACCAGGTACTCAGAGGAGTTGGCAGCTAGGGCAGCAGGAAATACAGTGCTCTAGAAGGGTATGGCAACCAGGATTGGCCAATACAGTCCAACATACTTGCCTGGAGAACCCCATCTATGACAGAGAAGCCTGGCAGGCCACAGTCTACAGGGTCGCAAGGGGTTGGACATGACCAAAGCGACCCTGTGTGCATAGACACAAGGCATATTTTTGCCAGTGGCAGCTCTGCCCCAGCGAGAGTTGAGCAGGAAGGTGGCGTGGCTGCTTGGCTTGCGGGGACCCTGGTGGTGCCACGTGTGCAGGGACATGGACTGCCTCACTGCAGGAGTTATGGCCCCATCAGAGTCTTTTTTCAAGCCTCTTGTAGCTGGTGATCAGAAGGCCTCTATGGCCAGCCTTTCTCTGTAGATCTGCCCATCCCGGCACTTAGAGGGCTCGCTTGCTGTGGGGTCTTTCTCTGTTGTTCAGGGCATCAGGCACATAGAGGGGCCCCCCTGGCTGGGGTCCTACTCTGTAGAGCCTCAGGCGTTTGATGGGGCAGCCTCTCTATCGTTCAGCTGCCAATGCCCGCATGTGGGGAGAGAGAAGCTATGGTGATGGCTCCAACCACTACGCGTGACTCAGCAGTATCGCCTTGCTTCCATGGGTGCCTGCCTTTCCTCCACCAGCATTTCCCACCACTATCTCCTCCCTCACATCCCCTCAATCCATCTCTCCACAGTCAATAGTGGCCCTCGCCCTGGAATTGCTGCACAATCCCTAATCTTCAGCTCCCAGCCACTGCGCCTTCCAGGAGACCAGCATTCCTGTCTGGGCTATGTATGGCTGAGGCAAGGACTGTCTGATTCTCATTGCATTCAGGCTGCCTCGGATCAGCTGTTTCACTCTCAGCCTTAAATGTTTCTCCTCTGACTCAGACAATTGCCCCACTGTGGGGATCAGACCCCTGCTTAAGTTCCCCCACCTGCTGAGCGTAGGTCCAGTCCTACTAACACTCCTGTTTCCCCCACTAGTTCCTTTGTCCTACCAAGTTTTCTGTGGTTCTATATATTCTTTTCCACTGGTCAGGTACTCCTGTCCACTCTCAGCTGTTGTTCTTCACGCACTTCTGTGTCTGAAGGTGAATTCCTGATGTGTCTGTGGAAAGAGAATGTACTCCACGGCCACCTAGTCCTCCGCCATCTTCTTCTCCTCCAAAACACTTTTAAAACTCTCGCCAGGGACTTCCCTGGTGGTCCAGTGGCTACGACTCCATATTCCCAGTGCAGGGGGGCCAGGTTTCATCCTTGATCAGGGAACTAGATCCCACATGCTGCAACTAAGAGTTTGCATGCTGCAGCTCTAAAGCGATGCCCAGATTCTCCTGCTTCTTTTTAGTCATGTTCCAGTCTCACATTTAAGTCTTTAATCCATTTTGAGTTTATCTTTGTACATGGTGCTAAAGTGTATTTTAATTTCATTTTTCTACATGTAGCTGTCCAGTTTTCCCAGCACCATTTATTGAAGAGACTATATTTCTTCCATTGTATGAGATTGTCTCCTTTGTCATAGATTAATTAACCATAAGTGTGTGGGTTTATTTCCGGGTTTTCTATCCCACTCCATTGACTTATATTTCTACTTTTGTGCCAGTACCATACTCTTTTGATGACTGTAGCTTTGTAGTATAGTCTAAAGTCAGGCAACATGAGTCCTCTGGCTCTGTTTTTCTTTCTCAAGACTGCTTTGGCTATTTGAGGTCTTTTGTGTCTCCATACAAATTTTTAAGATTTTTTTTTGTTCTAGTTTGTGAAATATATCAGGCAAAATATAGATGTTGATGTAACTCTTTTTCTAGAACAGTCAGCTGCTATAAATATTTTCCATAGTCTGATCTAATCCACAATTTTGAAGCAGACTAATGATAATTAATGTGATTATTCCCTCAGTCACAGAAAGGGAAAGAAGTGAATTCCCTTCATTTACATGATTCCAAAGTACAGAAACAACAGGGGCAAAGCCAAAAAGACAAGTGAGAGCAAAGAAATGGTTTTATGGCATTCTTTTGGAGGTTCCCTTTTTGGTGACGTGTTCAAGCCTACCCATAAAACATTGAGTAAGTAAGACATCAATATTTCTCACTCCAATCATCTCACTTTAGGGACTTCCCTTGTGGCTCAGCTGGTAAAAAAAAAAATCTGTCTGCAATGTGGGAGACCTCGGTTTGATCCCTGGGTTGGGAAGATCTCCTGGAGAAGGGAAAGGCTACCCACTCCAGTATTGTGGCCTGGAGAATTTCATGGACTATATAGTCCATGAGGTTGCAAAGAGTCGGACATGACTGAGCATCTTTTACTTCACTTCACTTCATCTGACTTGATTGTGTTTTGTCTAACCAAACTGGCAGTGCATTAGCTGATTTTAATGAGTTCGTCACGGTTGATAGGTTGCTTTTGTCCTAAATTCATTGAGCCATATCTTTGTATGGCCACAGAACTTGTCAAGGTGAAAACTGAATACAGTACGCACTCCTATATTTAAAGTGGATAACCAACAAGGACCTCCTCTATAGCACAGGGAACTCTGCTCAGGGTTATATGGCAGCCTGGCTCGGAGAGGAGTTTGAGGGAGAATGGGGACATACATATGTATGACTGGGTCCCTTTGCTGGCCACCTGAAATGATTACATTGTTAACTGACTATATTCCAATACAAAATAAAAAGTTTAATTTAAAAATTAGTCATTTAAAGCCAATTTTCTTTCAAAATTTCCCTTGTTTTCACAACCCAATTGTTCTCTATAACTCCTCAAAGAATAAGAACTTATTGTGTTTTGAAATCTCAATCATTTTTATTAACTGCATTCAACTAAGAGAATACTAGTTTGCTATGAAATGGATTATCGTCATCAGTGTATTGTTGTCATCATTTATCCATATGTGGTATGGTTTTTTTTTTATTTTGTGTGTGGGTTTGTTTTTTTTTTTTTTTTTTTTGGCTGCACTGTGACATTTGTGGGATTATAGTTCTCCAACCGGGGATTAAACTCGTGCCCCTGGCAGCAGAGGCACAAAGATCTAACTACTGTACTTCCAGGGAGTTCCTATCTATCCATAAGTATCCTGTGTGATCATGGCAACAATACAGAGTGAAGAAAAAAATAAGTCTCAATAATAGGTGTACATTTTGAGATACTGAGAATGTTGAATGTTGAGAAAGTAAGGAAAAGGTTTACTCCAAACACATTCCAACTGGACTATTTATTTCCCCTATGGGTTCTCTTCAGCATCTTTATCACTTCTCCAAGTTTCTCCCTGTATCACTTAGTTATGGTTCCTCATAAGTCAGAAGATATACATCACTAATGATAGGGTTTTTTGTTGTTGCTGTTCGGTCACTAACTCACATCCAACTCTTTGCAACGCCACGGACTGTAGCACACCAGGCTCCCCTGTCCTTCACCATCTCCCAGTTTCCTCAAGTTTATGGCCACTGAGTTGGTCCATCTCATCTGCTGCCCCCCTTCTCTTTTAGCCTTCAATCTTTCCCAGGATCAGGGTCTTTTCCAATGAGTCGGCTCTTCGCATCAGGTGGCCAAAGTATTGGAGCTTCAGCATCAATCCTTCCAGTGAATATTAGTTATTTTAAATCAAACATTTTAATGAACTGTTTGGAAGGACATCAGTATACATAAATCGTCTGGTGCATTTCTTTCAAAGTGTATTTGAATATTCAGTTTTTTTAAAAAATCCTCATAACATAGAATTAAGAGAATTGCAATGATTCATACCTCCTTTGAAATGCTAGGATTCAGCTCACTACACTTAATATTGACCTCACAAAGCACTAGGAGGCCATTTCTAGTACTGGATCAGTCATGAGTTTAGTCATGATCTTGAGCAAATTATCTAGCCTCTCTGAATCTCTGATTTTTTTTAAAAAAATTTGTAAAACAAAATTGCCAAAGTGAGCAGTTTTTCAACAGCTTTCCAAATTTATTTCTCTATTTTTTTCATAGGATAAGATCTCCAACTCACATAAGAAAATAATCACATTTGTAAATTTCAATTATGTCTCACCTATCTTTTAGCTATTGACCTGACTGCAGAGTTTGAAGTGAAATAATGAATACTTTCCACTCAGATGTGTTTTAGTTGATAAAAGTTTGCATAGAAATGGCAACAATATAGTAACTTGATAATTGTAAATAAAATACTTAGAGTGGATAAGCACCAAGTTAAATATTGATAATGTGCAATGCCTTTAAAGGAAATGTCTTTAAAGGAAACAACTATTAAGAAACCTCATCTATAAATTCATCCTGTGGCTGAACATTTATTTAAACCACATGCATCCTAATTCAGAGTTAATGCTCAACACAGTAAAGCAGAAGAGATCGGTGGAGTCTGGAATAGTAGTTAAAGCAATTCTCATGTTGTTGAAACATAGCCAGGAATATCTACTGTAGTGGTTGCATGTTCTCCAGTACACCGTGATATAAATTCAGTTGCATCATTTCATCTGTAAGGAGACAAGATGAGGGTGTGCAGCTCGCTCCCTCATGCCAAAAGGAGAACATTCTCTGTATGCAAAGAGGGCTTCCTGCTGGCTCAGTGATAAAGAATCTGCCTGCAATGCAGGAGACCCAGGTTCGATCCCTGAATGGGGAAGATCCCCTGGAGAAGGGAACGGCAACCCACTCCAGTATTCTTGCCTGGAGAATTCCATGGAAAGAGGAGCCTGGTGGGCTACTGTCCATGAGGTCACAAAGATGGACATGGCTAAGCAACTAACACTTCACCTCATGCACTGAAGCAGAGATTGGGTTTTCCTGATACTCCTACTGTGGGAATAAGGAAAAGTTTAATTTGATAGAAACCAGTCTATTTGATGAAAATCAGTCAAAGTCCTGAAGAAATCTAAGCAGTGACCTCAAATAAGTACAGTCTCCTTCTTGCCATTTCTGTTTCCTTCTAATTGTTTTCCCTGGTCCCTGGACTTGGCAGAGTTTTCCCAAAAGGGTGGCAGAATACCTAGAGTGAGGCAATTGTACACCAGAGTTGCTCATTTTGCTGTTCTTCCTGTCTAGAAAGTGGCTAGTCAATCCTGGAGGCATGGGGCCTAGCAATCTGTGTTTTTAAGAAGCACCCCCCGCCCCCCGCCATGTGATAATACACTCAGGTTCGAAAACATCAACAAAGGTTTCAGAGTTTCACTATGCTCCCTCCCCATACCCATCCCACAAGAGTAACAAGGCTTAAATTGCCTTGAGACATTAGATCCAGTTTCTCAGGGCAGCTGTTTTATTTAAAAAATCAGAAGTATCTGACACCTTGGTTTTTTATCCTTATTAAAATCCTCTAAAGCATCATGATTAAAATACAAGCATTCTTTCCAAGTATCAATTGAATAGAGTGTTTCAATAAATATCTATTGATCTCAGCAACTTTATCTTCCAGACAGTCTCTGAATTAAAGAGAAAGGTGATGATAATGAATTTACTCTTTCATATTGAGAACCCTAGCAATATGCCATCCCAGATATGAAGAGAAGAAAAAATTCTTCCTGGGTTCCTCTACTTTGCTTAGCTAAAAGTAGCAATAACTCCAGAAATCTTATCTCTCAGTGGACAAGGAGCTGTGTATAACAAAACTAAGGTATTTTTCACCTATATGACAAAAGCTGAAAAGAATGAAAACTAAAGCTAAAGGATAAATTCAGGTGCGAAGAGATCAAAATGAGCCAGAAAGGTATTTGTCTCCAACATAAGAGTCTGGAGGCAGGCAGTCCAGAGCCCACAGTGCAGTTCCAGATGTCAAAGACTTGTAGCTTTTCTATTTTGTTGCTGTGCTGCATGTGAATTTCACATTGAAATTGATATCCAAAATGATAGCTGACCCATCAGCCCTATCTGAGCAGCAGGTACAAAGGGAAAAGATGACAAGTCCTTTACTTAAAGAAAACATTCCAGAAGCTCCACATACCATTACTTTTAGATACAACTTTTTTTTATTTATACATACCATTATCTCATTTATAATGAGATCTTTAGATCTCATTATTAGACCTTAGCTATATTCTCACATCTAGCTGCAAGAGTGAAAAAGGCTGGCTTAAAACTCAGTGTTCAGTAAACTAAGATCATGGCATCCAGTCCCATCACTTCATGGCAAATTGAAGGGGGTAAAATTGAAAACGGTGACAGACTTTATTTTCTTGGGCCCCAAAATCACTGTGGACGGTGACTGTAGCCATGAAATTAAAAGATGCTTACTCTTTGGAAGAAAATCTATGACAAACCTAGACAGCATATTGAAAAGCAGAGACATCACTTTGCCGACAAAGGTTCGTGTCATCAAAGCTATGGTTTTTCCAGTGAATTGGACCATAAAGAAGGCTGAGTGCTGAACAATTGATGCTTTTGAACTGTGGTGCTAAAGAAGACTCGAGAGTTCCTTGGACTGCAAGGAGATCAAACTAGTCAATCCTAAAGGAAATCAGCCTTGAATATTCATTGGAAGGACTGATGCTGAAGCCAGGTGGTTCAGTGGTAAAGAATCCTCCTGCCAATGCAGGTGACTCGGGTTCAACCCCTGGATTGGGAAGATCCCCTGGAGTAGGAAATGGCAATTCACCCCAGAATTCTTGCATGGAAAATTCCATGAACAGAGGAGCCTGGTGGGATACAGTCCATGGGGTTGCAAAGAGCTAGATGCTGAAGCTGAAGCTCCAATACTTTGGCTATCTGATGCAAAGAGCCAACTCAATGGAAAAGACCCTGATGCTGGCAAAGATTGAGGGCATGACGAGAAGGGGGTGACAGAGGATGAGATAGTTGGATGGCATCATCGACTCAATGGACATGAGTTTGAGCAAACTCTGGGAGATAGTGAAGGACAGGGAAGCCTAGCGTGCTGCAGTCCCTAGGGTCTCTAAAGAATCAGACAGGACTGAGTGACTAAACAGCAAGGAGCATAAACTGGTGCCATGTTTCTATGAACACTTTGGAAATATTCATCAAACACTTTAAAATGTGACCCCAACACTTTAAGGAAGTTATCCTAAATGTCTTTAAGAAAAGGCATGTATTATTATTACATTTACAATAGTGTTTTTTTCCTAGTTGTGGTAAAATAGACATAAAATTTACTATCCTTGGAGAAGGAAATGGCAACCCACTCCAGTATTCTTGCCTGGAAAATCCCATGGATGGAGAAGCCTGGTGGACTGCAGTCCATGGGGTCGCTAAGAGTCGGACATGGCTGAGCGACTTCACTTTCACTTTCCGGTATTCTTACCTGGAGAATATCATGGACAGAGGAGCCTGGTGGGCTACAGTCCATGGGGTCACAGACATAACTGTGTTGGGCATGACTGAGCATGCACTCACATGCACGCACAGAAAGTATACTCAAAAAAAAATTTACTATTTTAACCATTCTTATGTGTACAGTTCAGTAGTGTTAATTAATTTTACACTGCTGTGCAACCAATCTCCAGAATGCTCTTCATTTTGCAAAACTAAAACTCAATACCCTTTAAACAACTATTCATTCTCACTTCCACTTTCCTCCTAATCTACCCCCAGACCCTGACAGCCACCATTCTGCTTTCCATCTCCATGAATTTGACTACTCTAGGTACCTCATATAAGTCAAAATATACAATATTTGTCCTTTTGTGTCTGTTTATTTTACTTAGCATGAAGTCCTCATGGTTCATCCATGTTGTAACATGTATCAGAATTTCCTTACTTTTTAAGGCTGAATAATACTCCATTGTGTATGTGTGTGTGTGTGTGTGTATATGTCACATTTTGTTATCCATTGATCCATCAGTGGGCACGTGGGTTATGTCCACCTTTTGGCTATTTTGAGAAATGCTGTTATGAACATGAATGCATACCATACTAATTTTTTTCTAACCACAGTGATCTTAAGAGCACAGTTTTTGCTCTTACTACTTATTGATGGGAAAAATACATTGCTACAACAGTGACAGGAGTTAAATATTAATTAAATATTTGTATTAAATACATACTCATTCACTCTAATCATCAGCCCAAGAGTAGCCATTCTGTTTAGGTCTGACACACGTCTAGTCAATCACGTCTGGATAGCACTTTATCAGGAATGCGTAGAATGTGTGTGTCTTGCAAAGAATAGGATAAAATAAGCCTCTACTTACGACCTCTGCTTATGAAAAGCATTCTCATAGGAAGCTGAAGCAGATCTAGGCAGAGGGTCATAGAGCATCAGTACTATTGTTATTATTATTACTGTTATTGTCTTGTAATACCTGTGCCAAGTTTTGCTATCCGGTTAGTGCTGACCATATAACATGAATTGGAAAATGAGCCCTCTTCTATTTTCCAAAAAGGCTGTGTAGAATTGGCAGTCTTTCCTCCTTAAATGTTTGGAAGAATTTATCAATGAAACCATCTGGGCCTAGGGATGGGGTGGAGAAGATAGTTTAAATCATGAATTCAATATCTATAGTTGTTATAGGATTATTCAGATGGTCCGTTTCATATTTGATGAGTTGTGGTAGTTTGTGCTTTTAGAAGAATTGGTTCATTTCAACTAAGCTGTCAAGTTCATATGCATAGGGTTCTGTGCAGTATTCCCTTATTACCCTCTTGATGTCTGCAGGGTCTGTACTGATATAGACCCTGTTATAGTGATTCATTCCTGATTTATGTAACTTGTGTCTTTTTTTCAATGTTGTTAATCTTATTGGAGGCTTATTAATTTTATTAATCTTTTCAAAGAATCAGGTCTTTCTTTCATTGATTTTTTTCTTTTTTTCTGTATTCAAGTTCGTTTATTTATGTCCTCCTTTATGATTTCCTTTCTATGCTTACTTGGGGGGGGCGGTGTCTTACAGTTCTTTTCCCAGTTTCTTAAGTTGGAAAGTTAGATTATCAATTGAGATTTTTTCTTCTTTTCTAAGGTACCTAGCACTATAGATTTCCTCTCAGCACTGCTTTAACTTGAGCCCCCAAATTTACATATGCTGTATTTTAATTTTCGTGAAACTCAAGTGTATTTTTAAATTTCTTTGAGATTTAGCAGCATGGCAAATGCTAGGCTGCCAGAACTTCTTGGCCCACCAAAAATGATTTAGACAAGAAATAAAATTATATGACATACTGATACAATTATACTTTCACAATAGTAGTATGCTTTCCTTAAAAATTGGGCTATTTTCTGTAATTTATACAAATTATTGAAGTGAAAATGGGTATTGTAAAACATAAGATGTTGATCCATATTAAATTTCACTATTTGACTTATTTTACCAACAAAAACATTAGTTTTTTTCATATAAAAAGTATGTAACATTGTTTCATGTGGTTCAACCTAATAGTCCTTATAATGTGCTACATGCAAGTCTTCTGTAGTCATTGCCTCTCGATATCCCATCTCAGGATTAAAGACCACAAAGAAAGAAAAAAAAATGTGTGATGCAGATCAGAGTCAGCAGCATGACTCAGAACCAGCTGAGGTCATAGGTCCCCTAAGTCTACCAGATAAGAGAGCAAATTCTTGAGAGCTAACTAAGAGAAAAATGAAGCCTTGACTGGCTATCTCAAGTTTTCTAGAGTGCCCAAGAGGTCAAGGTACAGGAATGAGAAGACAGTGCCAAAGATGAGGTCCCAGGTAAAGGCTTCTTGCTCCATGTTTGGCTACAGGTGACAATCGAATATATCCTTTAGAGGGTAAGGTATAGAATTAGCTAGACTGAAATCTGTTTCTGTGACTTGCAGTGTGACATTAGGTAAGTTTGCTTTTTTTTAACCTTGTCTATAAAGCTGGGATCATAATCTCTGGCTTGAAGTGCTGTCACAGAGATCTAACTAGATAATATATGCTGGGTGCTTGGCATGAATTAGGCACCCCGTAAACGTTAGTTCCCTTCTTTATCAGTCTCTAAGGAAGTCATGCTCTGGCAAACCCTAAAGTTTGAGAAGGGGCATGTGTCACTGGTTCAAGCATGGACTTTGGAACCACAAGACCTGTGTTCAGATCTCAGTCCCATGTGACTGTTGCCAAATTATGCAACCTCCCCATGCCTCGGTTTTCTTTCTCTGAAAGCTGTAACAATAGGGCATACTTCCTCAGGCTGTATAGACGATTAAATGAGCCAATATATGTAATGTGTTTAGTAAACAGTCTGGCACATAGCAAGCACAGTGTAAGTGCCATTTTATTTGTGGTCTGAGAAAATTAATTGGGATAGAAGAAAATTCATTTTTAAGGGAAACATGAATTCCAGAGGAAGAGGAGGGAGAAGAGTGGGAGGAAGAGGAAGGGAGTGGAGGGAAAGAGAGAAAAAAGGAGGAAAGAGCAGAAGGGGAGGGGAGGAAGAGAGGAGGAGGGAAAATATGTGTTGAAAATAGTTCCTTTTTTTCCTGAGAAGTTGGGAGAGGTAGTATTAGCACTGTACCAGACAGGATGCTCTCTACATAAGAGTCTCTGGTAATGAAATCTAGAGTATTTTTGTTTGTTGTTAAAGAAAAAAAAGCAGGTAATGAGGGGAAGTCCAGAGAAAAAGACCTTCACAATCAGTGAATGAGAACGTAGGTAAAAATGAGAGGGAAAGCTCATATGCAGCTATATCATAGCCACTGTGGATTCCATTTCGGAGAACTGTGAGTGACAGATAATCACTTCATTTACTTTGTAGGTCTCTGGAGATAGTTCTTGATGCAGGAGTATCTTTGAGGAGCTCCTTAGTGATTTTTTTTCCCCTTAATGGATTGACATCTTCGTAGAGCATGTTGCGAAAATTAACCTTGCTTCATAGAACATGTTGCAAAAGTTAACCTTGCTTTATCTCCTAAATGCATAACCTTTCAGTTTTCTTTTTAATAATTGTTGGAAACTAGCTTGCATGACAGCACTGAACACAAATACCACTGACGATGATGAATGGATAGAGGAATGTGGGTTGCATTGTACTGAAAGGGTAACACATTATGTCTATGTAATTGCTTCATCTCCCTTAGGGTAGACAAAGTTCAAAGAAATGTGAATGTAGATGACTCACAAGACATGCTCTTTGGGGCTACCCAGAATTCATTTCTCTAATTACATTAACCTTTTCTCCCTTCCTCACTCATCACATGCGCACTTGTTGGACAGGGCATCTTGACAGGGTATTCAGCCACTTCACTTGCCCACTTTTATTTATTGCAGTCTTTTCTCAAAGACAAAGCACTTAAAAACACTAAAGTGGCAGGAAAACATCCATTTGAAATTGGATTTCAACATTTTTGTAAAATATATGATAAGGAGTTTAGGAGTTTCTTTTAAGTATTTCAAGTATTATTCCTTCAAATTTAATGGTAATATTGCCCATTATTATATGCTAAGATGAGTCCTTCAAAGCTTTCTTAATTTGATGCTTTCCAGTTAACAATTGTGTGGATACCTGATTTTTGGCTAAAAACTACCTTTGAAAAGCCAGATTCCTAAGAAAAGCCAAATTCCTAAAACAGCTTTGTTGCAATGCTATTCCAATTAACACTGTTTTCTAACAAATGAGATGTTCAACAAATTGTCATCCAGACACTTCTTGAACCTTCTATTGCCTGGGAACTCACTGCTTAATGAGGCAGCCCTGACTATTGTGAAAGACTTTGAATATTTAGATGGTTCGTTTTGGTTTTGAGCTGAGATATTAACCATACCATAGACCATACCTCTTCAGATATTCTTGGAATATCTAAAAACTGCTATTATATGCCCTCATTTTATGCGGAGTAGTCACTGGACTGAACATCATTTTGGCTAATATCTTGAGTTGGATAGTGTTGCTCGTGAACTCTGATACCTGATAGATGAAATATTCCAGCATAATCTACTAGTCAGAATTAGAATACAGTGGAACATTTACTTCCTCTATGCTGAATCATATTTTTCCTTGCCAGAAGCCTGGGGTTGTGTTAACCTTTTTAGAAGCAGCTTATTTCCTTTCAAATCCAGCTTATGATCACCCCAAAGCCCTTGTCCTCTTTCATATAATCTGTTCTAAAATCAGCTCTTTCCTTATCTATTGTATTCTGCTGTTTGTTTTAGCACATCAAAAATACCCATGTATGGGTTTAACTCTTACACCACGCTGAGGGCATCAAAACAGAATGACTAGGAATATGTACTTTAGAGCCAGTCCACTTAGATTCAAACCTCAACTCTATTCTTCCCTTGCTAAGTGGCCTTGGGCAAGTAACTTGAAGTTCCTCATCTGTGAAACAAGAATTAAATGAGCTAATACTTGTAAGGTAGATAGAAGAATGGATACAGTAAGCACTAGGCAGGGATTTGCAGCTGTTATTTTGTGTTCAGCTGTTTCTTCCAGCCTTGTGTCATCTAGAGTACTATGATTTCTACTTATTAATCGAATTGATAAAAATGCAAACAGGATAGCAGTAAGGATAGACCCACAGAATTTCCCTCAGATTGTCCTTTAAGTTTGAGTTCTGAGAGTAGAGTAGACATTTACCTTTCTGTCTAGAATGTTGGAAGAGGCAACTTCACAGAGTTATGGAAGAGACTGTAGAGATAGCAAATCTTGCCATTGATATTCTATTACTAACAGCCTTATTGTTATCGTTGCTTAGTTGCTAAGTCATACCTGAGTCTTTTGTGATATAGCCATGAGAGGGCCATAAATTACCCTCCTTTGGAATCTGGTGCGATCTGGGCTTCCTGGTGGTTCAGACAGTAAAGAATCTGCCTGCAGTGCGGGAGACCTGTGTTGGATTCCTGAATTGGGAAGGTCCCCTGGAGAAGTGAACAGCTACCCACTCCAGTATTCTGTCCCGGAGAATTCCACGGACAGCGGAGCCTGGGATGCTTTAGTCCATGGAGTTGGAAACAGACACGACTGAGCGACTTTCACTTTCCCTTTTTGTGATCTAGCCATGAGAGGGCCATATTTTACCCTCCTCATCTTCCCAAGTCTTTCATGACCTGGAGTGGTATAGAGAGCAGCTGGAAGTAGAATATGGGGTTTGAATAAGTGTGCACTACAGAGAAAAGCAAGGTGATGTGCCAATCCAGGGTTCTTCAGTGTGGATGGGGAGTGGATATGACAAAGGTACCAGGAGGAGAGTTCTCCACTAAAGTTAGCATTTAGTTGTGTCTCTGTAGATTGTAAAGGCAGGTGAAGCACGCAAACTAGGTTGGTGCCCATAGAGTGTCCAGTCACTAATGGCACCAAAGCAGAAGAGTTACCTCCAGAATAAAAGGCTAGTAAAGAGCACTGTGGATCAAGATTGAAAGCTGACAGCTCCAGGCCCAGTGATGCCTTGAGACAGTCGCATCACAGACCTTCCTGATTACATTTCTTATGTATATGACTTTTTCTGAACTATCGTGAAACCATAAGTATGTACATCGCATAATTAGAAGACCCTCCCCCACTCACACGCCCTAAGTTTCACCCTACCAGCTCCTTTTATGTGATACTGCCCCTTCTTCCTATTACCATTATAGAAGAGTTCAAAGGCACTCATATTAAAGTGAAAAGCACAGATTATTTCAGCACTGTAGATGAAGTAAAGTACAAAAAGACATCATTATCCGGTTATACTGAAATGGTTTTAGCCATGAAACAGTTCATTTAAGCATACTCTATAATTCTTTTAATGTAGCATAGACCACTGGCTCTCAGCTTTGGGGGTCACTATCTCCATTCAGCTGTGACTATTTAAAAGTAACAGAAAACCCTACCCAAGGTCAATTACATAACATTTATCAGTAACAGAAAGGAAGTCCAGATGGAGGTCAGGCTTCAGGAAATGGTTGAACCAGGGGCTCACTGAAGTCATGAGGGCTTCAGTTATTTTCATTTCTCTGTGCTTCCGTCCATAGTGTCAGACTCATCTCTTCATAGCTGTAGGCTGGGTCACATGCTTCCCCAGACTGTGCCTTTAGTCAAAGAGCAGTTTTTCTCTCTCAAGAGTCAGGAAAAACACTCAGTGATGGGTCTCTCAGATTTATTTTTCTATTCTCTCTCATTTAAACCAAGTATTGCAAATCAGATGTGGGGTTATCCTTAGATCAAGCACACCTCCCTAGAGCAGATATTAGTTTCCAAAACTATATCATTGCTACTCATTGGGGAACCATAGACTGAGGGAGTTAACTACCAGGACGGCTCTTGTTGAATCCAAAGAACATGATGGAGCCTGTTTCCCAAAACACAAATGTCTACCGAGATTTTCCCACAGTTTCAGGGGGGTTCACAGGGCCTCCTGAAGCACACTTCTGCCTCCTCTAGGAGCCTACAGACCTCAGGGTTATAAACTTCTCAGCAAAATACTGACCCTGTGCTGCAGTCATCCTAGCACTAGACCTTCCTTCAGTCTCTCCAGCCAGAAATTGCTACGGTTCTCCCTCTGACCTCCAGAGAAGAAAAGGCATCATGTGTATGCCAGGAAGCTCTTTGGTCTTGTGTGTGTGAGTGTGCATTCTCTCAACTGAGTCCAACTCTTTGAGACCCCATGGACTGTAGCTCTCCAGACTCCTCTGTCCATGGGATTTTCCAGGCAAGAATACTGGAGTGGGTTGCCATTTCCTTCTCCAGGGGATCTTCCCAACCCAGGGATCAAACCCACATCTCTTGCATCTCCTATATTGGTACCACTATGTCACCTGTCTTAACCTGATATATAAAATCAACACCTCCGGGATTGCCAGTCTCCTTCTTTCTCCTTCCTTCATTGTGTGTTTTCTGCACCTCTCCACACACTCCATAGACCCCCCACACATGGAGGCTTATCCAATTTTCAGGTCACATTTATCCTTCCTTTCTCTCTGCCTTAAATTCTTTATTAAAAATCGAGTACCTTAGTACCTACATTCTGCATCAAAATAGCCCACATTCTAAGGCACAAATTTATTAAGCATTTACTATAGAGTAGGCATGCTGGTAGGCAGTTTTTGTACATTAAGTTGTAAAATCTTGACAACATCATAGAAAAAGTATTATTTGCCTCGTTCTAAGGTGAGAGAGTCACTGTTCAGAGAGGTTGGTTAGCAAGGGGCAGAGCTGGGATTTGAACCCAGATTTTTCACTTGACTCTGGGTCATGTGCTCTTTCTACAAGTCTCCACACTGTGAGACTTTCCGGCTCTGGACATGACCAAAAAGATACCAAATTTTCAAAGAAGTCTTTGATAAATGCCTATTAGCATTTTAAATATTTCAGGTCTCACATTTATATAAAGCCATGAACATATTGGCTCTTGATCCAGAACTCACCCTTCAATTTACAGTTGCCATATGGGGAATTTCATCCTGGTTTCATAATTGATGCTCTCAAAAAGGAGACTTTTTTTGCACCAGTCACAAAATTTCAATTTTTTTTCTTTTTCTCTACTTCTCACAAAGTCTTAACTTGACCTAGTAATCAGAAATATTTACCATGTGACTTTTGAGCAAAGAAACACAATCTTTTTCTTCCCTCGTTTTAGCCCCAACTCTCTGAAACTCTTCTTTGGTTTTCTTAACCCTATTCACAGAGACCAATTGTCTTCTCCACATTCCGGCCAGGGGAGTGGATTCACACACAGAAACAATCTTTTTACAAATGCTGTGATTATGAGAAGAGACAGAACTCTCCTTTCAAAGCTCCTTGCTTGAAGAAACCATAATCACACTGCAATTCAGTAATGTTGATAACAAAATCTAATACCTTCCTCTCTTAAAGAAATATCTTGCTATTTATGATAAGTATAAATAACAGCTACAAAATTGAATGTGACATACATGTATAATAGAGATGAAACAGAAAAATAGACTGTGGGTATCTTCACCGTCCTGAGACTAGGATGATAGATGACAAAGTCAGAGAAAGGGAGACTTGGTAGATGGTAAAAGAACTGGCATAATAGCAAGGTGTTTAATAACTGGTATGGTACAGGCCCCTATCACAGCACATGCAAACCTCAGGCCCGGTATAGGGCCCTATAAGCCTCTGACCATGCCAAGGCCATCCTGTTGAGATGCTGGAGGGAGGTCTGGAGAGTCCTGGGAGCGGTGCTATAATGGTGAAGGTGCTTTGTCTAATGATTCACTGAACAGAAATATCCCGTGTGCTGTGCTTAGTCGCTCAGTCATGTCAGACTCTTTGCAGCCGCGTGGCCTGTAGTCCGCCGGGCTCCTCTGTCCATGGTGATTCTTCAGGCAAGAATACTGGAGAGGGATGCCTTGCCCTCCTCCAGGGGATCTTCCCGCCCAGGGATCAAATCCAGGTCTCCCGCATCACAGGCAGGTTCTTTACCATCTGAGCCACCAGGGAAGCCCAGAAATATCCCATACATAGCTCCTGCTCTTCGAGGTGTGAACCTGCTGCATATCAGCTTGGAGAGAGAGAAGGGTAGGTGATCAGACACCCCAGGGTGCTCAGGATGGTCCCAGTTTGTATATGTTATCCCAGTGTCATTATCAATAGCTCCTTCTTAGAGAATCATGTCTGGTCTTTGTGTCCTTGTATTAGGATGACCATATGAAGTCTTTTAAAGTGCTCTCAATTAGGCTGTATATGATATAGTCACCCTCATAAAAGGACACAAAGATAAAATATGTTTCTTTTTGAAGAATATTATCCTTTGAATAATGTTCTTTTGCTTGACAAGGAGTCCAATTAAAGACCATTACACATTACATGGTGGGCAAAGATAGTCAAGGAGATTGCATTTATTATAATCCTGAGGTTGTTAAAAACAGCAACTTCCAAATCATCATGGAAAATAAATATGGTACTAGTATATTCCAAACTCTCTCGCAAACAGAGGGTACAAATAAGGAATTTGTTTAATTAATACCACCAAATCACAATGTCCTCAGTTCATCCTTTTGTTGCTAGAAATAAATAGAGAAATAAATTTTTTAATCTGACAAAAAGGTCAGTGGTGGCTGAAGGGGAAGACCTTGGCCACCGGAAGGAGGGGGAAAATGGTAACAGAGAAAATATCCCCACTAAAGGCCCAGCAAAGACTGTGGGTATATGAATGTCAGTTTTCAAGGTCGTCTAGGAACTCAAGGACAGAGGCAAAGACGGCCTAGGATAACAGAGCTGCCAACAGATCCCACTGCCAAAGCTCCAGGGAAAGTAAGAGCGGCAGGAACGGCAAAATACACAGGGAAACTTGGCAAGAGACTCCTTCAGCTACAGTCAGCAAAACAAAAGGCAACCAAAGAATGGCCTGGGCTGCCTTGCATGGCCTTGGCGGCTGTGCATCCCCCAGCAACAAGGGTGCCATTCCCCAGGCTTTGATGCGAATGTCACTGTCTAGAGCTGAAGAGCACACAGCATGCATGTGGCGGCTTCAGAGCAGCGTTATTCCAGCTTCCTTGTGCCCACAGAGAATACAGTTTTTGTTATGCACACTTTTAATTAATTGCATTTCTTTGCTGAAACCCCTACAGTCTGTTCAATCATTCAGACGGTTGGTTCAGATTATGTGCCAAGAAGTCCATGGTATTAATTACTTGGCAACCTTGAAGCAAGGTAATCTCTCCATCCCACCATCAAGGAACAAAGTATATCAGAGACTCGATTTTAAAAATATAGGAGTTAAAGCAGTGAATTAAGATTCATTAAGGATTCTCCCACACTGTGGAAAAATTCACAAAATACACATTCTTATCAGTACACAGACCCTATCACTTCCTTTGAATAATGTTCTTTTGCTTGACAAGGAGTCCAATTAAAGACCATTACACATTACATGGTGGGCAAAGATAGTCAAGGAGATTGCATTTATTATAATCCTGAGGTTGTTAAAAACAGCAACTTCCAAATCATCATGGAAAATAAATATGGTACTAGTATATTCCAAACTCTCTCGCAAACAGAGGGTACAAATAAGGAATTTGTTTAATTAATACCACCAAATCACAATGTCCTCAGTTCATCCTTTTGTTGCTAGAAATAAATAGAGAAATAAATTTTTTAATCTGACAAAAAGGTCAGTGGTGGCTGAATTAAAATATAAATGCAGGATCTCAGTGATCTAAAATGATATTTTGACAATTATCAGGAGCTGGGAAAAAATAGTATAGTTTGTATGGTAGCTAATAACATTCAAGATCATACTTTTTATGTTCCCACGTTCATGCCTTTGTCTACACCATTCTCTTCTCTGATCATGTCCAAACCTTTCAACCTACTGAAATCTAGTTCATCTTCAAGGCCTCTTCTATGAAGCTTTCCAGATCCCTCCAACAAAATGCAAAGTCTTTACCCATTGCATCTATACCCATTTCATGGTAGGCACTGGACTCCACTTTTTAACACATATATTTGTATGCTTGCCAGATATCTCTGGGCTTCCCTGGTAACTCAGCTGGTAAAGAATCCGCCTGCAATGCAGGAGACCCCAGTTCAATTCCTAGGTCAGGAAGATCCACTGGAGAAGGGATAGGCTACCCACTTCAGTATTCTTGGGCTTCCCTGGTGGCTCAGCTGATAAAGAATCTGCCTACAATGCAGGAGACCTGGGTTCAGTCCCTGGGTTGGGAAGATCCCCCTGGAGAAGGGAAAGGCTATCCACTCCAGTATTCTGGTCTGGAGAATTCCATGGACTGCATGGTCCATGGGGCCACAGAGTCAGACACAACTGAGTGACTTTCACTTCATACTTCTTAGTTGATTAAGGGCTTCCTTCATTGGTCAGTCTGTAAAGAATCTGCCTGCAGTGCAGGAGACCTGGTTCTATCACTGGGTCGAGAAGATCCTCTGGAGAAGGAAATGGCAACACATTTCAGTATTCTTGCCTGGAGAATCCCATGGGCAGAGGAGCCTGGCAGGATATAGTCCATGGGGTCACGAGAGTTGGACATGACTTGGCGACTAACCCACACCATAGTTGATTGACCATGTTGTGTTAGTTTCAGGAGGACAGCAAGGTGATTCAGTCATCCGTATACACACACCTATTCTTTCCCAATTTCATACTCAGCATCCGTGAAAGTGACTGTTAGGCCAAGTTATAGCAAAGTCTTTTCAATACAAAGTCCTCTTAGAACATGTTCATTGTCAACTTGCTTAATGATTTGTTTCAGCAGGAGTGTGGTACATCCTACCCCCCATACATATGCATCAGTTAGGATTGCCTGTGGCTGCAAATAACAGAAACCTAAATATATAGACTACTAAATAGGGGTTTATTTTTTATTTTTATCCTGTAACATGGGCTTTAGGACAGAAGGTACTGGCGAAATCTGGAAATAGAAGGGTGGCACATAAAATCTAAAAAAGAAGACAATTTTTCTGAGTCAAAAAACTCACAGTTCTTTCATTGATACATGATTAATGCATCAAACATTTATTGAAAACCACTATGGTGCTGTCTATATATATATATATATATATATATATATATATATATATAGTCCATGATCTCTAGCAGCAAATACTCTAGTTACTTAAAATGTAAGCATGTATGTAGACCAACATTCACAGTTAAGCCTGGATCTTAAGATCCCGTGATATTAAAGGAATGGTCTATGGCTCACTTTACAGTAAGATTTGAAGGGAAAAATTAAGCTCCCAGAAGGGATTCTGTAAAACCTTTAACCTACGCTAAGAAAATCCAACAGTGTAAAGCAATATTTGTGATTTCCAGTTACTCTCAATAGTTTGTACCAAGTTCACTGTAGGTAGACTTCACGCAAGTGGAGGTAGCAAAGCAGCTGGAAGCATGGAGGAAGGGAAGAAGTCAAGCAGAGACACAAGCATGACTTTTGGGAGAGCAATTGTTCCTCACGGTTGGGGTTACGGTGGTGAAGGGTTATTCTAAGATTTACTGGAAGTTGGAGCTTCCCAGGTGGCACTAGTGATAAAGAACCCGCCTGCCAATGCAAGAGATACAAGAGAGTGGGTTCAATCCCCGGGTTAGGAAGATCTGCTGGAGAAGGAAATGGCAACCCACTCCAGTATTCTTGCCTGGGAAATCCCATGGACAGAGGAACTTCATGGGCTAGAGTCAATGGGGTCACAAAGAATCAGACACTATTGAAGGGACTTAATACACACCGGTGGCTGAAAAGAAATGCCTTCAGGACCCAGTTTATCACAAAATTCTCATATGGTCCACTATAAAATTTACAGTTTTATGTTGCTAAACTGGCTCAGAGCAAAAGAGCTTGACAGTTAGCTTGGCACCAAGTCAGTTCGTGCTCTCACCCACCTAGTAAGAAGCTGTGAAAATGCAAACAGAATGTTGGGACTCCAGAGATATTCGATGAAAGTACCCACTGACCAAGCCTACCTCATGAGAACTTCAGTGGGCCCAAGACAAACTATAAGCCGCATACTTCTGGCATAGGAGAATGTTCCAGAATCTCAGAAAGTGCCACAACATTTCGTTTATTTTATAGAGGTACACTGTGGTTTGGTCTTTGGAATTGTGAGAATACGAAGGCAAAAGGGCACCAGAGACCTGCAGGTCAATATGTACATTCACTGACTTGCCGCCACCACCACCCTTCCATTTCCAGGTCTAGCCATTGTCCTTATTGGTATATATTAATACTTTCCTAATTCTTTTAATATCATTTTAACATCATTTTGAGGAGGGAATAAACATTTGTGGCCAATCCACCATTTTCATCTGGAAATTAATCTCTCAGATTCTTTGATCTCTGGTGGGATTCAGCAAAGATGAAGAATGCCAGTTCATTCTCTGAACCCTAAACTCAATGCTATACAATTCCAGGACCTGGGCTTGTGCACTTATCAAAATATTCAAGACAAACATTTTATGAGCTTAGAGATAAAATGGACATCTCCTAGCAGGGTTTTCAAAATAACCATTTGTATGAAATGATAATTTTGTAACCAAAAAAATGCACTTTTATTAGGTATCTGTTGCAGGTTTTGTAAAACATCTAGGTCCCCGAGTGACATAGCATTTCTCAGAATAACATGAAGGCGGTGTGGTTAAGCTGAAAAAACACGATCATTGCTCATGTGAGGCAGGCCTGGAGTCTCAACCCTGCTGAGTCCTTTCCTAATCACTGAGCCAGTGTTTTCATGTGTGAATAATTAAACTTCACCGAGATGCCAGAAAATATCAGTAACATCACATGTGTCAAATACCTAGCAGAGGTAGATGCTCACTAAAGATGAGTGCCCTGCCCTTCCCCTTCTGGCTAGGGTCCCCACACACAGGAGGGGACCCAGCATTAGAGCATGATTCTTCAGGGGCTCATCCTGGTCACAGACAGCCTTCTGGCAAATCCTGGAGACAGGAAAATGTGTGCAACTAATTCCTACCATGAGAAAGCTGCACCCACTGTGACAGGCGGGCTGCTCGCTGGAGACAGAGGGGCCCATTAAGCAGGCACCGCATCTGACCTGTTGTTGGGGTTTAGTCACTGTCTGCAGCCTGGCTTGCTGCCCGTTGCTCCTGGCGGCTGTAAATCAACATTGTGACAGAGAGGGCATTGGGTCAACTACATTCCATTAATGGATCAAAGTGTTTTCTTTTAGACTCATAGAAAAGGAGAAGGAATATGGAAGATATACAGCTTGGAAGGGACACAAGCTTGGCAGAAACAGACATAAAAAGGATTTTTGAATGTAAATCTGAAAAAGTCAAAGACCCAAATGAACTCAAACTGCCTGGTTGTCAGAACTGAATCCTCTAGCCCAGGGGTTCTCAGTATTTTTCCCATCACTACTCAAAAGAGACCAGCGGTTTCCATGAGTGGGCTCTCAGAATCAGGTGACTCAGTTGGTACTCACCATCTCAGGAGAGCAACTCATTGATTCTGCAGTCCAGAAAATTATGTCATAATTTTTATACAGCTTGTTTTAAATTAATTTGGAAATCTGTTAGAGAAAAAAATGAACCTTCACTGGGTAAAGCATGGAATTCTGAGTTTCTTTACATTTTTTTTTCCAAGGATATTTTACATTCTCAAGAAATCGTCAGAGACAATTCATACTGTCTTCTCCTAAATACAGTTTTCTTATCATTTATTGGCTACATGAAGTCCATGAAGATAATTTTTAACAAAAATATTTAGAGGTTACTCTATCTTTCACAGACGTTAGCCACCTCTTGGATTAATTTGGTTTGGGGGAAAAAAAAAAGGTGGGGATTATTTCACATGATGGAATGGAATGAAATTCACAACTGTGAAAATGATTCTAGGACCAGGAAAAAAGTCTTGATAGGTAAAGAAGAGCTTAAATGCTTTGCACACATAGTATACAGACATAAATGCTGGAAACTAACTTTCAGGAGAGAATATGTGATTACAGATAGGATTTGAGTATACTATTTTGTTTATTTATTTATTTGTATTTTATTTTCAGTTGTGCTGGGTCTTTGTTGCTGCACATAGGCTTTCTCTAGTTGTGGTGAGGGCGGGCTACTCTTCGTTTCAGAGCATGGTCTTCTCATTGCAGTGGCTTCTCTTATTGCGGAGCGTGGGCTCTAGGGCTGTGGGCTTAGTAGTTGTGGCACACAAGCTTAGTTGCTCCACAGCATGTGGGATCTTCCCAGACCAGGGATCGAACCCATGTCCCCTGCATCAGCAGGCAGATTCTTATCCCCTATACCACCAGAGAAGTCCCTGAGTGTAACATTTTAAAGTATCTTTAAACACGGCTCATTTGTTTCATTTTGCTTTCCATTGGGACATAGATGGTATTAAAAGATTTTATTCTGGGCCATGCACAACTATAATTTCTCTAAATTGACAGCTGCCATAAGCATGTATGTATGGCTATTAAGAATTGGTTAAGTTGTAGAGAATTTCAATTTAATTATATACACATTGCATGGCTCTCTGTTGGGGATATTATTTTGTAGGTGCTTTAATTAATTCTATGCATGTGTGACATCTAACAGTATCTAGAGTGAATGGATATATTTATATTATGATAGGAAGTATTTTGTTAATCTTATTTTTATATATGTGTATAATAACATGTGATGAAAAGACCAAATTAAATCCTGAATTGCTTTATGTCTGGTATTTGATTTGGGGGAAATCACTTTTACTGTTTCAAATCAAACAGCTAAACAGATAGTTAAGTTTTGTTATAAGGTGGAGTTGTTGTTAATATCTGAGCATCTTCCAAATGAAACCTAGCCAGATAGGAAATCCATGATTTTTTGTTACTATGTGACTTTTTGTGACTATAATTTATATCTTTTACCAAGGTCTTCCCTCACCCTCCATTTTAGTCATCAGTAGTATCAAATATACTGACTATATTTATCAAAAATGAATCTACATATTTTCAGACCTACAGATGGAAACTAAGCTCTGATTTAAAGGGATTACCAGTAAATAATGCCAGATATATGATGAGAAAATAATTTTATTTATTCAAAATCCTGTGAGCACTAGGCATGTACTGTCCTTCAAGATTAAAAAAAGAAATTAGCTAAGTAAGGGAAATTATATTCTGCTTTTTTCCCTCCTAGGAGTTATCTTGGTCTGCAATCAATCCTTCAGAAAAATCCCTCACATTATCACTTTTGTGCAGTATGTTAACTAGCAGCAAAATGATAGTGTATGTCAGTCAAATGTAAAGCGTGACTTCTATTGGTGTTAAAACCTGATGATTAATGCAGAAGCTCATGGCAAGTCAGGTTAATCTGAACAATATATTATTTCCTTTTAGTCTACAATCTGTCATTTCACAGACTATGGTTAATAGAATGCCCCAAATAAATCAATTTAAATGAAAATGTATAATATATTTTGCATCTCATTTATACCTTATTGTATTGAAAGGCAGGCTAACATTAGCTAGTCTGTGAATGTGATATGAAGGAGATGATATACTTATTTGTTTTAAAAGCCTTAGGTATTCTTTTTACATACTGAATCTCTAGAGGCTTCCAATTGTTGAGAATACTGCTTCCTATCTTACTGACTTATTACATTTAAAGGATCTAGATTAAATTTAATTAAAAGATCCAAAAGGAATCGTTGAAAGAATATGCACATTAAAAAAAATCTCTAATTCTATTCTCTTGAATCTTAGAAAATAAAAAGTAGAATTATTGTATTATTATTCACTTGTCCTAGTATAACAGATGTCAGCTACCTGGATGATTCCAAATCGTCTAGCTTGCAACCATCACCTCATCCTTTAATACTTAAAATAGTTCAAATATCCTGACTTACTTGGGGCTGGAATCCGAGTCTCTTGTTAAGAAATGGTGAGCAGCACAGAGGGTTAGGTTTCTCCAGGCCTCTGGTTCTAGGAGCTTTCTGATTTCTCTGAATTTTTGATCCCTGCTGTCATTTCACCTCCTAAGGAAGCATCCCTTTTCCATATAGAATCAATAAACTCTACCACCTGATTGTCCCCCATCCAACTTGTGTACAACTCCGCTTTTCTCAGAGTTTCACCCGGTCTAGGCTGTGACTCGAGCAAACTTGATGAAGAATTTGGGAGGAAGAGGGCTAGGAGTGGCATATGCCACAAACAATCTTAGCATTCCAACCACTGGGGAATTTGCACTGTTTCTCGCCTCTCCTCCATTCCAGCTTCCATTCAGATTGCAGGCCAGCTTTATCTCCTCTGACCTCCCCCATCTCCTTCCTGATAAGGTCCCCTCCCCCCTCCAAGGTCCCATTTGCTCCCTTTCACAGAACAGAACTAAAACTCTTCATCCAGCTCCAGTTCATAAAGGCACTGCTGGGCAGGGTGATGGGGTGTGAAGCAACTCCTGCAAAGCCACTCCTGCTCAGCACAAACAATGCTTTCACAGAGGAATTCTGTAGTCATCAGTTTCCTCTCCCTTCTATAATAGGAAGTGATTCAGGGATTAAGGACTTAGAATCTGGCTGTGCGATGAAAGGGGGCAGCAGACAATGAGAATTTGGAAGAATTGTCTAACTTTATGCATATATCCAGGAAGACCCCCTGGAGGAGGGCATGGCAACCCACTCCAGTTTTCCTGCCTGGAGAATTCCACAGATAGAGGAGCCTGGTGGGCTGCAGTCCAGAGAGTTGCAAAGAGTTGGACATGACTGAAGCCACTTAGCACGCATTCTATACTATGGACCCTATGAAGGGAAGTCGCTCAGTCATGTCCAACTCTGCAACTCCATGGACTGTAGCCCGCCAGGCTCCTCTTCCGTCTATGGGATTTTCCAGGCAAGAATACTAGAGTGGGTTGCCATTTTCCTCTCCAGGGGATCTTCCCGACCCAGGGATCAAACTCAGGTCTCCCACATTGCAGGCAGACTCTTTACCCTCTGAGCCACTAGGGAATCCCATGGACCCTATAGGAAATGCAAGTTAGAAAAGAATCATGCAAAAATTTGGAGCAGAAGCTCCAAATGAGGTGGTGAGGTGGTAAAGAATCCACCTGCCAATCCAGGAGATGTAAGAGAAGATGGTTCGACCCCTGAGTCAGGAAGATCCCTGGAGAAGGAAATGGCAACATGCTCCGGTATTCTTGCCTGGGAAATCCCATGGACAGAGGAGCTTGGCATGTTATAGTCCATGGGGTCACAGAGAGTCGGACACAACTGAGCACTCACCCAGACAGATGCATATACTGAGATCTAAATATCTTCTGTTCCAGACAAGGAAACTGATACCTGAAGAGTCCAGGAGACTTGCTGGAGGTTAGACAGCACTTTTCAGTTGGATAGAACTATCTGGTTATAGTTTTCCATGAGCTCATGAAACAACTCAATTTCTCAGAAGCCAAACAGCATTTCATCTTTGTCTATTTAATTCTGGGCTACGTTGCCAGCAAAGGCCCCAGAGGAAAGAATACAGGGGGAGGCATGCAGCTACTACACACCTATATCATATTATTGCAAGTACTCTAGTATGTTCACTCTTCAATTTTCACTTCTCTGCTAACCATGCATGTGTAATTAATTCTCTAATTTCTAGGCATGATATTGATCTTATGGAGGTCAGTGTGTACACAAATCCTTTGCAGCTTCCATCAGAGATAAAATACCAACCTGAAGCCTTCTTCTTCTGACCCCCAAGAAAGTGAATTGGTTAAATTTCTTATGTTCCTAGAAAGACCAAGGAGGGTAGGGTGGGGAAAGAGAGAGATGCTTGTGACAGAGGAAGAGGCAAATGGAAAATGATCATGGTTAATCATGTTGCTGAAATAGGACAAGAAAAAATATTTAACCTCTTTATCTATCAGTAGAAATTCAATATCTTCTATAATAAATTAGGTTCCCAACACTTATATTTGCTGTAACAAATAAATACCTAAAGAAATAATTTATACCTATTAAGGAAATCGGAGCAATAAATCTGAGAGCTACATTTGACTGACAAGACCCACTGAGAGAAACTTACAAGATAGAGAGAAAAACGTATCCAAACCACTTCCTTCTGTGGGAATGAAGAAAATCTCCTCAGCAGAATTCAGACATTTAGCAGCCATCTTGGTGGTAAACATTTGTCCAAACAGTCAACAGGACAAAGAAAATGCTCCTGTGAAAACAGTAACCAGATCTTAGGGCTCTGGTCTTTGAAGTTTGAAATATTTCCCTAGAACTGCCACATTCCTGTTTCTCCCATTCCTCTAGAAGATCACAAAAGTAAATTCTCATTTGTTCTCTCTCTCTGTTATCCTGCCGAAAATACACATTCACTGATAAAACCCACCAGTGATTCATTACATATCATCATCCCAAGGTTTCCAGTATAAATGCCATATTAAATGAGCCTCTTCTGTTTTATTAATGCATAACAGACACTTAATAGCAATGATGGTGCCAAGGATTCTTACTGTATCATACCATTAAAACCCAGATGTTCTGATACAGTCAGAAGCAAATATACCAGCCCCCAGCCTCTTTTCCTCCATCTTATTTCCTTAGAAGTTGCTGATCTGGGATTCATTTGGAAGCAGAAACAGTGGTATATTACCTCTCTTTTCATATTTCTCCTTTTCTCTACAGGTCAAATTCATTTTCACTATTCCTCCACTTATCAATTAAGGAAGAAAGAATGAGAGGAAGAGGGAGAGGACAAAAAAGGGGAGGAAGGTCTTGGAATTAAAATTTAAGGTGAGACTCTATTTATTTTTAAATTTCTTAACATGGATTAAACAAACATAAATATATTAAAATGATATATATTTCAGTTTTCTTATATTTCATATACAACTACCCCATGTATGCCTTTGCCCAGAGCCTTCATCCAAAGTATTCATTCATTTACCAGTCCATGAACAGAGTCCACCGTGACCACTACAAGTTCTAGTGCATTGTCAGTGAGCTCCTGTGTCATGAAGGCATTACTCGGTACATGTTGGTCTTATCCCCATGGGAACCCCTAAAGAACATGCCTTTTAGAGACTCTGTAGGAAGGAGCTTGGACCAGGGTCTCCTTTGTGGAAGCACTTTAGCTTCCAGGGGTCTCTGGCTACTCTGAAGATGGCCTCCTCCAGAACCATCCACTTTGGGTCCTGCTTAGAATCCTCAGTTCTAATCTAGCCCAGCCATCTGGGTCATGCGTGTTAATAGTCCTGGACAAGTAATGCCTCAGCAGATGTCAACCCCCACACCCCTACACCAAGCCCCAGAGACAAGGAAGATGACAAAATCAGCCTGAGTAACATGCAGGCAGTGAAAAACATCATATAACTAGAATTCTACCCTCCCCAGGCATTGTCCTAGAAATGAGTATCTGTTACACTCTACTGGTGTGAGGTGTTCCAAGAGTCTGGCCCTCTCAGCCAGGTCTTTTGTGGTCATTTTTGCAACTTAGTAGAATAACAGTGATCAGAAGTGAGGAGAAAACAGAGGCAGAAAGAATTTCTACCTATTTGCTCTACTTACAGTTCCCTCATTCAGACAGTAATGGGGCCTCCACAGATGTTCTTTAGCCAGAGTTCTAGACTCTGTATTTCCAAAACAAATCCCAGGAAGCCGAGGCATAAGAATACATACTGAAGTTGTTAGATGATCTCAGTCATCAAGATATTTTGGTTTCACCTCTCTCTATATAACTCTAATTTGCTCCTTTCCCCCTCATCCCCTTCCTGCCACTGACCTCAGTTAGAACCTCTTTAGCTCTCTATTCTCCACTTTTAATGACCCTTTAAAGTTCCAGATAGTCTGTGAAACAGGGATAAAAAAAAAAAGAGATGAAGAATGTAAGTGCTCCTACCTCTTGTGCTATGTATATGTAGGTATGTGTTGCCAGGATCTTTTCATCCTATGATAACCAGGAGTAGAGGCACCTACAACCCAGCGTCCCTGTTCCAGGAAGGCGTTTATAACCTGTTAGCTCACAGAGGAATACTCTGCCTCTGATGCAGTTCTATGTAGTCAATAGAACACCATCCTGAAATTCATAAAATCTTTCTCTGTCCACCGCCTCTGTGACCTCAAGGTTATCTCTCAATGCATGATGAAAGGAGTTGTCCAACAAACAAGACGGGCTGTCTCAGAAAGAATGGCAATGCCTGGAAGTCTTAGCACATGACTGACTGCCTGTCACATCAGTACATATTCAACTGTCCCCATACTGTACTCACACCCTTGTCTTCTACTTTCTCATCCAACCAGTTTCCCTTGCTGTGTAATAGGTACTGCCTTCTACTTAGAAACCTGAGCATCTTTTTCAACTCCTCCTTACTCACCATATCCAGGCAGTAAAACATTCATAAACATTCCTGGGAAAGTCTCCCCTTTCCAAGCCCACTGGAATTGCTGTTCAGACACACCATCACTCCCTTTAACCACACAGATCACTGGGTCAGTCTCTGGACTGGCTCTTCCTGTCTTCACAATCTCTCTTCCTCCAGTCTATTCCTCACCTACCTATCTGGTTGAACTTGTAAAGTAAAAATTTGATAATGTCATTCTGTCTTAGAACCCTTCAGTTGCTTCTCAATACTACAGAATAAAATTCTGACTTCTTCAGTTCAGTTCAGTTCAGTCGTTCAGTTGTGTCTGACTCTTTGGGACCCCATGGACTGCAGCACGCCAGGCTTCCCTGTCCATCACCAACTCCCAGAGCCTGCTCAAACTCATGTCCATAGAGTTGGTGATGCCATCCACCTATCTCATCCTCTTGTAGATCTTGCCCCTATCCGCTTTTCCACACTAGTCTTCAGTTACTCCCATTAAGTCAGCAGTAGTTAACCCCATTCAGCTCCATCAACACCCTTCACCATGGGGTCTGTGGGCCAGCCTACTTTACAGCTGGCCTGAGACCACCTTCCTCACTTTGTCTTCTCATTTAGGACTTGGTGGAGGTTCATCCTTGCCATGACGGGTTCCTTAAACTCCTTCCACTTAATATTGGGTCATCAGTCCATGCTTCCATCCTGGCACTGATAGCAACAAATTTCTTTATACATTTGCCTCCCCCATTCAATGCTGGCTCCTTTGATTGAACTTTGTTTGCTCACTGTCCATGTCAGGCCTTGAGCACCATAGGGTTTTATAGGCATTCAATAAATGCTAATTGAATAAAAACTGGTGCAAGGGTTTAGTGTATGAGTGTATGCTAACCGCAGGGGAATTGAAAACGATGACCTCCAAAATCCTTTTGAATTCTCAGATTTTCATTTGAGGATGTCAGTCCCTTCCATAGTTTTCAGATCACACTCACTTATGACCCTCACCCATAACTTCAAGGTATTCCTCAACCTGAGCTTTAGACGAAAATGTTAACCTGCCTGTTATATAACATCATGTGCTAGCTGAGTGAACATCCCAAGTTCAGTATGTCCAAACTTTTTATTTATTTATTTATTGCTGTCCTGGGTCTTTGATGCTGCACTCAACTTTCTCTAGTTTCAGCAAGCTGGGGCTACTCTCCAGTTGCAATGCTTGGGCTTCTAATTGTGGTGGCTTCTCTTGTGATGGTGCACAGGCTCTAGGCAGGCAGTCTTCAGCAGCTGTGGCACACAGGCTCAGGGGTCTCACACAGGCTTAGTTGTTCCAAGGCATATGGAATTTTCCTGGACCAGGGATTGAAGCCAGGTCCCCTGCATTGGCAGGTGGATTCTTAAACACTGGACCACCATGGAAGTCCCGTACGTCCAAAACTGACGCACTTGCTCATACAACCTGATCCACCTTTCCAGTTTTTTAATGGCATCATCCCTTTTTTAGGGCCCCATGTTAAAAACATCCCAGTTAGTCAGTTCAGTAACTCAGTCATGTCCAACTCTTTGTGAACCGATGGACTGCAGCATGCCAGGCTTCCCTGTCCATCACCAACTCCTGGAGGAGTTTACTCAAACTCATGTCCATTGAATTGGTGATGCCATCCAATCATCTCATCCTCTGTAATCCCTTTCTCCTCCCACCTTCAATCTTTCCCAGCATCAGGGTCTTTTCAAATGAGTCAGTTATTCCCATCAGGTGGCCAAAGTATTGGAGTTTCAGCTTCAGCATCAGTCCTTCCAATGAACACCCAGGACTGATCTCTAGGATGGACTGTCTGGTTCTCCTTGCAGTTCAAGGGACTCTCAAGAATCTTCTCCTAGACCACAGTTCAAAAGCATTAATTCTTTCGTGTTCAGCTTTCTTTATAGTCCAACTCTCACATCCATACATGACTATTGGAAAAACCATAGCATTGACTAGATGGACCTTTGCTGGTAAAGTAATGTCTCTGCTTTTTAATATACTATCTAGGTTGGTCATAACTTTTCTTCCAAGGAGCAAGCATCTTTTAATTTCATGGCTGCAATCACTATTTGCAGTGATTTTGGAGCCTTAAAAAATAAAGTCTGTCACTGTTTCCACTGTTTCCCCATCTATTTGCCATGAAGTGATGGGACCAGATGCCATGATCTTAGTTTTCTGAATGTTGAGTTTTAAGCCAAGTTTTTCACTCTCCTCTTTAACTTTCATCAAGAGGCTCTTTAGTTCTTTGCTTTCTGCCATAAGGGTGGTGTCATCTGCATATCTGAGGTTATTGATATTTCTCCCAGCAATCTTGATTCCAGCTTGTGCTTCATTCAGCCCAGTGTTCTCATGATGTACTCTGTATAGAAGTTAAATAAGCAGGGTGACAATATACAGCCTTGATGTATTCCTTTCCCTATTTGGAACCAGTCCAGTCCCTATTTGGACTGTTCCATGTCCAGTTCTAACTGTTGCTTCCTGACCTGCATACAATTTTCTCAAAAGGCAGGTCAGGTGGCCTGATATTCCCATCTCTTTCAGAATTTTCCACAGTTTATTGTGATCCACAAAGTCAAAAGCTTTGGCATAGTCAATAAAGCAGAAGTAGATGTTTTTCTGGAATTGTCTTGCTTTTTCAATGATCCAACAGATGTTGGCGATTTGATCTCTGGTTCCTCTGCCTTTTCTAAATCCAGCTTGAACATCTGGAAGCTCACGGTTCACATACTATTGAAGCCTGGCTTGGAGAATTTTGAGCATTACTTTGCTAGCGTGTGAGATGAGTGCAATTGTGCAATAGTTTGAGCATTCTTTGGCATTAACTTTCTTTGGGATTGGAATGAAAAATGACCTTTTCCAGTCCTGTGACCACTGCTGAGTTTTCTAAATTTGAAGCATATTGAGTGCAGCACTTTCACAGCATCATCTTTTAGGATTTGAAATAGCTCATACTAGAATTCCATCACCTCCACTAGCTTTGTTTGTAGTGATCCTTCCTAAGGCCCACTTGACTTCGCAGTTCAGGATGTCTGCCTCTAGGTGAGTGATCACACCATCGTGATTATCTGGGTCATGAGGATCTATTTTGTATAGTTCTGTGTATTCTTGCCACCTCTTCTTAATATCTTCTGCTTCTGTTAGGTCCATACCATTTTTGTCCTTTATTGTGCCCATCTTTGCATGAAATGTTCAGGCAAATTTGGCCTTGGAGTACAGAATGAAGCAGGACAAAGGCTAATAGAGTTTTGCCAAGAGAATGCACTGGTCATAGTAAACACCCTCTTCCAACAACACAAGAGAAGACTCTACACATGGACATCACCAGATTGTCAACACCAAAATCAGATTGATTATATTCTTTGCAGCCAAAGGTGGAGAAGCTCTATACAGTCAGCAAGAACAAGACCGGGGGCAGACTGTGGCTCACATCATGAACTCCTTATTGCCAAATTCGACTTAAATTGAAGAAAGTAGGAAAACCACTAGACCATTCAGGTATGACCTAAATCGAATCCCTTATGACTATAGAGTGAAAGTGACAAATACATTCAAGGGATTAGATCTGGTAGAGTGCCTGAAGAACTATGGACGGAGGTTCGTGACACTGTGCTGGAAGCAGTGATTAACACCATTCCCAAGAGAAAGAAATGCAAAAAGGCAAAATGGCTATCTGAGGAGGCCTTACAGATAGTCGAGAAAAGAAGAGAAGCAAAAGGCAAAGGGGAAAAGGAAAGATACACCCATCTGAATGCAGAGTTCCAAAGAATAGCAAGGAGAGATAAGAAAAACATCCTAAATGGCATCTTTCTCCTAAAACCAGTAGTCCTGTGCTTTCCCCTTTCCCAAAGAGCCAGTTCTTTTTTTAAATTTTTTTTGGTTACTCCATCTTTTTACAGCCTCCCTCTGATTACTCACGACTCTGATTAGTATTTATTTTATTCTGACTTTCACGATGCATTTCCATCTCTGTCCCAGCACAAGATTTTGGAAGATTTCTGTATTATGACTGCAAATCCCACAACTTGTAAGTTTGCAGGTACACAGCAGGTGGCCAACAAGTCTTGGTAGAATGGCTTAGTGAATGTTAGGAAGTCAGGTTTAAATTGCTTTAGGGGCATGGATCTTGTCATACACTTTTTTTTACGCCATCCCCCGGCCCACATTAATATAGTAAAAGGCATAGGCAACAGCAAATACATATACATCTTACAGTGAACACTGTATCTGTTATTGTAACTGGGAGTTGCTGCAACAACTGGATGTAATTTTAATTAAACACACACACACACACACACACACACACACACACACTCTGCTATTGAGCGAAAAAAAACTCCCTCCGACTCAGCTCCCAGCTAAAATCAGCCAGAATCCAGGTTTCCCACCCCTTCCAGTGGCCTGATGTGCGACGTGGGAGGAGCAAGGAGCAAGTTGGGTCAGAGCAGCAGGGAGAGCGGGCTAGGGGGAAGTCCCGGAAGTCATTGACCAGAGCGAGCAACCGCCTCTGCGGGATCAGCCTGGGCTGAAGTCCCAACAATAACAGGCGCGCGGGCCGGGGAGGGGGCTGTCGGGGGCTAGAGTTTGGGGGCGGAACCCGTTTTGGGGGAGGCGGGTGGGACGCTTCCCAAGGCCGCAGGGGATTGGAGGAGAGGGATGAGGGGCGGTGGAGCTCGAGGAGTGGGCCGGGGAGCTAACGGGTCGACCGAGGCGAACGAGCGTTGATTGGGTGGCGCAGAGGGAGACGGACCGGGGCTGCCCGCGGATTGGCCGGGGCGGGCTGTGAAGGCGTGGCCAGCACGCGCGAGAGGGAGCGCGAGGGAGCCGGCGGCCGGCCTGCCTGCCAGCCAGCCCGAGCCCAGGACGCGCGCGGCGGGCAGGGGTCGGGTTGCTGAACGCGGCTCGGGAGGCGCGTCCCCCCAGCTGTCCTCCGCGGCTCGAGCACCCCGTTTCCTTCCCTCCCCTCCCTAGCGCTCCGGCCTGGGGTCTCGGGGAGGGGAGCGGAGGGAGGGGACGAAGGAGAAGGAGGCTTCGCGGAGTGCGGGCGGCGTGGGGCGAAGCGCGCGCTGCCTCCTGCTCTCCCGCCGCTGCCTTTGCCTGCTCGCCCGGTGCCGCGGCCCCGGGGCGCCCGCACTATGCAGGCGGACTGCCGGCCGCCGCGATGGCGAGCCGGGCGGTGGTGAGAGCCGGGCACAGCCCTCAACGTTTCCTAGTCCGGGCCGCGGTCGCCGCCCCCGCCCGGGCCGCGCTCCCCCTCTCCCGCTCCTACCCCCTCCCTCTTCGCTCCAACTCCTCCTCCACCGCCTTCCCCAGGCCTCTGTTCCTCCTCCTCGTACTGATCCTGCTCCTGCTGCTCGGGGACGCCGGAGCCCAGCAAGGTGAGTTCTTCCCGAGGAGTGCGCCGCGCGCGGGGCCCCGGGGGCCGTGGGGGCGCAGTTGGAGCCTCTGGGGCGCAGGGTGTCCGGGTCGTTACGGAATCTGCAGACACGCAGGCTAGTTGTGGTGCGCCTCGGTGCCTGGCCAGACCTGGTCCCGCACTCGCTGGGTTGAATTGCAAAGCTTGGTTGTCTGTTTTCCCCCAAGTTGGCGTGGCTTTACTTTTGGGGAAGCCCATTCATTTTTTTTTGAAAAGAGGGAAGTGAGACCTTGCTATGAAGACCTCCTTTGGGCATTGGATTGTTCTGGGGAAAGTATTTGAGAGGAAAAGGACAAGTTTTGGAGATGCGCTGTCTAATCTTTAAGCTAAGTGGATGGACGAACAGAGTAAAACGGCCAGGTAATTCGATAGCATCTTAAATCCATTGAAGGGAGTTGACGACGATTATCTTTTGTGAAAGTGCCACGTTCAAAATCGAATAGAGTTGATTCTGGTTATCTTTGAGTCTTGGATTTAGAACATGCTCTTTGCAATCCCTGCCTATTCAGGATGGTGGTCTAGATAGATTGTCTGGGTCAGACTCTACGTCTGGGACCCAAGACAGCGTGCTCTATTGCCCAGACGGAGCGATCCGTATTAAATGGGCAAGCCCTTACAGAAAGTGACAAAACTTCTTTCCTACTAGGATCGTTCGAGATTCCAGAGCGTACAAAGCTATTTACTTAATAATCATAGTTGAAAGAGAATGCTGGGCTGATTTCTTCCCCTTTTTAGTACTTTTTTCAGGCACTGAACGGCAATTTTGAAAACAATTTGACAGGTTATTGAACACATTTCTCCATTGCATTTCCATTTTATTACAGTGAGAGATAAGAACTGGACTGATACTTAATACTTGGAAGAGGTTTTGTTAGTTTGTTTGTTTTTAGGTTGATCTCCATGTTTAAGTCCAGCATAATGTTGCTTTCATGTAGTTTTCAGTAGAGTGTGGAATCATGGCCTTAAGCATGTCATTGTGAAGAAGCTAAAACTTTGACAGGCATATGGAAATATAATGTAAATGGAAAAAATGTATTTGGTAAACTGACCTCTTTCAATTCTAGGCAGCATTCAGGTTTCAGTTAGATCATCTCCTTAATCGAATTCTTGAACATCAGCACTCAATTAAAGTGAAATCCTTTCCTTCATTGAAGTTTTAGCGCCTATGCTTTTATTTTCCTCCTGGTAGACAGAAAAAGCAATTAACAGACTTATATTAACATGTGGCTAACACTGATCAAATGGGTCTTAATTTGTGACAACCCTAAGTGATTTACATCTATTAACTCATTTAATCCTCACCACAGCAGTCTTAAGTATTGTTATCCCATTTCAAACACAAGGAAACTGAGACACCAGTAAAATAAGGTATGTTGATACAAAGTATAACTACATAAGCAGGATACTCTGACCACTTTTGCTTATTTCAGAATCTGAAAGTGTTTATGTTATGTTTAAAAAAGATCTTTGAATAGTTTATAACTGATTAAATGTCTCCTCCGCAAATGAGACAATTGCTTTGTTTTTAGAGTTTCTCAAGCCTGGCCTAATTAAACATGCAACATTACTTTTTTTTTTTTTAAGTTAGTTTTTTTTTTAATTTTAGTTTTTACCAAGTGTTTTAACAACTAGAGTATCTGGTTCTCTTTCACCATGTCATGTTGTATAAAAACATCAGTATAGATTAACACAAATAGAAATGATCCTGATAATTTAAAAGACCTGATTTCTAGTTCTCCCAAGTTGATTGGGTAAATTTTGTAAACTCACTTAGTTTCTTTGTACCTCAGTTTTCTACATCAGTGATAAGAGAATATATACCTGTTTGCTAGCTTGGTGAAAATGAAATGCTAGTACATAGGAGTCTGGCAAAGGGTAAAGTACAAACAGCTATAACTGATTATCATTGTTAATCATGAGCTTACTAAATTGATAAAGTAAGGGTCATTTAGGTATACATCACCTGAAAACCCAGGAATTGTATGGCATTTGAATTCCCCAATTTTTTAAAAAATTGTATTTCTTATCTGGTGGATCCAGATGCAGTCTGTGGTGCTGTCCATGTTAACAGATGTGCTTTAGGGTCCACTGGGATTCTTCACATAACCTGGAAAGAAGTCTGGCTTCAAAATGAGAAGCAATGCTCTAAGATGCCTATAGAACTTTTTCTAATGGGGATGTCTACAATATTGTAATGTTAAGTTACACGCTGGAGTTTTTACTCTATCAGAAGTCTTTATAATAACACTGGAAGGAGATAATAAAATGATAAAAGTTGTCTTTCGATGGTAGAGTTGTAAATTTCTTTATGCATTTTCAAATGTTCTGCAAATTGCAATAAAAATAAGCTGTGAGAAAGTGTTTTGTGATATACAGATTTTTTTTTTCCTTAGCCAGCCTAGGTAGAAATGCATTTAATATGTGTTTTGAGGTAGAACTGTATTTCAGGATTTTTTTTTTAGTCTTTCAGACCTCATTTTGAAGTGGAAGATACTACACTCATTTCAATTAGTGCCACACATTAATGCCATTCCTCAGCAGATTTTCTGCTGAACAAATGTTTTTTTTCTTTTTATTTGGTCTAGAATAAAATTTATCATTGGTCTGAAAACTTGTCAACCTTTCACAACAGAGATGTATTTAATTAATCTTACTTCATTAATATATTTATAAATTCTGTTTATTCACATCTGTTTGACTGTGATGCTGTTTTCGACATGGCTTATATTTGTGTGTCTTGAGTTCTAAGTTTGATATTAAGTTCACCTTCAAAGTCTTTCTCGTTTTTATTGAAAGCATATTTTACCTGTAAAATATGTCTCTCTAAAAAACTTAAATTGGTGGAACTTATTATGCTGATTGCCTGCCTGTTACTGTAATAAATTTACTTAATAGGAAGTTGCGGGCCTACTGAATGAATTTAAGTCTCTGGTTTACATTATGACTGTAGGAATTTGTGTCACCTCATCTCAGGAGCTCAGCTTCCTCCTTTGGGTCGTGGAGGGTTCACCTACCTTCTGGGTTGGAATTTTTTTTCTTTTTGGCTGTGCTCAGCCTTCCTTGCCTGTGTGCAGCGCTCTGTAGTTGCGGTGCATGGGCTTCTCATTGCGGTGGCTTCTCTTATTGTGGAGCGCAGGCTCGAGGGGTCTCGGGCTTCAGTAGTTGTGGCACACACTTAGTTGCTCCACAGACCAGGCAGGGATCGAACCCATGACCCCTGCACTGGCAGGCAGAATCTTATTCACTGCACCACCAGGGAAGCCTGTAGGTTAGAATGTTATTTGAATGTGGTAAAATATCAGGGGAGTAAATTTTTAAAAATCCATTGAGACTGACTTCTTTATGCCTATTAATACAAACTATTCATGAAAATAATTATTTTTGTTAGCTAATTTAATAAATCTGTCAAATCAGATTCTTTTTTAAAAAGAATCATTCAGTATTACAATGATTTTTGAACTAATGTGGGAAAAAAATTTACAGTCTGTGGGGTAGTGCCTTTATTTGCTTGTGATGCAGGGAAATAGTTTTTGAGCAGTATTTGTGAATTGTCGGAAGTGAAGAACATGTCCCAGTGCAAAGAACATTTGTAATTATTACTAATATTGATATTAGGTTAAATTAGAATTTTACGTGGTCTGTTTTTTTGGTTTGATGAAACATTAGGGCTCCTTGGTGGCCCAGGTGATAAAGAATCTGCCTGCAATGCAGGAGACACAAGTTTGATACCTGGGTCTGGAAGATCCCTTGGAGTAGGTCATGACAACCCACTCCAGTTTTCTAGCCTTGAAAACTCCATGAACAGAGGAGTCTGGAGGTCTGCAGTCCATGGGGTCGCAAAGAGTCAGACACGACTGAGCAGCTAACACTAGGGCTCTTATATGTAGTTTTTTTCAGAGGCAAAAATCAAAGCATGCTTTTTCTCCTATATTTCCAATTAATTTTGCATAGTGAAGGTTAGAAATATAGCGCATATTCCATATGTGTTGATCAAATTTAAAATTCATATTTTAAAAGCTTGTAAATTAAAAATTAATTGTAAAATTACAGGTTAAGGATTTTTAGGTAGATTTCCCAATGTTATCAACAGAGAGGAAACTTTATTTTGTTCTGGAAATACTTAATAGTTCTGTTTGAACATTCAAGCTTCCAACGAAATGTGTATGAGTTAAAGTATCAGTACTAGAATTTAAAAAATAATTAATTAATTTCCAAAAAGAAAGCATCAGATTATAGTATGATGAGGAAAGTCTTAATTTACATAGAGTTAGACTTTAAATATAAGACTGTACTTTACAAAATGAACCCAGGGTATGAAAGTTCAGGTGGTAATACGAGGTATTAATTAAATGTATGCAAATAGATGGTTTCCACTTCCACTTCTTGACTAGTTGGAAGGATGTGGACTGATGACACGAAACTATATAGATCAGGAAAAGCTTTGTAGAGGGAATGATATTTGCTCAATGTGATTGTTGATGTAGGAAGTGAGACCACTTGGCGGTTTTTCTTGTGTGGCTCATGGATTCAGTTTGTTTTATAACAACCTTATGGCCTTAGCACTTTATTTATTTAAAAAATATTGGGAATACATGTAAATCCATGGCTGATTCATATCAATGTATGACAAAACCCACTGGGAAAAAAAAAAATAATAATAATAATAAAAAAAAAATATCATACAGATGGCAGTTATATAACAATTACTCAAAACCAAAAGCTTAACTAATAATTACAGTCCTACCCCTAATCTATCCATTTATAATTTTTGTTGGGCTTCTCTTGTGGCTTAGCTGATAGAGAATCCACCTGCAGTGCAGGAGACCTGGGTTCGATCCCTGGGTTGGGAAGATCCCCTGGAGAAGGGAAAGGCTACCCACTCCTTTCCCTGGAGTGCATTCCTGGCCCAGTATTCTGGCCTGGAGAATTCCATGAACTGTATAGTCTCTGGGGTCGCAAAGGGTCGGACATGACTGAGCGACTTTCACTTCACTGCATCTTCCTTTCTCGTCCACATGCACACACCTGCATAATCTTACATGGTTGTAATCTTAGTAGTGTGGTGTTATGTTCTGCAGACGTATCATGTTAAAATTAATATGTAGACTGATTTAGTACACAGAAGCCTACTTTGAAAATATGGCAAGACAAAAATTTTGAAATTAAAATTTTTTCACAAGACTTTGATTCTTTATGAAGTAATTACTATATTGTTCAAAACTGCTATTACATTATTTCCTTTAATCCATTTGATTATATTCTTCATTTAGGATAGGATCTTTAAGAAAGTATGTCAGTTCAAACTATTACTTTAGAAACCCACATAATGCTAATTTTCCAGGTCCTTATGTGGATTGAATTAGTATATTCTGTAAGTACAAAAAAATACAGGTATTCACATAAACTAGAATTTAATGAATGCCAGTGTCCACTGAAGCAGACGAATAGTGGAATGATCTTAAAAGGCTGCTAAAACATCACCTGCTAGATCCACCTGCACTCTGAAGGTGTGTAGTTGAAAGAAGATCTTTGGCTAGCTCCTTGAGTTACGGGAAAGACCCCAAGATGCATACTCCCTCAACTGCTTTCTAAGGAAAGGACGCTCAGCGTTCCTTGCTTCTGTGGAGTACAGTTTCTGCGAGTTTGCAGCCAGAACTCAATCGCTTGGGATCAAAGAGAAAATGCTGGTACTCGTTATCATCCTCTCATAAAAACTCTCAGCGTGAGAGAGTTCCAGCTATAAACTCCCAGGGTGTGTGCACATATGTTAACACAGCCCGAGATAGTTATGAACGAGTAAAATACTGTCATTGTCTTCAGGGATCCTGCAGTCTAGTTGGTGCAATAATCATCTTCGAGTTGGAGCATGTGTGTAAATAGCCAGGGAAAGTTGCATAGCGCTGTGAGTTTGAAAAGGAGGGTAAGCTCACAGTGCCCAGGGAAGTAGGAGAAACCTTACTGATAAAATGGTTTTAAGCAGATCAGCTGTTAGGGTCAGTAGATTCCTAGTTCACAGGGATAAATGACATTTAAGGAGTAAAGCTCGCAGCATCAGAACAGCAAGGAGTCAGGAAACTTGCGAGTGTCAAAGCCAGCCCTGCTGCGGTGAGTAGCATGCCTCAGCCTCTGGCCCTGGCCCACTGCTTCCTCCACAAGCCCCATACCCTGCACTCTTGCCCCATATTTGGGCAAATATTTGTTGATTCTTTTCTGAGGGCTATGGTTCTGTGCACTGGGGCACCGCCCTCTGGGAACTCTATTAATACTTCCATAGTGTGTCCAGCAGCCCCTTTATCACCTGTAAGATAAAATCTACCGTCTTCCCAGTATCTAGACTCCTATGCTTTTATAGTGAGAGGAGTCCTTTGCGTTTTATATATATTTTTTCAGAATCTGGCCCCGCCCTTCCTTCTCTGACTTGATTGCATGCCAGCATCCCTCACCCTTTATATGTATATAGTTCTGTGTAAAACTGAGATGTTTATTCCTCCCATGTGTAATTTGATCCTGTTTTGCCGTGTTCTCTATACTGGTCTCTTGACATGTATCGTTTTCTCTACTTGAAGAGAAAGAGCACCTTTCCTTATCTGCTTGGTAACCTCCTTGCTGTTATTTAGTTGCTGAGTCATGTCCAACTCTTTGTGACCCCGTGGACTGTAGCCCGCCAGGCTCCTCTGTCTATGAGGTTTCCCAGGCAAGAATACTGGAGTGGGTTGCCCTTTCCTTCTCCAGGGGATCTTCCCGACCCAGGGATTGAACCCGTGTCCCCTGCTTGGCAGGCAGATTCTTTACCATTAAACCCCCTGGGAAGCGGTAACCTCCTTATCATCCTTCAAACCTTCCTCGGTATCATCCTCTCTGAGAAGAGTTCTCTGTCACCCCATACACTCATCTCCAGATGGTAATTTCCAGTGTTTTTCTGTTAAGTCATTAATCACAATGTATATTAAATATTTATATCTGGCAGAGTTTTATTCATTTTCTAATACTTACCATGTTGTCCATCATTCAAAAATGTGAGTTTAGGGGAACTCCCTGATGGTTCAGTGGGTAGGATTCGGCGCTTTCATTGCCAAGGGCCTGGGTTCAGTCCCTGGTCAGGGAACTGAAATTCCACAATCCACTCAGCTGGGCCAAAAAAAAAAAAAAAAAAAGAATTCGGAACTCATTTCTGCAGTGAATTTGCCGCCCCAAGCATGTTATTCATTAGTCACCTGCATGCCCTTCACACTGTTGTCTTTTGTCTGATTCCCTCAGAGCCTGGGCTTCTCAGTTCCATGGAAATAGAGCCCTTTCTTGAACCTTAAGCTGCTTGCACAGGGCCTGACATCCTGCCCAGTGTTTTCCCAGCCACCCTCTTCCCAGGAGCTAGCCTCTTTTGCTTTCAGAATGAGAAGAGTCCTCCCTCAACCGCAACTCTGAACAAAGCCACGGCTGCTGTTTAGAGAACACTGCTCTCTTGCCCTGTCAAATTAGTGGTCTTTAAGAGCTGTGCTAAGGAAACTATAAGTAAGGTGAAAAGACAGCCCTCAGATTGGGAGAAAATAATAGCAAATGAAGAAACAGACAAAGGATTAATCTCAAAAATATACAAGCAACTCCTGCAGCTCAATTCCAGAAAAATAAATGACCCAATCAAAAAATGGGCCAAAGAACTAAACAGACATTTCTCCAAAGAAGACATACAGATGGCTAACAAACACATGAAAAGATGCTCAACATCACTCATTATTAGAGAAATGCAAATCAAAACCACAATGAGGTACCATTACACGCCAGTCAGGATGGCTGCTATCCAAAAGTCTACAAGCAATAAATGCTGGAGAGGGTGTGGAGAAAAGGGAACCCTCTTACACTGTTGGTGGGAATGCAAACTAGTACAGCCGCTATGGAAAACAGTGTGGAGATTTCTTAAAAAACTGGAAATAGAACTGCCATATGACCCAGCAATCCCACTTCTGGGCATACACACTGGGGAAACCAGATCTGAAAGAGACACGTGCACCCCAATGTTCATCGCAGCACTGTTTATAATAGCCAGGACATGGAAGCAACCTAGATGCCCATCAGCAGATGAATGGATAAGGAAGCTGTGGTACATATACACCATGGAATATTACTCAGCCATTAAAAAGAATTCATTTGAACCAGTCCTAATGAGATGGATGAAGCTGGAGCCCATTATACAGAGTGAAGTAAGCCAGAAAGATAAAGAACATTACAGCATACTAACACATATATATGGAATTTAGAAAGGTGATAACGATAACCCTATATGCAGAACAGAAAAAGAGACACAGAAATACAGAACAGACTTTTGAACTTTGTGGGAGAATGTGAGGGTGGGATATTTCAAAAGAACAGCATGTATACTATCTATGGTGAAACAGATCACCAGCCCAGGTGGGATGCATGAGACAAGTGCTCCAGCCTGGTGCGCTGGGAAGACCCAGAGGAATCGGGTGGAGAGGGAGGTGGGAGGGGGGATCGGGATTGGGAATACATGTAAATCCATGGCTGATTCATATCAATGTATGACAAAACCCACTGGGAAAAAAAAAAATAATAATAAAAAAAAAAAAAAAAAAAAAGAGCTGTGCTAAGCCAAAATCAATGAAAGCCAGTGAGGTCCACTCCTTTGCCCGCTCATTCAGATTTTGATCTGAATAGTCACCTCCAGTCACCTGCCTTTTTCTCTGCTGGCTGAAATTCCTGGAGAACATTCAGGTAGCTTCACCAGTCTGGTGTCAGAGGAAAGTAATGCAAAACAGGCCGGAAAGGTCAGTGGGGACGAGATTGTGAAGGACTTCCACTGCGGGGCAAACTGAAGAGTTTGTACCTATGGTGATACTAGCAGTGACATCACCCTTAGCTACGTCTGCTTCTCCCCAGCCCATTTGCCCATTTCTGGGTCACATGTCTCAGCCCAGGTCCATCATCCCATTGATGCTTCTCCCCATGTCTTTGATCGATCCTAAACCTGGCCCACATGCCAGTCCCCACCGCTTTCTCTCATTCAGAATAGCTCTGGGTTACTGGAGAAAGGCATGTGACCCTTGTGACTAGATCTGCCTCAGATAAGGATCACTGGGCGAACGGCCCATGGGATTTCTGCTCAGCCACAGCATCACGACTGACCTGCCTTGTCCCGAACCCTTGTCCTGCTGTTCATCCCTGCAAGTAACACTACATCCTGCCTCACCTTTTCTTCTTCTCAAATCATCTCTTCCACCTTGTCCAGAACCCTGCTTCATTTGGGAATGGAAGTTGTGCTTTTAGTGTGATTTAAACTTCCATGGTGCCTCTTAACCTTGTGTCTGGAAGCACGGTCAAGACGCCACTGGCTTATATATACATCTTTTCTTTTAACTGGTTGCTTTGCCAGCAGCTTATATTTCTCCTTTTTTCAGTGACCAACTAGCAAGTAGACTACATTTGTGCTGTACATTTTCTTAGTGTTTAGCACACATAAGATATTTGTTAAATGATGATTTCCTTGCAGTCTAGCTTCTGCTCTTCTGAAAGTGTCTCTTTAACTGTGAGTTTTTTTTTTTTCTTTTAAACCTGACAGCTTTCTTTGTCTTCATTATTTTTTAACTTGGATGGAGTTTGAAAGTATAGAGATGTTGAAGTCAGACATACATGGATTTAAATATTAATACTAGGTGTGTCACCCTCGGTGTTTTTTTGTTTTTTTTTTTTTAATGTATAACTCACCTCTGTAGAATGTATGAGGCTGTGACCAAATCTAGGCAGTTGCTAAATTTTGGTTCAATGAGTGAAACAATGTGTGAATGAAAGTTTTGTTTCTCTTTCCCTACTCTGCAGTTAAGATTTCCATTTTCAAGTGTTGGCTTTCTACTGAGATCCAGTGCTTCCCCATCCATCTGGCCCTTCTCCCCATTTTCCCTACACTTACTGTATAGGAAAGCTCCACCCCTAGCTTAGTGAAGGGGTCAGGCCGTGTAGTGAAGAAATGTGACAGATTGTTCATAGGAAATGTCCTTACTTGGCCTCCAATCCACTGAGACCTTAATACAGGTTTTGTCACCTCGCTTTTGGCCTCCCCTTTCTCCAACTTCCTACCTGTTGATAGACTTCAACTTCCTTTGATTTCCACTCTTTTCAGGTTCATGGTTCCTCTCCCTCTTCCTAGCATGACCTGTTTCTGGTTACTCTTTTTATCTTAGATGCTAACTTTATAGGTCTGGATGTGAGACATTCTGTTGCACAGGTGGAGGAAGAGTGTTTTAGTTAGTAGGGTTATAGGGAACTGAAAATTACACATGCTTAAAGTAGAACGTAATTTTGGGCAGCATTTTGAGGTAGCTTGTGGAATCTTCTTAAGGACTGAGCCAGACTAAGCTCCTGGAAAAGCAGGGATGCAGCCAGACCTCCGACACCAAGGACTCTGTCTTGTTACAGTCTGGCTTTCTCTGTATGCAGCGGATCATGGCTGCTGGCAATCCTCAAGGCTTGTAGCCTCAACACTGGAGAGATTCTGGGGTTTCCCTGACATGGAAGGGCAGGAAATGGGAGGGCAGGGTAAGTTGGCCTCAAATGGGCAGAGTGTGAGTCAGTACCCACCCTTGGACCAGTTAGCTAACCAGGGGGCATGAGGTCATATGAAAACTGTTGCAACCTACAAAGTAGTTCCCAGAAGGAAGGGAGGGTACTAGATATGTAGACATCTTCAGAGAGATTGTGCCCATTTATAGAATCCACTGCATTTTACATAAGTTCTTACCAAGCCCTCACGATTACCTTGGGAGATGGGGTGGTTATTATTCCCATGTCTAGTTGAGGATGTAGAGGTTGAGTGCTAGGATCACTTCAGAAGTTGGCATAGCTAGAATTTACACCGGAAAGCCTGTCTGATCCCCAGGCCTATGTACTTGCTATTGTATCACTTATCTCCCATTTGCCTAGCCTTGGTTTGTTTTGAGTTTGTTATTTTCTAAATTCGGCAGCATTTAAGAACCAGCGTGCCTTGTTTCTATGTCTGGGGCTACCCAGGCGAACAGAACACATTGCCTGCCTAGCAGAGTTCTGCAGCTGGTGTGGCAAACCGACATAAATATGCATAATTAAGCATATTCAGTAAAGAGATTTTAATCATGGAAATGGAGAGAAAGACCTGGACTTTCAGAAAGGTTTCCCAAGAGAGCACCGAGTAGGTATTTGCCAGGTGGCTCTGAGGAGGAAGGACATTATTGCTGGCAGAGCTGAGAAGTGCAGAGGAGAGAGGGTGGGTGCAGCATGGGGGAGTTACCTGGGAGTCACCCACAGTTCCAGAGCAGAGATCCAGGGGGCAGAGAGGTTCTGGGCAAAGTTGAGAGATGAGATGGGAAAGGGAGTCAGGGGACAGATTATAATGGACTTTGTATTCTTGCCGAAGAGTTAGAGATTTATTGTAGCATCAGTGGAGAACAGTTGAAGGTTTTTTAAATGAGGGACCTACATGACCCAGTCTAAGAAACACTGGCAGGAGTGTGGGCAGTGGATTGGAGAGGAAAGAAAGGAGGTGGAGGGAACTTGTTGGAGAACTCTTGCAAGGGCCTGCAGTTGTTCAGAGGGACTAAATTTAGAGATACTAAGGAAACAAAGTATAAAACTTAATGACCAGTTAAATCTGAGAGAGCAAAGGTCAGTTAAAAATGCTGGGTTTTTTTCCTTCTGTAATTGTCTTCTCTCTGCTTTCAACACCTCCCTCATCCACAAGTATTTGTCTACTTAATTGCTATTTATCCTGTGCATGCGCACGCATACACTGTATCACATCCATTACTTCCCTGCAGTACTCAACATCCCGGAAATTATTTATTAATACTATGTCTGTCGTACTATTTTGTAAATTCTGTAAGGACAAGAGCCTTGTCATTTCTCTTGTTCTAACACCTGGTTCAGTACTTGGCACATGGAAGATGCTCATTGAATGCTTGGTACATGAGTTTGAATACTGTGGAATTTCTGAGTGGAGATGCTTAATATAGAAGTAGATGACAGATTTGAGAATTAGGAGAAAGGTTGGAAACTTTGGAGCATTCTCCACCTAGTGGTAACTGAAGTCGGGGTGGAGAGATGGCCCTGGCAGCATACAGAGAGAGGGGAAAGAGCTCTGGAGAACCGCAGCGTCAGTGATCTATAGTCCAGAGATGTCAGCTAAGATGCCAGAGAAGTGGCAATTAGAGAGTTAAAAGAAGAGCTAAGTTGGGGAAGGAGAGTTCTAAGAAGGAGGGAGGGCCGATAAGGAAGGAAGGAAGGTGGGAGGAAAGGAAAGGCCAGCAATACCAGATGCTGTGGAAAGGTCACAGATGATAAGGATGGCAAAGTATCTGTTGACTTGGCAGCTCGCAAACTGACCGCTTTAGTGAATTAGTCCCATTGGGAAGGTAGGTCTCTGCTTCCTGGTGCTGCCATAACAGATCACCACAAATTTAGATGGCTTCAAGCAGCAGAAATTTATTGTCTTACAGTTGTGCAGGCTGAACTTATGAAAGTCAGGTATTGGCAGGGCCATGTGCTGTCTCTGAAGGCTCTGGGTGAGGGCCCTTCCTTGCTTCTGGCTTCTGGGGGTTGCAGTCTTTGGAATCCCTTTGCATCGCTCCAGTCTCTGCCTCTGAGGTTCCGTGGTATTTTCCCTATGTCTGTATCCCTGTCCGAATGTCCCTCTTTTTATAAGGACACCAGACACTGGATTAGGGTTTGTCCTGATCCAGTATGACCTCATTTTAAATTGATTACATCTGCTAAGACCTGTTTCCAAATAAGGTGACATTCATAGGTTCCAGGAATTAGGAACATATAATTTGGTTGTTGGGGTAATGGGGTCTAGGGAAAGCACAATCCAACCCACAACTGTCTGGAAACCGAATTGTCGTATTTGGAGCCTAGAATGGAAGGGAGTACAAGAGACAAAGAAATAAGACATCAAATGTGGAAAACTGAGAAATCTCTATAAGAAAAAAAAGTGGGAAAAAGTGGTAGATATTGGGGAACACTGGGTGGAGAAAGATTGTATGTTTTTGTTGTTGCCCTCATTGTTAGAATTCTGAAGTTGATTAAAAGTGTGGCTCCTTCCTAGGCACCACTGAAGCAAAATTATACCTGTCGTGCAAATATAAAATTAACACATCAAAGATTTTATTCAACTCATTAATTAATGAAGGAATCAGTAAGAGGTTAAAATGTGTCCAAAGAGTATTTGAGAGACTAGGTGTTTAGATAGGCAGTGTTAGGCTGTAATTGCTAGATTAGATGACTAAAAGTGGGCTACTAGGGCTATAAACTGTAATACTTGGATTTATTTTTTTCAGCTGTCCAGAAATTATATGCATCTCCACAGGACAAAAATCTACAAGTTTATAGGAATAAAACTAGCATATGACCCAGCAGTCTCACTACTAGGCATATGCCCTGAGGAAACCCAAAACTGAAAAAGACATATGTACCCCAGTGTTCATTGCCGCACTATTTACAACAGCTAGGACAGGGAAGCCACCTACATGTCCATCAACAGATGAATGGATGAAGACGCTGTGGTACATATATATAATGGAATATCACTCAGCCATAAAAAGGAACCCATTTGAGTCAGTCCTAATGAGGTAGACGGACTTGTAATTTAGAGCCTGTTATACACAGTGAAGTGAGTCAGAAAGAGAAAAACAAATATCATATACTAACACATAGATATGGAATCTAGAAAGATGGTACTGTTGAACCTATTTGCAGAGCAGCCGTGGAGACACAGACGTCGAGAACAGACTTATGGACACAGCTTGAGGGGAGGAAGGAGAGGGTGGGATGTATAGAGAGAGTAACATGAACTATACATTACCATATGTAAAATAGATAACCAGTGGGAATTTGTTGTATGATTCAGGGAACTCAAAGTGGGACTCCGTAACAACCTAGAGGGGTGGGATGGGGAGGGAGGTGGGAGGGATGTTCAAATGAGAGAAGAGGGACATAGGTAAACCCTATGGCTGATCCATGTTGATGTTTGGTAGAAGCCAACACGATACTATAAAGCAATTGTCCTTCAATTAAAAAATAAGTTAATTAAAAAAAATTACAAGTTTATGTGCAACCAAGACTAGGACCTTTAGTTGATGATAAATTACAAGTCCGATTAAACACTTTGTAGTTTGGGGGCAGCTTTTGGTCTCTATGGCATTTAAAGGTTCTGCTGCTCACCCTTTTTTTTTTTTTTTTTTTTAGCGTATTTCCAAATTTCAGATAATTTTTCTTCCATATTTATTATAATCTATTGAAACAGAGATGGGGGCCTGAGAACCTAATGTTCTAACGTTGACAAAATTGTGAGAAACACTGAGTGAAAATACTGGTGACTTTCAATGCCCATCTGCGATCAGGATCCATTACTGTAATGGCAGCTGTTCCTTAGACTGTGATTTTTTTTTTTCCAGTCGTGCTTGGCTCCTGGGCAGAGAGATCATTTGATCCCAGGTGGAGGGTTCCCAGGCAGATAGATCCTCAAGAAGGCATAGGGGCCCGGAAGTGAAGGGGCCCGGAAGTGAAGGGGCCCGGAAGTGAAGGGGCCCGGAAGTGAAGGGGCCCGGAAGTGAAGGGGCCCGGAAGAGTGTAGCTCACACACTGGATGTGAGAGCCAGGCTGGGTGGGGAAAGAAGTGAGGCTAAGGGCAACATAATAGATGGGGAGAAAAGAGAGAAGGTCACAGAAACCGAGCAGTGGGTGTAAAAGAGCCGGAGGGTCAGGAGACTGACCAAAGGAGTGAGACATTAAAGATTTTGACATTTCACAGGTGGGAGGAGTCTACAGTAATAGCAAAAACAACGCCTAGGTTGTGTTTTCATGAGGCACTGAAGTGAAGTAGAGGTCATCCGGGAGAAGATTAGTGAGAATTACTTTCTCATGATTTATACTTTTCACAGGACACTGTACTCGAAGCTTTAAAGCTGCTGTAAATCTTCTGAAGTAATGAGCCATTGTTCTGATGGCTTAGCGAGGCTGTGCCAAATGCACTGGCTCTACATATGATAAGCAAAAGCCTTTCTGGTCTTTATGACTGTAATAATACCCTCAGACATTTATTGTGGATTAGGCCCTTGATAGTAGACAGGGTTTTTTGCTTTGTGTTGTTTTATCTTTTTATTTATTTACATATTTGTTTGTTTTTGGTCATGCTGGGTGGTTGTTGCTCTCTGGGCTTCCCTCTAGTTGCTGCGAGCGGGGCTACTCTGGTTGCAGCGCACGGGCTTTTCATCGCGGTGATTTCTCTTGTTGCAAAGCATGGTCTCTAGGGTGTGCGGGCTTCAGGAGTCGCAGCACGCTGGCTCAGTGGTCGTGGCTCCTGGGCTCTAGAGTTCAGGCTCAGGAGCTGTGACACAGGGTCTTAGTTCTTCTGTGGCATGTGGGATCTTCCCGGGCCAGGGGTCTAACACGCACCTCCTGCGTTGGCAGGCAGACTCTCTACCACTGAGCCACTAGGGAAGCCCGATAGTAGGTGTTTTCATACAGTATCTCATTTCATTCTTCCCCTATGCGGTTTGAGATAGTAGTATACCCATCTGAAAAATAACTGACCTTTAGCAGCAGTAAACAACCTTCTCAAGATCACAGTGAGTGGTAGGGCATTTGCATTCATCGTGTGACCCCAGGGCCCATTTTGCTTAACCATTGTGTTCTATGTAGCTGTGTGTGCTTGGGGATTGAAGAGGATTTAACATCTCACTTTCGTACATGTGATTGTTTTGTAAATTATTGCTACATGCAGGCAAGAGTTTGGGCTTAAAGAAGACTGAGCTGGGAGCTGTTTCTTCTCCTTAAAATTGCCACCATAACCCTCTTGCAGCTTTCGGCACTTATCCATCTTATTGCAATATTTTTTCAAAAAATGAATGAAATTAAAGTAGGGCCTTGAAGTATCTTTTTGAGATTGTCGTGATGCAGCTTTAAAAATCTTAGAGTAATAGGATTTATATAGTACTTTGTAGTCTGAAAATTCTTAGTGCTAAATAGTGCATTAAAAGTCTTCATTGAAGTCTAATGAAATAGGATATTCTGCTTAATGTGATTCATTCTTCAGAACACTTTCCTACTCTGATGTCTCTCTTCTCTGTTTCTTATAAGATCTCACAGATGTGTTACAAGATGTGACAGAAGTGACTCTTATTGAGAGGAAGTATACAGTCAGACTCAGCCGTGCACCTTGACAAAAACCCTTGAAAGTCCACTGGAAAAGTATAAGCCTCTCCTAGTTTATAATGATTGTAATGAAAGTTGCCTTGCTCTACATTTTTGGCATATTTATGCAAGTTTCCTACATTTGTGTTTGTTCTTGTTAAAGAACGTGTTTTTAGAAGTCATTTCATGTTCATGTTAATAAAATTAAGGTAATTTCTATTATTTTTAATAGTAATGTGACTACAATATGGGGTTAGCTGGAGGGTTACATAAAATCAGAATCATGAGCACATGTTTATCTAAAAACACACTTGCCGTTTAAAAAGCAGCCTAAAATAAGCATGTGTTCTTTGTTGTATTAATTCACTGCTATTTAAATTAACATTCCTTGTGTTTTCTCTTGAGATATGTAGTAAAAAAAAAATTACTCGGCTATTTTCCTGGAGCAGTATCAAAATTTGTATCTGGCTTACCACATCTGACCTGACAGTATTCAGAGGAAGTGAACACATGTTCTCTGAGTAATCCCCTAGATACATCTGCAGCCAAAGGGGCAGTGAAATCAAATTCCAGTGTTTTCTGTCCACTGAAATAAAATTAAAATTCAAAAATTGCATGAAGAGGCTTTCTACCCTTTATGGTCCACTATAGTGTGGTAGAGACCATCTAGGGAAGAAGCAGCTGACAAGCACGGGGGTGATGATGGACTTGGAGAGGGAGAAAGAGCTGGCCATGTGGAGTTACTGATGAGAGTGAGTGTATGGATTGGTCCTGCGATACCCATTTTGAAAATTATTTTTCCAGTAGTGGTTACACTCTCTGTCAATTCTACCTTGTGAAAGTGAGTAATAATAGGTGGTGTTAGCCTGGTCACAGATTATTATTCTTTCCAGTTACAAAGCTAAGCAGAAAATCTGGAGACTCTTACTTCCTGACCCTATTACCGTCCTTTTTCATACACTCGTGTTAAGTGAGGGGCCCCGACCAAGAAAAATACTTGAGGGCTGCAGAGTAATAAGAAGAACCTTTTTTTTCCTTTCCTCTTTGGCTTAAAGAAAAATAAGCCTTCTGCTTATTTCTTTGACCTTGTGGGAAAAACTATTCCCTGGGTTGTACCCTTAGCCAGAGGAAAAGGAACTAACTCAGATCTTCTGTTGGAGATGCCCTAGCCTTTTCTCCAAGTCAGCCCATCTCAGCTTTGACTCTGTTTGACACTTTGGGTCCATCGCCCTTTTATTCTTGGGGGCTGTTCTGTGCCTTGTAAGATACTTGAGCAGCATCTTTGGCCTCTACCCGCTGGATGCTAGTAGACCCTCCCCCTCCAGTGGTGACCTGTCTCTTGTTATTATTTAGTGGCTCAGTCAGGTTGGGTGGGTTGCCATGCCCTCCTCCAGGGCATGTTTCCCACACATCTCTATGCTCTGCCAAGTGAAAGGTAGAATTGCTCCAATGTCCCCCATCCCCGTTTGAGAACCTCTGCTGTCCTGTGTTAGATGATTTGTTGATAATATTTTGCCGATTTTAGTGCTATTTTAAAATATGTCGTCCCATTTCCAGTATTTTGGTGTAGACTGGGCTTCACTTTTAAGCACTGTAGACATAAACTGGAAGCACATTTTCTAATTTGGGGGCAAAAATGAGCACAAGGTCTTTGATTTGAGAATTCAGCATTGTCACCTTTGGAGGCGTGGTACAGTGTTTTTTGTTGTTGTTGTGCAGGTGGGGACCCTTTGGTGGGTCAGGAATATATATTTAAAACCATATTGAGTCGCAGTGTAAAATACATTTCTTACTTTGTAATAACAGAGAAAAACATTTGAAAACTGCTGGCATAGTGTCCCTTCCAACTGGAATATTCTAAACATGTTCTTCATAGCAGTAGGTATTTGATCAGGCCAGCTAAACTATTTATCAAGTCAGATTAAACTTATCAGATAGACCTGGAAATATGAAACATTCAGGCTTGTGCATTGCAGTAGGTTTGAGACTTCCTTTTTTCTGGTGCATATCATCTTGTTTGCAAGAGGAGAAAAGCTCTGAACTCCATCACATATTTTAGAACATTCTTGGCACGTAACTTGTGGACTGTTCATGCCCTCCCCCTCCACAAGATACTGAAAAAAAGACAGCTCCATTTTAATTGTTTTCTTCATCAGCACATGTGCAAAAATCCTGTTTTTCATTCGTTAGTATTTGTTTTGTTAACTTTTGTAAGAACTACACTGCATAGAGGAAAAGGCAAAGAGACGTTTTGTGTGTTTATGAAGAATCAAACAAATATGAACATAAAGATATCTAAAAATTGATATCTAAAAAAGATATCTCCTCACACTCTGCTTGTAATCTTTTTGAAAAATTCATTTTTACATGACAACCTTAGGTTAAGTAATAGCCTGTGGGGAATACATGAAATGCCACAATCTGCCATTACTAAGTTCTGACTTCAGCTGTTAATAACAAAATTCTTGGCTTTCTGAAATCCATCAACACTTTTAATCACTTAAAAAACTGCCTTAGTTTTATACATACTAAAGAAAATACACTTATATTTTGAATTACTTCATTTATTCAGGGTTACTTTTTAAAGATTGAAACACTTCCAGAAAGCTCAGTTTCATCTTTTCAGTGGTAAGAGTACATTTCTGACTAGTTTCATATTGCTATTAATAGACGTTCTCTTAGGATGGTTGTCTTTTTCTCTAAGGAAAAATGTTGGTGATTATTCAAAAGTTATTTAAATTATAATTCATTTATTTTCACAAGGGAGGTTTTTGTATCCCTGTGTTTTTAATTTAGGTCATATCCAGAAGCGATATTAAAGGTATTTTCATGGTAGTTTCAGGGGGAAATTTGTGGTTATTTTCTATTCCTCTGAGTTGTATAACGTTCTAAATTTTATATTTGTAAAAGGTCAGTGGATGTATTACAAAAACTCACAGGTTTATTTAATGGTGCCTTTCTGTATTATGATATCATTGAGCTACAATGCCTCATTTTTGTGTGTGGAGTGAAGGCAGGTGTAGAAGACAAATGAAGTCCGGGTGGGTCAGATGGTAAAGAATCTGCCCCGCAATGAGGGAGACATGGGTTCGATCCCTGGGCTGGGAAGATCCCCTGGGAGGAGGGCATGGCAACCCACTCCAGAATTCTTGTCTGGAGAATCCCCATGGACAGAGGAACCTGGCGGGCTGCAGTCCTTGGGGTCACAAAGAGTCAAACACGACTGAGTGACTAAGCACAATGGTGGTTAAAAGCTACCAACAGAGAGAGATTGATTTAAGAAGCCAGATGTTGGCATTGACCTCAGTAGATTAAGTAACAATACTAATGTGGATTTGAGAGTAAAATTTCTTTATTAGCAAGATATTAAGTATTGTCCTCAGAATCTAGGTACAGAGTTGTTGTTCCTTCCTTGAAGCTAGTTTTGGGACTAGTTAGAGATAACTTTTTCATAGGTTAATGTACAGTTTCTTTATTCATTCAGCTCAGTTCAGTTGTTCAGTCGTGTCCAACTCTTTGCGACCCCTATGGACTGCAGCACGCCAGGCCTCCCTGTCCATCACCAGCTCCAGGAGTTTACTCAAACTCATGTCCATGGAGTTGGTGATGCCATCCAACCATCTCATCCTCTGTCATCCCCTTCTCCTCCTGCCCTCAATCTTTCCCAACATCAGGGTCTTTTCAAATGAGTCAGCTCTTCGCTTCAGGTGGCCACAGTATTGCAGTTTCAGCTTCAGCATCAGTCCTTCTAAAGAATATTCAGGACTGATTTCCTTTAGGATGGACTGGTTGGATCTCCTTGCAAATAAACATTTATTTTACAACTGCTACTTGTTAGATACTATGTTCTTATTCATAGACTTTTAAAACTCTGTTCTAATAAATAAAATCAGCCCTGCATTGCTCTTAAAAATAAAAAATCAAGATAATAGAAAATTTTCTTAAATTTATCTGTATTCATATTGAGGTTAAAACTCAGAAGTGTCACTTTTAATAGTGTTTTTTTTCCCCTAAGTTCTAAACTATTCCAAAAGGTGATTATAAACTGCTCTTTTGAAGGAGAAAATACTATCATTTTGAATGGATGTATTCATTTTCCTATTAGGCATTTATTTGAATCTCATCATTAAGGAATGCTAAATGATACAATTGGAGCAGCAGCTGAAACTTTTTAATCAGTATTGTTGTCTCTTTCCAGGTGCTCAGTGAAATAGCACATTTTATGATAAAGGGAAGAATGCAGATATTGGAGTTTTACAATGTGTTAAGTTAGCTAGGTTTCCATATTCATTTGCTGAGGGAATTTCTGGAACAAATAATGCAGCTCCCAAGATGTGAAGGGTTGCTGTGCCCTCCTCCAGGGGATCTTCCCCACCCAGGGGTCGAACCCCCATCTCTTAAGTCCCCTGCATTGGCAGGCAGGTTCTTCTACCACTTGTGCCACCTGGGAAGCCCCAGTCTTTTGTATAGCTTAAGTATTTTTAGAAATCATTCAACTTCTCACAGAGATTTTAGAAGAGGCTTGTGGTGTTTGTAAGTAAATAGGTGAAGCTGATCATGTAGATTTATTTTTATAGTTTTATTTATTTTGAACAATTACTGTGAATTAATACTCTTAAAGATTGGATTTATTATGATATGTATATATAAATATGGTATAATTGTTACTAAGTTATGTTTACTTCTGTTTATTCTGATTGGAAAGTTCTTTGAACTCATAAAGCTAACCATTGATTGTTTTGACCTAACCTGGCTTCTCCTGGCTCACACAAGTATATTTACCAAGAACCATGTCATCTAGTTTATCTTGTATATGGGAGGTATTGGCGGTTGGTATAAAGTATCTGATGTCATACATGTTTTAAAATATTCACAAAATGCTGATTATTTATAGTGTAAGTTAAAGATGTAAAGAATAATATATCACTTCTTTAACTTTTTCTTTTTTTTAAGGTGATGGATGTGGACATACTGTACTAGGCCCTGAAAGCGGAACCCTGACATCTATAAATTACCCACACACCTACCCTAACAGCACTGTTTGCGAATGGGAGATCCGTGTAAAGACGGGAGAGAGAGTGCGCATCAAATTTGGTGACTTTGACATCGAAGATTCTGATTCTTGCCACTTTAATTACTTGAGAATTTACAACGGAATTGGAGTTAGTAGAACCGAAATAGGTAGGACATTTTCGATATATCCGTGCCCAGAGTTTTAAAACTGAAGCCGTATTAGATGCTTACCACTGATTAACTGTGCTCCATAGGATATGTGGGAAATTATTGAAATGTCTGGAAATCTTAAATTTGAATCTTCTTTTGGGAAGAGAAGATTCTTCTCTGTCTTGTCCACTTTTCTAATAAGCTTGTGTTGGTTCCTTTGTAACAAGATACCACTCTACTGCTTCTAAGGAGGAGGAAGTTAATTATCTTTTTGTATTGGTTTTTTTCTTTGATGATTTTATCTGCAGTTAAATATAAGTCATGCTTAGGAGTCAGTATATCATGGTAATTAAGAGTACGGGTTTTGGATTCAAACTTCCTGTTAGTAAAGCACTAACTCTGCTTTTAGCTTGCTCTGTGTCCTCAGGAAAGTTACCTGATCTCTCTTTCCTCAGCTGTTATATAGCAAATGAGACTAGTACATGTGAAGTGCTTAGAATGGTACCTGACACATAGTATTTGCTTAGTAAATACTAGCTGCTGTTGTCTTTATTTTTAGCTAAGAACAGTGGTTCTCAATTACAGCTGCATTTTAGAGTCACCTGGATAGACTTTTAAATAATACCAGGTCTCTGGTCTCCAACCTACAGCAGTTGAATCAGGATTGGGTGGGACCCACACCTTGGGATTTTTAAAGCTTCCCAGGAGAATATACTTTGAGGTCCAGTTGAGAACCTTTGGCTTAGAGATCAGCACCCTTCTCTTTAGCAGGAAAGGTAGAAAAATTCCTAAGACTGTCTTGGCGAATTAACATCATAAAATTAACGACTCTAAAATTCTCTGACTTTATTTGGAAAGACTTACTGACACAGGTGTGTAAAATGTCTTTTAAAACTATAACTGGAACTTCGTATCTTGTTCTTTTGAGCATCGTGTTCATCTCCTGGGCTCCTCCCCATCTCTAGTCGAACCCTTCATCTCTTCCCCACTTTTCAACCTACCAAGAGGAACAGTTCCTGGTCTGTTGAGTTTTAACCACTGTTGTCTCCCAGGCAGCTCTTAATTAATCTGGGTTCTTGGTCACCATGTGCATATTGCCTTGAATATATGGTCTTGGATAAGCTTTTAGAAACTCAAATCGCCTGAGGAACTATCTATCCCTGTAACAGTAATAGAAGGCGTCTGGATATTAACTGCCTCCTGAGGTGATGCAGTAGGGAGTCAGCAGTCCACCTGAGCATCTTTGAGACAGCGATGAAAAAAGTGAACCACGATCTGATCAAGCCCTTAGCAGTTTATAGGAAATAAAGGGGCTAGAGAAACACATTCTATCAACCATAAAGACTACATGTAAGTGGCATTTTTTAAAAAAGAAAAGGAAGGAGATCAAGATAACTGGCATGCATTAGACAGATAGGTCTTCCAAAAGTAATGTGTGGACCTTGTGATTTTGTTTGGATCTTGATCCAAATTGATTGCAAGAAGACATTTTTAAGATAAGCAGAGAAGTTTTAGGGTAAGATAAGAGTAATTGGGCATACAGCAATACTCAGGAATAATTTTTTGAGGGTATGGTAACGTTATATTGGTTTGTTCAAGATCTGGTTTGTTAGAGACATTCTGAAGTTCAAACAAAATGTCTTGGATTTGTTTTTAAATAGGTCAGAGAAAAAAGTGGTAGGAAGAGGGCAGGTGAAACCAGGAGGGCTCACTGGGCACATGGGAGTGCATCTCTCTACTTTGAGGTTTTTTTGAAAATTTCCATAATGAAAGTACTTTTTATTAAAAAAAGAACACAAGAGGATTATGTATTTGGACAATAGGGTCATGCTGCTAGAGAGGAAGAGTGACATGGGAAAGAAATGGAGCATAGGTTTTAAATCACTCACCAGGTTCTCATCCCAGTCCTAGGACCTACTTGCTGGGAATCCTTTCTGCAGGGCAGAGTCATCACCTGTACTGTAGGAAGATTAAATGAAGCACTTCACAGTGCTCAGCTCTCCCTTATTTCCGTGGGCTTTGTTTTCCCTTGCTATCTCTTCACACAGGTGAGTGGGAAGATGCAGAAAGGTCAGGGGGACTGAGTGATGATTCCTGTTGGACTTGAGTTCTGCTCCACTCCACCTCCCTACCCATTCCATCTCCACCTACCATATGTCCTCTGGTCCTCCATTTGAGGAGCTGTTTGAGGTGCGGGGGTAGAAAAGTAACTTTCCTGACTAGCAGAGAAATAAAGGTCATTCAAGAAAAACTGTTTAATATTCTGATTAGGTAGATGTGCCAGGAATTACAGGATAGAAACAAATATATGTAGGCATAAGATTCCAGTGACAATGGTAAATAGTCCTGTTTTCTGTGTTACCTTTTTTCAGGGTCCCTTTTGAACAGAGGCAGCTTCAAATGAGCTGCATTTTCCTATAAATATGGTTCCTACTTTGGTATAAAGCTTAGATTTTTTTCCCCCCTGTAGGTGTTAATTTTAGGGACTTTTCTCCCCTGAGAGATGGTATTAAGGAATAATGAAGAAAAGAAAGCGAAAGGAATGCTTTCTCAAGGAATCACTTTTTAAATTGTAAATCATTAGAATGTGACTTAATTGATTAAAGCACTTTTGTTTTACATGGTTATTTTCTATTTTATTTAAAGAGTGGGCAGTAATATGTAATATTATTTAAACATATGAGTTTATTATGATACTATATAACAACTTTCTAAGTAGCTAGACTGTCCAGAAATCTTTGTGAAATTAGTGTAGTGGTACTCATTTTCACTGACAAAAAGAATGTGTTTAATGATAGAGTTAAGACTGGCTTTCCAGATCTGTTCCTTTTATAGGCAGATTTTGTTGGAATGAGAAATTTTCATTGTGGCTTTTCCATTTTGATTATTCTTTAATCCTTGATATCTGAAACATAGTGGTTGCTTTATAGTTGCCCCACAATCATAGAGGTGAAAATTAAATTCATTTGTTGTTAATCTTAACTTTTATACATATATAAATATATAACGCCAATGTTTTATTTTGGTCCATAGACATCTACTAGCATCATTTCCCTGATGGATATTGTTGATAATTAGTCCAAACGTGAAATTTAAAAACAAATATTTAAAAGAAAAACCTTTGCTTACTTGTAACCTTTTCCCTCTCTATTGTATATTTGCTTATTATTATTGTATATTGTATTATTTGCTTAAAATTTCCATTTTAAATGAACTTCTGGGGAGATGAAGGAGTTTGTGGGTAGATCTCTAAAAGAGAAGGTAAATATTTTAAAACCAAGTAGCTATTAAAGGAAAATGCATTTTGTAGAAGAAATGTAAATATGTGTCTATGTGTTCAAAGGTATATTTAAAGATATATATTCTGTCTTAAACCTTCATCCAAAGTATCTTTAAAAATTGTGTCTCTTAGATTCTTCAAATGATATTTACAAAGAGGGAAACTGAAGCCTCAGGGCTTCATCTCGTAAATGATTCTGTGTCTATTACATTTTCAGAGAAGTTTCTCTTTCTGTATTGTTTGTCTCCTTTCTCTATAAGATGCTTAGGTCTTCCTTGTTTAAGAGAAAAAGTAAATATATTCTTTCTCTTTACCATCAAACCTCTTGAAAAAGCTGTAGTGATGATACTAGGTATGCAATGATAATAATGATTTCTAATATTTTCTGATTTGTTATTCTGTAGAGGCTCAGTTTAATAATGAAAATAACTACCATGCATGCAGTGCCTGCTATGTGCCAGGAACTATTCAAATCACTTTTGTCAATTAACTTATGTAGTCTTCACAAGAACTCTTGAGATAGGTACTTTTATCACCCCATTTACTGATGAGAGAACTGCAGCCCAGAGAGGCTAAGTTGCCCAAGGTCACACAGCTGGCGGATTGCTGTGTGGAGATCAAACCTAAGCAGCCTGGCTCCAGAATTGGTGTCACTTACTCTAAGCCCTTGGCATGCTTGATTGTATTGAGTCTTGCAAGAATCCTGCTCATTATTCCCATAAAACAGATAAATAGAAGATTTTAAAAAGGTAAGCAACTTGCCCAAAGTCGTATAGGCAGAGTTGGGACTTGAATTGAGGTCTGGCTAACAGCAAAGTCCGTAACCTCAACCACTAGGCCATAGAGTAATAGATACCAGCTATTAGTAGGTACCTATTGGCAGGTATTAACAGGTATCCAGCCAGTACACGAGACACAAGAGACATGGTTTCTATCCCTGGGTTGGGAAAATCCCCTGGAATAGGAAATTGCAAACCCGCTCCAGTATTTCTTGCCTGGAAAATTCCATTAACAGAGGAGCATGGCAGGCTACAGTCCATGGGGTTGCAAAGAGTAGGACCTGACTGAGCGTACACGCATGGTGGTGGTGACATTACTCCTTAATTTTTTTACTGTGTGGTCCACTTACCGTAGGCTGTGGAAACTAGCAGCTTTCTAGTAAAGATTAACTTTTTCCTTTTAGCTATCTATTTTGAAATAACCTTGTTTTTTGGGCCATGTGGCTCATTTCCCTGATCAGGGACTAAATCTGGGCCACAAGAGTGAAAGCCCATAATCCTAACAACCAGGCCACCAGGGAACTCCCTATTTTGACATTATTTTTTCTTTGCAGCCAGTTTAAAATATTTAATAGTAGTTTCAACATAGATATTGACCAATCAAAACAAATGTCAACCCTGAAAAATCTATTTTTCTACAGTGACTAAAATATGTTAACTGATGCACATACATAAGAGAGACAAACTTTTTATACAACAAACACAACTATATGAAAGCTAACCACCCAGAGGTAATATCTGCCTTCATTAACTCGCTCGGATTTCTATTACAAATTATCCTGATCCTTATCCTTCTCTCTCTATAAATCCTAGCTGGACCTGTAACTCTTGTATTTAGCTTCAGCCTCATGGTTAATTTAACTCTGTAAACCTCAGTCAACTGACTTTTCTTTTTGAGAGCTTTGTCATTCTCTCTTTGGACAGTGTTCTCAAAAGTTTGTCATTTTGCCTTCCAAGGGGACACTGGAGATGTCTGGAGACATTTTTGGTTGTCCCACTGGGGGAGAAGGCAGTGTTACTGGCATCTAGGAGGTGCTGTTTTGTGCCCTTGAGTACATAGGACAGGCCCCAAAAGTACTGTCTGAGCCAAGTTCTCCACGGTGCTGCTTTAGATTGACAGTATCAGCTCACTGCCTCTAAGTTGGTCCTCAGGTGGTTAGTATTAAAAGAAACATTGTACACATACTGTTAATGTTAATAGTTGTTTAGTTTTATTGCATTGTGCTTAGAAAAATTGTAATATTCTACTTTATGGAACTTGCTTTTATTTTATGTATAACCTAAGATATCTTTTTTTGTGACTGTCTCATGTATGCTTGAGAGGAAGGTTTATTCTCTAATAGTAAGATATAAAGTTTAATATGCCTCCAAAGTATCTTATTATGCTGTTTAGGTTTTCATATCTTTATTTTTGTTTACTTGATCTGTTTCTACTGTCCTTTTTCTTTCGGCATATCTTTGGGTTTTTACTTTTATAAAGGTGATTGCAATGTTGTTGCATAGCTATTCATAATTATAATGTCTTCATTTTAAATCGTGACTTCTAGCATTAAAAAGTTTCTCCTTTGTCATATTTAGTACTTTTGAGTTTGCATTTTTCTTTGTCTGATATTAGTATCACATAGACACCTTCCTCCTTATCTCTTTTTACATTCATTTGCTTGGCATTCCTGTCTTTGCTCATTCCTTTCCTTTTAGCCTTGCAGAATCATTTTGTTTGGGATGTATTTCTTACATATAACATACTTGAGGGTCTCATTTTATGAACCAAATTGAAAATATTGTTTTAAAATAATTAAAGCTAAGACCTGTTTTATCTGTTTATAAAACTGTAATTTTTTTTGTCTTAATCATGTTATTTTAAGGTATAATCAGTCATGTGTTTTATATTTGCTGTGTTTATCTCTTTGTATTGTTTTCTTTTCATCTATATTTAAACTCATAAGCTTTGTAGTTTTAAGTATTACCTTCCAATTTTGCTTTTTTTTCTTTCAATTTTATGTTCTTAAATGCCTCTAATCCCACTGACTTCGTCTTTTATCTGATTTGTCTATTTTTCATGGTGTCTTTTCATTCCTACCAGTTGCCTGTAACTCCTGTCTTTTATTCATATAACATTCAGTAAACTGTTCTATTACGTTAGTGCAAAAGTAATTGTGATTTTTGCCTTGTTGACATTTACCATTTGATATTGAATACATTCTTAAGTAAATAAATATGGTTATGTTATACCTCATTTTACTACATGTCTTTCTCTGTGGTTTTTTTTTTTTTTTCTTTTGGCTAATGACTTATTGCTTGCTATGTATTTTATATGTATTTTAAACTGTGGAAATGATGTTAGACAAAAAAGCAAATTTAAGTGGTTTTCTTATATTTGAGTTCAAAATGGGTCGTAAAGCAGCAGAGGGACAACTTGCAACATCAACAACGCATTTGGCCCGGGAACTGCTAACAAACATAGAGCGCAGAGGGGGTTCAGGAAGTTTTGCAAAGAAGACAAGAGCCTTGAGGATGAGCGTAGTGGCCAGCCATCAGAAGTTGAAAATGACCAACTGAGAGCATCATCGAAGCTGATCCTCTATAATTATACGAGAAGTTGCCGAAGAACTCAATGTCGACCATTCTATGGCCATTTGGCGTTTGAAGCAAATTGGAAAGGTGAAAAAGTGGGTGCCTCGTGAGCTGACCACAAATCAGAAAAATCGTTGTTGTGAAGTGTCGTCTTCCCTTATTCTGTGCAACAATAAGGAACCATTTCTTGATCAGATTGTGACTTGCAAAGTGGCTTTCAGACAACAGCCGGCGATCACCAGCCCAGTGGTTGGACTGAGAAGAAGCTCCAAAGCACTTCCTAAAGCCAAACTTGCACCAGAAAAAGCTCATGGTCACTGTTTGGTGGTCTGTCGCTGATCTGATCCACTACAGCCTTCTGAATCCTGGCAAAACCAAGTATGCTCAGCAAATCGATGAGATGCACCGAAAACTGCAGTGCCTGCAGCCGGCATTGGTCAGCAGAAGGGCCCACTTCCTCTCCACGACAAAGCCCGACCACCTGTCGCACACCAGGGCTTCCAAAGCTGAACGGATTGGGCTGCAAAGTCTTGCCTCATTCACCATTTTCGCCTGACCTCTCGTCAGCCGACTACCACTTCTTCAAGCATCTGGACAGCTTTTTGCGGGGAAAAAGCTTCCACAACCAGCAGGAGGCAGAAAATGCTTTCCAAGAGTTTATCAAATCCTGAAGCACTAATTTTTATGCTACAAGAATAAGCAAGCATATTTCTCATTGGCAAAAATGTGCTGATTGTAATGGTTCCTATTTTGATTAATAAAGATGTGTTGGAGCCTATTTATAATGATATAAAATTCACTGTCCGAAACCGTAATTACATTTGTACCAACCTAATTCTTTCCTCTTTCCCGCCTGCTTCTTTCTTCATTTCTACTCTGACATAACAAAATTCATAACACATAGTCTGTATCATATAATATCTTAATATTCAACTCATCCAACTTTTGTCACTGTTTAAATATATTAAATGCTCACCGGCAGTCTTTTTACTTAAGTTCTGCCAATTATATCTTAAATGAATGAAGTTCATCTTTGAATAGATTGGTTCTTTAAAAGAGGCTTGAGTACAGTTATCTTGCATGTTCAGAGCTGCTTAATTTAAAATTTTTTCTTACCTTGAGTATCAGTTTGATTTTATATGTAAGGTTTTGGTTCATGTGTTCATTCTCTGAGGGTTTTGTGTTTTTTTTTTTTTCATTCTTTGAGTTTGGAAAAAAAAATGCTCTTCCATTATTGCCCGACTTTTTTATGTTATTGTTGTTGTCTTTCGAGAAGTTTGATACTAATTGAACTCTCTTGCCCTTATGAGATATTTAATCTTTGTATTGAAGCTGTAAAGATTCCTTTAAAGTCAAACAGTTTTACAAGGATATGTATTGAAGTTTATCGTCGGGTTAGTTTTCACTGTATCCAATGAGCACTTTCACTATTTAGATTCTAGAAAACTTTCTTGCATTATAGTTTATGTTATTTCTGTTCCATTTGTCTTGTGTATCTTTTCAGAATACCTTAATTGTAAGAAAACAGCCTTCTTGGCTGTTTCAGTCACAGTCACTTAAGCCACACTCTCACTGATCCTTTTTACTTTTTTCAGTTTCCTTTTCATTGTATTTGTTCTTTTCTTCAACATTTATTATCATATTTTCATTAGAATATTGTTTGTTGTGCACCTTGTAATATTTCTGACATAATTTTGTCACTGTTTTGTATTTCTTTTCTGAGATCAGCCAACTCTTTTTCTTCCCTGCTTTTTGTCCATTTCTGTTCTTAGTTTTTGAGTTTCTGTTTCGAGGTGTTTTGCCATATCCCCAGTTGCTTGTTTGAGGACATTTAATTAAGTTTAGTGTTGTGTTCCGGTTTCCTTCTGTTTTACCATCATTTGCGGGGGTTAGGGGGGTTCCATAAACTGAATTGCTGAGATTCTCATTTTTTTTCTACTTTTTTTCTTTAAATAGGTAAAGACAATGCATAAGTATTTCTGTGGACAGTGCTGGCAGTTTGCAGTAGTTTACAAGTTTTGTAGTTTATCATAAGTTCATGATAGCCCTCTTCTGTTAGTGTAGTAAATTTTTCTTTCCTACCTTTTTTTTTCCCCTCAAGAGAAGAGGCTATAGAAGAGAAGGGATTGTATATCCCTTTTTTAAAATATATATATATATATCTTGCAAGATCCTAAATTTCCTGCTGTTATTTGACTTCATCCCCATCTTTGCCGTACAGTTTCTATATCTCTCTGCTACTTTTAACCTACTTCTTCCACCAAAGTGTTTCCTTTCCAAAATTGCCCTATTCATGATTTCTTTGCTTTTGAGTTCCTCCTCTGAGGTCAGTCGTCTTACTTACCAGTGGATTTAGTTTTCAGTATTTTCTAGCTATGCGTAGGATATCTTAGATGTCTTTGTCTTCCCTGATTGGTCTTTCATTAACCTTTGCCACTTAAGTTACTTTTAGACTCCATGAAATCTCTTGATATGTTTTAGGGATTTGTGACCCTGATAAAAATAAAATAAATTTCATTCTTAGAGTTTCTTTTAAAGTTATGTTTGTCAAAAAAATTATTATTTTACAACAGTTTAAAGTATAAATTATTTCATTTCATTTGAAAGCAGTGTTATTACAATAAAATCATCACTAATATTTTACTTATGGGCAGGAATTAAAGAAGTGATCTTTAATCATAATGATTATGGGTATTTTCCATAGTAGATTTAAGAGCCATGTAAGAATTTCATGTGAGATAAAGTCCTGGTCTGTGAAAACATGATCTCAGGAAGGCTAAAGTCATCTCATATCTGTTGACCACAAAAATACATTGATTACTGTGAATTTTTTTTCATTAGAAGCTGGATGGGTACCCACATTTAACTTAGATTTGTTCCTAATGCAGAAGCATCATACGAGGTTGGTTGTTGCATTGGAAAGTACAGAGGCCACATGCATTTCAAAAGACCTTAGTGAATCTTTGTACCCTAAAATGGTCAAGCTGATTTGTGGACTAGAACAGAGAAATGCTAAAGCTTTGTCTCTGTAAATGGTGTCCTTCAGAATGTTTTTTCTAATGTTTTGAGACAGGTTAGTGAGGAATTGACCCCTGTCTCATTTCTCATTGTCATTCAACTGGATAAAACTAGGCCATGTGATGCTGACCCTACCTAAGAACTCCTATTTGTAAACCCTTACAGGAAAATATTAAAAAGTCTTTGACATCTTGTAAGTGGTAAAAAGTTTACTTTTCCAGAAAATCTTTGAAAGAAATTTCATGGTATGCTGTGTGTGTCTCACCTGTGATGCTTGGCAGCACTTTTGGTTTTGCTGAAGTCCACAGTTATGACTCATTGCTCTTCACATTAGTGTACGTGGTGTGAGAAAACTCTGCCAGCTCCTGAAAGAAGCTGTCAACTTAATAAGAGCCAGGGCCTTGAGTCGTTTACCTTTTCTGAGTATGGAGCTTTCCTCTATCCAGAAATGTGCTGCTTTTCTAGAGAAAAAGTCTTGTAGTTCTCAGTTCGGGTAGAAAGTTTCACAAAAGAGAAGGAAAGCCTACTTAGAAAAATTTGATGAGGAAGGTTGGTATTGCTTTGCAGACATTTTGATCCACATGATTGCGATAAAATTTTCAGTCAGGACCCTTTAAGGGTCACCATCATGGGAACTGATAAAAACTTGGGTGCTCTTTTGTCCATGTTGCCATTATGAAAGAGAATATTGGAGGAGGCAACTTTTCTTATAATCAGAGAAATGTAAACGTTTTAGAACTAAGTATATGACCTCCCTTACTCTTGGATTGGTTGAAAACATAGCTTTTAATATAGTGCTGTGATGAAATTTGTCATTTTTTTAATATTGAGGCTGTAATAACTGGCATAGCTCACTTTAAGTAGCAGTGTGGAAGCAAATGTTAAAAATCACTCTAAAAATTCACTCTTAAATATTTTAAAAGATAGAAGTTGTTATGTTAGGAAAATGTTTATTGCAATATTATTCACTGTGTAGAAAAATCAGAAGCAAGCTAACTTCTGACAATAAGGAAATTAAGATATATCCACTATATGAATAACCCTTTTTGGCTGTTATTAATTGTTTGCTGTGAATGTTCTCTCACCTAGCTTTTGGTGAACATTAATGCACATTTCTGTATCTAGGAGAGGAATTGCTGGTTCCCTGAGTGTCCATATGGTCAGCTTTGGTAGATATTGCCAAGAGCCTCTGTGGTAGTGCCATTCCACACCCGCCACCAATGTGGGAGAGTTCTAGTTATTACTCTCTATTTTTTTCTTTTATCACACTTCTAGTGTGTATGAACTGATATCATGTTGTAGCTTTGCCTTATCTAATGGCTAATGATATTGTTCTCTCTTCATGTGTTTATTAGCCATTGAATATCTTTTGTGAAGAATCTTGAAGTTTTTAATGCATTTTTTCTATTGGATGATTATTTTATTTGTAGGGGTTCTTTTATATATTCTGGTTATGGGTTCTTTTTAGATATAAATGTTACAAATATTCTCTCTTTCTATAGCTTTTCTTTTTGTTCCTTTATATTGGTATCTTTTGATAAGCAAACATTAATTTTAACTTAATTTTAACATTCACATTAATTTTTTTTCATGATTAGTATTAATACTTTTGCATTCTCTTTTAAAATCTTTGCCCTCTTACAGGTTATGAAGATGTTCTCAGGGTTTGCCTTTAAATGCTTTTAATTTTTCCCTTCTGCACCTTTAAACCCTCAATCCATCCAGATAGTTCTTTGTGACTGTGTGAAGGAAGATAAAGATCTCAAGGTCCATTTTCTCACATGAACCTTATTCATCTTAAAATGTGCAGATACTGGATCTGTCATTTAGTCATGAACAAAATAATGCTGAAATAGCTACTTTCCCTTGAAATCAAAATGAGCAATGACTAAGTAGTCCTAATCTTTCCTTCTTTAGAAGGAAAGGCAAATCCATTCTTAGTGATATTACTGAGTCCCTTTTAAACATAGTAATTTGTCCCTCCCCACCTCTCTCTCCCCCGTTTGGTAACCATAAGTTTGTTTACTGTGTCTGTGAGTCCATTTTGTAATGAATTCATTTGTATTATTTTTTAGATTCCCTGTATAAATGATATCATAGATTTGTCTTTGTTTGACTTAGTTCTCTAGGTCCATCTATGTTGCTGCAAATGGCAATGTTTTGCTTTTTATGGCTGAGTAATATTCCATTATGTATGTCTGTGTGTGTGTATATATATATGTATGTATATGTGCATGTATATGTATATATATATATGTATATATACCACATCTTTCTTTTATCCTTTCATTTGTTGATGGATAGTTAGATTGCTTCTGTATCTTGATTGTTATAAATAGTGCTTTGTGAACACGGGGCGGGGGTGGGTACACATGTCTTTTCAAGTTAGAGTTTTTGTCTTTTATGGATATATTACCAGGAGTGGGATTGCTGGATCGTACGATAGCTTTATTTTACCGTTTTCCATAGCAGCTACACCAGTTTACATTCCCATCAGCAATATAGGCGAGTTCCCTTTTCTTCACGCCCTCTCCAACATTTATTATTTGTAGAATTTTGATGATGGCATCAAAGGTGTGAGATGATACCTCATTTCTCTAGTAATTAGCAGTGTTGAGCATCTTTTCATGTGCCTGTTGGCCATCGGAATGTCTTCTTTAGAGAAATGCCTGTTTAGGTCTTCTGTCCATTTTGATTAGGTTATTTTTCACAATTGACTTCTGTATATCAACCTTGTGACCTTAGCTCCCTTACCAGTTCTGGTTTGGGTGGTGGTGGTGATAGAGGTGAATTATTTAGCATTTTCTACTCACATGATAATGTATAGTCTTTGAAAATGATGTCTATGGGAAGTACACATTACTCTCGTTAAAGTGATTTGGTGGTGGCTTAGTCACTAAGTCGTGTCCGACTCTTGCGACCCCATGGACTGTAGCCCACCAGGCTCCAGGCAAGAATACTGGAGCGGGTTGCCATTTCCTTCCCCAGGGGATCTTCCTGACCCAGGAACTGAACCCGGGTCTCCTGCGTTGCAGGCAGATTCTTTCCCAACTGAGCTACGAGGGAAGCCCGTAAAGTGATACGGCTCAACTTAAAGTATTTTTAGAACTTTTTATTCAGAATTTGTTAAAGTTACCTTGTGCATAAGAAAACTCATTTTTATTTTTATTAGTTGTTGGTGCAATATCTTTTCTTTCAATTATTTTCTTTTCTTCCCTTTTATCTTAATAAACTTAGATCTGTTCTGAGGGAAGATCTGTTATTTTTCACATGTCTGTTAGACCTTAAAGAGTAAAAGTTGCTAGGCAGTTAGATATATGCTTCTGAAGTTCAAGGAAAAGGCTATATAGAGGCGTGAATGTGAATGGTCATGTCATAGTTAAAACTGTGGGACTGAACATGACAGAAGGGGTTGACAGAAGTCTAACAATTATTGGAAGAAAACTTGAGAAGATCTGTAAAAGTTTGGAGGGGTCCCTGTGCTCAGGAATCTAGGGGCACCCTATGGGAAACATGTTAAGAATACCACTGATTAACCATTGGTTCATTTATGAGCCACTTGCCTACATGAAATACTTTAAGTTATTTTTTTTTAATTCCTTGTCACTGTTTTAATTCCTTGTCACTTGTGTTTCACAGGGAATTGAGTCATTATAAGTCAGTGATGTCTGAATACACTGTTTTTCCCTTTGAGTCATATGAACAGTTTATTACTTGCTGTTTTTTTGTTTTTTGTTTTTCTTTCCAGAGTAATATTCTAGTCATCATTTTAGATTAATGTAATACCTAGTTTGTTCAGCTTGGTGTACTATTATGATTCTGTTACCTACATCGTAAATAATGTTGATTTTATGAATCATACCAAATATCTGCTTTTCTTTCATCCTAGGCAAATACTGTGGTCTGGGGTTGCAAATGAACCATTCAATTGAATCAAAAAGCAATGAAATCACAGTGCTGTTCATGAGTGGAATTCACGTTTCTGGACGAGGATTTTTGGCTTCATACTCAATTATAGAAAAGCAAGGTAATTTTCACCTTATATGATGATTCTCACGTTTTACAAATTCTGAAAACAGAAATGCAGTATTTTCTTTGAGTACCTGTTATCTGAGATTGGAATAGCGTAGGAAGGTTGAACAGTTTATAACACATACATAAATCTGACAAATAAAATTAAATCAGTTTCAGAATTTTAAAAATTAAGTATATTAACTTTTCATAAAGTTCTTTTGTATACTTACCTTTCCTTAGCATAAGAAATACTGATTTTTCCACTTTTATAAGATTGGAGCACAAGCAATAACTTTTAAAAAATCTGTCAGTTGCTGAAATGATCAATTTAAAGCTTTATTATCCACAGGTTACCGCTTCATCTTACTGTGTTAAAAACCATATTACCATTCTTTCCTAAGAAGCGTGTTGCATACCATCAGGGGTAATGGGGAAAGTGCTCTCTGAGACACTGCAAAATAAGCATGAGATGTTTTCTAAATTGTTGATGTTTACAATATGAAGGGGGAATTAAAAACAAGACTATTAAGTGGAATAGAATGGAAAATTAACTCAAATCTCTATAAGCTAAAATGCAGGACTTGAATGAAATCTCTCCCAAGTTTTGGTCACTGTAGCATTCGTTCATTCCCCTCTGCCATTGGGTTCTTGTGGTGAGAAAAATTTTTTTAATTTTATTAATACAAGGGCATATGAAAGAAATCATTTAAAGTAGAAAATTGATAATTATTTTGATAGTCAACAATGACTTAACTAGGTTGGCCATTTAAAATTAAAAATTAGCCTCTACTTTATGTTGTGTAAATGAGAAAATTGTTGAGAACCTCCTTGGTGTGAGAATGTCTGGGAATGAATGGGCCTGGGAATGATTCAGGGCAGTGCCAGCTGTTCCTTCTCGGCTGCGGTGGGTTTGAGATACACTCTGTGCCTCATTAAAAGTTGCATTAAGAGGATAAGAGAGGGGAGCGGCTGTGTGTAAAGGAAGGTCTGCTTCCCCTTAATCTCTAAGCTATGGGAAAAGGTGTGATAGAATCCCTCAGAGTGAAAAAGAAAGCTCATTTGAATGGAATAATGGGAAGAAATGAGCTGGAAATGTTGTGCTAAATAAACAGTTAATGTATTTGACAGAACAAGGAGACTAAGGCAGTGGGGTGTTGTAGAAGGGGCACTGGGCATCTGGAATCAGAGCTTGTCTTGTGCCAGGTACCAGCCAGGGGACCTCTGACCGGTCATGTCACCGCGGTGAGCTTCATCTGCAAGTGGGTTAGTTGTGAGGACTAAATCTAATAATGTATGTTTAGTGTTTTAGGCCCACATCACAGTAGGCAGAAAACATGTTAGTTTCACCCTTTCACTACTGTACAAACACGTATCTCGTTTTTTCCCACTGTCCACCCTCCCACTATCAAGAGAGTAAGGTGGAAAACAGAGTGAAATGATAAGCTTCCTATCCTTTTCAGTTTTACTTTGTGAAAGTCTTGGGTTATTGGGTGAGAGGATAGAAGATAATTAGCTGCTTATTCTCCTTAAGTTTCTTGTCGCAGGGTCAGTTTAAATTATTTATTCTGCATTTTCCTGTTTTCCCCTTTCTCTGTTATTCATTGAATTAAAAGTTTCTGGAAAATAAGTATCTCCTCTTTAAAAAAAAAAAAAAAGTTTCTTACATTGGATATTTAAATTACGGAGCTTTTGATCCAAAGGGACCTGAATGTCCTACGTTAGAGTTTCTTAAGAACTTCCAGTCCTCTCAGATACCAGAAACAGTGTCTTGTAGACGTGTATACATCTGTGCTAAACTTCAAATAGCTGTGTCACTATTTTAGATGAATCTTCAGTTCCAAAGAATTTTTGAAATATCCACCGTAATCTGGAACTTCTTTATAGTAGCAGTGTCCAAAGTCATAATCATCTTGGGAAATCCTCATTTCACAGCTCACTCCTGGACTTTTTCTTAATGTTTTTTGTGCGTTCTTGCCCATCCATCAAGCATTTGTTTTATTTGAAGTGAATTGGCTAAATTCAAGAGAGCACTGGTTGAATCTCATATTACTTCTTCTTGGGTGGCCTTTCAGACATAATTTCTTGTAATGACTTGTTCATTTGAAGGCTGGTTGGCTTTGGTTTAGAGTCTCAGTTTGTTTCCATCCAGGAAACCTAGCTGCCACACTGAATTCCATGAATATTTTCAAGGAACATCACATGTCCCAGCTTGATAACCTGGTTGAAGGTTGAGAGTATTTGGGAATGCAAAAGTGGTGAAAACCTTGCTTTACTGGCTTCCTCATGTGTTAAAGTGTCACAAAGACTTGTTAATGTTATAGTGTGATATGTTATTGATAGAGTCATGATTTTGTATGAGACAGATTACTTTTCGTTACTTCTTACAGGAGCCCATTGCAAAATTATATTCCCTTTAGTGCCTTTTTTCCTGCCATATTCCTGGCACTGGGAAGACAGCAGTAAATGAGACAGAGGCAATCACACCTTCATAGGATTTGCAGTACAGGGTTGGAAAAAGGCATTAGACATGTGGTTGTTTAATTGCAGTTACAATAAGCGTGATGAAGGAAACATTCAAACAATAAGAGGCCAGAGGGTACGGGTAGTAGGAGATAGATGAAGATTAAAGCTCTCTTGAAGAAACCACTCCTGAGCCCAGAACCAAAGGATTAATTGGAGATTCCAGACAAACAAGGACAAACACTGTAGGGAGAACAGCAGATGCAAAGGCCTTAGTGGGGGAAGGAACTTTGAAGGAACTGGAGAAACAGCCAGCTCAGCTGAGGTGAAGTGAATGAATAGAAAGTCCGTCACGTTATTCAGGACCTTGTGGCAGATGTAAGGGTTAGAGTTTTATCCAAAAAAAAAAATTGCATGGAAGCTATTAGAGCAGAGGAGTGATATGATTGGATTTATGTTTTTGCATTTCCTTGATCTGTAAAGAATGGACCAAAGAGAAGGAAAAATAATTGTAAGGAGGCCAGTTAAAAGGCTGTTCAGAGGACTCTGGATCAGAGATGATCAAATTAAGAGATCTTGTTTGGGAAGATCCCCTGCAGGAGGGCATGGCAACCCATTCCAGTATTCTTGCCTAGAGAATCCCATGGACAGAGGAGCCTGGCAGGCTGTAGTCCATGGGGTCACAAAGAGTCAGCCTAGAAGGAAGTGATTTAGCATGCATGCATACGATGCATGTTATAAAAGTAGCTCCGGGATTAGGCCAGATTCTAATCTAATTCTTTTTAAAGACTTTTGAACCAGGCGTGTCTTTTCCAGGGAAACATTTCAAAGAGTTAGTATTCAGTCTGCACAAGTTCATGTTGAAGTAAGAGGCTCTGGACACAAAGAAGCCTCTTGGGTAAGGCGCTGAGTTGCTGTGGTGTGTTGGGCTCTGCACCTGGTGTCCTCTTCCCTTCAGGGTCTAATTTTTATAACTTTGTGGTCTTATTCCTCTTTGTTATTTTTAAAATCTTTCAGCAGAAGTTTCCAGTCTTTCCCATTACCAGTTACCACTTTTAATTTTCACCTGTAAATGTCATTGTTTGAAAGATTTTATCTACCAATGAAAGGAAGTTTCCCTGTTTCCACTGAGTAACATAGAAAGACGGAAAAATATATGAATCAGCACTTCAGTGATAATTAGAAGATTGGTGGTTCTACTCTGACTTGGCATGTATGTTAAGTCACTTCAGTCATGTTCGACTCTTTGCAACCCTATGGACTGTAGCCCTCCAGTCTCCTCTGTCCATGGGATTCTCCAGGCAAGAATACTGGAGTGGGTTGCCATTTCGTCTTCCAGGGGATCGTCCCAACCTAGGGATTGAACTAGACTTTCTGAAATTGAAATTCTTATCTGACAGTTGAAGGGATTCCCTGGTTGCTCAGGCAGTAAAGAATCTGCCTGCAATGCAGGAGACCAGGTTTCAATCCCAGGTCTACAAGATCCCCTGGAGAAGGAAATGGCAACCCACTCCAGTATTCTGGCCTGGAGGAGTCCATGGACAGAGGAGCCTGGCAGGCTACAGTCCATGGGGTTGCAAAGAGTCAGACATGACTGAGCAACTAACACTTTTTCCTTTTCTGACAGTTGAAGATGTTCGTGGATTCTGAGGTATCCTGGGGTTAGAAGTTCTGTAGAGAGAACTCCTTATTACTGCTGGTCTTACCGAGAGAGGCACAGCCAGCCTTGCACAGGTCCAGATGCACTTAGATCTTTTAATCCAGAATGATAAATGATGCTGACATTTTTATCCTAAAATGTAAATGTAAAAAACAACATTTACCACAGGACTTGAAAATAAAATAAATTTTATAGATGAGTGCTCTCAATTCCTAGTTTTGAATCTGTTCAACATTAGCTGGTTTCTAAGTAAAGCTCAACATTTCTGGGATGACTCTGGGCAATAATTTTTTAGGTAATTTTAGTTACTGAATAATGAGCTCAGAAGACATCCACATTTGCATCAATAACTTCAGGTCTTTTAAGGCAGCCTCTCTTTGTTATGTGCCATCAATTAGCTGTCTGTGTGTGTGACTCTGTGTGTACACATATCTAGGTACATGGCCAGCTGAAAAGTGATATTCTGATATTCCTTTTTTAGAACGTGAATTATCACTTAAAAAGTAATGTTAAAGCTTATTACTTCAGATTTCATCAATCCAGAGTTTTATAGTGGTCAAAGTTTGCCTTTTTTTTTTTTTTTTCTTAGAAAGAAACAGGAGCTAGTTTAAAATTTCATGTGAAATAAAGTAATCCAGTGAAGATATATTAACATATTCCCTAAGTGGAATTCATAAACACTTGTTTATTCATTGTCCGCCAACACCTTTGAATCTGATGACAGTGTGCGTAAGGCTTGGGAACAGCTGAGCCTGGCAAATATTCCCACTTGACAGGGTTATTGTTGCTATATGTTAGATTATTTTTAGAATTAACAGCAATTGTATAAAAAGTTTTAATTGCTACATTCTTTAACTACATTTTTTTTTTTCAGATATTTTCCATTTCTTCCATCTTACATCAGATTGTATTAACTTATAAATAAAACATAGGGGCAGAATAGAGAGCTCCTTTCTAACAGAGTCCAGATTTCTGTAACTGGTTGTTGTTGTTTTTTTTTCCCTGCTTGGCATCTTTTTGGTTTTGAAAATAGAGCATGAATTCCTTGGATTGTTTGCTACCTTAACTGCACAGTAATTTTATAGGATCCTTTCTGTTTTGAGGACTGTGTTAGCTGCGTTTCTGTTTTTAGTTTTTCTGTTGTGTACCTAGTTTCTGTTGTATCTGGCAAGCAGTTTAAAACTTTTAAACTATTCAGTAAGATTTCATTAATGAAGTCTCAATTTACATGCATATTTTAAACTTTGTCCTTGTACACAAATCAGTGTGCATGGTGTTTGTGTGTACACATGCAGAAAAATACATGTATTTTGTTGTCAGTTTGTAGAACAAAGGTGCTGATGAATAAAGTTTTTACCAGTTTCGCAGAGAAAGAGCATTTATAAACAGAATTAGTTTGTTAAGATGGTGTAACCCAAAGAGGCAGTTTATCTTTGTAAGATAAAGTTTATTTCAAGCTGACAGATAACCTGAAGAGCACCTTGATGATTTTAAGTGTTTTCTAGGTGGTTTGGGTTTTGTTTTTGTTTTTTTTTCTTTTTAGTAAGTTAGAAGTGCTTTGAAGGGGCTGCGTATGTATTTGTGCTGACTTGTGCCATCCAGGGGACAAATTCATTCACTACTACTCTTACTAGATATTATGAGTGTCCTCGATACTAGATTACAAAAGAATTTTAATGTCTTATAATTTTTAATATTTTAAATGTCTTTTATATTTTAATATACAATGTCTTATGTTATTTTAACATGTCTTATAATGTCTTTTAATATGTCTTATAATTCATTTTTTAGTATAGAGGCATTTAGGTGTGAAGAGGATTTGATTTATCCATAAGTAGTTTGTGGTCTATTCAACTGTATCACTTACTGCTTAGGCAGCTGAGCCATGCCTACATTGTCTGTTTAAAAACTTTTTTTTTTTTTTTTTTAATATTTCCATCTGAGAAAATTTTCCCTGAGCTCCTGTTGTGGACTCAGCTTCCATAGATGGTGATGTATTAATAATCTTTCTAGGAGAAACTTAAGATTTACTCTACTCTCAGTATGCTAAAGGAAATTAGATGTAAAATACTACATGAGTTATCTCCCACTTAGTAAATATTAGTTACTAATGTCAGACTCTCAATCATGATAAATTACATTTTATGATACATGTAAATTTCCCTGACACTGCATTGCAGATTGTACAAATCAGTGCCAGGTTCCTATTGTGGAAAGAAGGAATCATGCCCAAGGTCACACAATAACACTGACACGAGAATCTAGTAGAAAGGTGAACCTTGTCCCTGGTACTGTAGCTCTTGAATGAAGTGACTGACTGTACACCTACAATGCAAGGTTGCTGACAGAGTGAGAGTTGGAAAGCATGGTGTCATGTCCCTTCAGGCTCTGGGGGGTTTGTTATTTAAAAGAGTTTCAGAGCAAATAAAGGAGGAGAATCTGTAGGTCTACATTGTCTTACTTCATGTATTTTCTTCCTTTTGGTAAATAAATATAATTAGTTATAGTGCTTTATGCTTTGTTGAAAGAAAAGTGAAAGTGTTAGTCAATCAGTCATGTCCAACTCTTTGTGACCCCATGCCAGGCTCCTCTGTTCATGGGATTTCCCAGGCAAGAATACTGGAGTGAGTTACCATTTCCTACTCCATGCATTCTTGAGTTAGAATAAATACAGGCAGTCAAGTATCCCTTCCCTCAGGAGTAAATGGCTTCAAGTGGACAAAACTTATACCCTGCAGCTAATGTAGTTCACATTATACTCTTGTGATAGATACTAACACCGCTGAGAGTCTTTTCCAATATATTCAAGATCACAAAGCTGACTATTAATTGGAGGAAAATCTAAATCTCTTTCACAGTCTGTAGTCTCAGGAATAACCAGTGCTGTCAATCAAAAATATTTCTAAGTTGGTAACCAATATGCTGATATTTTTATTGTATATGAACTTATAAAATATTTATCATATTTTCATAGTATTTTATGTGGATTAGCATTAGATATCATGTTTTTAAAAAATATTTCATGAAATAATTATGAAGCTCCCAAGCCTATTCAGTTATTATGTATTGGGAAAATTTTAATTGTACTTAAAGAAAGGCCTGTGCATAGGATATCAATTGTGGCTCATAGTGATATTGCCAACTAAGTCAGAGCTGTCTTAGGAAATCTGATGTTGATGTCTTTGTTAAGAAAACCCAGAATCTGTCATCCTGTTATTGAATATTGGCTCACCTTTTTATTTTTTTTTTTTAATTTTCTCATGCTCTTCCTCACAATCACATTATCTTCCCTTCAAAACTCCACTGACCCTCTCCTCCTCTGTAAAGCCTTCTGAGGTTAAGGAAGGCAGATGTTACAGCAGCTGTCCGTGTAGACATTATGATCACACTCACTTCGGGGTGGACCCTGCTGCTAAGACCAGTGTAGAGTCTGCCCTGTAGACCCCACCCATCCTTGGGCCCTGCAAGGAAAAGAGGGATTGAGTGCCGTGGGCTTTGGAAGAATCCCTGTGGACATCCTCCTTGCTACTGCTGCTCCTCTGTTGTCCAGAGCACCAAGATGAAGTACGCCAGATGTTTGGTGTTTTGTGTAGTAATATGTATGTTACAAATATTCTTTTGTATGTATTAAGGATTAAAATTACAAAAAAAAAAAAATTCCCATGCAGAAGCTCTTAGCGAACAGAGTGAATTATATCCTGCTGTTCACTGTGAACATGCTACTGATTTCCTGGTGTTGTCAGACATGGTAAAGTGGATCCAGCATAATTGATATGACAATGAGTGCTTTATTAGTGCTTCTTCTTACAATCATTATTGCCTAACTGTTACGTGTGTGTACTCAGTTGTGTCTGACTCTTTGTGACCCCATGGACACAAGAGATACCTGGAGTAACAGTCACATTTGGCCTTGGAGTACAAGATGAAGCAGGCAAAGGCTAACAGAGTTCTGCCAAGAGAACGCATTGGCCAGAGCCAACACACTGTTCCAACAACACCAGGGACGACTCTACACATGGATATCACCAGAAGGTCAATACCAAAATCAAATTGATTATGTTGTTTTCAGTCAAAGATGAAGAAGCTCTGTACAGTCAGCAAAAACAAGGCCAGGAGCTGATTGTGGCTCAGATCATGAATTCCTTATTGCCAAATTTAGACTTAAATTGAAGAAAGTAGGGAAAACCACTAGACCATTCAGGTATGACCTAAATTGAATACCTTATGACTATACAGTGAAAGTGACAAATAGATTCCAGGGATTAGATCTGATAGAGTGCCTGAAGAACTATGGATGGTGGTTCGTGACACTATACAGGAGGCAGTGATCAAGACCATTCCCAAGAGGAAGAAATGCAAAAAGGCAAAATGGTTGTCTGAGAAAGCCTTACAGATAGCTGAGAAAAGAAGAGAAGCGAAAGGCAATGGGGAAAAGGAAAGATATACCCATCTGAATGGAGAGTTCCAAAGAATAGCAAGGAGAGATAAGAAAGCCTTCCTAAGTGATCTGTGCAAAGAAATAGAGGAAAACAATAGAATGGGAAAGACTAGAGGCCTCTTCAAGAAAATTAAAGATACCAAGGGAACATTTCATGCAAAGATGGGCTCAATAAAGGACAGAAATGCTATGGACCTAATAGAAGCAGAAGATATTAAGACGAGGTGTCAAGAATACACAGAGGAACTATACAAAAAAGATCTTCATGACCCAGATAACCATGGTGGTGTGATCACTCTCCAAGAGCCAGACATGCTGGAATGTGAAATCAAGTAGGTCTTAGGAAGCATCACCACGAACAAAGCTAGAGGAGGTGATGGAATTCCCATTGAGCTTTTTCAAATTCTCAGAGATGATGCTGTGAAAGTGCTGCACTCAATATGCCAGCAAACTTGGAAAGCCCAACAGTAGCTGCAGGACTGGAAAAGGTCAATTTTCATTCCAATCCCAAAGAAAAACAACGCCAGAGAATGTTCAAACTACTGCACAACTACACTCATCTCACATGCTAGCAAAGTAATGCTCAGAATTCTCCAAGCTAGACATCAAAACACTACATGAACTGTGAACTTCCAGATGTTCAAGCTGAATTTAGAAAAGGCAGAGGAACCAGACATCAAATTGCCAACATCTGCTGGATCATCAAAAAAGCAAGAGAATTCAAGAAAAAAATGTCTGCTTCCACTTATTGATAGCCAAAGCCTTTGACTGTGTGGATCACAGCAAACTGTGGAAAATTCTTCAAGAGATGGCAATACCAGACCACCTGACCTGCCTCCTGAGAAATCTGTATGCAGGTCAAGAAGCAACAGTCAGAACCAGACATCGAACAACAGGCTGGTTCCAAATTGAAAAAGGAGTACATCAAGGCTGTATATTGTCACCCTGCTTATTTAACTTATATGCAGAGTACATCATGCAAAATGCCGAGCTGGATGAAGCACAGGTTGGAATCAAGATTGCCAGAAGAAATATCAATAACCTCAGAAATGCAGATGACATTACCCTTATGGCAGAGAGTGAAGAACTAAAGAGCCTCTTGATGAAAGTGAAAGAAGAGAGTGAAAAAGCTGGCTTAAAACTCAACATTCGAAATACAGAGATCATGACATCCAGCCCCATCACTTCATGGCAAATAGATGGGGAAACACTGAAAACAGTGGCAGACTTTATTTTGGGGGGCTCCAAAATCACTGCAGATGGTGACTACAGCCATGAAATTAAGAGACACTTGCTCCTTGGAAGAAAAGCTATGACCAACCTAGACAGCATATTAAAAAGCAGAGACATTACTTTGCCAGCAAAGGTCCCTAGGCAATGCTGTGGGTTTTCCATTAGTCGTATGTGAATGTGAGAGTTGGACCATATAGAAAGCTGAGCACTAAAGAATTGATACTTTTTTTTTAATTGATAATTTTGAACTCTGGTGTTGAAGAAGAATTGAGAGTCCCTTGGACTGCAAGGATCAAAGCAGTCAATCCTAAAGGAAATCAGTTCTGAATATTCATTGGAAGGACTGATGCTGAAGCTGAAGCTCCAGTACTTTAGCCACCTGGTGTGAAGAACTGACTCATTCGAAAAGACCCTGATGCTGGGAAAGATTGAAGGCAGGAGGAGAAGGACAGAACAGAGGATGAGATGGTTGGATGGCATCACCACCAACTCAGTGGACACAAGTTTGAGCAAGCTTCGGAAGTTGGTGATGGACAGGGATGCCTGGTGTGCTGCAGTGCATGGGGTCGCAGAGTTGGACATTACTGAGGGACTTAACTGATTATGCATGTGTGTTCAGTCATGTCAGTCTCTTTCTGACCCCTTGGACTGTAACCTGCCAGTCTCTGTCCGTGGGATTCTCCAGGCAAGAATACTGGAGTGGGTTGTCATTTCCTCCTCCAGGGGATCTTCCCAACCCAAGGATGGAACCCGCGTCTTCTTGCATCTCCGGCATTGGCAGGCAGATTCTTTTACCATTATGCCACCTGGGAAACCCACTGCCCATATGCTGTACTTGGAATGCATACCTTTAATTAGCACAGTTCAGAAGCCTTCAAGTTATCTTTGACTCTTTGTCTCAAACCTCACAACCGTCAACCACCTCTGAATGTATATGTACATATTTATCAGCGTCAGACCTTACTGTGATTTTTATTTTTATATCCCTGATAGCTAATCATGTTGAATGTCTTTTTAGGTGCTTATTGGCCATTTGGTATATCTTCATTGGAAAAACGTCTATTCAGATCCTTTGATCCTTTTAAAATTTAGTTTTCTTTTTAGTGTCTAGTTGTAACAATTCCTTGTGTATTCTGAATACTAGATTCTTACCAGATACATGATTTACAAATATTTTCTGTTATTCTTTGACTTATCTTTCTTTTTCAGGATAGCATTCTTTGAAGCATAACAGTTTCAAATTTTGGTGAAATCAGTTTATTTGCTTATGTTTTTGGTGTCATGTCTAAGAAGCCATTGCTTAAGGCAAAATTAAGATTTATGCCTATATTTCCTTCTAAGTATTTTATATTTTGAGGTCTTGAATTTGACTCCACCTTGAGTTAACTTCTGTGTATGATCTGAGATAGGGGTTTCGTTTCCTTCTTTTGTATGTGGATATCCAGCTGTCCTAGCACCATTTCTTTAAGACATTTTTGCCCCCTTTAAGTTGTCTTGGCACCCTTGTTGGAATCAATTGACTGTAAGTTTGAAGATTTATTTCTGGACCCTCAGTTCTAGTTCTGTTCCATTCATTATGATAACTTCCTACGTTGCTATGTGAAGTCTTTCCTGAGTCAGATGGTTTTCTTTGAGCTGTATTCATCTTGCCCAGGCTGCATACTTATTAACTAGGAGCCTTAGAGTAATAGTGATTTTCTGGAATGCTCTTTACTTGGGAAATGCTTTCTAGAAAAACACATTTTAAAACTTACCAGTTCTCTGCTTCATTGATATTTTCTTTGCCTTTGTGCAGTTGTAAAGGTCAAAATCTCTAAATCAGACTTTCTTTGTCTGTTTTCTTGACTCTGCTTATAGCTTTCTGTTCTGAATTCATGTTTTCCTCCTAGGGAGCTCTTTTGAGCCCCCAGGGAATTTGAGAGTGAGATCACGTGAGTTACATACATTTGAGCATAATCTGGACTTTCAGCACTGCATGGACTTTTACTATAATAAAGCCCAGCTTTGATCAAGTATATCCATCGTTGACTAGCATCCTGGCATGTGGCCTGAAGCTAACAGGGCCAGCTGGCAGTCTTCTTGTGACTTGAATACCATGCTGGACCACACAGGTACCTTTTCATCCCAGACTATTAATCTTAGAAGTTCACTTGCTAATCTTAGAAGCTGGAAACTCTCTTGGTGGAGCAGGAAAGTGGAAAATAAATTTCTTGTTGAGGCTGTGTAAAGATTGCCTTGAATAGCTATAAAGTGCAGGTAATTCAATTTGTCAGCTTTTCCCAGTCAGTCAACCAGGTGGTCGTTAAACTCCAGCCAGGCATGTATCCTCTCAAACTCCTTAAACACAGATTCAACTTAATCGTTATTCAAGTACCTCTGGTATGTAAATACTAATCCATATACTCACTCTCAAAATACCACTTTCCTGTTAGTTTAACAGTTATTATGCTCTAGTTCCTTCAAGATACATAGCAGTTGGATAATAAATACATAATTTTTCTTCAGAATTGTAAAATAGAATACTCGGTTATTTTGTGCTCTCTACTGATTTAACAGATATCTGTACCCCTGCATTGTGCTGGGAAGCATGTGAAGCATTACTTCTGTCAGTGTTTTGGGTGACCTCATCATTCACATTGTATGTGAAATCTCACCTTTTTGATTGGCTTACGACCGTCTTCTAGGTTTTCCTCCTGCGGGTTAGTCTTATGATTGGACTTAGCCAAACATGTTAGCAGTCAAACATTTATTTTTCCATTTATTCAGTAAATGTTGGTAGAAAGCCTCCTCTTGAAACGCTGTATGCTCTGGTAGTTGCTGACGATACAAAGATAGAGACCAACAGCCTTAGTCTCTACACATAAGATGATGTTGCTTCTACCTCTAGAATTGCAACAGACCTTTCTTACATAAGACTGCGAGAATGTATATAGTCATCCATTCATTAAACCAGAAAACCTGTAAGTGCCTACTATGTGCTATCACAGTTGGACTTGCAAAGATCAGGAACAGCTTTTGAGAGGATGTGATGGTTGAGCTGAGCTCTGGAGAGGGTCAGCCAGGTGAAGGGATAGTGGGAAAGCCTTCCTGGCCAAGAGAGCACCGAGGCACAGAAAGAAGGCTCATATGGCAAGAAGGCAAGACGGGGACAGAACCAGACCTTGAGATGTTGTTCCTTGAGGTGGGACCTTGCGGGCCATGTTGAGAATTTTGCCCTCTGTCTTAAGAGCTGAAGGAAACCCCTGAAATGTTTGAACCAGAAGCCTCTTACACACAGCATGTGACTTAGTTCTTAATTGGACACGGTTAGCTCTTACACAGATTTGATTTTGAGATAGAAAATGTTAAAACTTTTATGCTTCATCTTTTGCAGAGTGTGCTTTAGAATTACCTGCAGGACTTGCTAAAACAAATTTCGGGGCCCCACTCCCAGAGATTCTGTAGCTATGGATGGTGTTCAAGAATGTGAATTCCTAGTAACACCCCAGAAGACGCTGCTGCTGGTCCTACCCATGGACCAGATTTTAAATAGCAATTGTTAGTGCCATGGAACTAACTCACCTCTCTTTTCTTACTGTTCCTCATGTGTAACCAGCAAAGGATCATTTTTAGTCATGTAATAACAAGAAACATTTTTTGTTTCAGGAGCTGTATATTATAGAAGCTACTTCCGGGCTGTAAATTATACTTTTTCTGTGTACCATCCATGTGTATGATATGTGATTCTGTGAGGTGATGTGACAGTATTTAGTACGGGGTAGACATAGCCCCAGAAATCAGGATACTTAAAATCAGAAATAAATCGTGATTAGCAAAAACTTTTTAAAAAGTTAAAGTACATCCTTGACAGCTGTTAAGATTTTGAAGTTTAAAACAATATGATTTGGGTTTGGAAAAACAGTTGGTGTTTCTGCAAGAGTAAAGCCACTTTTATTGAATCAGGTTTTTTTTTTTTGCTTGTTTTTCTAGATCTAATTACTTGTTTAGACACTGCATCCAGTTTTTTGGAACCTGAGTTCAGGTATGACTATATTTGTGACTTTTTTTCCTTAAATGTCACTGTTCATTTACTTCATCCTCATCTTATGCACTTGATTATATAATGCACTTTGTATGACTCATAACCGTTGTTCTAAAACATCAATAAATCAGAGCTTATTTAAAGCCACTCAGTTGTCATGTTTAAATTTTGCTTAACTCGTAGCATGTGAATCTTCTCCACAGTGGAAATATAATTTGGATATACTTTAAAAGTAGAACTAGTCAGTCTTCAAAATCTAGTAAAAACTCCTTGGAAAGATAGAAGAGCTGTTTATTTTTGCTCAAAAAGAGTTAGGTAGACAGTTGAGGCTGTTAGAGGAGAATTCTCTGTTCTTAGCCCGGTGGCATTTTTACTATCATTTCCCTGCATTACGCCCTTGACTCTTGCCTGGACTAGGATGAACTCATAATTGGTTTCCCGTTTCTCACCTTGCTGGCTTTTTTCTGCCATTCACATTCTGCCAGGTTATTTTCTAAAATCTGTGTTCTATCACTCCTCTGCTTTGAAATATTATTTCAAAACTTACTATGACAAAACACCATCCCTACTCCTTAGCCTGGTTTTCAGGTTTTCACAAATAGTCTGTAGGCCATTTTTCTAGTCTTACATTGAAACGTCTCTGGATTATTTATACTGCTCTGAGCTCTCAGAACTTTTGTCTGGAATCACTTTACTCTTTGCTGCTTAGTAAATTCATTCTCGTCTTCAAAGACCCATCTCACTTACTTCCCCCAGCTTGCTACTACTCCCCAAAGAAACTTCATTTTATCTTCAAGAATGGGTTCATTTTATCTTCAAGAGTGAGTCTCTCTGTGAGCTGGGGGCGCTCTTCAGCCCTCCAGGGGATCCTGGTCAGCAGAGGTAATCCTGGTGTCACTGTGTGTCATGCAGCCCTCCCAGAGGGTCAGCTGTCTTGAACCCCCCATGCACCAGCTCCATCTTCACCACCCAAGTGCACACTGCCATCCTCTCTTGCCTGGACTACCTAACAGTGTCTTATCCTCCACTCATGCTCCTTACACTCTCTTTTCTTTCCAGGAGCCAGAAGAACTTAAAAAACAAAAAGCAAAATAAAGCACAATCAGGTTATGTGTAGACACCATTAAAATCCTTTAATGACTTCCTCTTTTAGAAATATACCCCCAAGTCTTCTCCCCACAGACCCCCCAGCTTCTGTGTGATCTGATCCCTGGCTCCTGTTCCAGGCTTCTTTCAGACTAGCCGCGCCTTTCTCACCGCACTCGGCCTGCATGGTTTGTCTTTGGTCCAGACCCACACGAGCCACCCTGCCCCAGGGAGAGGCTGTTTCTCCTGGTTGGAGCGCATGTCCCTACTGTCTCCAGTGATGGTCTCCGGTTCCCTGCTGAGGCTTCGCTTCCTCAGAGCCCCATCCCCTGGCCGAGGCAGTTGCCAGAGCCCCACATGTGAACACAGAAACTGGAGCCCAGCCGCCTCGGCACGGCTGTGTGACCTGGAAACACAGCTCCTCGGTGTCTTCATCTGTGAAATGAGGATAATGATGGTACCTAGCATGTAGGGTTTTTACGTGGATGACCTGAGTGTAACTCAGAATGCTGCTTGGCGCATAGGGGGTTTGTCAAACGTTCATAATACTTTTGTGAAGTTAGAGTCCTTCTGATTATTTCACAGAGTACCTTTTCTTTACAGCAGAAACATAATCCCATCCTTTGGTTTCATGAAGTATTGGCTTAATACTTAATACTTCTCCTACCGTGGGCATATACACCCAGAGAGGACCGCCACCATTTGTCTGGTTGACCTTCATGAACCCCACCCCTTGCTCAGCCCAGCACTTACAGTGTTACAGACATACATACATGTAAATATGTGGAGTGTGTAGGTGGATGAGTGAGTAAGTGAATGAATGCCTAACATTTTTTTAAAATCACCTTAAATTTGATCAATAGAGGATGGGTGAAACAAATTATAGTTCATCCACAAAATCAAGTATTATGTAGCTACTAAGTATTTTGAATTGCTTTTACAGCAGAAATATGTCTGCCATTCATTATGAAATAAAATAATCAAATCAACATGTAGAATATGAGGTGATTTTTGTATATTTGTGGGTGAAGACATGTGTAGATGGATGGAAGAAAGTCTTAAGGACCTTTTAGAAGTGGTGGTTCTCTCAAGGTGGTGAGATTATGGTACTTACATTGAACTAAAAAAGGGTAGGTTATTTTTTGCTTTTTTCCCCAGAAAGTACAGCAATGTATACCATTTAACTTGTTTTTATTTCACAGCAAGTACTGCCCAGCCGGTTGTCTGCTCCCCTTTGCTGAGATATCAGGAGCCATTCCTCATGGATACAGAGATGTAAGTTGACTGTAGACTTAAGTTAAAGTGATGCCAAAACTTCTCATAGACAGATGTGTAACCTATTGTGTATCTTTATTGTGACTTTTATTTTCTGACAATTATTTCTTTTTAGTAATATGTAGTATTTTGTTCTTTTTCTTCTGCTACAAATCAATTCTATGTTGTATTACCAGTCATCTACCCCATCTTTATTAAGAAAACTGCCCAGATCAAATAATTTCTAGAGGAAGTGTAAGTGTCTTGTTTATGAATTATCAAAAGAAAATGTGGACCTCATCTTGTCTCTTTCCTTCCTGAAGTCCTCCCCGTTGTGCATGGCCGGTGTGCATGCAGGCGTCGTGTCAAACACTTTGGGCGGCCAGATCAGCGTCGTAATCAGTAAGGGCATCCCGTACTATGAAAGCTCTCTGGCTAACAACGTAACGTCCGTGGTGTAAGTACACGTGCTGTTTATAATAAATGTGCTGCGTGGGGTGGGGTAGGGCCGAATGACGCCTGAACAGTATCGCTGGTGATGGTGTTCATGAGATAACGCTTGTGCGACAAGGACTCAAGTGTGTGTCCGATGTCTGAGTGCGCCGAGGAGCACAGCCAAGGTCGCTTGTTCTCCAGCTGACAGGGCAGTGGTCATTTGGGGGGAGTAATTTGTTTCTTCTTTCTGAGCGTAGAAAGAGCCCAGAATGAGTCTGGAAGTTTATGGCCAAATCTTTACTTCATTTTAAAGATGAGAAGGCATAACTAACTACTCTGTTCCTGATGCCTGTGTGGCCCAAGATGGATTAAGATAATTGAAGTACACTGAATAGAAGTCAAATTTTGACATAAATCAGAGATAATACTGTTAGGAATCCCTGCCATCCCGAGAGAATATTGTAGGAATGTGTTTTCATTGTATTGATGATCTACTGTTTCACAAAATCTAAACAAGGTATCCAAAGTGGGAGGAGTTGAAACCCCAAGTAGAAACATAGGATGGGTGATCTGTCTGTAAACCTTACATCTCAGACATGCCCGGTCCTGCAGTATAATTGAAACCAGCTTCTCTTTAGGTCCTGGGCCAGTCTCCTTCAGAAGCCCAGAGCTCCACACTCAGGACAGTGGAGAGTTTTACTGTAGAAAGCCAGTATCTCTGTCGCTTACTCACAACTTTTTAACCATGTAAAAACCATTCTAAGCTTTCTGATCACACAAAGCAGGCGACGCCTGGACTGTCATTGGTCCATCCCTGCTATAGATAGAGTCAGCTACCTTTTCCCCTCTGGTTTCTTCTGGATGATTTTATGCAAGTTGTTTCATTCCTTTCCTCTGTTCTACTTTTAGAAAGAATTTCTTTTTCATGAGTTCTTTCTTTTTCTTTTTTTTTTTTTTTAATAAAGGACAAGTCGCATCCACTTGTAATGGTTTGAATGTTGTGCTGAAGGCAGACGTATACACTGCTGATTTAGATGGTTTTATCCCTCCAAGTTCCTCAGGGCCCCTTGACCTGCCATGTGGTGAACTAATCACTTGTCCCACCCATGCGCTCTCCCCAGGCACCTATCCTGCCAGTTACAAAACCCAAATGCAATGCTACCTTGTAGCACTGAAACATTGATTTCCTATAACAAATGCAGTCTCTTCTTAGTAGTCAGCTTTTCTTCTGTTTGCCCCTGGAAGCTTGAGCCTCTTTCTCCAAGAAGATCACCTTTTGTTTTATAGGCCAAAAAAGCAATTGCTGTAGAAACATTTTAGAAATATGTTAATCTCATGAGAAAGAAATAGAATACGTACTTATTAAAGGTTGCATGGATACACTTGCATAATTATGTATGAAACTAGGCACTAGATACTTGAAGACAAAATTATTTATGCTGATTTCAGAAGTTGTTCTGCTTAATTAGAAATGTGACTTTTTTGCTAGGAACAATAGCAGTTGTCTAATATATAGCCATAGACGATTCTTAGTAAAATAAAAACAAGAAAGTTTTGCTAAGACAAATATGAGGAAGTCATGTGTTGTATGAATGTCACCAAAAAAACCTTTCTCTCTTTCAGGGGACACTTATCTACAAGTCTTTTTACATTTAAGACAAGTGGTAAGCCTCTCATGGACTTCATAACTTATATGATTTATATAATAGCCATTATTTTTTGAACACCGTATGTTAGGCACTTTGCCAGTTTCTAGGTTTTGTTTTTTTGTTGTGGTTTTTTTGTTTTTTGGGTTCTTTTTTTTGCACTTCCTCATTTAGTACCACAAATAACTCTAGGAGAAAAAATAGATTGTAGTTGTTGTTTAGTCACTCAGTCGTGTCCAGCTCTTTGTGACCCCAGGGCCCGGAGCACACCAGGTTTCTCTGGCCTCCACCATCTCCTGCAGATTGCTCACACTCCTGCCCATTGAGTTGGGGGTGCCATCCAACCATCCCATCCTCTGTCACTCACTTCTCCTGCCTTCGATCTTCTCCTGCATCAGGGTCTTTTCCAGTGGGTCAGTTCTTCGCATCAGGTGGCCATATTATTGGAGCGTCAGCATCAGTCCTTCCCATGAATATTCAGTCCTTCCCAAATCAATTCAGGGTTGATTTCCTTTAGGATAAAATAGATACTTAATGATTTAATGAATAGAATAAACTGGAGGTTTTATATTAATAGAGAAATGATCAAGTGACCATGGAAGTTTCCTAAGTAAAAGGGATTTTTTTTTTAATATGTCTGAAGAAATTAATTAATCAACAGAAAATAATGAGTGCCTTTTTTCATTTGTCAGACACTCTTCTGGTGCTAGTGAAACAAAAGTGAGCAGAATTTCCATTCTGGTAGTGAGATATGGACAATGAACAGTGGATAAGTAAATGAATGTTTACAATGTACTGTCTATAACATTATAAAAGATATAGGAAATAAGGCAAGGAGCGAGGACAGGCACTGCCGCAGGGACTGGTTGGGAGTTTGAAGTGGGTTGGGGCCGGCCTCACGGAGAAGGTGACGTCTGAGCAACACCTGGAGGAGGTCGGGGAGCCTGTTGCCCGCCGAGGAAGGTGTCCCAGGGAGAGGGTAAGGTGTCGCCAGTGACTAGTGGGCATTGCTGTAAATGGGCTTCTCAGGTGGCTCAGTGGTAAATAATCTGCCTGCCAATGCAGGAGATATAGGAGATGCAGGTTCAACCCCTGTGTCAGGAAGAACCTCTGGAGGAGGAAACAGCAACCCACTCCAGTATTCTTGCCTGGAGAATTCCATGGACAGAGGAGCCTGGCGGGCTACAGTCCATGGAGTAGCAAAGAGTCGGACACAGCTGAGCATACTCACATCCATTGCTGTGAATACATACGTCTGTGTGTTCTCTGATGAAACACAAAGACAGACCCAGGAAGCATTTGTCTGCTTTTGAAATCCTCTAGTACGGGCTATTGTCAGCACAGCGAATGTTAATTAAAGGTACAATTCAGAGTTTCCAATGAATAAGTATGTGTAGCTTTCTGAGTTTATGTCTGGAAACTAAATTTGTGTTTCAGGTTGTTATGGAACGCTGGGCATGGAATCTGGCGTGATTGCTGATGCTCAGATAACAGCATCCTCTGTGCTGGAGTGGACAGACCACACGGGACAGGAGAACAGCTGGAAACCCGAAAAGGCCAGGCTGAAAAAACCGGGACCTCCCTGGGCTGCTTTTGCCACTGATGAGCATCAGTGGTTGCAAGTAGATCTGAATAAGGAAAAGAAGATCACAGGTAAAAGAGACAGAAGTTTCTAGATGATTTACAATGCTGATTTCATTTGAAAATCTGGTGACATGTAAGAATTTCATAGAAAATTTGGTCACTGCCAATTTAATTATATGATTTTAAGTTTAGTTCTGGAGAAGGAAATGGCAACCCACACCAGTATTCTTGCCTAGAGAATGCCACAGACAGAGGAGCCTGGCAGCCTACAGTCCGTGGGGTCACAGGAGTCGCACACGACTCAGCAACTACACTGCCACCAAGTTTAGTTTACTGGTGTTAATATGACCAAAGAAGGTTTTATAAAGCATTGCAAAGGAGAGAAGTTAGTATTTGATTCTTATTGGTTTTTCTTTTCATTGTAGTAAGTTTTTTTTAAGGGTAGTACTAGAGTAAAGGGATCTTGAGGCATCTGAAATAACCATCTCCTACAGTCATTAAGTGGAGAAGGAAATGACAACCCACTTCAGTGTTCTTGCCTGGAGAATCCCATGGACAGAGGAGCCTGCAGGGATACAGTCCCTGGGGTCACAGAGAGTCAGACACGACTTAGTGACTAAACAGCAACAAGAGTCATTAAGAGAAGTTTGTGTTCAATGAGTCCATTTTAAGTGCTGCAAATAATATCCTACATGTATAAGAATATCCCACGAGAATAAATTTAATTATTTAGAGCAACTTAACAAATGGCCAGAATAGTTGGTTAGGATTGCTTTAGATAATTTTGTTAAGATTTATTTTGCTTTGGTACTAAAAATAATGCCAGTAATCTTTATTCATCCCCAGGAAGGCATTCTCTTTTGGTAAGTGAGCAGTATTTTGCAGTGACATGAGTACAGGCTGCCAAAATACAATAGTCCGTTCCTTATATGTGGTCATAATTCTTCCTGTCCCTCCAAGGGAACGAAGCCAAGGAGCAGTTCCTATTAGGATGAAACCTGGCACTTAGGTATGGTCCTGTGCCATAGACAAAACTGTTTGAACAGTACATGTTAGGTGTTAATGCTTCAGTGATGAACAAGCTTCAAGGATCCGACTGTGAGCTCTAATGAATGACCTTCCTGTTCCTAGGCATTGTGACTACTGGCTCCACCATGGTGGAGCACAATTACTACGTATCGGCCTACAAGATTTTGTACAGTGCCGATGGGCAGAGGTGGACTGTGTACAGAGAGCCTGGTGTGGACCAGGATAAGGTAAAATGATCACTAAAGTATTTCTAACGAGCATTTTTAAAAGTGGGTGATGGGTAGGTGTGGCCTCTGCAGTGAGCCACGGAAGCTCTTCCTATGTGATACTGAAAATTAAATATCACTTGGTTTTGCTCTGCCCTCTCCTGGTTGTTTTAGGTAGTGTTGGTTACCGGGCTTCCCTGGTGGCTCAGATGGTCAGGAATCCACCTACCATGCGGGAGACCTGAGTTTGATCTCTGGGTTGGGAAGCTCCCCTGGAGGAGGGCGTAGGAATCCCCTCAGTATTCTTGCCTGGAGCATGGAGGGCTGTAGTCCACAGGGTCACAGAGAGTCGCAGACGACTGAAGGACTAAGCGTAGCGCACACGGTTACTGGCCTTCTCCTTCTAACACGGTTAGGAGAGTCTCAGGGCTTCTGGGTCCTTTTTGATGGTTGTAAGGGCAAGAACTTTCTTGATTCCTTTTTCCAGTATTAATTAAATTGTTTAAGTAATTCATTATTTACTGTAATTAATTAATTTCTTATCTTTAAAAAACCTCTCTTATCAATCCACAGAATGGTGGAGATCCTAATTTGTTCCTAGATTTCTGCTCTCTAGGCAAGTTGAGGGGGGTGCAGAGGACAAGGCAGAAGGGTGTTAAATTATAGGATATTATTGAGAGATCATTTCAAGATCACCTCACCAACGTTTGTTGTAAAAAAACAACTATTTTTTTTCCTACCTGGAGAATTTCCCTATCTTATTTTTCAGTTAGCCAAAAAACGACAGTGCTGTAATGTGCCAGAACAGAGGCTAAGGGGTAGAGAGAGAGAGTAGCAGAGGTGGCCCTCAGCTGGAGGTCAGTGTCTTTCACCTGGGCTCCCGGTCTTGATCCACCCACCGCAAGCGGTCCCTGTCCCCAGGGACGGTGGATGCCTCTCATCTGGAATTGAATTATGAGCACATTTTTTTCAGTGAAACCTCCCCGTGAGTTTTGTTTTGATTTTATGATACTATCAGTTCTCTGTCATATATATGGTATGCTAATATTTTCACTTGCCACTTATCTCTCCGTTCAAAAAACTCCAGGGGTTCCTTTTAGTCTTTCATCTGGATCTAAACTCTTCAGCTGTTATTCAAGGCCTTCCTTCTTCTCTTCTACTTGATATCACATGAACTTAACCTTTAGTGAGCCTCCACCCCTTGAAGCAAATAACAGTATTGTCTCTGTATGTAACTTATTTCTGCTTAATGCCCCCAAACTTGACTACTTTTTACTGTTAGCACATCTGTATTTATTTGTATAGTAATACTTGTTATACTTGTGGAATAATTTTTATAATCATAAGTATTATCAATGGTTATATTTTGAAAACATCTTAACAAATTTCTGAAAAAATATTTTTGGGTTCTTTTTTGAAAGATAATTTCACTGAGTTTAGACGTCAAGGTTGGGACTTCCCACGTGGCTCAGTGGGAAAGAATCTACCTGCCAATGCAGGAGACGCAGGATACATTCTTTAAATTCCTGGTTCGGGAAGATCCCTGTAGTAGGAAATGGCAACCTACTCCAGTATTCTTGCCTGGGAAAGCCCATGGACAGAGGAGCCTGGTGGGCTACAGTCGATGGGGTGGCAAAGAGTTGGACATGAGTTAGTGACTAAACCCCCACCTATAGGGTCAGAGGTCTTACCTGTAAAATGAGGAAGGGGTCTGGCTTCTCAGTTCTGATCTGCTTTTCTGCTGTGACACACACAGCTATTCTGGGATGCAGTTAGGTTACTTGGAAATCATGTGATCTTTTCAAGGCTTACATGTTTGTGTTGTTAGGCAAGACCTGAGCAGCTTTAGTTCTCATCTTTCCCGACTACTGAGACAGTATTGTTCTAAGAACTCAACCCAGTATCCTTTGTCTATGAGGCTTCCCCCATCTCTGCTGGCAGAGAAATGGGAACTGTATCTATACAGTTTCTCCAGTAGGTGGAGATATATATCCGTATGTTTATTAGTGTGTTCACTTTCAATTTATTGACATAAAAATTATGAAAAGTACACAGTAAAGCATTTCCTCTAAGACCTCAAATGTTCAATTATGCTTTACTTTAAAAATAAATTTATTTAAATGGCTGATGTTTCCACAGGAATTATTAATACAATATACTGTGCACTGCAGTTAAAACCTTCTCCTCAAATTACCGTTCAACTTTTGTTATGTTTAAGTCATTTAAAATGATTTTTATATTCAGTATTTCCTTTTCTGAAATTTTTGTGAGGAATGTGCAGCTTCTTAATAGTTTTTCCAAATTTTCATACAAATTAATGCTTATTGTCATACTTTTCAGAGCTCTTTTAAGGCCCAGAGCAAAACCCAAAAGCATGTTTCAGTGGAGCAGTTTAGCCCTGGCCTCTGTTGATGTAAAGTATCAATTTTTTGTTGTTTTTTAAAGATATTTCAAGGAAACAAAGATTATCACCAGGATGTGCGTAATAACTTTTTGCCACCAATTATTGCACGTTTTATTAGAGTGAATCCTACCCAATGGCAGCAGAAAATTGCCATGAAAATGGAACTGCTTGGATGTCAGTTTATTCCGAAAGGTAATTCAACAATATGTTTAAGGCATCTTGTTTTCACTGCATTAATTAAAAATGACTTCGCTGTTTTCTGAGATACTAATAATAATGTGCTTATCCTGTGGTTATCATATCTTCTTAAAGGGATTTTAAAAAAGAAATAGTTATCCCTATTAACTATCATATTAGGTATCAAACTGGTTTCTAAAATTACAGGTGGAAGAAGAAAAGCATCACTGATGAGACAAAGAGTTGGATTTCCAAATGTAATCTCAGCCTTAATCATTTATAATCAGGTCTCATGTAGTAGAATATTTCTATCATTTAAGCACTGATGATTGTAACAGTCATCTTAGCCTAAGTACATTTTACTTTGAATAAATTAAAAGTAGGCATAAGTTCCATCAAAATTATGTAATATTTTAATACTTTGTTTACTGTTATATCCCCAAAAACTACCATAGTGCCTGACACATAGTAGGCCCTCCATAAATATTTATTAAATGAGTTGAATGAGTAGTAAGTATATATATATTGTGACAACATTTTTATAGCTTTATCCTTTCAACATCCTCTATCCTTTCAATATCATCTGGTATTCGCCTTCCTAAGAAGATTCTTTTCGGACAATTTGCTTATTTAAAAACTCAGAAATCTCAGTATATTTGTGCATTTACTGCAGATTACATTTATCATTCTGACATCTTTCTCTTAGATTTAAAGTTACTGTGTAAAACTAAGTGCTGTGGGAAATGTTAAACACATTTAAAATTACTATTTTTTAACTATGATTTTTATAAGCAAAATGTAGAAACTTTTCTAAACTATTTTTCAAGGTCGTCCTCCAAAACTTACTCAACCTCCACCTCCTCGGAGCAGCAATGACCTCAGAAACACTACAACCCCTCCAAAAATAGCCAAAGGTATGCCTCCTTTAAAAGTGAGCATTCAGTATTCCCTAGTTTTTTGGTATAATTTTCCATAAATATGTTGAAAGCATTATAAAGTAACTATTTTAGTCAAGTTGGTGTAGATAAAAGAATAAAGAGTTTTTAAAATTTCTTTCAAGGTCGTGCCCCCAAATTTACTCAACCACTACAACCTCGAAGTAGCAATGATTTTCCTACACAGACAGAGCAGACAACTGCCACTCCTGAAATCAAAAATACTACCGTAACTCCAAATGTGACCAAAGGTATGCAAACCCAAAAATTAATACCTGTTTATAGGAGTGAATTTTTTTGTTCTTAACAAGTTTTCAGGAACATCTCCAGCTTTTAAACCCTCAAGGTTTCCCCCCACCACCACCTTTTTTTAAGTATAGCAAAAAGTTCAGCTCCATACCTTATAGAAAACTGGCTGCATTGCTAAGTTCTGTTATCTGTTACAATGTAAAATCATTCTTTAAATATTTAGAGATGGCTGCTGTATTCTAGGCTTCCTTTTGTGATTTTTTTCCCTTCTATAGCTAAATACATGGAGCCTCAGCCTTAGAAAGAAAATTTTTCTAGAAATAACTAAAAACCATAGCAAGAAGCAAACTTTTTTCTGATTATATATTAATTTGTTAGATAGGGATTTGGTAGCAAAAAGGGAAGGAAAAAAAAAAAGGTTTGGTGAAAATTAACATACTTTTTAAAAAAAATAGATACTCTATTAACATTTATTTTAAAAATGGGGTCTCTGTCTTTTAAATGTTTATAGTTACTTTTTCAGATGACACTTTCCAATTTACTTTCAAGCTTGTTATTTATTATTGTTATATAAAATGTTAATATATATAAACATACTAGTTTTTTATTTTACTAGTTGAAAACAAAATTTCAGTTGAATTCAGGAACAAAAGAATCAGTGTCATTAAGGAATTAATTTCAGTGTTGACAGATGAAAAGCACACTAATTTTCAAGACAATGCAGAGAAGAGAAAGCATCCATTCAGAGTGACTTAATAAAATTTTAATCATTCTCATTTTCTGAAAATTTGTCTGGATTCAGATAGCTTTCTACAACTTTCCACATCAGTTTCCTTCGTATCTTCTAAAATATTCCCAAAGAGACCTGTGTCTTTCTCATGTTGCAGGAAAGGCTAGTGTTGATTGGAAAAAAAAAAAAAAAGCTTACAGCCTGAAAATTGAGAATTGTGTTTTAGCCAGGTTCTTACCGAGGATTGTAGTCTGGGATACAGCCTCTCAGATAGCTCTATGAAACTGTTCTAAAGACATAAGGGAGGAGCTGGGATATATAGGAATTTTTGCTGGGGAAAAAAGATAAAAAACAAGACTAATCTAAAGTTAATGATTTTAATGCTTTTCTATGTAGGGGAAGATGCAAGAGTCTGCGCTCACTGAAATTATTCATTAATATGTATCTTGACTGTTTAGAGTCAGTATTCGGTTTTTCTCCATCCTGAACTCCTCTCGGGGTACATGGTCATGGGTGGGGGTCGTGGCTGAGCACTTGAGGCAACACTGAAATGGCAGGCAACATTTATTTTGTCCACGTTAGAAAGAAGCCAGAGTTGACAGAGACAAGAAATTTCAGCATCCCACAAAGAGCTTCAGTTTACAAAAAGCATGCGTTTGGGTGGGATCCCAGACCACATACCATATGGAAGAGCAGTCATTTTAAAGTGTTGCTCATCTTAAAATCTGATTATAGAATTTTAAAATCTTAGGACTAAAAGTGTTCTTAAAGCATTTTATTCTGGAACTAGGATCCATGTAATCTTTAAAAGACTAACAAAGAGCGTACAGGTCTTTTTGATTGAAGACCTCCCTGTCTCCTTTTCTTTGAGATAGTACTGTATAGAATTTATTATTTTTTGAACCTAAGCATATATTGTGTTAATAATACCTCTGATTAAGTCAGACAGTATCCATCTGAACATGACTATTTTCTCTACGGTTTCCCACATTTTAGGGATAAAGCACTTTTGCTTTTCTAATTTCTTAGTCCTTTCTATCCTGAGTCACTATTTCTGTTGGACGCCCTTCTCCTTTCTCCATTTTTACATCCAGTCTAAGGGTGATGCTGGTGAAAATCACATCATGGCCAGATTTGTGGTGCTCTAACATCAGGGTCCTCCCTCAGTACCAGCTGGTGGTCTTTCTGTTTCCCTGGTTAGTTCTTCTGTCTGTTCCCAATAGTAGCTCTTAGAAACATTCTCTGTATTTTTCAAACCCTTGACCCAGAGATCCTCACTCTGTCTCAGTTACATCTTCAGCTTCACAAAGTAGAAGCCATTTGAAGGGCACTTCAGTGGAAGCTTTTTCTGGAACCTGCATACTCATCTATTTCCCATCCATCCTACTTTCTCGGAGGCCTGGTGTTCTGGATTATCCTCTCCCTTCCTGAATCTTCAGGCTCGCTCTTTCTTTGGGCCATGACGATATGGAGTAAAGGAGATGCAGGTCTGGAGCTTCCCACCCAGCAAGTATCAGCAGCTGTTGCTGTTGTCATTGTCATGGCCAGGAGGAGGTTAAGGAGTGGAGGAAGAAACCAGCTTCCCAGATGACCTTCGCTGTTGTTCAGTCGGCCAGTCATTTTTGACTCTCTGCGACCCCAAGGTCTGCAGCCTGCCAGGCTTCCCTGTCCTTCACTATCTCCCGGAGTTTGCTCAAACTCATGTTTACTGAGTCGGTGATGCCACCCAACCATCTCATGCTCTGTTATCCCCTCCTCCTCCTGCCCTCAATCTTTCCCAGCATCAGGGTCTTTTCCAATGAGTTGGCTTTTCACGTCAGGTGGTCAAAGTATTGGAGCTCCAGGTTCAGCATCAGTCCTTCCAGTGAATATTCAGGGTTGATTTCTTTTATGATTGACTGATTCAATCTCCTTGATTCTCGATCTCCAAGGGAGTCTTAAGAATTTTCTCCAGCACCACAATTCAAAAGCATCAACTCTTTGGTGCTCAGCCTTCTTTATGGTCCAACTCTCAACATCCATACATGACTACTGAGAAAACCATAGCTTTGACTATCAAACCTTTGTCAAGAAAGTGATGTCTCTGCTTTTTAATATGCTATCTAGTTTTGTCATAACTTTGCTTCCAAGGAGCAAGCATTTTTAATTTTGTAGCTGCACTCACTGTTCACAGTAATTTTGGAGCCCAAGAAATAAAATCTGCCACTGTTTCCATTTTTTCCCCATCTATTTGCCATGAAGTGATGGGACCAGATGGCTTGCCATCATCTTACTCATCTTTTGAACATTGAGTTTTAAGCCAGATTTTTCATTCTCCTATTTCAGCTTCATCAAGAGGCTCTTTAGTTCCTTTTTGCTTTCTGCCATAAGGGTGGTGTCATCTGCATACCTGAGGTTGTTGATATTTCTCCTGTTAATCTTGATTCCAGCTTGTGATTCATCCAACCCAGCGTTTTGCATGATGTACTCTGCATACAGGTTAAATAAGCAGGGTGACAATATATAGCCTTGACATACTCCTTTCCCAATTTTGAACCAGATGACCTTGTTGTTCAGTTGCCCAGTCATCTCCAACTCTTTGTGACTCCATAGACTGCAGCACGCCAGGCCTCCTTGTCCCTCACCATCTCCCAGAGTTTGCCCAAGTTCATGTTCACCATCTCATCCTCTGATGCCCTCTTCTCCTGCCCTCAGTCTTCCCCAGCATCAGAAACTTTTCCAATGAGTCATGTGTTCACATCAGATGACCAATATACTGGAGCTTCAGCTTCAGTATCAGTCCTTCCACTGAATAATATTCAAGGTTGATCTCTCTTAAGATTGACTGGTTTGATCTCCTTGCTGCCTGCAGGACTTTCAGAAGTCTTCTCCAGCACCACAGTTTGAAGGCATCAATTCTCTGGCATTCTGCTTTCTTTACGGTCCAGCTCTCAAAACTGTACCTGACCACTGGGAAGACTATAGCCTTGACTATATGGACCTTTGTCGGCAGAGTAATGTGTCTGCTTTTCAACACACTGTCTAGGTTTGTCATCATTTTCCTGCCAAGAAGCAATTGCCTTCTGATTTCATAGCTGGACCCACCATCTGCCCTGATTTTGGAGCCCAAGATGAGGAAATCTGTCACTGTTTCTACCTTTTCCCCTTCTGTTTGCCATGTAGTATTGGGGCCAGACGCCATGATCTTATTTTTTTTTTTTTACTATTTAGTCTTAAGCAGGCTCTTTCACTCTCCTCCTTCACCCTCATCAAGGGGCTCTTTAGTTCCTCTTCGCTTTTTGCCGTTAGAGTGGTATCATGTGCTTATCATGAGGTTGTTGATGTTTCTCCCGCCTGTTTTGGTTTCAGCTTGTCACTCATCCAGCCTGGCATTTGTCATGATGTGCTCAGTGTATAGCTTAAACAAACAGGGCAACAGCAGACAGCCCTGTCCTACTCCTTTCTTGATCTTTAACCAATCAGTTGTTCCATACAGATGACCTTAAGCAGGCCATTTTCTACCCAGGATTCCTTATCTATGGAGTGAGGTCACTTAATCCCCTTATTAAGTGATAAGTGATTAAGTGATCTCCAAATTCCCAGAGGCTCCAGCATTGTGTTGGTTTCTGCCTTGTTCATGTGTGCATTTGGTTTCAGTACTTAATACTATATGCAGAGTACATAATGTCAAATGCCAGTCTGGATGAATCAAGCTGGAATCAAGATTGCCAGGAGAAATATCAATAACCTCAGAAATGCAGATGGTACCACCCTTATGGCAGAAAGCAAAGAGACATTAAAAAGCCTCTTGATGAAGGTGAAAGAGGAGAGTAAAAAAGCTGGCTTAAAACTCAACATTCAAAAAATGAAGATCTTGGCATCTGGTCACATCACTTCATGGCACATAGATGGGGAAACAGTAGAAGCAGTGATAGACTTTATTTTCAGGGGCTCCAAAATCACTGTGGATGGTGACTGCAGCCATGAAATTAAAAGATGTTTGCTCCTTGGAAGAAACACAATGACAAACCTAGACAGTGTATTAAAAAACAGAGATGTTACTTTGCCTACAAAGATGTGTATAGTCAAAGCTATGGTTTTTCCAGTAGACATGTACAGGTGTGAGAGCTGGACAGTAAAAGGCTAAGTGCCAAAGAACTGTGGTGTTGGAGAAAACTCTCGAGAGTCCCTTGGACAGCAAGGAGATCCAACCAGTCAATCCTAAAGGAAAAGAACCCTGAGTACTCATTGGAAAGACTGATGCTGACACTCCAATACTTTGGCCATCTGATATAAAGAGCCAACTCATTGGAAAAGACCCTGATGCTGGGAAAGATTGGAGGCAAGAGGAGAAATGGGTAACAGCGGATGAGATGGTTGGATGGCATCACCGACTCAATGGCCATGAGTTTGAACAAGCTCCAGGAGATGGTGAAGAACAGGGAAGCCTGGCGGGCTGCAGTCCATGGGGTCACAGAGAGTGGGACACAACTTAGCAACTGAGCAACAGCCACAACTTGGTACTATGGTGTTATCTTTTCACATCTGTGACTATTCTGCCGTCACTTCCAGTATCTAGGTAATATTTTATTATGAGGAGGATACGGTGATTTACTTCCTCCCCCTCACTGTTGAGCATTTGGATTACTTCCTGGTTTTCGCTCTTCTGCAGATACAGTAGCAAAGATCTTTAAAGGTATATCTTAGAATGCCATCATAATTTTCTCCTAAGAATCGTTCTGCATAGAGAGTTGCCAAGTAACACCTTTTTATTACTTGGCAAATTTTGCCCCCAAATGCCGATCAGAATGATAGTTTTAGTCCCATCAAAATACCTGTTTCTTGAGACCCTCTTCAGCAATTAGTTGTTCTTTTAAATATTTGCCAGTTTGATAAGTAAAAATAGCATCTTATTCTTGTCTGAGCTCTACTTCTCTGATTACTAGTGAGGTGAACATGTTTAATGCTCACTTTTTTCCCCGCTTATTCAATAAGTTTATTATTGTCTTTATCTGAAAATTTTTGGTTATCAAATTGTGGTTTGGTTTATTAATTCTCGGCAGCCTGTTCCTGAACTTGAAGGAAGCTGATCTTTCTTCTGAGCAAGTGACATTTTGGGACAGTTCCACCTCTTCTTTTTAACTTCTTTCTTAGGCGTCTTCTCATACGCTGGATTTTCTCGTATTGCAGCGTGAGCTTTCTTATACATCTCCTCCATCATGTCTGGAGTTACATTGTCCTTTATGTACTGAGAGAATTGTTTCTTGTAAGCATCCTCATCTTCTTCAATCAGGTAACGCATGTAATCTGCAGCATCCTGCTCCACGATATGCTCTCAGTGTACCTCAGTGTTGAATTCTTTGCCTCTTAATGCATTGCTTTTTCATCTCTGCTGACCTGTTTATTTTTTTACTGTAAATTCTGTAATAGATTAACTATTATTAACCTCTTATCACATATGCAGAAAATATTTCCCGGTTTATCATTTGTCTTTTAATCTGTCTTGGTGTTTTAAAAACATACAGTGGTGGAGCAAATAATGCAACACATTTCCATGTATCTGTGAAATCTCTATAGTTACCACTTGTGCCCACTCTCATGGCATAAATTATGGGGTGTTTTTTTTGAGCTAGAAAAACTTTGAATGACAATACGGTTAATCTTTACTCTTCTCCTTGATGATTCTTTCTTTGGTGTTAACATCTTTGTCTGTTTCTCTGTTATAGATGTAGCCTTGGCCGCGGTCCTCGTCCCCGTGCTGGTCATGCTGCTCACCACTCTGATTCTCATACTGGTGTGTGCTTGGCATTGGAGAAACAGGTTAGTGCAAGACCAGTTCACCTGACCAGTCCTGGAGGGGATATAGAACTAAATATAGAAGCTGAACCCTTTTGAGAGGAAGAGTTAAGGTGGCCATTAAAATAAGAAGATGTACATGTCTCCTTTATTCCCGTAAAAAATGAGTAACTTGAATCCCGTAGTAAGTTATTGAGTACCTTTATTATATCAAACTTTGTGTTACACACTGGGTTACACACAGTAGTAAGGTAAATAGATCCTGAGTAACATTTACTGAGAGAATGAAACGCCATTCTTATCTCCAGATTGTCTGGCCGATTGACCACTATACTTGGGCTTGATGAGTTGTACGTGAAGTGCAGAGGAACACAGATGTAAGAACCTTGAGAGTTACCTGAAACCTTTTTCCCAGAAAAGAGTAATCCTCATATTTGACAAGTTATCCCTTAAAGGGGGAGTTGATTTTAGCTAGACAGAGGAAGAAAGAACGGCCCAGACTGAGTGCATGGCTCGGCAGAAGGCACGGAGATGTGGAATGTAGGCAGAATAGTGAGTTGTCTCATGGGGGCTTGGCATGGGGGAGCACTGGGAGACTCATAGAGATGCAGCCTGGGTCTGGACCAGGAAGGGCTTTCTGTAGATGGGGAAGACTTTGAGCAGTGTTCAGCGGGCAGGTGATATTATCAGATGACTGTAGGAAAATGGTGGCAGCCGTTTGTGAGGGTGGATTGAAGAGACAAGAGACTAGAAAAGACAGAGAGATGAGTTAGGAAACTGCTAAGGCCAGGCAAGAACATAACACAGCAGTTCTAGGAGACGGGGGAGACATGAGGCAGAGAGGTTTGCCAGTGGTGTCAGGGGGGGACTTGATGGGCCGCTTGCCAGAGGAGGAGGATCTAGGATTCACTCCAGCTTCTTGCCTGTGCAGTTAGACCAGTAGGGATAACAGAGCTGTGGGGACAGCTTTGGTGACTAACAGGTTTGGGAGGAGTTCATTTGTTCAGCCATTAAATATTTGCGCTCTGACTCTGTACCAAGTATGTCAGCCGTCTGGCGGGAGCCCTCTGGTGAGCCCCAAAGTCTGTCCAGTGGGAGAAAATACATTGCAGAGAACCATCTACCATGGAACCTGCTTGTCATAGGGTGGAGCTCTCAGGGCAGGTAGGAATCACAAAGATTGGAGTGGCCAGTATTCAATAAGTCACTGGGTTTATTACATGTAATTAGCACAGAACTCAGGTTGGGCAGAGTAGGGGGTGTGGGGTAACGAACCACTCCAAGGAGCAGTCTGGAAGGAGGCGTCTCGGCACCAGCAGCAGCAGTCTCTGGTCCAGCTGCAGGCCTTGGCCCCAGCAGGGCCACAGGCAGCGTCCATGTGCATGGGTCAGGGCCTTCAGCCAGCAGCCTTCAGGTCACTCAGCTCAGTGGTCTCCTCTTAAGGAGTAACTGTTCCCCCGGGGAGGAGGCCTGACTCCTTTGGTCTGTCTGTCTGTTCCTGTGCTGTACACGGCCCATCAAACTTCTGAGCTAAAGTAATGTTCTCAGTTTACCGCTCTAAGACCCTGGCAGCCCAATAGCAGATGTTTCAAAACAATTCTTAGGAGAGTTCACCGTGGCCATGGGACTCCCATTTTTAACTAGGTAGCAAGTCGTGCGGGCTTCCCTGGTAGCTCAGTTGGTAAAGAATCTGCCTGTAATGCAGGAGATCTGGGTTCAGTTCCTAGATTGGGAAGATCCCCTGGAGGAGGGAATGGCAACCCACTCCAGTATGCTTGCCTGGAGAATACCACGGACAGAGGAGCCTGCTGGGCTACAGTCCATTCGGTCACAAAGAGCTGGATACAGCTGAGCAACTAACGCACATACATACACACACACACACACGCACATCATAAATAGCTTAAATCCTGTAAGTTTCACACAAGAGGAGTAGGAATCGTTAACACAAATCCCATCAAAACAGGACTGACTACAGTGTGTTCCGGGAGGAAGGACGCTGTCTGCGGGACTGACAGCTAGGCGAGGCGGGGGAGGGTGAGGAGGAGGAGGAGGAGGAGGGAGCAGGCTCCAGGAGGGTCCAGGAAGGGAGGCTCAGCTGCTGTCGGGCCAGTGGGCAGCAGCGATAGTGGTGGTGACAGTCGCACCAATGGCAAATCTTTACACAAAACAAAGTGAGATGCTGACTGTGCGCGTGGTTCTAAATGCCTTACACGTTTAACGCATTTAACCAGTTTGTAAAGCAGGTATTGTTACAAATCCCATTTTACAGAAGAGGAAAGTGAGACAGAGGGAGCACAAGTAACTTGCCGAGGTCACCTGGTCAGCACCTGGCAGGGTGGGGATTTGGCCCGGGCCTCTGACAGTCAGCCGACCAGGTCTACTCATCTGTGGTTAAGCCCTGGGCTGGGCGGTGAGGAACGGGGAGCAGAACTGTTGAGAGCCCGGAGGCAAGCCCTGAGATGAGTTTGGGATGGTGTCTAGAGGCCTCTGTGCATATTCAGACTCCAGAGAGGCAGACGGAACACGAGCCTGTTCCGGACAGAAGGTCTGAGCTGCAGAGTTAAGGTTACTTTTAAGAACTTAGTGGATGCAATTGCGGACAGCTGGCTTTGGGACAAGGAGCAAAGAGGAACTGCCGTTAAGGGGCTTACGGAAGATAGCCAGCAGAAAAGTAGTAATAAAAACAGCCGCCACTCGCTGAATCCCTGACCCAGGCTGGGCACTGTTCTAAGTACTTTACATGTCATGAGTAAACAACCTGAAGCTTTTTCATTTGAGATCAAGAATATGCAATCCTTTATAGTACAACCATTGGGCAACTTCAGCACCTACCTTCTTATCCACAAATTTTACACTATACTTACTTGAAATAATGAAGTATTATATTTTAAATACAGCTATACTTTTAAATGAGGAAGCTTTTAGTATCAATAATAAAAACACACTCTTATATTGGAGAAGACGGTTTCCAAGTAGGAAAGGCACATACCTTGGGCTCTTTGAGGAAGCCTCATTTGTGATGGTGAGCAAATCACATAACCCTCCTGAGCTCATTTATAATGATGGAGCAGCTTCCTTCTCTTTAGCTTGCAGCGCATTACTTTAATTAGATTTACTTTCTTGAACCAGAAAATGTCCTTTCGTGTGCTTGATATTTTTCTCTGTAGATAGCAGTTCTTAATGCCGAGGAGAGACGGAAGTTTCTCCAGGGAAAGACATTCTGAATTCTGAGGAGCAGGCTGCGGAGAACCTTCTCCACAGCCCGAGTGGCCCTCAGCTCTCTCACTGTGTGTGATGGTGTTGGCTTGTCCTGGGCAGGGTGGAGGAATCAGGTCTTCGCAGTTAAGGGCATGTGTGACAGTTTAAACTTCTCAGGTGCAAAGGACCGTAAGGAAGAAACAGTACGTTGAGAAAATAATAACAGTTCAGAAGAAAATGTGAGGGTTCTGTTATTCTTGTTGTCCTGTGAACTTGATGAATCAATAGATTTGTGAAATTTGTATTTGAAACCAAAATGAACCTAACAGGATTTCCCCATCTTAATCCACACATCAGGGTTGGGTCTTTGGTTTGATTCAGCTTTTTTACTTACAGAATCAGTCTTTTTTAAAAAAAAAAAAAAAACTCTCTTTATCCATTTTGAGTGGGAAATAGTTGGGTAACAAAATAACTCTGTCAGCAGATAGTTACTTAATATTTATTGAGAGTCCAGAGTTCAGCCATGGCAACCTTGAAAGTCAAATGAAAAAGAGGTCTCCCCTGGGTAGAACAGCAAGTAGCAGTGTGTACTCTTGACTAATTATTAACTTTTGAGTGTTTATCTTACTGTTTCAGAGCTTTCTTACTAGTGAATTCACTCTATTTGCTTTTCTTTTTTTTTTCCCCTGTATTTTTCCAGAAAGAAAAAAACGAAAGGCACCTATGACTTGCCATACTGGGACCGGGCAGGTAATTTACAGCTTCGTATCTCCTTTTATCAGAGGGAAGCCCTACCCTGTAAGGGGCGACAGGAGGAGAGGAAGGCCATTTTCAGGCCCACATCAACTCCCCGGCACCGTTAGAAAAATGGCATTCCTCTTCTGATCATTTTTTTTCTTTTCTGTAAAAATCTCCTGTAGTCTCCAAGTAATGAATGGAATTTCATTATAGGAATTTCTCATAACACACGCTTTGCTCTTTTCCTCCTGGAAACCTTGTCTGATTTGCCTCCACGTACGTCTGTGTCCCGAGACCAGCTTTCTGTGTGGTGTGCATGAGCACCGGGTACGAGGCAGGGGGCTGCGGCTCTGGTGACAGCGTGGTCGCTCTGCTGTGGCCGTTTGGCCCCGTGGGGTTGGTCTGCCGTCTCTGCCTCGAGTTGTCATTCCTTCCGAGTCCTGCTGTGTGTGGCCGGGGGCGGCAGGGCCCTTCTGCGGGTCTCCCACCTCCCCAGCCTCACTGGGGTGACTGTTTGGAGCCCAGAGAGCTCACTGCGAGCAGGGCAGAAAAGAGCAGTGGTGCGGTCAGATCCTGTGCTGCTGTCCCCCCCAACCCCCCCCAACAGGGTGAATCTCAGAATTCTTTGAACTTATTAATGTATTAAAACCCACTGCTGTAACAACTGTCCTGCTGCCCTGGAACAGCTGTGGTTTGCTTCGGTATATTGCTTTTGATAGAGATTTGTACCATGTTCTGCTTTGCATTGGATAGTCTATCAAAGCAGAAAATAAGCTGGGACAATTTAAGGAACTAGAAAAAGAACAAGCTAAACCCAGAGCTACTGGGAAGAAGTAAATAGTAAAGATTAGACAAGAGAAAATAGAGAATACGAGGAAAACAGAAAATGGCAAGTGTTGGCAAGGATGTGAAGAAATTGGAACCATTGTGCACTGTTGATGGGAATGTAAAATGGTTCAGCTTCTTTGGAAAGTAGACCTTTTTTTTTTTTTTTTTGGTCAGTTCCTCAGAGTTAAAAATACAATTACTGTATGATCCAGCAATTCCACTTCTAGGTGTATACCCAAAAGAATTGAAAGCAGAGTCTTGGACAAATGTTTCTACATCCATGTTCATAGCAGTGTTATTCAAAACAGTTAAAACATGGAAGCAACCCAAGTATCGATCCACTAATGTATGAATAAGCAAAATGCAGTATACACATAAAATGGAATGTTAAGCCGTGAAAAAGGAAATTCTGCAGTATATACTGCAGTGTGGGTGAACCTTGAGGACTTTATGCTAAGTGAAATAAGCCAGTCACAAAAAGAAAAATAACATACGACTCCGTTTATACGAGGTACTACTCATATGTAGTAGTCTAAAGACAGAGTAGAGTGCTGGTTGCCAGGGGCTGAGGGGAAGAGACAATCAGGAGTTACTGCTTTCATGGATATGAAATCTCAAGTTTCACAAGACGGAGATATCTGGAGTGAGGGTTGCCCAGCAATGTGAACATATGTAGTATCACTGAGCTGCTTAATTAAAAATGGTTCGGGAAGTTCCCTGGTGCCGTGGTGAGGATTCCAGGCTTTCATTGCTACTGGACTCAATCCCTGGTCAGGAAACTGAGATCCTGGAAGCTGTGTGGGTGCAGCCAAAAAAAAAGGGGTAAGACAGAAAATTCTGTGTATTTTACCACATTTTTTTTAAAAAAGTCTTGAACATCAAGGCTCATTTTATAGATATTTGTTACAGAAATGGCTTAAATGCAGGAGGATTTCTCCCTTCATATACTGTTATCATTTCAAACATAGCTTTCTCCTTAATGGTCTCTCTTGCTTATGATCACAATGAAGGTTGGTGGAAAGGAATGAAGCAGTTTCTTCCTGCCAAATCCGTGGAGCACGAGGAAACCCCAGTTCGCTACAGCAGTAGTGAGGTGAACCACTTGAGTCCAAGAGAAGTCACCGCCGTGCTGCAGACTGACTCTGCAGGTAATTTTAGCGCGGCCCGGGCCCAAGGAGAAACGCTGTGCTTGCCGCAGAGCGCATTGGTGTTTACAGTATTTATCTTTTTCACGTGTAGGAGATGAGCTAGTTTCCACATGTAGATCCACTTTTTAAAAAAGACCTCGAGAGAGTCATTTCTGTGTTTCAGATGTTCTATCCATAAAATCGGGGTATTCATTTCTAAAAACTTTGGGCATATGTCTGCTTATCTGGAATTTCATTTGGTTTTATTGGGAGTTTGAGGGTAGTAAAAGGAGAACAGGAAAGACACAGTGGCCTCGGTATTTATCCTATTAACCCAGTGTATATTTTAAACATTTCCAAATATTTGAAAAAGAAAAACATGAAATTATTTTCCAAGATCAATATTATTTCAGTAATGGACTATTTTCAAATGAAATAGTTATCTGTAAATCTGAAGAACACATATACTCTTTATGCAGAATTCCACGAATGAAGCTTTCTGGCACATTGACATATTACCTTGAGATAACATCTTTAATTTTAATTTTTGAAGCTGATTCTTGCAGGAAAATCCATCCGTCTCCCTGATAGCACAGGTGCCATAAAGATGTGTGTGTTTTCAGGGTAAGCCTGTGGCATTAATGAGAGAACTTTTCTGTTTGTGTTTTGCAACACCCAGAGTATGCACAGCCACTTGTGGGAGGAATCGTGGGCCCCCTCCATCAGAGGTCTACCTTTAAACCCGAAGAAGGAAAAGAAGCAGGGTATGCTGACCTCGATCCTTACAGCTCCCCAGTGCAAGAAGTTTACCACGCCTATGCAGAACCGCTGCCAGTGACCGGGCCTGAGTACGCGACCCCGATCGTCATGGACATGTCCGGGCACCCCTCGGCTGCAGCTGGCCTGCCCTCCACGTCCACTTTCAAAGTTGCAGGGAACCAACCGCCCCCCTCAGCGGGAACATACAACACTCTCCTCTCCAGGACCGACAGCTGCCCCTCGGCACAGGCCCAGTATGATACCCCGAAAGGTGGGAAGCCGGGCCCGAGCGCCCCGGACGAACTGGTGTACCAGGTGCCGCAGAGCTCACAGGAGGTGTCAGAAGCAGGGAGGGAGGGTGAGTGTGATGTTTTTAAAGAAGTCCTTTGAAGGTGATGCTGCTTTTTTACAAAGCATCATTTTAAAGCACATGGCCTTTTTGGTTGTTGTATTAGTGGTAGAACGTATTACATATCTGTCACGGATGTGGTTGGGGGAAGTGTGATGACCGAGGTACAAAAAACTACTAATCTTACCATCTTGCTTTTAAAGGGTTACTGTGGCACAGTTACTGCTTGCCTATGAAATTTCAAACATCATGTTTGTTACTACTGTAAAACACTATTTTATACAGAAAAGGCTCCCTACTATGCACTTCAAAGAAATTTAAAATCACTGAGTATTTATTACCGATGCTGCAGGTACATTGATGAACTCGAGATGGCTCTGTAAGCCTTTCTGGCAATAACGCATGGTACTGTTCTTAAAAATGTCTAAAAATGGCTTGAAATTCAGCAATTTATGAAAGGTGGGTACTATTGTTATTTCTTCCTCTTCTATTCCTGTATTGCTTTCTGAATTTAAAAAAATATATATTGATATAATCATTGTTTTGATTGCAGCATTATGTATTTATCCATCTTTCCTTAGGAAGAGCTGTAGCTGGGAAACTGACCTGTAGTGAGCAGAGTGATTTTTCACTTTCTGACACTCTAATGAACTTAAGCATCTCATAGTACATGACCTGGGCTCATCCCTTGCTTGTTCCACCTGGGGCCCTTGGTGGCCTGTCCCATTCTCATGCTTATAAATGCCTGGGTTTTTTTAGTGGGTGATGCTTGCTATATCAGTCTCATTAATTTAGATCCCCTAGTGTCTCCATGTGGAAACAGGAACAATTTTATAAATTTAAAAAGCTATAAAGGAGATCCTCTGCTCCAAACTCTGTTTGCAATGGAATTCTTCCTAGGAGAGTGTGAAAAGTTAAGGGCTTCTAAACAAGAACACTGTAAACAATACCCACTTAATATTTATCATCAACGTGAAAGGCAAAATTATTCCTCAGGAATCATGTAAATTACCTCCCCTCCACAAAAGTAACCAAATTGCTTTGGTTTTATATACAGACTGTTCTTTGAATCTCAAGGTATTTATTGTTTTTAGTGAAATAAAGAAATGTTTTTCCACAGTAAGAAATGTAAAGCCAGCATGTATTCTTCAGCTCTCTGATTATGCCATCTATGTGGTCGGGGGGTGTGAGTAGTCTCGTATATCACTAGGGAACAGAGGGAACAAATGTTTTAGCATCGTAGCAAAGGAAAATTCCTGTCTTGCTTTTGATACCTCTGGGCAACTTCGGTCACCCAGAAGTAGTTTAAATGACCGAAAATAGAAGTCATCTGCAGTTTACTAGCCTTAGTGTAGAAACCATCTTTAGAAGTCTATAGATTGGTAAGATGATATGAGAAGCTAACCATATGATTAAAATATATGAATTTTACATCCCCTAGTTTATAGTTAATGTTGAAATGTACTTCCCCAGCAGGTTCTAGTCATTTCTTTTAGCCTGTACCGCCAGATGATGGCAGAATTTGCTAAAATTTGACCAACTATATAGTGTTCATTTTGCTTGCTTCCATGAGTCTTTCAGTATTGTAAAACATTGCTCCAAAACAGAACTGCCAAATTCTACAGCCTCCCTGTGTTCTAGTTGTATGATTTTGTTGGTCTTATTTTCAGATGCTTTTCCTTTTTCCAACAGGCTTTTGAGGCATAATTTTATTCACTGAAAAGCCAATACACATTTTGTTTCAAAATATTTGAAACAAAAAGCACAGATGTTGAACTTTTATTAAAACAGGTATGAATGTGTAAAGCACATATATTAATGCAGTCATCCCCCTCCAGGTGGGAAGAGAGTAAACCAATTGCTTTATTTTTTTATTCATCCTTAGTATACAAAAATATACTTTCTAAAATCATATGCCTATTTGAAGCTTTAAGAGAAATGAGTTCAGTAACTATTTCTTTTTTCCAAAGATGCTTGCTATTTTTAATTGTGCATACCTGATTGTTTTCCCATAGAACTTTTTTTTTTGAAGCAAATGTTCTCTTAAATAATGCATGTTTTAAGACTTGATTCATATATTGCCACTGTGCTGTCCCTGAACTACCAATAATTTTTACAAAATGTCTAGTTTTTAACTACTATTATATATTTTACTTTCCAAATGAAGAGCTGAGCCTGATACAAAAGGTTAGTCTGGTTTGTACTTTTTAATTCATTTTTATATTAGTTTTTTTTTTTTTTTTTGAACGTTACTATGTCTGATATATATACAGCTTTGGAGACAATCATGTAACAACTGAAAATGTGAAGGTAACCATTTTTTACAAAATTCCCTTGATTTTTTAGTCTTTGCTTGAAACATGTAGGAAAAAAAGTCACTGTGACTTACTGGGTTAAATTTTTTCCTGTTAATGAAGTTATAAAAATAGAATCAGACCGTGGTACAGGAAATATGGCCCTTAAGGTTTCATAAAATTACACTGACTTCGCTGTTACTTGATTTTAGGAACCAGCACAGTTAAAGGTAAGATATTGTGAATGCTGACTTATATTGTATTAAAAGCTATAAATCTAAAGAGATCCTATTGTGTATGCAGGGTCTAGCCCAGTTATTTAAGTTCACATTTCGCTATTTGCACTTTGCATTGAACAATGGGTTTATTTGCTGTTGAAATGGTTCGAGTAGAAGATTTATACAGTAATTGAAATTATGTTGTGTATACATTTGCCCTTCTCCCTCCCGCCCACAAGAGGGAGCAGAAAATGAGCTTATTTAAATATGAATGTGGCCATAATTCTGTGGAATGTAATAAAGCTTGAACCTCTTTCCCTGGGCTCCACATTGTTACCTGGACAGCAAGAGGGTTATAGAAAAACACCATGTCAGATAATAGGATTAGAAAGAACAACTAGATTAGGTGGGGTAATAAAAACTTTTCAACCCTCTTAAGAGAAATCAGTGAAATTCTATTTATTAAAAAAAAAAAAAAAATTACCTACTGGCTATGCCTTTTGGTTCTGAACTTGAAATCCCTAAACTGTAATATCTAAGAGTTGGATATTTTTAGGTCAACTGTGGCATCAGTTCTCATGTAATCCAACTTGTAACTAGTTTCTTCTCCTCCTCGCCTCCTCTTCTTTTTTGGCACTGGGAAAGGTAGAAACAAAACATATTGGAAATAAAAGTGGCTTTGAGTGTCAGTGATATTCTCCCAGAATGTACTTTTCTTACCTCGGCATGTACTGTAGTCACTCAATATTTGTATATGTTGCTAGAATTTGATTGTATAAATAGTGAGATTTTAATGTGTTCATGTGTTTTTAATAAATTGTATATATGTGTCTTGTTCCCTTTTTTTTCCCCCTTAAACCTTGAGGTTTGTAACCATTCTCGTACTATACAAAACACCTGATTCCTCAATTTTAAGATCAGTCAGAAATGTTATGGCCAGTGTTTACATTTGAGAACATTTGAAAATGCCACCATTAGTGTTTGACTTTTTTCTGTAGACAGCACCATGCTTTCTGAAACCAGACTCAGCATCCACAGTCTTAGCTGTGGGCCCCTGGCTGTGTGGTGTGAGGGAATGATCAGCTCTGCCTTTCCACCTGAGTTATCAGAAGAATCAAACGAGACTGGTATGTGGGAACATATGCTGGGATTAACAGCACAGAGTCCATCATTCAGCATGTGGGTCTGAGTTCAATCAGCTACTAGTTCTCTCCCCCAACATCACTTTCAAGTATGTCATTTATTCCTGTTTCTGACCCAATATTTATACATGCTCTTTAGAGAGGCAGGTTGTCAGTGATAATTATCACTGTCTCCCAGTGATACCAATTCTTCCTACACATACCTCTTCTGACAGCTTTTGATTCTAGCCAAGTAATGTCTACTGCTCTCTTCACCCACTGTCCCCCCTCCCTCCCCATAACCTTTGGTTATAGTCATCAAAGTAAAAAGGGAGACTGGCTCACCACTTTAGTCCACCTGGCTTGTCTGCATCCCACAAGTCTTTTCTGGCGCACCCTAGGCAAGCTTTCCATTTGAAGATGTGACTGACTCATGTGGACAGCTGGTCTTGTCATGAAAGTGCCACTGAAATCCAGAAACAGCTCGACTCTTAAAGGTTTACTCATTCTTGTCTTCTTTGTTTCTTGTCTTGTCTTTTTTACTTTACTTCAAATAAGCTTCGAAAACGTAATGAATTAATAAGCCAGGCAAAAAATACCGCTTAAAAGTTTTCTTCTTGAGCTTGCCTACTTCAGCTTCTTTAAACTTTATTTCTTTAAAATAATGAAGTCACCAGACTTGAAGAATTGCAGTCTTTGGTTATTTACTTATCCAGAGTTTCATGTTTATCCTGTTTCTTTTGACTTGGGGAAAAAAAAAAAAAATCTTCATTCTACCAAACTACTGATCATAATCATGGTTTACTTAACTGCAGGAGAAAAATGCTTAATTCAGTCAGTATGATCTTAGATTTCCATAACCAAGCATGCCTCAGGTCTGGTTTAAGATTCCAGTCCGGCTCCTCGGGTATAACTAAAAGGAACTAGAGTTATACACCTGAAGTGGGTCCAGTACACTACATCAAGGAACTGCCGCACACCAGTTCCTAACAGTTTACAGTAGCCAGATGAACCTCTCAACATGTCCTGTTACATTCAAAATTTGTCGTAGTAAGCTTAAACCCCCTTACTTACTAGGAAGTCACAGCCCTTCAGAAGTCTAAGATGAACTAACTATAGTTAAAAACACCTCAGAAAACTAGCTTATTTTTAAACAACGCAATGAAAAGTTCACTTTCCCTGATATCTTAATGTCTTGGTTTCCATAAATTAAATATATTCACAGAAATTAAGCTGGTGGTTATGAATCACCAGGCAGCAAGAGACTTAATACACATAATTTCTTGACAAGTACATCCAACATATTTAAAAATAAACTAAAAATTGCAGTATAAAAATAAAAATACTGTTAGCATTATCTTCTGAGTCTGTAGGGTTACTGTTGGGTCAAGTCGGTTACAAAGTTTTTTTCTATAATGTCCTTCAGAAAGAGCTGCTCCGCAGTGACATTGTGATATTCATTCTGAAGAAGAAAAACAAAAGTCACCGTCTGTCATTCTTTTGCCAGAGCCCTCCCTAAAAGCCCACTCTTTCCACTTAAACCATCAGTTAAGTAAGAGGTTCCCTCACATCATCTTCTGGTCTACTGAATTATGGTGTAAATCTAGAAACCAAAATTGACAAGATCTAACCTGAATAAATTCCACTTGTTCAGCTTACATAGTATTTAGGGATGAGGATTTAAGGGGACTGGTTTCATTTCATGGGATATAGCCATATACTTAACAGTAAATCCCTCACTGTTCGATGTTAAAATGTACATGTAATATTTTAACTCCTATCACTTGTGCCACTAATCTAAGTTATTAGGAAAATAGAAAATTCTTTCCCATTCACAGTAAAAATTTAAGGATCAAATCTACCATTATTAATCCCCATTCAAGGGAAAAATGATCTAGTATAAAAGTTTACAACTTTTCTGACCATGAAGATTCTTTCATGAGGTTAAAAAGTTATAGACCTTCCCATCTACTTAACTGAAAAACTCCATGAAAAGAATTAGTATGATCATGGCCATGCTTTTGGGTGAATCTGTCATATCTCAAACAACAGGTTTCGAATATCTTTTCAAACAGTGCATCAAATATAGCATCTAAGGTAAGGCTTGGTTCCTATGTAGGTTTGATAAGATTCTTCCAAGGGTCTGAGGCCAACAGATTGGGAGCTGCTGCTATAGTGAGAACTCTGGACCCCACTCCTAATTTCAGCACATGCTATCTCTGTAAACCCTTATTAAGCCATCAACTTCTCAAAACCTGTTCCCTAAGTAAAATGACAGGGTGAAATGGCAGAATATATAAGCTTACCTCACTCATCAAAGACATGGTGGCATTCCCATAGTAGTGCAAAGGACTCTTGAGGTCAGAAAAGTTGTACTTAAAGCCAGCAAGATGAACTTCATGACATATGTGAAATGCCAAGGTAATGGCAATAATGCCTGTGGTTGGGTGTTTGGGTTTCTGGGGGAGGAAATGAAAATTTAGGGGAAAAAGTACACACAAGGTACTTGTTTCCAAAGCCTATTTGGGTGATCCATCTTACAGCATCTTCTGAGCATTTCATCAAGACAAAAACTTAAGTTCAACCTTCATCATGCCCCAAGGCTCAAGTGCCAAGTTAATATCCTAACTCTATAAAGTGTTGGTTGTAATCTTAGAAAGTCTTTCAAGTAAAACCTAACTGCAGTACTAGTCCAGAAGACAACTATCAGATGGAGCCTTGAGGAAAAGGATGCTGCCGCCTTATTTAAAAAACACATCAAGTCTGGCAACTTGTGGAAAAGAAGCAAAGCCTGAGAATATTAAACCCATGTATGAAATGTAAGAACCACTTAATTCACTAACAGATAGAATCATGCTAAAAGGCTTCAAATCATTTAGCCAGAAAATAGTTCTGTTTCATAATGCTGATAATTCAGCTCTAGGGAAAGATCACTTTAATTGAGTAACTTCAATAACAAACTGCCAAGGTGAGGATCTGACTAGAAAATGAAGATTCCAGATGTATATACATAGTAAAGTCACACTCAGTTTTGTTTTTAAATTAATAAATTTTAACAACAAGAAACCAAGCATCCCCTTCACATGTACATATACCCTAAAAAGTACTATCATAGATGTCTGACTGAAGGGTCTTGGCATTCTAAGCTTTAATTCTCGTAGGATAGCCTTCAAAAGCGAAAACAAAATATATCTTTGTTTTTTTTTTTTTAAACAAAAATTCAAGGAGATTTTCTTTTGATTAAATGTTTCCTACAGATCCCATGGAAATTACATATGATTAATTATGGTTTCAAGAAAAATCAGAGCAGCATAATAAAATCAGGTAAACTCCAGGAAGCAAATTTGTCTGAAAGCCTAACAGTCTTCTACCTAAGTTTTTCTTTACCCCTCACACAACTGTGACCCCACCACAGCTTCTCCACCTGCTGTGAAAGGAAGTTAATGGTTGGGTTAAAAACCTAGGGGTCATCCCAGCTCACCGATGACATCACATTTCAAGTTCTCCCTCTCCCTTCTTCACACCTTAGAGTTTCCCATTCACCATTCTAGGCATTCCCTGATGGAGGCCTTCAATTTACTTGGGCACCCACCACCCACAGAACCTATACTGTCCCTGACAGAATCTTAACCCTGGTTAAGGTCAGAGAAAACGGCATACTTGACTGGTCACAGATTACATTTGTGACCATCTCAAGTGGGCATTCAGTCATGTCCAACAACCCAGTTACACTCCCCTAGTAAACTTCCATTTGTACTCTGTAAGATGGCAATCTCATACCTTTCTATCCAACAGCTCTACCTTCCTTCCTACTTTAAACTGTCAGTTTAATCCTCATTTTTCTTAGAAAACAGAATCGCTCAGACAAGAGCTACATCACCTTCCCAATTCCAAATCTCCCTTTGTCTTTACCCATATTTCCAGGGTTCACTTCTATGTGGATGAGCTGTCCCTGTTTCTCCCGAAAGCCAGCCTCTCCACTCACGCACTCCATTGTCCCTGTCTTTTTTCTCAACAATTTTGCTTCTACAAGTATCCCCTTTCTCTCATCATCAGTACTTCCCTCTAATGAATCGTCCCTTCAGCATACAAACACATCTACCTAAAAAGCCAGGACAACAAAAAGAACCCTTCCTTGAGCCTGTGTCTTCGAGTCATTCCTCTGCTTTCTTTTCTAGCAAAACTCCACTGAAGATTTGCCTCCATTCACTCATGTCCCACGTTCTTCCTCTTTCTATACTTGTCCCTAACAGTGTGACCTCTGTCCAGGACGGCATCTGACACAGTTGACCTCTGAAATACAGCTGTGTCCCTCACTTGGCTTCTAGGACACTGCCCTAGTGGAATTTCAGTGCACTTAAAACTAGTTCTAGTACCGTCTCTAAGTAAGACCAGAGGCTTCCTGTGTACTACCTAAAGCAAAAATCAAGGGATAAATCTGATCTTACCTCACTTAGGAAAGTAAGAGCTGAAAATTCACAAAATATACATTCAGAAGCTGTCCTTTCCCCTCAAAATTAGCAAGACAGGACTTAATATTTATGCTTTTTTGACTTCAGGATTCCACTTCCAGGTGTCTTTCCTACAGAAATCACACAAGTGTGCAGAAAATCCCTATAAGCACATGCATTTCTATATTACCCATAGAGGGAAAAAAGCTGGCTATAAAACTAAAGGTCTACAAATAGGGGAAGAGTTAATTAGAGAGGAGAAACAGCAGAACAATATAGTATAATCAGAAATTACACTCAACAACAAAAAAAAGTGCTGTGTTTGTAATTGAATAGACAAAAGTTGATGCAAACAATAAGTGCTGGAGAGGATGTAGAGAAAAGGGAACTGTACCTTTGGTGGGAATGTAAATTGGTACAGCTACTGTGGAGAAGGAGTATGCAGATTACCTAAAAAACTAAAAACAGAACTACCATATAACCCAGCAATCTCACTCCTGGGCGTATACCTGGAGAAAACCATAGTTCAAAAAGAATACATGCACCTCAATGTTCATTGCAGCACTATTTAAAATATCCAGGACATGGAAGCAGCCTAGATGTCCACTGACAGAAACAGATAAAGAAGATGTGGTACATAACAGACAGTGGAATATTACTCAGCTGTAAAAGGGAATGAAATAGTGCCCTTTGCAGACATGGATGGACCTAGAGACTATCATACAGACGGAAGTCAGAAAGAAAAATATTGCTTGTATGTAGACTCTGGAAAAAATGGTATAGATGAACTCATATAGGAATAGAGACACAGATAAACTTATAGATGCCAAGGAGAGAGGAGGGATGGGATGAATGGAGAGATCGGGATTGACAGGTATACTCTAGCGGCACGATGTATAGCAGAGATAACTAATGAGCAACCTACCGGACAGTGCAGGCAACTCTGCCCAGTGCCCTGTGGGACCTACAGGAGAAGGCGGTCTAAGGAAGGGATATCGGGACACGTCTAAGTGATTCACTTTGCTATACAGCAGAAACGAACACAACATTATAAAGAAAATATACTCCAATAAAATTAAATTGTATTTGTGTTTGTAAATGCACAGAGAGTCTAGAAGGATATAAAATGCAAAAGAGCTTGGGAGATAATCTGAATTATACAGAGAAAAGGATGACTTCCTTTTTTAAAAAAATATTCCTTTGTAAAAGCTGTTTAAGCATGTACTATTTCAGAATTTTTTTATTGTGCCTTTTATTTCATGAAAAGGTACAAAATACAAGTTTATTTCTTTGGGTTTTTCCCAGTTACAAAAACAAAAGCCTCCTTTCAGCTGAGATATCACATTACACATTTACTCAAGCTTCAAATGAAAAATACAACCTGTCACTGTATGGATCTAAGCTACATTTTTCCTAGGGAATGTAGACAAACAGGGCTACAAGAGTCGAAGTCAATGAGATTCCTTGTAATTAAAAAGAGTTAAAGAATCCTGCTGTCTGCACACAGCCTGCCCGTCAGCGCTACACACCCCGTCCCCCTTCCCCCATCAATATTCTCCTCCCTGCAGAGCGGTGAAGAGGTGATGAGAGATGGGCCACCTGGACATCTAAACGGGGACCCCAGAAGGGCCCTGCAAGGGCAGGAAAACACTGCACTTAAAAGGTTGTTTTCCTTGCAATCTGAACAACATACGGATTAAAATCCACAGATAACCTAATCTCACTAACTCAGATGTGGCCCTCACAAGTCACCTCATGAGTCATGGTTCTCCCAGGAACCCCTCTATTCCACCCCAGTCATGTCTTTAGTTTGAAACTGTGTGAAGGAAAATACATACCTCATTTTTGGGAAACACTTTCGGGAAATGAAGCAGTTCATAAGCTGCCATTCTGGTGATGTAAGGATCTAATATTCTGATTTGATAAGGTTTATAAATCAGATTTAAAGCTGGTTCCTTCCAAAAACCATTAGGGTTCTGAAATAAAGAATATAGAAAATACAACTTGTTGTCTTTTTTTTTAATATTAAAAAAAAACTGAAGGAAATCAGAAAACAGATCGATTTTGCCAACTTACTATTTTGCCACCTGTCAACAATTCCCACAGCCACTTTAAATCAAGAGGCTTAAAAGCAGTGAGAATCACCGTAGTATTAGGGTCATTGTGATCAGGATCTGAAAAAACAGATTCTGGATAAAAAAGTCGGAAGGTAGTCCTTCTTCCAACTTCCTCTTCATGTCCTAAAACAGGACCATTATTCATTCTGTGGGTAGTAAACACACAAGACATGTAGACCAAGAGCAGTCAGGGTCATTTCCATCACAGTTCTCAGAGATTTCAGAGCCAGACAAACGTTGTCAGCCACGTAGCTGGGCTCTAAAGCCATGTGGCAATCCATCAAGTCTTTCACAGCCAAGGAAATAACTCCCTTTCCTGAAACAGCTGCTTGATCAAAGGCAGAAACATTTGTGTTTGAAAATTAACTGTGGGGCCACCAATAGTTCCTTCTTACCTCCAGAAAAACTGAAGACACAATGAAACAAATGGGAACATAAAACCCCAGAATACTCAAAACAGACCTTGGAGGTCATCTCGATAAAACCCCATGTGCTTGTAGATAAGGGCCCTGACATCCATAGAGATAAAGTTACTTGCCCAAGGTTACAGCATCATGGAGCACGCGGATGTGTGCCTAAGTGACTAACAGGCAAGAGTCAAGCTGATTTGAAGACCCATCAAAATTGATGCGCTCTGAAGTAAAGAAACAACAAAACTGCTATATTTATACCTAGGCATAACCAAGAGTAACTATTGCTGGGATGAACGAAAGAACCACAAATGATCCAGTGCTGGATTTGCGGATGCTCAAAATAAGCCAAGGCTAGATGTGCACTATTTATGCACACACCATGAAGGTGTGCTATGAAAAGGAATGCTTTGTTGCCAAAATAGTGTCCCCTAGGAGACAAATACTGTTTGACCCTCTGGCACTGTGTAATATAAAGCAGCCTTAATAACACCTGAAATGACTTTCATAATGTCTTGCCAGGGGCATTTTCCCACAAGGGCCCGGTGTGGTTCTAGGGACCGGATTTTACACCATTACAAAGAAATCTGTGAGTACTTGAACATTGTTTTGTGGATAAATCTTCACAGCTTCCTTAAAATGGATAATGGCCAGAAAATGCGGTGACCATACTGTGCAGAAACCCTTGGCAACTTGTAACCCAGCAAAATGCCCAAGTACTGCCAGGCCATCCTAATGCACTGCCCAGCAGGAAGTTTCCCCACTCTTCAGAAGACTGTTCACAGCCATTCCCAACACATACACACTTCATGACCCCACCACTAGGTCTATGGGACTCTCAGTAGCTGTGACGACAACCCCAACTTTCCCTTCCCCTGCAGAGATAACCACGCTGTGCTCCAGGCCCCGTGCCCTCTCTCGTTACCATACCAATCTCTTTATTCATTTCCATCTGTTTACTAATGTTTTAGAATCTCCTATCTTTATAAAAGGAAACAAAACAGAAAATCTCCTTTAGGAGTCCGGGATTATCTCCAGTGACCATCTTATGTCTCAACTCCACAGTGAAATTTCTCCAAAGAGTAGTTTATACTAGTTTACTAGTTTCTCTGCTTTCTCACCTGTTATTCCCTCAAACCGCTCCACTTGCCCAAGGTTACACCATCATGGAGCCTCCAAGTCTTCTGTCAAGAATATCAGTGAGTTTCAACTTGCCAGTCCAATGTGAACTCTGTCCCCATCTTACAGGACCTCTCACCAGCATCTGTCATGGTTGAAACCTCCCTGTCTTACAACATTGTGCTGGCTTGGCATTTATAATCACCTTTTCCTGACTTTCTTCCTACTTCGGGGGCAGATCCTCTCCTTTACTCCTTTCTCTTTGCACAACCTTTAACTTTTAAGTACTTCAAAGCTCAGGCCTGAGCCCTCTTTGTCTGCTCCTGGGAAATCTCACCCAGTCCATGGTCTAAATACAACTTAAGTTAAGATTTAACCTCTTTATCTAACTGCCTACTTGATTTATATACTATAAATCTAATAAGCATCTCAAACGTGGTATGTTCATACCAAAATCTTGATTCTCCCCTAAACCTATTCCTACCCTAGTCTTCCCCAACTCAATGAATGGTATCACTATCCAGCCAGTCTATTAAGCCAAAAACCTGGAAGTATCCTGTATTCCTTTATTCCCACCTCTGCTCACATCTAATAAAAAGCAGATCCTGATAACTGTAACTCGAATACAGGCCTCAATCTAGTCCCTTATCTCTGTCCCTGCCATGACAATCCTACTGCAAGCCACCATTCTCTACCCAAATGCAGCAACCTGACTGGACTCTTCATTTCCACCCTTGTCCTTCATGTTTTATTGTCCATGCCAGCACCAGGGTATTTTAAAGATAAAACCAGGGCTTCCCTGGTGGTCCAGTGGTTAAGAATCTGCCTGCCAATGCAGCGGACACGGGTTTGATCCCTGCTCTGGGAAGATCCCACATGCCATGAGGCAACTAAGCCCATGCATCCCAATTGCTGAACCCGCACACTTTAGAGCCTGTGCTCCACAACAAGAGAAGCCGTCTCAACGAGAAACCCGTGCAGCGCAGCTAGAGAGTAGCCCCTGCTCACTGCAACGAGAGAAAGCCTGCGTGCAGCAACAAGGACCCAGTGCAGTCATAAATTTTTTTTTAAAAAAGACATAACCAGATAGAGTTGCACTCTTGCTGAATGATTTTCAAAACTTTTCTGTTACACTTAAAACACGAGCCCAAATCCTAGTTGACAAAATCCTACAAAGCCCACTCCTTAACAACATCTTCAGCTGCCGATTGCACCCGTCTCCCCAGTCTGCTGCCCTCCAACCTCACTGGGTTTCTTTTTTGCTGCTCTCAAACCCAGCATCATACCTTCCGGAGGACCGTCAGTCAACATTTTCTCTGCCTGCATTGCTCTTCCCTAGTCTTCATATGGCCAGGACTGTGTGGTCACTTAGGTCCAGTTTAAGATGTCTCTGCCTTAGCATTGCCACCCATTCAAAACCAGCCATTCATTCTTGATGATTTAATTATTTTGATTGTTTACCTGACATTTATTATATTTCTTTTCTTAATTTTCTTCTTCCCATTAGAATGTAAGCTCCACAGGGAGAAAGAACATTATTCTTATTCACTGCAATAGCCCCCTGAGGCTAGAACTGTGCCCAGAATGTTCAGGGGATTTCATAAATATTCACTAAATGAATGACCCGAAATCTAAGTCTACTCCAGCCAACAACTTGAGTAGTAAGTAACGTACTTAAACATACTAAAGCAACTCCACTTCCTTTTAAAAATCGTCATACTAAAGCAGGAAACTATGTTCTTTTAAAACAGTTCCATGTTAGCAAACATATTTACCTTATTATTATATCATATGAGTCAATTTTTTCTCCTAATGTCTTATTCTTCAATATTCCTCCATTACCAACCACCACACACTTCTTACACGGCACACTGTTGAACAAAGAGACAAGTGAGAGATTGAGACATCTTTTACAAAACTGGCTGATTCCAACAACTTGTTCATACTTTGAGGAACCCAGAAAAAAGAATCAATTGTAACTCACAGGTCTAGGGATATAGTAAGACTCAAGAAATCTTGTTCCATAGGAACTATATCATTGTTAGCAACTATTAATGCTTATCAGTTCATATACATCCCTTCATTATGCTTCTCATAACCACCCATGGAGATAAGTAAGCCTGATATTTCAATTTTACAGAAGAAAAGATATTAAAAAATGTTTAGGTAACATTTCAAAGTCATACTGCAGAGGTAGAACTAGGATTGAGTCCAGACCTCTGGACTACAAAGATACCCCTCAACATAAGATTCTCCATGTTAATATTGATACAAGTGGGTTCTATACTAGATGTGTATGTATTTTCCAACAGTGTTAGCCATTCCCCTGAGATTCCAGCTTTGAATTATGGCTATGCATTATAAGTGTCGAGACAGACAGTATAGAACCTGGTGGGCAAAGTGCGGCTTCTTTGTACCTGCCCATGCTCACTTCAATTCCCCAAACAGGTACTGATCCTTAAAGTTTAGCCAGTATACAAACGAAAAGTTTAGTCTGTATTCCTGCCAAAGAGCTTTAAAGTAGGACATGAAGTGGAACTTCCTGTTGCTGGCCGGAATCAGCCTCAGCCAGTGGATTATCTATTGTTCAGCTCTCAGCCAACAGGACCTGGCCTTCAACATAATAAAGGCCATATATGACAAACCCACAGCAAATGTCATTCTCAACGGTAGAAAGGAAAAACTGAAAACACTTCCTCTAGGATCAGGAACAAGACAAGGATGTCCACACAAAGCTATTTAATATAGCTTTGGAAGTCCTAGCCACAGAAATCAGAGAAAAAAAAAGAAATAAAAGGAATGTAAATTGAAAAAGAAGTAAAACTTTCACTGCTTACAGATGACATGACACTATACATAGAAAATCCTAAAGATCTACCAAAAAACTACTAGAGCTCATTAATGAATTTGATCAAGTTGAAAGATACAAGATTAACATGCAGAAAATCTCTTGCATTTCTATACACTAACAATGAAAGATCAGAAAAGAGACATTAAAGGAAAAAATCCCATTTACCATCACATCAAAAAGAATAAATTACCCAGGAATAAACCTACCTAAGGAAATAAAGACCTGTACCCAGAAAACTACAAGATTCCAATAAAGGAAACCAAAGATGACACACACAGATGGATATGCCATGTTCTTGGATTGGAAGAATCAATATTGTGAAAATGCCTATACTACCCAAAGTAATCTACAGATTCAATGCAGTCCCTATCAAATTACCAATAGCATTTTTCACAGAATTATGACAAAAATTTTTTACAATTTGTATAGAAACATAAAAGACCTTGAATAGCTAAAGCCATCTTTTTAAAAAATATATTTATTTTAATTGGAGGGTAATTACAATATTTTGATGGTTGTTGCCATACATCAACACGAATCAGCCATGGATATACATGTGGCCTCAATCCTGAGCTCCCCTCCCCCCTCCCTCCCCAGCCTATCCTGCTGGGTTGTCCCAGAGGACTGGCTTTGGGTGCCCTGCTTTATGCATCAAACTTGCACTGGTCATGCATTTTACATATGTTAATATACATGTTTCAATGCTATTCTCTCAGGTCATCCCACTCTCACCTTCTCCCACAGAATCCAAAAGTCTGTTCTTTACATCCGTGTCTCTTTTGCTGCCTTGCATGTTGGATCAGCATTATTGTCTTTCTAAATTCCATATATATGCATTAATATACAGTATTTGTTTTTCTCTTTCTGACTTACTTCACTCTGTATAGGCTCCAGTTTCATCCACCTCATTAGAACTGACTCAAATGCATTCCTTCTTACAGCTGAGTAATACTCCGTTGTGTATATGCACCACAGCTTTCTTATCCACTCATCTGCCAGTGGACATCTAGGTTGCTTCCATGTACCAGCTATAGTAAACAGTACTGCAGTGAACACTGGAGTACATGTGTCTCTTTCAATTCTGGTTTCCTCGGGGTATACGTCCAGGGGTGGGATTGCTGGGTCACATGGCAGTTCTATTCTCAGCTTTTTAAGGAATCTCCACACTGTTCTCCATAGTGGCTGTACCAGTTTACATTCCCACCAACAGTGTAAGAATGTTCCCTTTTCTCCACATCCTCTCCAGCATTTATTGATTGTAGACTTTTTGATGACAGCCATTCTGACCAGCATGAAAACTGTGGTTCTGATTTGCATTTCTCTAATAATGAGTGATGTTGAGCATCTTTTCATGTGCTTTTCATGTGGAGGTTGATTCCTCCAGTTTCATTCTTTTTTCTCAAGATAGCCAAAGCAATATTGAGAAAGAAAAATAAAAGCTGCAGAAATCAGGCTCCCTGACTTCAGACTATACTAAAAAGCTACAGTAACCGAAAAAAACAAAACAGTATGGTATTGGCACAAAAACAGAAATATAGGCCAATGAAACAGTATAGAAGGCCCAGAGAGAAACCCACGCACCTATAGTCAGCTAATCTATCACAAAGAAGAAATAAGCGGTATAGAGAAAACAGGACAGCTACATGTAAGATAATAAAATTAGAACATTTCCTAACACCATACATAAAAATAAACTCAAAATGGATTAAAGACCTAATTCTAAGACCCAGTACTATAAAATTTTTAGAGGAAAAGATAGGCAAAGCACTCACTGACATAAATCACAGCAATATCTTTTTTGATCCACCTCCTAAAGTAATGAAAACAAAAACAAACAAACGGGACCTAATTAAAATTTGAAGTTTTGCACAGCAAATAAACCGTGAAGAAAACAAAAAGAAGGATTAATCTCCAAAATACACAAACAGTTCATGCAACCCAATATCAAAAAACAAACAAACAAAAAAACCAATCAAACAATGGGCAAAAGACTTAAATAGACATTTCTCCAAAGAGGACATACAGATAGCAAACAGTCACATGAGATACTAAACATCACTAATTATTAGAGAAAGGATCAGAGCGACGATGAGGAATCACCTCACGCCAGCCACAATGGCCATCTTCAAAATATCTACAAACAACGAATGCTGGAGAGGATATGGACAAAAGGGAACCCTCTTACTCTGTTGGTGGGAATGTAAATTGGTACATACTATGGAGAACAGTATGGCGGTTTCTTAAAAACTAAAAATAGAGCCACTGTTATCTGGAGAAAACCATAATTTGAAAAGATACATGCAGCCCAATGTTCACTGTAGCACCATTTACAAGAGCCAGGATATGGAAGCAACTTAAATGTCCATCGACAGCGAAATGGATGAAGACAATATGGTGCATATATACAATGGAATTTTAGTCAAGCAAAAAAAAAAAAAGAAATAATTCCATTTGTGGCAACAGGGAGGGACCTAGAAATTGTCTCTGAGTGAAGTAAGTCGCTGTAAGACAAATATCAGATGACAGCACTCATATATGGAATCTAAAGAAATGGTACAAATGAACCTATTTACAAAACAGAAATAGAGCCACAGATGTAGAAAACAATCTATGGACAGAAGGGGGAAATACTGGAAGCAAAAGAGTCAGACATGACTTAGAGACTGACCACCACCAACGTATAACCACTAAGGGCGTCCCGTATAGCACAGGGAACTCTACTCAACACTCTGCAATGACCTATACGGGAACAGAATCTAAGAACAGAGGATATCTGGTGAACGGATTCAACTCACAACATGGTCAATCAAGTACACTCCAGTAAAAACTAATTAAAAACAAACCGACAGACAAAAAAAAAAACATGGCCTGGCCCAATCCAGTTCCAAGCACTCACCACCACTCAGCTAGGCCTAGAGAAATAACAAAAGATAACGTCCTTCTTCTCCCAGGGGCAAAGCTACAGAGGGTAAGGCTGTTGAGATTGTCCTTGCAGGGCCCTCATGATGTGAAAATAGGAGGAAAAAACTGTTTCTCTAAGAACCATGAGATCAGCAGACCAGATGAACTCCAGATCCTAAGGGCTTTAGGAAACTAATGAGCAGCAAAGCTGCACAGAATTCTTAAGCATAGAGAACACAGAAGTACAGGATCTACTGAAAGGCGCCAGGCGTTGGCCTGGTTGGGTTAAGAAGAGACAAGATACACATTCCTATACATGTGAATGTACCGTTTTAATTTAGAATTTGTTTAGTTCATCTATTTATATTTGATGGCTTTACACCTTAAACTTTCTAGATATGTTTCTTTTCTAAATCTGCTTGCCTTTAACTACAAAAGTAACATTTCTAGTTGCTCTAATATACAAGTTTGACATAAACCCCAATCCCAGGAAACCACTCTGTCCACCGCGCTCTGCAGCCAGGTGGCCTGGGAGAAGATGGGATTGCTCGCTGGTCAACCCTGTCCTCCCTGGGTCTGTGACCCTGACCATCCTCCCCGGCAGATCTAGCCCATGAGGGCTCCATGGCAGGGAGCGGCTCCTACACTCACAGCTCGCCTGGCTTTTCCTTCCATAACCTCAGGGCCAGTAATGCAAGTGAGATGCTGAAACTCCAGACACTGGCCTCACCTCCCCATGAGAACCCTAAGCAAGGCTGGGCACTGGGGAGGGAGTGGCTAGGAATGGACAGGATGGGAATAACAGCTCCGTTCCTATGAGGTCACCTCTCTGGAGGTGAAGGAGGAATATCTATCATTTATGGCATCTAGACTAACCCTCTTTCCTTCAAAGAAGGCTGCAGGCCATTCCCTTCCCCAGTCATTTCTTCTACCCAATCTTCTCAGCCTCTTCCCACTTGGGAAAAATGGAAAAAAATCATGGACACTGCCTCACCCAAGAGAACTCCAGTTCCAAAGATGCTTTATACTGCCAAGGTCACACATTTTAGAAATCTCACTGTTTTCTTCTCTGTTGGCTTGGCAGAGGGCAGGTGAAATGGGGAAGGTCCTTCACCATGGGAAAAGTTTACTGATCTCTTTAAAAGCAAACCTTATCAATGGAATTTTCCTTTTTCTCCCAGCAAGGGATACAGCAAAGATCCACATTTTTTTTTTTTTTCCAGAATATCGTATCATATCTAACACTAGAAACTTCTTTAGGGATATGCCCAAGACTACTCTTTGGCAATAACACCTTCTCTGCAGCAGAGACTGACAATGCCCCCATGATGCTAGGAAATGCATGAGGAACAGATACAGTCTGACCCACCCACCTCGTTACTCTCTGCTCCCCTCTCTCCCCAGAAGGGACCCTCATGTTACCAAAGGAGTGATTCACCCTCCCCACGGCTTCATCCCCTGGCCTGGGCTCCTGGCCTCCCTTGTTTCCGTGGCATGAAATCAATAATTTTCAGTGTTTGTTGGGTAACTCTATAACTTCACGCTATTTAATTAACACAGGTGTCCCAGGTTGTGCAGGTGGTTAAAAAATCCACCTGCCAGTGCAGGAGATGCAAGAGATGGTGGTTCAATCCCTGGGTCAGGAAGATTCTGGAAGAGGAAATGGCAACCCACTCCAGTATTCTTGCCTGGAGAATCCCATGGCCAGAGGAGCCTGGCAGGCTGCAGGCACAAACAGCTGCAGTGACCTGTGAATCCCTAAAGGGCAAGAACAGTATCATTTATATTTCTGCATCCGCTAATCTGGAATTTCCTGATTCACATGTTGTACATTTTAGAAACTGCTTTGGTTGTCACTTTGTGACTTTGTATCTGGAGAAATCTGTTCTTCCTTCCTCTATCCTGAAAACAGAGGGATCCACGTGCCTCAAATTGCTTACCCAGAAAACAAAATAATTCCCGACTGCCTGAACCTATTAATGAAAAATCTAGAAAACTGCTGAGATAGTAATGGTAAGAGCTTACACTTCCTGTAGGTAAAAGACATATTTCTCAATCAGTCAGGGAAATCCAGAAAAGTTACTAACTTAGGCAGTAAAACATCAGCAATCAATATAGGGGAAGTAAATCTGAAGTAAATTTGTCCACTTCCAATGATCTATGATCTGTCTTTTCTGAATGCTTTACGATATTCATTTGTCCCTTCAGCAGCATCATATACATTAAAATGTATCATTCCATCTTCAATGTAACAATCTTTGGCAGATCCCACTTGTCATATCCCCATTACCCCTGTGCCTGCTGGCAGAGCCTTGCTTTCACAAGCCTAACAGTGGTGAGTATATTCTTGTGCCAAGGTTGGTTTAGATGTGGCCATATGACCCATCCTTGGGCAATCAGATATTAAGGAAACCCTTTACCCTCAGGAAGAGAAAAGTTTGAACAGAACACTTTTGTTTTAGCCATCCCTTCCTTTCTGCTTAGATACTGACACATGATGACAAGGTTAGGGCAGCTTCACATCTGAGGGGGAAAGACAGAGAGAACCACCAAGAGGCTGCCCTGACATCACTGAGCCACTAATTCAATCCCGTAACCAGAGCCAGTCCACACAGATGTAAGGTGGTACACAGTCCAAATACAAAGGTACCACCCAGACAACTACATGTGCACGTCAGCATCCCCTGGGTTTGTGCAATCCAGTCTGTGCAGCCATATGTGGCCGCCCTTTGAGCCGGATCCACAAATCTGTGGAAGTAAACCCATACATCTTTAGATATAGGATATAATAAACATCCGCTGAGTTCAGATCACTCTTAGGAAGAGTGTCACCTGCAGCCTGCAGATTCTAAAACCCTGGGCAATGGACCGGAGTGGGGGGCTCACTGCTAACTCTGGCTCCCCCAGGCAGCATCTCTGGGACCCTGGTCATGTGACCGAAACTCTTGGGTCTCCGTATGCCCTTTTATGAAGTAAGGACATCACTGAGGTCTGCATGCATGCTCAATCTCTCAGTCGAGTCCAACTCTTAGTGACCCCATGGACATAGCCCACCAGACTTCTCTATCCATGGAGTTTTCCAGGCAAGAATACTGGAGTGGGTTGCCATTTCCTCCTCCAGGGGATCTTCCCTATCCAGGGATTGAACCCACATCTTCTGCACCTCCTGAACCGGTAGGCGGATTCTTTACCTCTAGTGCACCAGGGAAGCCCCCTTACTGAGGTCTGGAATGTTGCTGATTGATGTTGCATGGAGCCATTTCCCCCAGCATGTGTACCATGGTTTCTGTATCTCTCTCTATCCAACATCAGACCAGAGTAGCTGCTATAAAACACACTTATGTTTCTCTTTGCCATGTATGGTTCACTTTGTTGAAGCAGAATATCAACCTCCCCTCAGCCTCAAGTCTCCCTCCTGGCTGAAAATGCTGCCATGTAAAGACACTGTGAGACTGGAAGGTGTCTAGAGCAGTGAAGCAGACACTGATATTTCTTATAGAGCTTGGGCTATTTTTTTTTTTTTAAATAAAGACTGCTGACATCTTAAGTTGTCAAAGGCCATGCTCCTGTACTGGCTGACTGCCAATCTAACCCAGCTCTGCTGATGCTGACATAATGCATTCTGCCTGAGTGAGCAACGAGGCAACTTTCCCAAATCCCCCATCCATTTAACAAGCAACTGACTTAACACAGTGCTTCCATTAAGTGAGATATTTATGTTGAATTACTCTATAACCACCTGTGCAGGACTCGGGCACTCTTTACAGAATCTGGCATGGTTGCAGAATGCCACAGTGATGGCTGGGAGTGGAGAGCTGGCTCATGTATTTTAAGTGAGGGCTAAGAGTCTGTGATTTGGGGTTTCCACTGCTCTGGCTGTGGAAGGAGGCACTCCCACTGAGGAAAAGGGAACAGCCCTCAGGGCCAGGGTTCAAGCGGGTGCTAAAGTGCTCCATGGACAGTCAGGAAGGATCAGGACCGCATTACATGGGCACATTCTAAGTACCGCTTCTCTGTGATGCAATTCCCTTAAAATATCTTCAATCACTGACATTTATGAAAATATAAATATATAAATATATGTGTATATATATGGCCACCCTGCACAAGCTGTGCCTTGGAGAATAATGAGGAATGTGAGTCCTGAGAAATCAAGTAACAGCACAGGGCAAATATGGCAAGAGAACTAGGGTGTGCTATTCCGAAACATCCATTCTAATTGAGTCATCGCTGTGCCCTCTGAACAAAGCAACTGGAAAGGAAACTAGAGGATACCTCAACCCTCCCCCCTCCTTTTTAAAACTGTTTTTTTAATTGAAATATAATTCGCATGCCATAAAATTCACCCTTTAAAATAATAAAATTCAGCAGGTTTTTAGCAATTTCACACAGCTGTGCCACAATCACCATTATCCAACCCAGGACATTTTCATCTCCCCACAGAGACATCCCAAAGCTGGTAGGGGTCACTCCACTGCCCCCCTCACCCCTGTCTGTGGCTCAACTAATCTACTTTCCATCTACAACTGATCTGTTTATTCTGGCCATTTTCTGGACAGTAGACATGTTGACATGCTCCTGAGCTCGGTCATGTCCAGCTCTTTGCAACCCCGTGGACTGTAGCCTGTCAGGCTCCTCTGTCCATGGGATGTTCCAGGCAAGAATACTGGAGTGGGCTGCCATTTCCTATTCAGGGGATCTTCCCAACCCAGGGATCAAACCCTTGTCTCTTTGCATCTCCTGTATTGGCAGGTGGATTCTTCACCACGGCACCACCTGGAAATGGTACTCATGTACAGTAAATCGAGTCTTACAAATATGTGGTCTTTTGTGACTGATTTCCTTCATTGAACTGAGCAAAATGTTCTCAAGGTTCATTCGCACTATAGCATGAATCAGTACTACACTGCTTGTTATGACTGAATTACATTCCATCATGTGGATGTACATTTAATTTATCCATTCAGCAGAAGCTGGACATTTCGACTGTTTCCACTCTGGGGCTATTATGAATGATGCTGCTATTAATATTCATGTACAAATTTCAGGTGGTCATCTGTTTTCAATTTAAGCTTTCTATTTTGAAATAATTCTAGACTCACAGGAAGTTGCAAAAATAGTGCTGAGAAGTCCTGCGTACCCTTTACCCACTTTCTCCCAGTGGTTACACTGATTTAACTATTGCATGATGGCCACCCTCACTTAACTATTAACTAGCAAAACTGACTCTGGTATAATGTGCATAAGCAGTTCTGCCTCCTCTTTTACAAGAAACCAAGGTTCAGAAATTCAGAAATTTGCCCAAGATCACAAAACAGTTACAACTGACCTGCTGGCTTTAGCAATTTTTCAGTATGCTGTCTCCTCTATTTTAGATGGACCACGCCTACTGCCTGCCCTCCTCTCTCCCTCACAAAAGAATAAAACAATCTAACCTATCCTTTTCTGTCCTTATCATCACTTCTCTGCTGCCGAAGTTCTAGTCAGACAGCTAGTTTGAGTATTCCCATAAAAGGAGGAACATGAAAAAAGAAAACAAACACAAAAGGTTACTCTAATAATTGTTTTAAAATGGTTTGCCTTTTTGGAACTAGCTAGAGGTGGTGGCTGCATAATATTGTGACTACTAAATGCCACTGAACTGTTCTCTTTAAAATAGTTTGTTTATCTTCTGTAAATTACACCTGAAGGAAAAAAAAAATGGTTTCTCAACATTTCTTTGAGACTGTTTTTTTTTCTTTACCACATTTAGGATCCTCTGGCTGGAGGTGAAATTACAGAGAAGGCCAACTGATACTGTGCATGATCTTCAGGATGACAGCTGAGAAAACTTTTTCAGTAGTATCTATTCAGAGAAGATTCTATCCAGATCATTTATCTTTAAGAGGAAAAAATTTGAATATAGTTCTATTTCAATGAATCTACACATGCAACATCAGTTCAGTCACTCAGTTGTGTCCAACTCTTTGCAATTTCATGGACTGCAGCACACCAGGCTTCCCTGTCCATCACCAACTCCCAGAGCTTGCTCAAACTCATGTCCATCACGTCAGGGATGACATCCAATCATCTCATCCCCTGTCATCCCCTTCTCCTCCTGCCTTTAATCTTTCCCAGCATCAGGGTCTTTTCCAATGAGTCAGTTCTTTGCATCAGGTGGCCAAAGTATTGGACTTTCAGCTTCAGCATCAGTCCTTCCAATGAATATTCAGGACTGATTTCCTTTAGGATGGACTAGTTGGATCTCTTTGCAGTCCAAGGGACTCGCAAGAATCTTGTCCAACACCACAGTTCAAAAGCATCAATTCTTCAGTGCTCAGCTTTCTTAATAGTCCAACTCTCACATTCACACATGACTAATGGAAAAACCAAAGCTTTGACTAGATGGACTTTTGTCAGCAAAGCAATATCTCTGCTTTTTAAAATGCTGTCTAGGTTGGTCATAGCTTTTCTTCCAAGGAACAAGCATCTTTTAATTTCATGGCTACAGTCACCAACTGCAGTGATTTTGGAGCCCCAAAAAAACAAAGTCATTCTCTTTTCCACTGTTTCCTGATTTATTTACCATGAAGTGATGGGACCAGATGCCATGGTCTTAGTTTTCTGAATGTTGAGTTTTAACCTAGCTTTGTCTGTCTCCTCTTTCACTGTTATCAAGAGGTGCTTTAGTTCTTCTTCACATTCTGCAAAACGCACTGGTCACAGCAAACACCCTCTTCCAACAACACAAGAGACTACTCTACACATGAATATTACCAAATGGTCAATACTGAAATCAGATTGATTATATTCTTTGCAGCCAGATATGGAGAAGCTCCTTACAGTCAGCAAAAACAAGACCGGGAGCTGACTGGGGCTCAGATCATGAACTCTTTATTGCAAAATTCAGACTTAAATTGAAGAGAAAACCACTAGACCATTCAGGTATGACTTCAATCAAATTCCTTGCGATTATATACATGTAACATAGAGATGTTTTAGTTTAACCCTATGAAAGTATTAAAAAATAGTTTGAGGTCAGGACTTCCCTGGTGGTCTGGTGGTTAAGAATCTGCCTTGAAATGCAGGGGACACAGGTTCAATTACCTGGTCAAGGGAACTAAGATCCCACATGCCATGGAGCAACTAAGCCTGAATGCTACAATCACTAAGCCCACAATCTCTGGAGCCCGCGAACTACAACCAGAGAGCTTGTGCACCACAACAAAAGATCCTTCATGATGCAAGAAGACCTCACATGCTGCAACTAAGACCCAATGCAGTCTTAAGTATTTTTTTTTTAATGGTTTGAGGCTAAGGATAAAGCAAAAGCCACATTAAATAATGGTGAGGGGTTGCTTACAGCCCTGGAAATTCTAAAGAATATATCAAACAGAATTCTCAGTTACAGTGTTTTCTTTTCCTTACCTCTTCAGATGACGCTCAATCTAAGACATTCATTGTGGAGTCTTCTGTTTTTTCTCTGCTTGTTAAAATGCAGAGGGAGGAAATAGAGAGGAGTGCAAGTCTAGAGACCTGCTAACCTCTAATGGACCTCAGTCCTCTCATCTTCATGAGGGAACTGGACTAGTGATCCCCATCCTTCCTGCCTCTATCCCACTCTGTGACTTTACCATGCTTTTGGGTCTGGCTCCCAGTCCACAGGCTTCCCAGGGGGCACTAGTGGTAAAGAACCCACTTGCTGGTGCAGGAGATGCAAGAGACACAGGTTCGATCCCTGGGTGGGAAAGATCCCCTGGAAGAAGGCATGACCACCCACTCCAGTATTCTTGCCTGGAGAATCCCCATGGACAGAGGAGCCTGGTGGGCTCCAGTCCACGGGGCTGCAAAGAGTCAGACAGGACTGAGGTGACTTATCACAGCACAGACCCAGTCCACGCAACTGAACAGGAACGGGAGCTCAGGTAACTGGGATTCTTTAGGGAATGGTTCAGCAGCCTCAACCTTCACCCCATCCCAACCTGCTGGACCACTGCTCAGGAGAGAAACCCAGAAGGAATATAGAGGGAAAAGTCCAAGTTTACTAACCTTCCATTAAAAACACATACCTCAAGGATCGAACCAAGAAGATATAACAATTACAAATATTTATGCACCCAACATAGGAGAACCTCAATACATATGACAAATGCTAATAACCATAAAAGGAGACATCAACAGTGACAGAATAATAGTGAAGGACTTTAGCACCCCCCTTACACCAATGGACAGATCATCCATACAAAATAAATAAGGAAATACAAGCTTTAAGAAACTCAAGACCAGATAGATTTAATTGATAATTTTGGACATTCCACCCAAAAGCGGTGAATACACTTCTTCTCTAGTACCATGGAACATTCTCCAGGATAGACTATATCTTGGGTCGCAAATCAAGTCTCAGAAGATTTAATAAAACTGAAACAGTATCAAGCATCTTTTCTGACCACAATGCTATGAGATAGAAATTAATCAAAGGAACAAAACTATAAAAAATACAAAAACATGGAGGCTAAACAATGCACTGCTAAATAACCAAGTGATTACTACAGAAATTAAAGAGGAAATAAAAATACATAGAAATAAATGACAACAAAAACAATGACCAAAAACCTATGGGACACAGCAAAAACAGTTCTAATTTACAGCAATTCAATCCTTAAGAAACAAGAAAACTCTCACATAAACAATCTAATCTTACACCTAAAGCAACTAGAGAAAGAACAAAGAAAACCCAAAGTTAGTAAAAAGCAATGAAATCATAAAGATCATAGCAGAAATAAATGAAGTAGAAATGAAGAAAACAACAGCATCAATAAGAGTTGTTTCTTATTAAAAAAATTTTTTGATAAACCTTAGCCAGACTCAAGAAAAGAAGGGAGAGGACTCAATAAAGTTAGAAATGAAAAAGGTGAAATCACTACTGACACTGTAGAAATACAAAGGATCATAACTGACTACCTCAAGCAACCATATGCCTATAAAATGGACAAACTGGAAGAAATAGACAAATTCTTAGAAAGGGACAACCTTCCAAGGCTGAACCAGGAAGAATTAGAAAATATAAACAGACCAATCACAAGTAATGCAATTGAAACAAATTAAAAATCTTCCAACAAACAAAAGTCCAGAACCAGATGGCTTCACAGGTGAATTCTATCAAATATTTCAAGAAGAGCTAACACCTATCCTTCTAAAACCTTCCCCAAAAACTGCAGAGAGAAGAACACTCCCAAATTTGTTCTATGAGACCACCACCCTGATACCTAAACCAGACAAAGCTATCACAAAAAAAGAAAATTATAGACCAATATCACTGATGAACAAAGAAGCAAAACTCCTCAACAAAAAACCAGCAAACAAAATCCAACAACACATTAAAATGATCATACACTATGATCAAGTGGGATTTATCACAGTAATACAAGGATTCTTCAAAAAACACAAAATCATGATATACCATATTAACAAATTAAAGAATAAAAATTATATGATCATCTCAACAGATACAGAAAAAAGCTTTTGACAAAATTCAACACCCATTTCTGATTTAAAAAAAAAAAAACTCCAGAAAAACGGGCATATAGGGAACCTATATAATAATAAAGGCAATATATGATAAGCCCAGGGTTCCCAGGTGGTGCTATGTCAGGAAGCATTTAACAGGAGGCTTCCTGTGTGCTGTTTTGGAGCTGTCATGAATCCTCTGTTCCTTATTAATTCCTGAATATTCAGGAATTAAGAGGAGAGGCAAGCCTTTCCTGGGACTGACAAATCCATGCATTTCCTTCATTAGTTTTTCCATACAGTGAAAAGTAACTATTTATGACCCTCTTCTGATATGGATCGCCTTTTGGCCTTATGGCCTCTATTGCTCCTTGCTTCCTTGGTAAACTTGTAAAGTCTGGTCTCTTGATCCTTATCTAAAGAAGCTACTGGTATATATACTCTTACCAAAATCAATAAAGCACCCTTGTTCCATCAGAGCTTGGGTCCCCATGTCTTTCTCTCTCTCTCTCTCTCTACTTCTGGCTTATTCCCTGGAGCGCGAAGGCCGGCGGCGTAACCCAGGGAGTATTAGCCTCTTTCCTTCTTTCACTTTCTCATTGTTGACTCCAGACCACCAGGTTCCAGTCCATTAAAGGACCCCAACATGTGGCACCCAGAACAGGGCCTAGTACACGTGGCAGATTCAGACAGAGTGACCTCAGGGCCTATTGAGGCCGGTGAGTCAACTGGCTGGAAAGTCCCCGCACATTTCTACTTCACTTTATCATTTATTTAAACTTCAGGGACTTTCAGTTTTGCATGGGCAAATAAAGGCTTGCCTTCAGACAGTGGTTGAATGTAACCCTCAGTTCCCTGATGAAGGTAGTTTTAATTTGGCATCAGGTCAAAGAGAATGTTGAACTAGCTGCCAGACAGGGAAAAAAATATTCCGATAGATTTCTGGCCCCTATGGGCTCTCATTGAAGCTGTGATTCTGCCATTTCAAGGTAATTCTAGCCCTCCTGACATTCGGCAACAGGAAGAACACTTACCACATGACTATGAATTAGATGATGAAAACTTACAAAAGGCCCAATTGAAAAAATATAAGATATTTCAAAATTTTCCTACTAACCCTGCCCTGGTTGCTCCAAGCGCTCCTCCCCTGACAGCGGGCACAAATCCCAAAATCTCTCCCTTGATAGAACCTGATGATTTTGGCAATGACTCCCTTCAGACACCTTTTAACATTAAAACCTACAACACCTTTCTGAATAACAATAATCTACCTCTTTTGCGACAGAGGCTCTCTGAATTGCTGGCTTTGCAACTGCAAGTCTCTGAAACCGAAGGTTTCTCCGCCTTTCCAGTTTAAGAAATGTTGACACTCAAGGGCAAATAATATCTCAATATGAAGGTATTAACCTTTTTCACATGCAACAAATGAAAAAGGCTGTAACTATGTATGGCCCACATTCACCTTTTACTAGAGAGATTCTAAATGCTATGGCATCGTCTATTGAAACCTTTATTCCCTATGATTGGTGAATTTTAATAAAAGCTCTCCTTAAACCAGGAGAGTATCTTCAGTGGACAATGTGGTTTCAAGATATAGCCAGAGATCATGCTAACAAAAACGCTTGAGCTGGCGCTACCCCAAAACTAAATTACTTTTGAAATGTTAACTGACACCAGAAAATTTGACACTATAAAAGCTCAAATACAATGCCCTTCTTTGTTGCATCGACAATTAAAAACAGTGGCCTTAAAGCTTGAGACAAAATTACTCCTCAAGAAAAACCTACAGGTAGCTACACTAGAATATTGCAAGGACCTAGAGAAAATTATGCTGATTTTTAGCAAGATTAGAAACTGCTATTTCCTGCACTGTAATCGGAGAAAAAGCTAAAAGACAACTAGAGAAATTACTTGCTTATGAAAATACAAATCAGGCAATGTCAAAAGGCTGTAGCCCCAATTCGTGAGACAGAGACTATTATTGATTATTTGAAGGCTTGCTGCAATCTAGGATCAAACACTCAAAAAATGCAAATGCTAGCTGAAACAATGGCTACTTGCTTTAAAAAGGAAAATGAGAGATGTTTTATATGCGGGGATAAAAACCATTTAAAAAGGGATTGCCCTAAGAAAGCTTATTAAAAAAACCTCCAAAAGTCTGCCCTTGGTGCCGTAGAGGAATGCACTGGGCCAAAGATTGTAAATCTAAATTTGATATTAAAGGAAAACCTATTCTGGGAAACTCCAAGCAGGGGACACCCCAGGTCCCCTTCAACAAAAACCAGGGGCAAATTCCGTCTTTTCCCTCAAACCCTCAACATCCGGCAGTGCTGCCATCGATATCTCCTTTACCCTCAAGCAGTCCCCTCTAGAATACCTACTGGACTTTTTGGGCCCCTGCCCCCACAAACCTTTGGTCTTTTATTTGGCCAATCTAGTTTGACTTCTAAAGGGATTACTGTTCACCCTGGAGTAATTGATTCAGATTATAAAGGAGAAATTCACGTTATGATGTCATCTCAGATTTTATGGCAATTTAAAAAGGGGGGTAAAATCACTCAATTACTCCTTCTACCTTACATTTGTATTAACTCCTCTAATAATGTACGGATGGGCGGATTCGGCAGTACAGATCAAAAACAGTCCTTATGGACATCATTGGTATCTAAATTTGCCCAACCGAATATAAATATCAAAATTAGTGGTAAAAGATTTTCTGGTCTCCTAGATACTGGATCTGATATTACTATTATATCCAAACATTTAGGGCCCAAATCCTGGCCTATACAAAAAAATCTCTTGCCAAACTGCAGAAATTTCTCAAACCAAAGTACAAGAGGCTTATCAGAGTACTCAAATTTATCCATGTGAGAGACCAGAAGGCCAGCCTACAACATTAAGACCTTATGTGATAGATACACCCCTTAATCTAATAGGAAGGGACTTACTTATGCAACGGCAAACTCAGATATACATTCCACATTTTTCCTAGGGGCCACTGCTCATGTAACAAACAATACAATTAGTAAAATAACTTGGAAGAATGACGAGCCTATTTGGACAGAGCAGTGGCCCCTCACGAAAGAGAAATTACAGGTGGCTAAGGAACGTGTGCCACTATTCAACCCAACTCTGTACGTGTATACCTGATATGAACACTAATGTTACTCATTTTACTAAACATACGAACAAGATGATTGGGGCTACAAATACTCCTGAAGCCTCAACTGCATCACTCTGGGAGATGTTACCTAGTTCCCCATGGCGAAAAACTATCTTAATTACAATCATTCTGACTGTTTTGTTTTTGCTCTTTGCTCCCTGCATCTGTAACTGCGTAACTGGATTTGTTTCTAGTCACATGAAAGCTTTTAAGTTACACATGGTTGCTCAAACTCCTGCTACAGCGGCAGCTTCTCCCAACTACTACCTGGGGCCCCTGGATCAAAAATCCTCAGTATGAGGATTAGAAGAATATGTTGCCTCACCAATTTAGGGACAACGCCCCTTGTCAGCTCCAAAGCAGTTATAAAACGAGAAGGATGCCCCTTTTCCCTAGGCAACATAATTCTAAAAGAAAAGGTGGGGATGAAAGGGTAACAGGCAGGAAGGCCAGCAGTTTCCAATAGGCTGCAAGTGTCAGACATTTTTAGCTATCTTAAGCAGCAGGAGAAAACAAACTAGCAATATTTTTTTTCCTTCTCTATACAAATTTAAAAGGTTTCTCTTAAAATACTGTGTTGCCATAATGACACCTGGTTTCACTTGAAGTTAACTATTCTCAAACCTTGAGTTAACCAATGCATTTTTCTTATGGAAATGCTTGTCTTAAGCTATGTTAATGTCCTATGCATTTACCCCAGACTCTGTCTTCAAGTCGGCTCTGTCTAATGGCTCAGAACCTACATGACAAACCAGTATGTTATACTCAGATAGTGTTCCCCTAATCTATGTAAAAGAAACTATTTGTATGGTAATCTGTCCTTCTACAAGATTCAAGTCAATCGTTTTATGGCCTGGGATGAATCATCTGGTGCCAAGATTATCCCAAAATGCATCTTATGGATGAGAGGCCTGGTGCCATTCTGAGTTTTAAGACATTCCTTTCTTTTCATTAACAGACTGCTAGTGACTATATAACATACAGCTAAAGACTAGGAGGGGGGTACTCTTTCTGCCCCCTTTTGATGCCTATGTCAGAAGCTTTCTCTATCTCCTTTATACGTTAATAAAACTTTATTACAAATAAATCTCAATTTGTGAACACATTACAAACTTCTACCAATTTCCAAATAGCTTTTCTAAAATATTTTGGAGAAATTTCATTTCATTATCCTTCTGGTAAGCTGTGAAATTTCTTCAGAAATACTAAATTTATTATTTCCCACATTATCAGCTCACAGCCTGTATACCACGAGCTGAGGTTTTTTTATATAGATGGGACTAAAAACACCAAAGCTTCATTCTGGTCTCTTAAAGAATATAAAATCTTTTACACTAAATTCCATTCTGCTCAACAAAATGAATTATATGCTCTTATTCAAGTTATTTGCCTACATCCTTACCCCATTAATATAGTCTCTGACTCTATATATTCACTTTTTGTATTAAAAAATATAAAAACCTCCACCATAACTCCAATCAACCTATTATTCAACAACTCTTTTTGAACTACAATCTGTTATTAAAAGTCACACTTCTCCCCTTTATATTACACATATGCGAGCACATCACACACTAAAGTTGCAATTAAAAAAATTAAAGAAGGGGGAATACACAGGAACACTACTGTCTTCCTTATCTAAAGCAGACTTTACTAGATTCCAACATAAGATATTTTCTAAACCTATAACTATTGTTAATACAGCTTTATTTGTTTTAAAATTTTAATTGTTAATACAGCTTTATTTGTCTTAAATTTTTTAAACTTGCCACAAGGAGATATCTTGACAAGAAAAGAAATACATTTCCAGGAATTGAAGGACACCTCTCTTCCTCTGCCCATTTGGTATCAAGACGGGTTCAATAAACAATGGAAATCTGGGAAACTAATCTTACAGGGAAAGGGATATGCTTGTATTTCCCCAGATGGAGCCAACAAACTCACATGGCTTCCTCTCCAAAAGATTCGACCCAAGGGGGCCCCCGGCATTCAAAATGGAGATGAAACAACAAGAACCCCAGGAGGAAGAAATTCCAACATGGGCCATGGTGGCTCTAAAGATCTTCAGGAAGTGCTGCCCTCAGTAGCATCAACCCTATGATCTCCCCACTCGGGGACAAATAAAAATCTTTACTAACCAAGCTGAAAATTTGGTCTCTCAACAGGGAATGCCTCAGAGTCCTGAAAATCTTCTTATCGCTATGCTGACCTGTGTGACCCCGCTCGAGCCAGATTCACAAATCAGACTTAACTGGGCTTACTTACCCAACCCCCCTTTATTACAGGTCATAAAATGGATGGAGAAAAGACGGATCGAACGTATCAACCAATGACTCTACTCATATGCCTCCTCCCTGGAACCCTCACACCCAGGGGAGGAGGGAAAACTAACATTTCTTTAGGCTATGAAGTCTTTCTATTGTGCCTGGGCCCAGAAAAATTATGCATAAACATCAGCCAACAAACTTGGGTTTTCATCCTGCCTCCAAAAGAAGATCTTTGGACACTGTTTAGGCTATTTACTGTTAACCATGTTTATACTACTAAAACTTTAGGGAAAGAGTTAGGGAAAGAACAAAAAACATTATGTATTATGCTACTTAAGTGGCTTAAAAGGTTACTAACACTATGATGAAACATTACCATGACAAAGGACTTCTTGGCTGGCTTGATGGTGAAATGGCATCCCCTCATCCTAGAATCATCCTCAATAAACAGAGTAGGCCTGAACAATGGGACATCTGGGAACTTGCTGCCAGCACCAAAGAACTTGGGACTTGGACCGGACATTTCACAGGGACCTGTGGTGGTCATAGTCATAACTATTTCATTTGCTACAATCAGTCATATTTTATACAGGCCTGTGTCCCACTTCCTTTTGTTACAGACATAGGAAATTTACAATTTAATAAGGCTTTACATTCTGTAACTTGTATTAATTGCCAATTTTGTGTTACTCCTGTTCATTTCAATCATAGTACCTATAACTGGGAACAAATCAAATTTCATTTACATGATAATGCCTCTCTGAATGTATAATTACTGCAAAAGGAAATCTTTGAAACTTTTTCTAAATGTCTTCCCTCTCCCACTAATTTGAAAACTTTAGCTAAACAACTTGCTGATCAATTATCTGGGCCAGACCCATGAAGATGGTTTCAAAGTATTACCCACAACATCAGGTCTGGGACTGTAACTTTGGTGATTGTCTTGGTGATTATATTTTTTGTTTATCATTGCCTTTCTATAAGGTTGGTTAATACTAACCAAACTCATTTGGTCAGGACCTCTTCTACAAATATAATGAAATAGGGGGAATTGTCAGGAAGCATTTAACAGGAGGCTTCCTGTGTGCTGTTTTGGAGCTGTCATGAATCCTCTGTTCCTTATTAATTCCTGAATATTCAGGAATTAAGAGGAGAGGCAAGCCTCTCCCAGGACTGAGGAATCCATGCATTTCCTTCATTAGTTTTTCCATACAGTGAAAAGTAACTACTTACGACCCTCTCTTGATATGGATCGCCTTTTGGCCTTATGGCCTCTATTGCTCCTTGCTTCCTTGGTAAACTTGTAAAATCTGGTCTCTTGATCTTTATCTAAAGAAGCTACTGGTATATATACTCTTACCAAAATCAATAAAGCACCCTTGTTCCATCAGAGCTTGGGTCCCCGTGTCTTTCTCTCTCTCTCTCTCTATTTCTGGCTTATTCCCTGGAGCGCGAAGGCTGGCTGCGTAACCCAGGGAGTATTAGCCTCTTTCCTTCTTTCACTTTCTCATTGTTGACTCCAGACCACCAGGTTCCAGTCCATTAAAGGACCCCAACAGTGCTAGTGGTAACGAATCTGCCTGCAATGCAGGAGACCAGGAGACCTGGGTTCACCTAGGTGGGGAAGATACCCTGGAGGAGGGCATGGCAATCCACTCCAGTATTCTTGCCTAGAGAATCCCCATGGACAGAGGAGCCTGGTGGGCCACAGTCCATAGGGTCACAAAGAGTTGGACACAACTGAAGCAACTTAGCACACATGCACTGTTTGCTGTGACAAACCCACAGCGAACATCATTCTTAATGGTGAAAAACTGAGAGCATTTCCCCTAAGACCAGGGACAAGAAAAGGATGCTCACTCTCTCCACTCCTATTCAACATACTTCTGGAAGTCCTCACCAAGGCAATCAGAGAAGAAAAAGAAATACAAATTAGAAAAGAGAAAGTAAAACTGTCACTGTTTGCAATGACACATTACCATCCATAGAAACTCCGAAAGATTCCACCAGAAACCTATTAGACTTAATGAATCTGGTAAAGTTACAGGACACAAAATTAATGCACAGAAATCTCTTGCATTCTTATATGCTAACAATGAAAGATCAGAAACAGAAATTAAGAGAACAATCCATTTACCATCACAACAAAAGAATAAAATATCAAGGAATAAATCTACCTAAGAAAGCAAAAGACCCATATTCAGAAAACTATAAAACACTGATGAAAGAAATCAAAGAGGACACAGATGGGAAAATATACCATGTTCTTGGATTGGAAGAATCAATATAGTGAAAATGAATACACTACCCAAAACAATCTACAGATTCAATGGAATCTGTATCAGATTACCATAGCATTCATCATGGTATTCGAACACTACCATTTGTATGGAAACACAAAAGACCCCAAATAATCAAAGTAATCTTGAGGAAGAAAAACAGAGCTGTAGGAATCAGGCTCCTTGAGTTCAGACTATATGAAAAAGCTACGCAGTCAAAACACTACAGTACTCACAAAAAGAAAAAAACAGAAATATAGACCTATGAAATAGGTACAGAATAAAAAGCCCAGAGATAAACCCACACACCTATGGTCACCTAATCTATGGCAAAGGAGGAAAGAATATACAATGGAGAAAAGACTGTCTCTTCAATAAGTGATGCTGAGAAAACTGGACAGCTACATGTAAGAGTGAAATTAGAATACTAATACCATACACAGAAATAAACTCAAAATTAATTAAATATCTAAATGCAAGGCTGGAAACTATAAAACTCTTAGAGAAAAACAGGCAGAACACTCTTTGACATAAATTGCAGCAAAATCCTCTTTGACGCACCTCTTAGAGTAATGGAAATAAAAACAAAAATTTAAAAATGGGACCTGGTTAAACTTAGAAGTTTTTGCACCATCAACAAGATGAAAAGATAACCCTCAGAACTGGAGTGTGTGCAAGTGTAGTCACTCAGTCGTGTCTGACTCTTTGAAGCCTCATGGACTGTAGCCCACCAGGCTCCTCTGTCCATGGGATTTCTCAGGCAAGAATACTGGAAGGGTTGCCATTTCCTTCTCCAGGGGAATCTTCTCAACCCAGGGATCAAACCCACTTCTCTTGCATCTCCTGCATTAGAAGGCATGGATTCTTTACCACCAGTGCCACCTGGGAAGCCCGTCAGAATGGGAGAAATATTTGCAAATGAAGTAACAAAGGATTAATCTCCAAAATATACAAACAGCTTATGGAGCTCAATATCAAAAAACAAGCAATCCAATCAAAAATGGGTGGAAGATCTAAATAGATCTCTCTCCAAAGACAACATACAGATAGCCAAGAGGCAAATGAAAAGATACTCAACATCACTAATTACCAGAGAAATGCAAATCAAAAATACAATATGGTATCACCTCACACTGGCCAGAAAGGCCATCACCAAAAAAATTTACAAACAATAAATGCTGGAGAGGGTGTGAAGAAAAGGGAACCCTTTTACACTGTTGCTGGGAATGCAAATTGGTACAGCCACTGTGGAGAACACTATTGAGGCTCCCTGAAAAACTAAACATAGAACCCAGCAATCCCACTACTGGGCATACACCCTGAGATAACCACAACTCAAAATGACACAGGTTCATTACAGCACTATTTACAATAGCCAAGATATGGAAGCAGCCTAGATGTCCATCAACAGATGAATGAATAAAAAAGATGCAGTACACACACACACACACACACACACACACACACACACACACAGGAATATTACTCAGCCATAAAAAGGAATGAAGTTGAGTCAGTGGAAGTGATATGGATGAACCTAGAGTCTCTCAGACAGAATGAATTAAGTCACAGAAAAACAAACATCATATATTAACACATACATATGGATTCTAGAAAAATGGTACTGATGAACACACTTGCAGGGCAGGAACAGACGTGCAGACATAGAAAACGAACCTGTGGCCACAGCAAGGGAGTGGGGGGGACATTGACAGACTGTGTTGACATATATACAGTACTATGTATAAAACTGATAGCTAGTGGGAGGCTGCTATATAACACAGGGAGCTCGGCTCACTGCTCTGTGATGACCTAGAGAGGCAGGATAGGGGAGAGGGTGGGAGGGAGACTCAAGAGGAAGGGGATATATGTGTACATACAGCTGATTCACAATATTGTGCAGCAGAAACACAACACTGTAAAGCAATTATATTTCAATAAAAAAACAACATACCGAAAAGATAAACAAATAAAATAATAAAAATGGGGGATGCAAAAATGGCCTATTGTGTGTTCTCCTCTTTTCACAGGGAAAACGGAGAATTCCTGTCACAAAATTATGGAGAAAGGAAAATTTCCAGAATGAATACTTTTCATATAATGAAAATATAACAGGTGTAATTACAAGTGAAAGTGAAATTGCTCAGTCGTGTACGACTCTTTGCGACCCCATGGACTGTAGCCCACCAGGCTCCTACATCCATGGGATTCTCCAGGCAAGAGTACTGGAGTGGGTTGCCATATCCTTCTCCAGGGGATCTTCCCAACCCAGGGATTGAACCCAGGTCTCCTGCATTGCAGGCAGACGCTTTGATCTCTGAGCCACCAAGGAAGCCCATTGTAATTACAAGAGGAGAGGCCAATTATTACAATTTTTGCTAAGTGACCAAAAACTCTGAAAAAGAACAGGTTGGTGGGGAGCAGTGTGGGTGATGGGGGCAAAGGGGTTAGGGAAGCATGGAGGTAGAAAGAAGAACAAGGATGGAATTGTTACAACTCCAGGGCTCTTCCATACAGAGTTATGGCCAAACACACACTCCTGTTCCCTCCCCTCTAATTCTGGCCCAAGTTCTTCAGGGTACTAACTTTAGAAAAAGGCTGATCTGCCTCCCTGAGTTACTTTACTCACATTACCTACAAAGATGGCATAAACAAGACCTCTAAGAAACTCCACCTCAGAATGATCTGCAACACCAACATTTTTCAACCACTTTCATCTCCAAGAGACAAACCACCACTGGCTGCTTCACGTGAGCGAGGTTGGTGTAGTGTTACATAACTGACTTTAGAATCTTGACTATTTCCAGGCACAGAAACAGAAAATAGTAGACAACACTGACAAAGACTGTTACTTGCCACTCAATAATTATGTTTCACTAAGTAGGCACACGGCCACCTAGAATAGAGGCTACACTTTTCAGTCCACGTCCCAGCGAGGTGTCGCCCTGTGATTATACGTCTAGCCAGTGGAATATAATTGGTAGCCACTAGCATTTTTTTTTTTTTTTTAACAATTAGTCCTCTTTGGGAGACAGGGAGATGATGGGGAGCCTTGGTTTGTAGCATTGCCATTTTCCATGGTATACATTCCCATCACAGCTAACTTCAATCTTCCACCTTGATGGCACTGAACACAGAGTTGGGAAGAGCAGCAGCTCTCTCACAAGTTGGTACCAGCTGGCTTCAGCACATCACTGGATGTAATAATGGGTTGTATGTAACTTCTGGGAAATGGCCTTAAAGAAGGAGGCAAGTCTCAATGGCTGGGGGCATGCCCTTCCTCCTTTGTCCCCTCTGCTGGCTAGAACATACATATGACTGGTCAAAGTCCAACCATCAGGATGGACCAGAGGGAGGAATAGGAGTCACAAGAGAGAAGCCGTGGTCACCGAGCTGCTCTGAGAACGCTTATATGCAGACTTCATTTACATGACAATCGTCAGAAAGAGGAAAATTTGTATCTTATAAATGGAACTGATATTTGGAGTTTTCTCATTCACAGTGTAATCTATCCCAGGACGTCCCTAGGACAGTGCTTGCACTGCAGAGGGTGAAAGTTCGATCCCTCCTTGGGGAACTAAAATCCTGCAAGCCAGGTAGAGCAGCCCCCCCACAAAAAAAGAAGAACTCTACCCCAACTAAGAGATCATGCTTGCTACATAGGATAAGTAAAGAATTCAGATCTGAAACAATGAAAAAATATCTTAAGTTTTCTGGGAGGACAAAGAGGACATAGGGTGAAGAGAAAAGTCAAAGGGGGAAGGGACTTGAAAAGGAGGTTCTTGCCTCTCTCCACCTGAGCCCGTCTCCTCGCTGACCCACAGAATCCTGCAAAGAGTGCACCCACAGACCCCTCCTAAAGCACGTGGGCCGCAGGTTCCAGATCCACACAGCAGGCTCGGGGAGGACTTCTCAGCTAAGGGGGGTCCAGATCCTCAGCCTGAGAAGACCGACTGTTCTCAGACCTCGTTCTTCTACAGCATCTTCCCAGGTAAAGAGGAGAAATGAGAACCACATAAAGGTGACCCAGGGGACAGACTAAGGGGACTCTGAGGCAGCAGTTGGCAGTTTAGTGTATTCTGCGCTGCTGGAGTTTACTTAAAATATAAACTTGGGCATGGGCTGAGGCCTGCTATTATCTTGGGGTTGTACTGTGGGTTTCAGACAAATGTAGAAGGACGTACTTAGAATGTAGGTCAAATTTATTATTACATGTCAACTCCTCCTAAAAGTCAATATATAAATGAAGATAATTTTGTCACAAGTATATTCTTATTTACTTTCAAAACGCTCTTTCTGACATCTCTAGGGACCAACTTTGGACGCATCAACAAGCAACGGAGCAGTGCTGAGTGGCCAGCGCATCACCATGCTTGCTCTGGGAGGCTCCAACAGGGATATTCGCCATTCACTCCACACCTGAATGGTTTCTGTCTGTACACTGATGTGACTTCCATCTCTTAACAAGTTCAGATCCAAGAACCCTTGTACCACCAGCATGATTTTCAATCCTTCATCACCACCCACACCCACCTCCCTCCCAGTGCTGGTGACAGTAAGAACCTGACGTGGGTTGGTGGTGGGTGTGGGGGGCACGCCCTATGAGAAAGGAGGAAGTGTGGGGAAGAGCCAGACCAAGTCGGCAAGAAGAGAGGAAGTAGCCTGGCTGAGGTACATACAGATGATGAACACTTGTGTAGAGAGTGGCTCTGAAAGCAACTAAAGAAAGCATAGATAGTTTTAAGCTATGACAAACCTAGACAGTGTATGTTAAAGAGCAGAGGCATCACTTTGCCAACAGAGGTCTGTATAGTCAAAGCTATGGTTTTTCCAGTAGTCATGTAGAGATGTGAGAGTTGGACCATAAAGAAGGCTGAGCACCAAAGAATCGGTGCTTTCAAACTGTGGTGTTGGAGAAGACTTTTGAGAGTCCCTTGGAAAGTAAGGAGATCAAACCAGTCAATCCTAAAGGAAAAGGGCCCTGAATATTCATTGGAAGGACTGATGCTGAAGTTGAAGCACCAATATTCTGGCCACCTGATGAGAAGAGCCAACTCATTGGAAAAGACCCTGATGCTGGAAAAGATTGAAGACAAAAGGAGAAGAGGGTGGCAGAGGATGAGATGGTTAGATACCATCACCAACTCAATAAACATGAGTTTGAGCAAACTTCAGAGGCTAGTGAAGGACAGGGAAGCCTGGCATGCTGCAGCCCATGGGGTCACAAAGAGTCGGATATGACTGAGCATCTAAACAACAATAACAGTTTTGAGACAGAAACCAGGCCAGAACAAAACCTCCAGTCATGTGCCGTCTAGAATCTTGACAGTATCTCACATTTACAGGGCCAAAGAGTTTTTCAAAGATTTGCAGATACTTGCTACAATTATTTAAGACATAACCACTATCACTCTTAAACATCCAGCCCTGGATAGACCCACCCAGGTTCACATGTTGGCTCTGACATTCACCAACTATAACAAACGACATGGATTTGCCTAGCCTCAGTTTCTCGATTTAAAAAATGAAGATCACCAAGCATACTTTGCTGGGTGCTTGTAAAAATTGGAGAGAACTGATAAAAAGTACACATGCCAAAGGTCGGCATAAAACGATACAGATGAGAGTTATACAAACTTCAGGAAGGAATATATATGGCTGCTGTGGATATGCAATAAAAATTGAAAGTGACTAGGTTGATGGCATAGCTTTAAATTATAAAAAGTATAATCTGAAATGAATCAACATTATTACATAAATTATACCTCAATAACCTGGGTCCCTGACAGAGAAAAGCGAGATAAATTCAGACAAAATCTGTCACCGCTCCTCCAGCTCTGTCTCGTGAACTATCTCCAATTTCACACTTTTGTCCGCTACCATCATTGCTATATGTATCAAAAAGCGCCTCTATTCTCCTGGATAAGAGGGGAATTCTGCCCATTTTCCTTTTTAATGGAGGTCTCACATCTGCCAGTCACTCTTTTCATCCCACTGGACAACCAGCCAAATTCCAAAATTCAATTTAAAACTGTGGGAAATAAGTCCATCTCTGAAAAATAAGTTGACTTGCTAAGAAGTCTGTCTGTGGCAACTCAGTTCCTAAGAGGTAACAGAATACCAAAATTTTCTAAAAACTAAACTGCCTTTTGTTGCCAGAAATGTGTGTCTAAGCACGCCGTTCACCTCCCTCAAATATAATTCTGAATAAAAGGAAGAGAGCTGTTTCTGAAATCCAATATTCAAGTGAAACAGAAAAGATTCTCATGATCGAGCAATTGAGAGCTTGTATGGGAAGGTATGGGAACCATGGAGGGAGGCTGTGAGCTGATCAACAGGGAGTGTGAATTAATTCTTCAGTAACAACAACTTAGAAAAGATGACTGTGGGTTAAAAACGTCCTGACTTGACACTAGCATGGTGTGTCATCAAGACTGTCTGCAATTTTGAGCCAACAATTATGCAATGTCTAAATTATATTTGTAGTGTGTTACTTCAAGTGCCACAGAAATAACTCCCAGGCATTTTAGTTATGCACAAAAGCTATGGTATCTTCCCGAGTGAATATATGTTACACTGAAGTACATATTTTGTACTAAAACTTAGCTAAAACTAAAAGTAAAACAGAAGCAAGAAAACAAACTCACTTGTCAAACTCATCAAAGAGACCACAATTCTGCAGTTTCGAAAGAGCAAGTCGAAAGTATGTGGCTAGAAAACAAGCGTAGTGTTAGGAATAAAAGCAATCATGACTTCTTAGGTACATGGGAAACCACTTTATCCTCTGCCCTCCCCCAAATCCACTTCAAACTGGCATGATTACCTATGATTTATTCTGTGGTGAAAATTCATGATACGACTGCAACTAGTCAGCCCTACTTAACAGGGGCACCTAAAATGTAAATACTCTAAGGATACTTTCCAAAAATCCCAGGAAAATAATATGTTAATCTGAAAATAATCATAACCCAAAATTAACCATATCAGATGATTCAGAAAATGACATTGGTATAGAACTCAATATTCTGCCAGTTTAAATTTATCAAACTCTGTACAATATATTCTAAATACACACACAGCATCAGCTGAATAAGGAAAATCTAACTCAGGAAACTATAGACTTGTCACCTAAAAGGCTTTCAGGGTTTCTCAAAAATCTAGCATGTAAAGCAAAGCAGTGGTCAGTAAGCAGAGGGAAAATCATTTCATCATTAGTAGATGGAGCAATTTCTCTCTAAATTTAGCAAAAACAAAACATCCTCTGATTAAATTAGAAAACTGACCACAGATTTAGAACTTGCTGATGACATAAAACTCCTAAGAGGCAAAATGGGAGAATAGGAGGAAGTTAACCCACAGAATTGTCTTGCTAATTCTCAACTGGAGTAAAGTAAAGCATCGAACTCACGAATAATATGGTGGTAAAACAAAAGTGAAGAACAGTTTCTCAACAACAAAAAAAATCCGCCTTTCTTCATTCTTTTATTCTACACTGACTCAAAACGAGTGGGGATTTACATACTAAAATATAATTCCTTTCACCCAATCTCAAAAATCACATCCTTAGGAATCACTATGAAACAAAAAGATTAAAAGACCTTAAAATTATAGAAAAACATATGGTTCACATCAAACACCAGTCATAGTTATTAGGGCAAGGTAAGAATAATATACTGACCTGATGCTCTTATCCCATAGGGCAAATCAAACTTATCGCTACCGTAGAAGGAAACAGTATTTTTAAAATCAGCTGCACACAGAAAAGGGTGAAACTGATGATACCTGGAAGAAAAGGATAAAGAATGACTTTCCCAAATGTGTACAGTATTTGCAGGTTTTTAAAATCACAACTGTAAAAAACTGTAGCATGTCATTCCTATCATTAGTTTGACTATAAATGAGCATATAATTATTTTTAAGATTCTTTCAAAATCATCTTAAACACCACTTAAATGCTACATAGAATAGGATAGGCAATGGAACTACACACTCAGAATGGAAATGCTTTCTAGGTAGTAAAACCAAAACCATGTAACAGCCTGGGGAAGCGGACACAAAGTTTAAATACAAGTGAACGCCAAAGGTAGCCATCTACAGGAAGAATCAAAAGAACAAGTGAGGGAAAATAAAAGTACAAATGCTGATCCACTCCCCAAAGAAAAGATGCCATATATATATAAAGCTGTTGTCAGCAGTGAAAATTAAAATACACTAAAAGCTAGATGAACTCTCTCCTGATATCATTAAATTAAAATATACTCAAGAAGGACGGGTGTCTTCTTGCCTCCCTGCCCCGCTTCTACACTCAGGTACTCCCTCAGACAAGAATGTTTCATGAGACAGCTCTGTTTTTTTTATGGTCCCTTCTTTCCACCCTTACCAGTTTTGTTCTTCCTAAATAAATAAACTGCAGGTGGAGATCAGAGTGCCCCTGGGGTTTCAGAGGCCATGTGACAAAATGGAAATAAGAAGCACTAGAGTAGGAATGAGGGCTTCCCCAACGGCTCAGTGGTAAAGAGTTCGCCTTCAAGTGCAGAAGGTGCGGTTCAATCCCTGGGTTGGGAAGATCCCCTGGAGGAGGGCAGGGCAACCCACTCCAGTATTCTTGCCTGGAGAATCCCATGGACAGAAGAGCCTGGTGGGCTACAGTCCATCGGGGTCACAAGAGTCGGACACAACTGAAGCGACTGAGCAAGCATGAATAAGGATGAATTAGCTTCAGCTTTATCTTTGTTTTGCTACTCAGGAACTACTAACCTGGGCAAGTCACAGGAGCTCAAGATCTCCAGAGCTGAGCTGAGAACTTACACCATATTCAGACTAAGCAAAGAGGTGACAGACCACCCCTTCCTACTTGAGAAGAGTGTGTATGTCAGATTCAGTTGTGACAAGTGTTAGCAGCCTGGGGAAGGGGATTCCAGCCAATTTCAAAAGGTCATTATCTGTATCAGGGTTGATCTCGAAGCTCGGGATCTGCTCTGGGAAGAGAAGTGTCAGGGATCCTGACTTAAAATTTCTAAATGAAATAATTGCTCAACACTGTGGGCAAAGAATGTGGCCTGCCATTTCAGTAAACAAAGGATATTGAAGCCTTTAAGCCTTCAACTACTCCATTTGAACCCCAACTGCACTCTGTCGGGAATTCAGTAAGAAAAACAAAAACAGGATACAGGCCCCAGATAGCTATGGTGCATATCCAAAGAGTAATTTCAATAATCCAGTCTCTTGCATCTTCCCACACATAGAAAAGGGCTGAATTCATTATCTTGAGATGTCTGTTTAGTCTAATTAGCACTAATCTTTTGATGTTTGACTCCCTGATGTTGGTTTGTTGTTTTTGCAAAAACTCCTGTAAATCCTGGCTTCTCCTATACCTCTTTGGAACAGTCCCTCAGAGCTATCCGAGAGGCTGTAACCCCGGCTTAAGTCCTCAGTAACGCCCCAAATAAAACATAATGCTCAACTTGTAGGTTGTGGGTTTTTTCTTTTTTTTCCAGTCGACAGCACCATGTCTCACACAAAGTTGGGGCTCAATAAGTTTCAGCCTTATCTATAATAACTATACTTGACATTGTATTATATTACAGTAGGTTATATTACATTATAATGATCATATTACATATTTGCTGTTGGTACTCCTACAAAAGCCTGGAAAGTAAATTCTACTAGTCAGTTTAGACTGTCGACAAAAAAGGTGACCTGCCATTTCAGTAAACAAAGGATGCTGAGGCCAGCAAGCCTTCAGCCACTACAGCTGCCCCAGAGGGAAATTCACAATGGAGGAAAACAGAATACTGGCCTTAGACAGTGCCCTAGACGGTTATGGTACATAACAAAAAGAATAATTTCAATAAACCCAGACTCCTGCATCTTCCTATCTATAGAAAAGCATGAAAATCAATAACTTGAGGTGTCTGTTTTTGTGATTCGGTTCAGTTCAGTCGCTCAGTCGTGTCCGACTCTTTGCGACCCCATGAATCACAGCACGCCAGGCCTCCCTGTCCATCACAAACTCCCGGAGTTTACTCAAACTCTTGCCCATTGAGTCAGTGATGCCATCCAGCCACCTCATCCTCTGTTGCCCCCTTCTCCTCCTGCCCCCAATCCCTCCCAGCATCAGGGTCTTTTCCAATGAGTCAACTCTTCGCATGAGGTGGCCAAAGTATTGGAGTTTCAGCTTCAGCATCAGTCCTTCCAGTGAACACCCAGGACTGATCTCCTTCAGGATGGACTGGTTGGATCTCCTTGCAGTCCAAGGGACTCTCAAGAGTCTTCTCCAACACCACAGTTCGAAAGCATCAATTTTTCGGCGCTCAGTTTTCCTCACAGTCCAACCCTCACATCCAAACATGACCACTGGGAAAACCATAGCCTTGACCAGACAGACCTTTGTTGGCAAAGTAATGTCTCTGCTTTTTAATATGCTATCTAGGTTGGTCATAAGTTTCCTTCCAAGGAGTAAGCGTCTTTTAATTTCTTGGCTGCAGTCACCATCCGCAGTGATTTTGGAGCCCCCCAAAATGAAGTCTGACACTGTTTCCACTGTCTCCCCATCTATTTCCCATGAAGTGATGAAGTCAGATGCCATGATCTTAGTTTTCTGAATGTTAAGCTTTAAGCCAACTTTTTCACTCTCCTCTTTCACTTTCATCAAGAAACTTTTTAGTTCCTCTTCACTTTCTGCCATAAGGGTGGTGTCATCTGCATATCTGAGGTTATTGATATTTCTCCTGGCAATCTTGATTCCAACTTGTGCTTCTTCCAGCCCAGCGTTTCTCATGATGTACTCTGCATATAAGTTAAATAAGCAGGGTGACAATATACAGCCTTGACGTATTCCTTTTCCTATTTGGAACCAGTCTGTTGTTCCATGTAAAGCAGAAATAGATGTTTTTCGGGAACTCTCTTGCTTTTTCGATGATCCAACAGATATTGGCAATTTGATCTCTGGTTCCTCTGTCTTTTCTAAAACCAGCTTGAACATCTGGAAGTTCTCAGTTCACGTATTGCTGAAGCCTGGCTTGGAGAATTTTGAGCATTACCTTACTAGCGTGTGAGATGAGTGCAATTGTGCGGTAGTTTGAGCATTCTTTGGGATTGCCTTTCTTAGGGACTGGAATGAAAACTGACCTTTTCCAGTCCTGTGGCCACTGCTGACTTTTCCAAATTTGCTGACATATTGAGTGCAGCACTTTCACAGCATCATCTTTCAGGATTTGAAATAGCTCAACTGAAATTCTATCACATCCACTAGCTTTCTTCATAGTGATGCTTTCTAAGGCCCACTTGACTTCACATTCCAGGATGTCTGGCTGTAGGTGAGTGATCACACCATCATGATTATCTGGGTCGTGAAGATCTTTTTTGTACAGTTCTGTGTATTCTTGCCACCTCTTCTTAATATCTTCTGCTTCTGTTAGGTCCATACCATTTCTGTCCTTTATTGAGCCCATTTTTGCATGAAATGTTCCCTTGGTATCTCTAATTTTCTTGAAGAGATCTCTAGTCTTTCCCATTCTGTTGTTTTCTGTTTGACAACACGTCTGTCTTTTTCAGTAAAAACGACTCTATATCCTGGCTCCTCCCTTCCCTCTTTGGAGGCATTCCTCAGAGCTGTCTGAGAGGCTGCCATCCCAGGCTTCAGTCCTTAGTATTTGGGCTCTGCTCTATCGCTCGGTCGTGTCTGACTCTTTGTGACCCCACAGACTGCAGCCCACCAGGTTCCTCTGTCCATGGATTTTTTTAAGCAAGAATACTGGAGTGGGTTGCCATTTCCTCCTCCAAGGGATCTTTCCGACCCAGGGACTGAATCCACATCTCCTGTGTCTGCTACACTGCAGGTGTATTCTTCACCTGCTGAGCCATAGTAAGGTAATAAGGTTCCCAAGTAACATATTCTCAACTTTTAGGTTGTGCTTTTTTTTTTTTTTTTAATTCAGTTGACAAGACAAAGAAACTGAAGCTATAAAAAAAGTGAAGTAACTATTATCTGGAGCCACTAACCCATTTGTTTCAGCTTTCAAAGCTGAAACCACGCCTAATCTCAACACTAGGGAAAGGTATCCAGTCCTAGCACATTCACCGATGGTAATACTGCCAGGTTTCCCAGCAGAGCTTCTCCCAAAGGCTACTGACAAAGGATGGCCCTGCCTCCAAGGAATACTATTCACAGGAGTGTGCAGACTTACACATCTGTTGCGCAGTCTTTCATAAATACTTTAACCCCTTTGGGTTTTCTCAGAAAAGAAATACCTTTCTTCTCTAAAGCTAAAGAGTACCTTGATTCTAGAGAAGCATTCCAAACCTGCTGTCTGCAACCGTTCGTGGCTCATGAAGTCAATTTTGCAAGTCAAGATCAGCTCATTTTTAAAAAGTGAATAGAATAGATTATAGGGTATCTGGAGTAGAAGAGGTAAAAACTGTTTATTTTTTTATTATAAATAAACTTAGTACAAACACTAAGTCCCAAGGCAAGATATACTTCTTACTATGGGTCATGGTAAACAAAAAGATTTTAACCACTCTTCTAGTTTTGCAATGGCCCTAACTGGACACACACCCATGGACTGACTACAAGCAGCCATGGTACACCCACAGTTAGACATAAAAATATTTTGTGTTTCTAAAGCATTCCAGAGTTGGCTGATTTTAAACGGATCTGTAGCCTCAAAAGATTAAGAATCAGTCACGGAAAGGTCCTGAGAAATGGAATTTTTCCTGCCATACCAGTAAATAATGTCTCAGTCATCAGTGATTGTAGTCACCATTGATGGTGAACTGGTAAGCCCTGAGGGAACTCAGGATGTGAAAACACAGGACATTAGCCCCAGATAGCTAAGGTGCATATCAAAGGAATGATTTCAGTGGGCCCAGACTCTTAAGTCTTCCCATACATAGAAAAGCACTAAATTCCTTAACTTGAGATATCTGGGTTTCCTTTAATTAACAATAATCTGTTAATATTCAGACTACCTGCCCTTTAATTGCAAAACTTCTATATAACCTAGCTCCCCTACTTTCCCTCCTTGAAGCAGTTCTCTCAGGGTTACTTGAGATGCCGCCTCCTGGACTTGAAGTCCTAAAAACGCCCACCACATAAAGCATAACTCTCAACTTTTAGGCTGTGAATATTTTTTAAGTTGGCAGGACAGTACAATGATATAAGGAAAAAAAGACAATGTGAATTTTAGATCCTTAACAGATAAAAATGCTGAAAAGTTTCTATGTGTTTACACAATTCAACATGCCCAGACCTGATTGTCATTTATTTCTGGAAGCATTTTGACCAGCACTCTGTCAAAGCTATGGTGACAAATGAAAAGAATATTTGTGGATGGAACAGTAAATTCTTTTCAAGTCCTGACAACCATAATCAACAATCAGTTACATCCTATGAAGTTCATTAAAAGTTTGTGAAAGGAAAATTTCTGCTGTACACTTTAACCTAGAGGTAAGGCAGAAGAAACCACAAAATAAAAAGGGTGGAAAAATAACATGGGAATGAAGGTGGGAAAATAAAACCCTGAAAGGACAGTGCACTCTTATGATCAAACACAACCAGACCTCTCTAATCTCACCTGTGTGAAAAGAAAACTGGTCTGACTGAGTTCTTCATTGCCTTTTCTTAAAATATATGCAGAGTTCTGACTAAAAGCACAAAAAGACATAGGACAGTCAAGCTCTTCCTTAAATGCAGGGTATCCATTTTACATTGCTAAGATTAGCACAGAAAAAAAGCAAACAAGTGTGGAGAACAATGACAAACACATTTTTGAACACTTTGTGGGCCGCGGTTTCTTTTGAATGTTTACCTCAGGAGAGAGGCAAAAGCTGGCTTTGATGAACAAGGCTGGATCTTACTCCTTTGCTTCATGTCCATAGGTGTCACCCTAGGAGACAAAACAAGTGTCCGTCAGAAAGCAGAACTGGGCAGCCAGCCCAAAGGGAAGCAAGCACCCTGGGAACCCAGAGGGACCCCCAGGGAGAGGCTTCTCAGACAGGGGATATGGATCCTCACTGTAGCCCCTGAGGTAGGACAGAAACTTCTCCTAGTCCAGGACATGTCTGAGGATTCATGGATATAAAGCAAGAGAGAGTGGAAAAAAGGGAGAGGTGACAAGTGACCCAGAAGGGCCAGAGAGCAGCGACTCAAAGGACCCTTCGAGAAGAATTGGGAAAAAATAAAGAAAGAAGAACTAGGACTCCCACACTATGGAAGCCATGACCTGCCTCATAGTTTAGAAGTTCCTGAATGCCTGAGAAATGCACACGGCTGTCAAGGTCCTCCATGCCACCTGCATGGATACCTATGGGCAGTAAATGCCAGAGAGACGCTGCCCTAGGCAGGTTCCAGAGCCCCTGCCTGGGACCTGGGGACCCCACCGTCCCACTACTTGGCGTCATAGCGAACTCTCCTCTGTTCTTGGCACAGGTTAGGTGCTTGTGTGTCTCCTGAAAGGAGCACTGTCTCCACTATTTGAAAGGGTTTTGTGAAACCAGACAGAGCATGACAATGAAGACAGATGAAGGGGACGGGGCGGCAGGGTCCAGACTCAGCCGGGAAAGAGGAAAACAGCCTCACATGAGAAACTAGGAATGATCATCAGTGGTATGGAGAATTAACCTAAAAAAGAAAACCAACCAGTTTTCTTCAGGAATCACCAGATTCAAACAGAAATAGCCTAACCCCTTCAGGGATTGACTCAATTTTAAAATTTTTTAGTACAAAATTCCCAGTTAACACTCTAGATTTCTGTACTATGAGGCTAGTTGAAGAGACTCATCTTTGGTAAATACGCCGAATGGCAAAAACCTCTTGATTTACTTGTAAGGAAGATACATAAATATGTATGGATATGACACCAAGCCATGAAAATCAAATTATATAGTCAGAGGACAAAATAAAGTGTAAAATATTACTTGGCTTCCAAGTCTATTAAAATAGAAAACAAACTATTTGAGGGTATTGTGAAGCCAAACTTTGAGTGTTTCTTTCAAAAGACAATTATTCGTCTTAAATAGTTAAGTAAGCAAGTTCACAGCATCTGAGGTAATTTCATGATATTTTCTGTGGAGTAAAGTGTTCATTTAGGAGTGACATGAGCATGCCTCAAATTCTAATGACAAAAAAATGTGCTGAATTTGGACCCTTTTCATTGTCTTCTTTATCATTTCCCCTGTGAGCCAGGATATGATTTCTTGGGAATCAGCTATTGAGCCAACTTTGTACTTTCTCTTCTGTTCTTATCTCCCATTACTAAGTATGGAACAGAGGCAGGAAGGTACAAAGATACAGGGAGAGATGCTGGGAGTAGGAGCCTCACGGGGTGCATGATCAGACTTCTAAGATCTCTGACTCATTGGTGATTGGTGGTTTAGTCACCAAGTCATGTCCAACTCTTGTGACCCCATGGACTGTAGCCCGCCAGACTCCTCCGTCCATGGGGATTCTCCAGGCAAGAACACTGGAGTAGGTTGCCATTTCCTTCTCCAGGGGATCTTCCCCACCCAGGGATGGAGGCCGGGTTGTCCAAAAACCTCAAAACTTACAGCCAAACGCACGCACCTGGCACTGGATTTCTCCAGTGACCATAAAGAGCATGATAATGATTTGCTAACTTCCTTCCATAAAGAGCACTACAATGATTTTTTAATCAACCAGTAATGAAATCAAATGCAGAAGCAGCATTTTTTTTTAATTTAGTAAAACAAAACCTAAAACATGATCTAGCATCTACTATTCAAACACTGGCAAAAAATACTGGACTTCTGTCTAAGTGAAGACGTTTTTTTGTGGTTTATTTGACATCATATAATACTACCCATTCAGAATTTAAAGGTCATTAAAACTCGATTCCTTGCCAAAGGACTGGCAATAGGAAGAAAGGATACCTCGAGACTATCAGACAGCTGTCCTCCAGGACTACATTATACATTTACAAGCTCAGTAACTGGGTTTTCCAACCTGCTGTCCACCTCACAATTTTTCTGCTCTAGTCATCTGCAGAAGAGGTGTTTTTTTTAAACATTTGTACTAAACAGTAGGCAATTTCTGAGCAGAACTCTGGGAAACTCAAGAAGAGTAATTCCAAAAGTATCAGACTTCTGAGTTCTGAGTTTTAAAGATATATTTTGAGGAGAAAAAGACATAATCTATTTTGATGCTTTCATTTTAGTATTTTTGAATCATCCTCAGTGTTAAAAAAAACTGTTTTGCGTAACTGAGGATACTTTTGGTTCAAACCATGTTACTTTACATGGTTTGTTGCAAACATTGCAAAATAAAGCAACATGTATATTAACTTTTCTATTTATCTTTATTATAGAAAATATTCTAGAATGTTCTCCATAGACTAGCATAGTTATCAATGGTCTCAAACTCTTGGTGGGAATGATAGTTAAGCAAAGTATAGCTCAAGAATTTGGAAAGTTAGAAAGAGAGAGCCTCTCTCCCCACCCCTATCTCAATGTGAAATTTGGTAAATTAGAATACTTAATAAAAAACAAATTCATATTAATCACCATTATAAGAGGTGTTTGTTTTTAACTACATTGAAGACAATCAGGAAAGTTTTTTTCCCTTAACGTTTCTCCCTAGGGTAGCATCATAACAAAAACTTAATGCTAAGAAACATTTTATATGCTATAAAATGTTTAATACACAGTTTAAACTAGATTATATGTTTCTTCTCCCACAATAACTAATCTGTTTTTAGTATCAGCAACATTTGGCAAGTTTATTTTTTAGATATAAACTGTGGTTCATCTGTTCACTGTTTCAAGTAAAAAAAAATCATTTCCAGGAGAAAAAGCATCAATTAACAAGAAGGACAAGTGACTTCGTTTGTTTTTAGAAAAAGAAATGCTTAATTATCTATCTTGTATTCGGACTTATTCAGGTGTTAAGACATTGAGGGAGGTATCAAAGGTTAAATGATAGCAATGCTCTTTTTTTAACCTAACAGCCCAGCCTTAACTGTGAACTTGAATCCAAAAAGGACAGTTGTCATTGAGCGACTCAAGGAAATGTCTGGTTGGCATTGATAAGCACCAGCAATAGTCAAATGGAGAGACATACTTGCATGATCAATTTAGTCTCTAATTCCAGTAAGTTCTTTGCTTTTAGAAGCACCTCTCTTTTTTTTAAACACACCACAAGGAAAGTATAGACAGCTGCCCTACATCACATGCTCTGTGACTTATAGAAATCAGTACACTTTCAGATTCGACAGATCATTTTTTAATCTTTGGATTTGTTTTGCTTTAGTTTGAAAAGTTGTATTGTAATTAATCAACTCTAGCAAGATTTTGTACATGGTAGTATAGCGTTAATTTATCCTGTGACAATGCTGCTCTGAATTTTCTTCTGTTTTTTAAAAAAACAAAACCTGTTGCTTAGAAGCCATGAACCATTTTACTCTACTTCAACTTGTCAAAATTTCCTTGTTTTAAAAAATGATCATGTGGGTTCACTCAGGAAATTCATGTCCGGAAGCTTGTACTTAAGTTCACTACTTGTGATAGACTAGGAACTGCTGTTACTCCTTTTTCAAAGAAATATAAATGATTTTGAAGCTTTCTCAATTGTCACATGCTCTGCAACTAGTGCAAGGAAATCAAGTCCTGTGTTGTATCTGTTCCAGTCATTTCTATTCAGGTCACATATTGTAGATAATTTTTATTTGTAATTTGTTTATTCAAACGAAGTAAATACTTTTCAAAACAGAAAAGGGAAAAGGATAAAAAGCTTAATATAGGAGTTTTCTCTGTAATAAAGCTACCTGTGCCTCTCCAAATTTTGTATGTGATATTTCAAGTCAAAGTCATTTCAAATTCTGCCTGTGTCATTATTCAGCAAATATTTTTAAACAAAGGAAACCATATGTAGTGTCCACATTTATCAACAATCTTTATCCCAGTATTTTAGACTCAAGACTCGAATGCCACTGAGTCTAAGAAGTACTCCATCAATTCAAAAAGATGAATTACATACATCAGAATCCCAAAGATGGTCAAGACCACTGCTTCACTGAAAAGTAAAAAAAAAAAAACACAAACACCGATGTTGCTTACCAATATTTAAATGGTTATGTGTAATGTATAAGATATTAGAATGGTAAAACTCTAATCTATAATGGAAAAGCTAGAAAAGGCTCAAAGTGTTCAGGATTTGTGTGTTTTGTAATAGGTCCTTCTAATACCATTTGTGTGTCCATGTGAAAGACCAGTTGGGGGGTCATTTTTAAGCAGCAAAAATAAGACTTACCCGTAGTCATTTGTTCTCCACAATATACAATGCAGCACATAATACAGGAAGACGGCACTCAGCAAGATGGCCACAAGGTACCCTCTCATGGCTGGCCCACCTGGAACACAGGGAACGATGCCAAGGGAAAGGCAAGGTCATTACACAGATGCTCTACACAATGACCTGCCTACAAGCATCAGTGAATGAAGAAACATACAGAGGGAAGAACAGAAGAGACTGATGTCAGCCTATCATTTTGGAAATACCCACTAAATTTGCAGAAGAAGAATATTTTTTTTCTGTCTCTCACCCTCTTTAATCAACACAGCACGATTCATGTCTAGAACAATACTTTCCCTTATTAAAGAAGTAAAAAATTCATTCAGAACAAAATTTTACACATCTATTTAATACTCATTTTTTCAAAAAATACCTATTTTCTCTCTCTCAAGAGAAGTGAATATATATCTTAAGATGTAATAAAAACCTTTTGTTTCATCAGTGCTCAAAATGACTTTTAAATGCTATATAAACTAAAAGTCATTTCCTCACTTGAAAAGACTGGGAAAAAAACTACTAAAAAATATTTACCATATCCTCAATTTTTACACACTTTTATATGCACCACGTCACAGCATAGGTAAATTTAGCCCCTTTACAAAACAGATTTTTTTAAAGCCTAAAACATTTTCTTTAGTTTCCACTTCTGCTTCATAGGCAGATATGAACATGGTCTCACTTCTACATGGAAGTAAATGTGAAAGACAAATTTAAAAATGTCTGTATTTCAGTGCCTCTTTCCATCTCCTACCAGGTTTCTGGTTCACCTAGACTCGAATGTCCCACTCCACTCACTCTTGTCCAAAGTGTGAAAGTGTTCACTCAGTCATGTCCGACTCTGCAATCCCATAACTATAGCGTGCCAGGCTCCTCTGTCCATGGGATTCTCCAGGCAAGAATATTGGAGTGGGTGTGGAAATGGCTATTTCCCTCTAGAGGGAATCTGCACAGCCCAGCGATCGAACCCAGGTCTCCTACATTGGCAGGTGGATTCTTTACTATCTGAGCCACCAAGGAAGCTAACCTCAATTAGGGTGATGCAGTGTAGAACATGTGAGTCTAGTTAGATTCTTTTTTTTCTTTTTTTTGTAATTTTATTGAAATATATTTGATTGGTTAGATTCTTAAAGAACTCACTGCCTTTATGGGTATAATGGACTAAACATAAAAGAAGCTGTTCTTGATAATGTGAGGTCATCATAACAAACGTCATTCGTTGTTCTGGGCACAATTAGAGTTGAGACTCTCAGGAGCTCCTGAGGGTGTGGGGCTGTTTGGAAGTGATCCTCCACTGTAGGGATGATCCCATGGAGATTGCTAGGCAGGCCCCCCGCTTGCTGTCAGCTGTTGCTTCTCACTGCAATTAATGCAGCCACCACCCCCACACGCCACTATTATAAACTAATTAGAAGTTAAGGCTGAGTCAGGAGGAAGCAAATGAACGCCTTAAATGAGCAAACTTTAGTTTATCCATACGTCCAATTTAGCAACAAAATCCCCAATCAACACCGGTTGGAAATCAGAAGACAGAAATCATGGCCCAACTCCACGTAATTCCTGGCCTGGGGGTGGGGCAGGGCTTAGGTACATCAGTCTCCCTTTTCCAACCTGACTGTTCTCACTTGTTGAGGAGTAAGAACACACAACTACCTCTTTGGACTATTAAGCCCGATTGGCCAAAATGATGGGCATCTGGCATAACCCAGGACACAGAAGTACGGGCTGAGTAAGTCTGTATATTTTATGGTTGTTTGTTTTCTAAAACTAAAGCCAGCTGTGCGTTTTGTCTCTTACATAGTAAAGTGCATGGGTTTGAGAAAGTCAAAGGGAGACTTGGCCCACCCACTGCGCAGCCTGAGCCGTATCCCACTGGACTGAAGGCAAGACTCAACTGGGCATGGCCATGGCACAGAGGCCGCGTCCTCTGCGGCAAGAGAGACCAGAGCAAGCAAGGGCATAGGCCGTCTCGGGCCCAGGCCTCCCTGCCCACTCTACTCTGTCCTCCTCGCCCCCCTGTAATATATGCCTTGACATATCATGCATTATTTTAGAAATCATCTTAAGTTTTTGGTAAAAAGCAAGAAATAAATTGCATGATCATCCAGTGGGTTAAAAAAAAAAAAAAGTATGGGTCTGGGTTTCTTGAAAAATAATTGACAAAAAAATCCAAGGAATGGAAAGGACTCAGGTTTGGGATGATCAGAGCGAAAGCCCAAGAAAATGAGGCACTGAAGATGGTGGATGCATCACTGACCTAGTTAACTGAGGAAACAAGGACAGCAAGACAGTGAGCCCACAGCCTGACCTTTAGGACATGTGCAGCAGATGCCGGCTCCACGTCTTCCCCTTCCTGCGCCAGACAATAATGTGTGCTCTGTCGTGTCCAACTCTTGGCGGTGCTGTGGACTGTAGCCTGCCAGGCTCCTCTGCCCATGGAATTTTCCAGGCAAGAATACTGGAGTGGGTTGCCATTTCCTCCTCCAGGGGGGTCTTCCAGACCCTGGGATCGAACCCGTGTCTTTTGCGTCTCCCGCATTGGCAGGTGGATTCTTAACCACTCGCACTACCTGGGAAGCCCACGTGAGAGAAGTGATAATGTTAAACACTTTGGCCAGAGGCCATGAGCCATGCTTCATGCTGACAGGATACAGGGAGCTGGCGCGAACTGGCCTTGGCTCATGCCTTGGACTGAACTGGCTCTGGCAAATGTTTTTGTTTTTTTTCATGCATCACACAAACATGAATGTAGGATAAATATAAAAGACTCCAAAGAACACTGAGGAATTCTTTATATACCCTGTGACTCATCTAAAAATACACTGCAACTAAGCCTTTTTGTTGTACATCTGATAGTCTCAGTTATCAGGGATGTTTAGCAACTAAGTTCTAAAATGCACAAATTAGACTTGGACCAAGAAAGTTTTAGAAATTACTGATACCAGGCTTAAGACTGTCCTGGAAGGCATTTTACCATGGGCCAAAATAACCACCAAACAATTTGCTTAAATACTCAAATATTTAAGACTCCATCCAAACTAACATCAGTTATGCAAACACCCAACAAGGATGCCACTTACCAGTAATGGGAGTTTTATACAAAACATATTTAGGGCTTCCCTGGGGGCTGAGTGGTAAAGAACCCTCCTGCCAACGCAGGAGACATGGGGTTCGACCCCTGATCTGGGAAGGTCCCATATGCTGCAGAGCAACTAAGCCCATGCGCCACAACTATTGCGCTTGTGTTGTGGCTCCCAGGAGCCGCAACTGCTGAAGTCCAAGCCAGTCCGCCCTCCACAACAAAAGAAGCCGCTGCAATCAGAAAGCTGAACACTGCAACAAGAGGGGAGCCTGCACAGCAGTGAAGACCCAGCACAGTCAAATATAATGAAAATCAATCCCCCAAAATCTGCATCTAAGGTAAGGCAGCACATTCCAGTCTAAAGGAAGAACTCAGGATTTTCAGTTCAGTTTGCTCACCTGTCCCTCAAAACACATTCCTCGGAAAATTTACCTATTACTTTACATTACAAGGAAGTACAAGTAAGTGAGATTGTTGTTTTTGCCTCACCAGTTCATGGTTTAGCTGAAAACGAAGAAGGGTGAGAAACATTTTTTTCCTTCAAAACGTAAAATGAATCTACTCGTGAAGGGTCATGTGTACAAAACGTAAAATGAATCTACTCGTGAAGGGTCACTGTGTACAAAACGTAAAATGAATCTACTCGTGAAGGGTCACTGTGTACACCACCTGAGAAAAATTTGGGAAGCTTTGTCACTCTCTCACATGTCACGGGCAACTCACAGCACCCACACTCAAGCTGCGAAGCAAACTGGGGCCAGCCAGGATATCCGTGTGATAAGCATGTTGAGTTCTTCTGCTTGCTCACAGGAAAAGACTTGCAGAAATAAATGAAGTCTCTAATTCTAAGTCTATAAAGGCAACAACCATTTTGCTTTGAGCCAAAGATTCAAAGCAACACCAGTTAGGATTTAACACAGAGTGCCTGGTTTACAGGGGAACAAAGCCCTTCAATATAGCTCCAAGAACCAAAATAAGTTTCAACATCCTGACCTTAAACAATACATACCAGCTTTCTTGGCTGCAGATGCCACTATTAATAAGAACAGGGTCCCTAAAACACCCTTATAATTGAATAAATCAATTATTCACCTAGAGTGTGAGTAGAGTTTCAAGGGAGAGCAGGAATTGCTGGCAGAGATCAAATGCTTATTTCTTCTCAAATTACGATACATAACTGAATAGATGAATAATCTACATATGCCAGAGGCTTCCCTGGTGGCTCAATGGTAAAGTATCCATCTGCCAATACAGGAGGCTGGGTTTTGATCCCTGGGTTGGGAAGATCCCTCGGAGTAGGAAGCAGCAACCCACTGCAGTATTCTTGCCTGGGAAATCCCACGGACAGAGGAGCCTGGTGGGCTAGAGTCCATGGGGTCGCAAAGAGTCAGACAGGACTGAGTGACTGAGCAGGCACTACATATACCAAAGTGGGCTCAACCTTGGCAACAGGTTTTCCTTCTCTTTAATGATTAAAGTATATTTTTTAAGTTCACAAAAAGCTTGTAAGTCTATCACTTCACTTAAGGCTCAAAACGAGCTTAATAAATGGATGTGCGGGTATCATTTCCTTGATGAAGGAAGGAACTGAAAGTCCCTCGGGGTCAGCGATCGGCCCAGCTCACACGGTGTAAGAAACAGAAGCAGGCTAAGTGTGGTCATTGCTTCCCACAGTTCTATTCCTATCTATCAAGACAAAATGCATGAGGGGAACCCAAAAGAGAAAATTCTAACAGACCACTTCCTGAGAGTGCTCCGTTGGTGGGCAGAGTTCCAAAAGTGCAAATTCAGACATAGTGGATGGAAGAGGGTTGCAGGCAGGCTCCCCAACGTGATGTGGCAGGTTCAAGGGTCTGCACCAGCCGACGACTCGTTAACATGCACATTCCTCACCCCTACTACACTGGAGTTTCTGGGGCTTGGGGACATGTATTGAAACAAGCGCCCTCCAGTCTGATTCTTATGCTGACCCAAATTAAAATTGGAGAATCATTGCTCTAGGATTCTCAAGGGAACCATGGAGGAAACCAATAACAAATGTACTGAAATACAGACAGCATAACAGATATTACAATGACGACCCCACTAGCTGGCAAGACCCATGAGAGCAGGACTTGTCCATCATTTTATTTCCATGCATGTATCTGCATCTAACAAAACATGTTACACAGAAGACGCTACGTAGACAGCCACTGAATGGAGTTCCAGATCTTATAACTAGGTGTTCTGTATTAATTTTTTACCCAAAATGCCCAGCACATGGGCCAATGCCCAGTGAATAATGGCTCATTAGAATCATTAAGATAAATGTGTATTATACATGTGTCAAGGCCCCTGATAAAATGCTTTTGGTGTATTATCTAATGTAATCTTCACATCCACCTTGTGAGGCCTATAGTAAACTCGTAATTACCATTTCAGAGATAAGCATACTGAAGCTCAGAGAAACAGTAACTTTCCTGAGCCAATAAACTGCAGAACAGGTCTCAAACCCATATCCATCAGACCAGAGTCCACACACTGCACTGTTGCTCTCCAGATGTGAGCTTTTACGGATGGGTGCAGGTCTATTCTTCCGATACCAGACTAAGCATTACACAATGTCTAATCTGTCCATCCTGCCAGCCCCCTAAGCAGTGACAATCCTAGGAACTGGTGAAATGGAGATCAAGTTCGCAGTCAAATGCTGTGCTAAAATACAACTCTACTACTCACAACCTTGTTCTTCCCTACCCCATTCTTCTGGATTTCAGTAAATCTGTTATTTTTTTTTCTCCGAGTGTCCTAGAGCAGTGATTCTCAAACTTCAGTATGTTTAAGATTCAAACTGGAGGCTCGGAGCCTTGAGCCCCAGAGAACCATAACAGTGTTGCCTATGAAAACTAAACAAAAACCCTATGGAATGACACTTGAAAATGTCAGATTCTTTTCTTAGACTCTCCTAATGCTTTTTTGAATATACAGCGGCTGGTTTTTTTCAACCACCAGTTAGAAAAAAGCACATTCAGCAATAATTCTGGAAACATCATTCTATTCCCTAGGTACAAAAGCCCTGCGGGTATCTCAATCATTATAGGACGTCAGGGAAGAAGCACGTCAGGGAAGAAGCACGCTTCCCCACGTGGGTGGGCCCAGCCTGTCTGGCTTCTCTACACCCAGCGCCCTTCCAGGCCCAGCTACAGACACATCCCACAGCCCGTCTGCAGGCTCAGCCCCACCCCAACCTCTGATACTGATTCTGGCCCAAAGGACAGGAAGCTTCAGAAGCCTTCAGCAGCAGCTCAACAGTTTGGTCAGGTTCTTACTAATCCCCCGCTGACCTTGAACGTGTCATTCACCAGGCCTGAGTTCCTATTGCCAGGTCCCTGAATTACATCCTAATTTTTCAGGGTCTGCATTCTTCTCTCTCTCACAACCAACCCAGCAGCCCGGCAACCAAACTTCCAATTTTAAGTAACTAGCATCCTAAACCGTGTCGTCATCCACTCTCGTCCCCTGATATCCTGTTTCGCCAGTGACCAATGTCTTGCTCTGCTGAGGCTCTGTCTCCTCTCTCCCCCAGCATACTGATGCTCAACAAAAACACTCAACCACTTGCATCTTTGTGCAAGTTAGAAAACGACATCCCTTCCGGCTCCGCAGAACCCTGTGCGGACAGAATTTCAACCACGTTTCCTCTCAGCCGCCTGCCCCTGTTACAAGGTTCACCTCCACAATCTTACCAAGCGGCCCTGCTCTGAGCCTGCGTCCGTCCAACCCGGGGAGAGGTCCTTCTGCACTCAGGGCTCCGCCAGACCCCAGCTCATGATGACACATACCCAAGACCGTCTCAACTTGGCAACAGATCTTACATCCTGCCTTCCTTCCTCTTTGTGTTTACTGCTTGCTCAGCCTGTGACTCCTCTGCGGTTACGTGTCCCTGGGAGCCTGAGCAGCGGCTCTAGCTCTGCGCTCATGTCTAGGTCTCCGACTCCAGCCCCACGGGTCCCCGAAGCCTCCTAGATCGCCATCTCCACAGAGTCCGAGCCTTAAAGGAGACACACAGGACTCTGGAGCGATGGGTGCAAAGGCCTCAGTTCTCTTTAACTCATTTACTGCCCCTCTTTCATGTAACGGTCCTTATCATGAATGGCACAATCCAAAATGTGTCCCCTCATTTATACACCAATGAGCTCCACCCTTTGGGGCTGATGATGGTGTAAATAACAGCACCCTTCATTAAGCACTTCCCTGGTGGTTCAGATGGTAAAGAATCTGCCTACAATGCAGGAGACCTGGGTTTGATCCCTGGGTCAGGAAGATCCCCCAGAGAAGGAAGTGGCTACTCACTCCAGTATTCTTGCCTAGAGAATCCCATGGACAGAAGAGCCTGATGGGTTCCTGTAGTCCATGGGGTTGCAAAGAGTCGGACGCGACTAGCACTTCCACTTTTATTAAGTACTTACAAAATGCCAAGCCTTGCACCAAGCTCTTTCCACACACGATGATGAAAGCAGGGATGTCAGCATTCCCACTCAAGAGATCTTTCTGTACATTATGGGAAACTTGTAAATTGTACATTTTGAAAAACTATAATTACTAAATTTTATAACTATAACAGCATGAACTAAATACAGTCACTTAACTTTTTAAGCAAGGGAATGATAAAGTATGCATCTATTAAAATATACTTACTTAGAAATAATATAATATGAAAAACTGTTCAATTCACAACTAAAGAGATAAGTCTTAAGGAATTAGTAAGTCTGGCTGATCAGATTTCTACTAGAAGGATCTGAAATCTTTCAACAGGCCATAATTTTAAAATAAAGAATAATACATATGAAATTAAGTAATAAGTAATATTGTGAAGTGAAGTCACTCAGTCGTGTCCGACTCTTTGCAACCCCAAGTAATATTATACCACCTTAAAAAGCTAAACTGAAACCTGAAGTTCTGAGCTACTGTTATTTAAAACAAATTAAGGGGGGGGGGGGCGGAAATCTGATATTACTGAGTAATATCAAAATAGATATTTTCAATATAGAAAAATAGAAAATTATCATTTCATTTACGCACACTTCCCCCTACAAAAGATTTGTATAGTTTCAACAAATTGGACCAACTGTATACATTTGACTGATTTCTAAACAGCACATTGTGCATAGCAGAAGAAGAATATGTATCATTTTCTTTCTCTTTTTCCCCTCGGTTCTTCTGCTATACAATGCTATGCAGCTATTTCCTACATGTGTACACAAACCTCCTCTTTCAATCTTTCAAGAAAGACAATGCTTTTCCCAGATTTCATCCTTGGGATGTATAGACATATCTTTTTACCCAATAAAAGCTAAGCCCTCAGTGCCAAAGCAGATGACCAAATCCTGCCCCCTAAACTGGGTATGCTCTCTGCCAAGAATATAAAAAGAAATGACTTATCAGCAGAATTTTGGTGTTTTTCACAGCATAACAGGACACACCAAAATCATTCAGCTAATAGTACACTATACTAGACGTTAAAAATGAATGAACTGAACCTCCTATTTTCAAGATTTCTCCCTTGAGACTCAGCTTCGTTGAAAATAAACAAAGGAGTTTTTAAAGGAACTTCTTATGTTCCTACTGTTCATTCATATTTTCTCCCAGAGACCCATTTCTTCTGCCAGAGTGGAAATTTTCTCTACTTCTTAGATTAATGCCCCACTGACTAAGTAGACTCTATGAGTAAGAGATACTGTTAACAGGTTAATGATGTGGCCAATTTTTAAGGTTAACTGTGTAGAGGGAAAAAATTATAATAAAATCCACCACTTTTAAGTGTACAATTTCATGAGCTTCGACAAACCTGTACAGTCATGTAACAATCACCAAAATCATACTAAACATTTCCAGCAAGTGTGAAAGTTCTTGTGTCCCTCTTTGCAGGCAATTCTCTTCCCCCAGTTTCTGGCCCCTGACCCGTTCACCTCTCTAGTGTCACTTTCTCTAAAAGGCCATATAAATGGAATCCTACAGTCCATGTCTTATTTCTGGTTTATGTATATTAGCATAATGCTTTTGAAAAAAATTATCCATGTCATTATTTCTACCAGGAATTCCTTCCTTTTTCTTATTGGGAGGGAAAAAATGTTGCTTGCCATTCCAATAAACAACAGGGTTGCCCACCATCAAACCATCAGCCATTGCAGCCACTCTCTGCACTCTCTCCACCACCCCTAAACCTCTGACAGCACACCCTGAGATGGAGAAAACAGGATATGGGTCCTCGACAGTTAAGATGTCTATCAAAGGAGTAATTTCAATGAGCCCAGACTTTGCATCTTCCCACACACAGAAAAGCACCAAAATCATTAACTCAAGATGTCTCTTTCGTGATTAGCAGTAATTTTCTGATGTTCAACTACGTTTGTTTGTTTAGCAAAGCAAGCATTAGTTGCTCAGTCACATCTGACTCTTTGTGACCCCGTGGACTATAGCCCACCAGGCTCCCCTGTCCATGGAATTCTCCAGGCAAGGTCAGTGATCTTCCTGACCCAGGGATCAAATCTGGGTCTCCTGCATGGCAGGCAGATTCTTTACCATCTGAGCCACCAGGGAAGCCCTTTAATTTAGCAAAAACTCCTCTATACCCTAGCTCCTCCCTAGCCTCTTTGGAACAGGTCCTCAGAGCTATCTGAGAGGCTGTCTCTCCAGTTACAGTCCTCAGAAAGCCAAATAAAACATAATTCTCAACTTCTAGGTTGCACACTTTTTAAATTAGTTGACATCGCTAAGTAGTATTCCATCTTATGTCTATACCATAATCACAGTTTATCAACTCACCAGTTAACAGACATTTGGTTACTATTATATAAATACAGCTACTGAAATCAAGCAGGATGCTGTGGGGCTCCTGGGCATAGCAGCCTTTCTGTGCCCCCACCCCTTTCCTCGTTTGTAGGGAATAGCTTCCAGCCTCCATGGTCTTCCCTGAGTTTTAAAGAGCAGATTCAAACAGTTGCTGATCAGGGAAGGAAGGGGATGCAGATACAAAGGAGACCCTGAGGCCAGATTAAAGGAGCAAAGGGCCTGCACACACCTAGATCCTCATCAGCAACCATGCCTTTGGGCCACTGCTATAAAATTCCTCACCAAACCCTTCCGGGAGGGGAGACACAGTTTTTCAGCACACAAGACTGCCACGTTCCCCTTTGCCTAGCAAAGTAATAAAGCTATTCCTTTCAACTCCACCCAAAACTCTCTCCGAGATTCACTTTGACACCGGTGCACAGAGACTTCAGCTTTCAGAATCACTACACCGAAAATTCTAATACAAGGATTTGGGTATACACATGTTATCATGGGTCACATAGTAAATGTATTTTTTAACTTACATGAAGGTTATTATATTTGCTTCAATCTCTCAGTTAAAAAGAAAATCCTCTATCTATAAACAATTCAAATTACTGATGCCACTGAACCATACAAATCGCTGACACGGGTAAGAATGGATTACTCTATGACTACTGAACACTTAATACGGGTGTGTGCTCTACTTCAAAACATGGTGAACGGAGCTCCTGGTCTGGTGAGGGCAGTTACATTGTTCCAAAAGGAGTCTGATTACCTGCTGTGGTAAGTAGAATGAAACATTTTAGACCCCAGCTCCTCAGAGTGTGGTTCAAAAACCAGGAGGACCCAGTGGGACCCTCCCTGGTATACATCCTTCCTGTGTGCCCCACAGGAAACGTGTATGCAGGTCAGGAAGCAACAGTTACAACTGGACATGGAACAACAGACTGGTTCCAAATTGGGAAAGGAGTATGGCAAGGCTGTATATTGTCACCCTGCTTATTTAACTGATATACAGAGTACATCATGAGAAACGCTGGGCTGGAAGAAGCACAAGCTGGAATCAAGATTGCTGGGAGAAATATCAGTAACCTCAGATATGCAGATGACACCACCCTTATGGCAGAAAGTGAAGAAGAACTAAAGAGCCTCTTGATGAAAGTGAAAGAGAAGAGTGAAAAAGTTGGCTTAAAGCTCAGCATTCAGAAAACTAAGATCATGGCATCCAGTCCCATCACTTCATGGCAAATAGATGGGGAAACAGTGGCAGACTTTATTTTTGGGGGCTCCCAAATCACTGCAGATGGTGACTGCAGCCATGAAATTAAAAGACACTTGCTCCTTGGAAGGAAAGTTATGACCAACCTAGACAGCATATTAAAAAGCAGAGACATTACTTTGCCAACAAAGGTCCATCTAGTCAAGGCTATGGTTTTTCCATATTCATTGGAAGGACTGATGTTGAAGCTGAAACTCCAATACTTTGACCACTTGATGTGAAGAACAGACTCATTTGAAAAGACCCTGATGCTGGGAAAGATTGAAGGTGGGAGGAGACGGGGATGACATAGGATGAGATGGTTGGATGGCATCACCAACTCAATGGACATGAGTTTGATTAGACTCCAGGAATTGGTGATGCACAGAGAGGCCTGGCATGCTGCAGTCAACGGGATTGCAAAGAGTCAGACATGACTAAGCAACTAAACTGAACTGAACTGATGCATGTTTGAGTTCTTCTGTAGAAACTACAGCATCCCACCCAAGTCTAAGATGATAACTTCAGGCTCAGCACAAGATTCCTGTAACATACCCTGTTACCTCACCACCAACCAATCAGAACAAAGTCACATACCCTGCATCCCTCATCCCATATTTTGCCATAACAACTTCTCACCCCAAATCACCTGAGAGGTGTCAGGGGTTTTGAGCACAAGCCACCCATTCTCCTGGCTTGGCCCTGCAATAAACCTTTCTCTGCTCCAAAATCTGACATTTAGCTGTCTGGCCTCACTGCAGGCTCACTGACCTGCACTGGGTAACAGTCCCAGCATTGCCTCGGAACCTGGTAGAGATGCAGAATCTCAGCTCCCCACACCTTGATCCACGGAGTCAAATATGCAGTTTAACACGATCCCCAGTGATCTGCATGTTTGCAAAGCACTGCTAGAGAAGGTCAAAGGAAAAAGGAATTAGATCCCATGGAGAGGATCAGGGCTTCACAAAAAACAGTCTGAAAGGAACTGGAAGCTCATTTTAAGTTCCATACTACCCCTTTTAAGAGTTCTTTGGGCTTGATCTTTTAAAATTTCCAATCAACAGAATTTTGTCTGAACAAACTCGTGGGACTCCCTTTGAAAATAAATGGCTTTGAGAAAAACTTCGCTCAGCATCCCAGGGGATGTTTGCAGTCTCTTTGTAAATTCCCAGACATTTTCTCTCCTATATTGTTTATAGCCTCAGAGAAAATATATAGGATTCCTCTCAGATTACACCTAAGGGACACACACTTCATTCTCCATCACCTTCTTATTTACCTGAAAAGACCAACTGAATTGCCAAACAATCACAACAACATTTCCAATGATTGCTATTCACAACTGGGACCTAGGTATTATAGATCATAGAGCTAGAAAAACTGAAAGAGTTCAGGGCATTCAGATAGAGTAAGGTCCTATGTCACCACATCACAAAAGCAGCAGACAGGATTTAGGAAAAAAAAGCAAAGACTTGCCAAAAGTGACCTCACTCATAAGTAGCAGAGTCGGCAGCTCAGGAGAACATTTTTATGTGGGTTTTCCTCCAGCCTGACTCCGGGCTCGTCGTGGGTACACAGTAATAACCCTGAAGTCTTCACTTCATTCCAGGCCTCTTCACTCTCTATAGTTTTCAATCCCTAAAACGCGCCTTGGGTGGCACAGGGTCTCACCCCTGTTGCCTGAGCTTCTAACTCCTTTCTTCCTCACCACACCTAAATACAGGTGTTCTCAAGCTCTTATCTTCATCCTGTTTTCTAAACCCATGTTCTCATTACTTCTCAAACCACAAGCAATGATCTCTAAGCTATCTTTCCTTTAAACCAACCCACGGGCTCACTGGCATAAACTCCCCAAAGGCCAGCTCTCATTTTGTCACCTGCCCCACAGGAAAACCTTCAGTGGCATTCCATCGTCTGCAAAATAAACATAAAATCACTTAGCCTGGCATTTAAGAATCTTTAAGTTGGTTCTTCCATCTTCCTTCTCATCTTCTTCATACAATTCAGGCTTCGTAGCGAGCAGCACAATTCGGTGTTAAGGTTGCCTGTGTGGTGATCAGACCCCTGGGTTTGAGTTTCAGTTCTCTGTCTAGTGATATGACCCTAGGAAGTTTCTTAACCTCTTTATACCTCATCTGTAAAATGGGAATAAAGATAGTACCTAATAGAGCTATGTAAGTTGTAAATATAAAGCACTTAGAAAAATGTCTGGCACAGGGTAAGGACTTTCCTAATCTTGGTTTTAATTCTTCTTTTAAAACTAATAAAGTATCAGCTGCTCATACACCAAGACTTCATGAAAAAACTAACTCATAACATCCTGGTGATTATACCACAGAACTCATGACATTGTACAACAAAAGCCAAAAAAAAAAAAAAAATTAAGCTTCCATTACTGTATGCTAGCTATTATTTCTCCACATTCATTAAAATATTTCAAAGTATCTGTATTGGAAAGCCTTACTCATCGGCTTATAAAATAAAAGGCATTTAAGATAACAGTAATTCATTAGCAAAACTCAGACCATATTTCTGGCTATAGAAGCCATATCTTTTTATGCTTTTCATAATAAAACTGCTCTGAGCCCTAGTAAAACCAAACAGCCTAGATGTGTAATCAGCATATCAAATATATGTCTTGAAGCAAGAAATGAAATCAAGAGCTTTACAAATAATCTGACTTGGAAAAAAGTTTTCATCTTACACTCTGATTTGGACCCATTACAATGTTGAGGATTCAAATACTATGTTTGAGGCTCAGAAGCAAATGCTGGGGTCAATTAGCAACACCTAACACCTTCATAGTTAGAACTGGACATGGAACAACGGACTAGTTCCAAATAGGAAAAGGAGTACGTCAAGGCTGTATATTGTTACCCTGCTTATTTAACTTATATGCAGAGTACATCATGAGAAACGCTGGGCTGGAAGAAGCACAAGCTGGAATCAAGATTGCCAGGAGAAATACCAATAACCTCAGATATGCAGATGACACCACCCTTATGACAGAAAGTGAAGATGAACTAAAAAGCCTCTTGATGAAAGTGAAAGAGGAGAGTGAAAAAGTTGGCTTAAAGCTCAACATTCATTCAGAAAACTAAGATCATGGCATCTGGTCCCATCACTTCATGGAAAATAGATGGGGAGACAGTGGAAACAGTGTCAGACTTTATTTTTTGGGGCTCCCAAATCACTGCAGATGGTGACAGCAGTCATGAAATTAAAAGACGCTTACTCCTTGGAAAGAAAGTTATGACCAACCTAGACAGCACATTAAAAAGCAGAGACATTACTTTGCCAACAAAGGTCCTTCCGGTCAAGGTTATGGTTTTTCCACTGGTCACGTATGGATGTGAGAGTTGGACTGTGAGGAAAGCTGAGTGCCGAAAAATTGATGCTTTTGAACTATGGTGTTGGAGAAGACTCTTGAGAGTCCCTTGGGCTGCAAGGAGATCCAACCAATCCATCCTGAAAGAGATCAGTCCTGGGTGTTCATTGGAAGGACTGATGCTGAAGCTGAAACTCCAATACTTTGGCCACCTCATGCGAAGAGCTGACTCATTGGAAAAGACTCTGATGCTGGGAGGGATTGGGGGGAGGAGGAGAAGGGGATGACAGAGGATGAGATGGCTGGATGGCATCACCGACTCGATGGACATGAGTTTGAGTAAACTCTGGGAGTTGGTGATGGACAGGGAGGCCTGGTGTGCTGCAATTCATGGGGTCGCAAAGAGTCGGACATGACTGAGCGACTGAACTGAACTGAACACCTTCATCCTAACAAGGTAAGGATGAAGAGCTGAATATATGTCAGCCCTAGACTAGGGAATGGAGGAAGAAGAAGAAACAATGCAACAAAGGGCAAGAAAACTAAATGCTTTGGGTATATAACTCTTTTAATCCTCAAAACCACCCCTTAAGAAAGGTCATCCTATCATACAGATGAAGACACTAAAGCACAGAGAAGTTATAATGTGCCCACAGATGCTCAAGTCTCAAGTGGCAGCACTGGAATTTGAACCCAGGCACACACCAGAATCTCTGCTCTTCACTATTAGGTTATAAAGACTCAAAATATTTCCATCTTCTTGATGGAAGGAGACATATAGATTGACAGGAAAGGCAGTTCCACAAATCACCAAGATGATTACAGCCCAGCAGTGGTGGTTTAGTTGCTAAGTCATGTCAGACTCTTACAACCCCATGGACTGTAGCCCACCAGGCTCCTCTGTCCACGGAATTCTCCAGACAAGAATAGTGGAGTGGGTTGCCATTTCCTTTTGCGGGGGGTCTTCCTGACTCAGTGATTGAACCCATGTCTCCTGCATTGCAGATGGATTCTTTACCGCTGAGCCACAAGGGAAGCCCTTTAAAGCCCAGATTTCATTCAGTTAAGGCATTTCTGGGGCTTTCCTGCTGGTCCAGTGGTTAAGAATCACCTGCCAATGCAGGCGACACAGGTTTGATCCCTGCTCCAGGAAGACTCCACATGCCCTGAGGCAACGAAGCTCACGCAGCACCACTACTGAGCCTTCGTGCTCTGGAGCCCATGCTCCGCAACGAGAAGCCATTGCAATGAGAAACCCTGCTCAATGTAACTACAGAAAGCCCAAGGGCAGCAACAAAGACCCAGTGCAGCCAAACATAAATATTCTGGCAGGAAGAAACTGAAGACCCAGCCCTACCTCCAGCCTATGTTCACGATGCTCAAGAGCTCTGCAAGCCCAGTGGCTTGGGACACTAGGGATAAGCTTTGAATCCACTCATAATTTTGGTGTGAACAATGAAGATCTCCAGAGATTCCCAAGGACTAAATCCCCAAACCACTGTCAATGCCCAGACTCCCCAGTACCCATAAAGCACAATGCTGTCAGTCAATAACTGTCCTTCACACAATGATTTGCAAACAAAGTGATGACAAATTTGAGAGATGACTAACAATTCTCTGACAAATCTCAACATATCAGAAAGGTGATGGATTCATGGGTAAAACACAGAGGTAATTCCTAGTAGACATTTGAGCTCCAGAGCTTTCTCAGAATAAATTTATAAATTGGTGTATATTTGTACATGGGATTCTAGGAATGTAATGAGAATATACCTACAAACTATATTAAAATACTTCAGTGAATATTATTAATTGTAGCATAAAGGCAGAGAGGGAACTAGAGTTCATTCTAACACACCTGGTGAATGGCACTTGTGATACACATAATATTCTAGTTGTAACTTCAGTTTACTTACTCTTTCACTCTGATGTTGGTTTACAACAGTCCCAAAGAAGGCCATTAAGATTGAGAATAAAAATAATAACTAAAGCTTTCATAGTTCAATTTTGAGATATGCTAGAGAACTGACTCATTTGAAAAGACCCTGATGCTGGGAAAGATTGAAGGCAGGAGGAGAAGGGGACGACAGAGGATGAGACGGTTGGATGGCATCACCGACTCGATGGACGTGAGTTTGAGTAAACTCCAGGAGTTGGTGACGGGCAGGGAGGCGTGGAGTGCTACAGTCCATGGAGTGGCAAAGGGTCAGACATGACTGAACTGGGCTGAACTGAACTATAAGAGTCATTGGTTACATAATAACGCAGTTTCAAAGGCCCTCTGGCTACATGTTAAACTAGTGAGAGATAAATTAACAGGCAGCTGTATACAGAGAAGGAAAGGGTGTTTTAAAGTCACCGGCCAGCAGAAAACTTGTCACCGGTCAGCTTGGCGCCCTGTCCTGACCTGGAGGGGCGGGATGGAGGGTGGGGTGGGGTGGAGGGTGGAGTGAGAGGGAGGTTCACAAAAGCTATATGTAGACTTATGGCTGCATCACATTTGTGACGCAAGCAGAAACGAACACAACATTGTAAAGCAATTATATAGCAATAAAGTTAGTTTAACTGAAGGAGAATTGTAACAGAACATTTCAAGTGTTCAAACTTCACATCTAAGAAGTCTGAGATGACAGTCCCGGGGCCTTTGCTCACCTACACTGTGAGGAATCTGCTCCCCAGGGGTCCTCTCTGTCCTTGAGGGTGCAGAATGTGGTCAGGGCGCCGGAGGCCCAGCAGGCTGCTGCTATATTGTCCACTAGAAATTATCCAAGGCAAGAGGTTGTGCTGGTGCTTCCCTTGCAAGTGCTGAAACAAAACACACATTCGGCATGCTTATAAGGATGGCTCAGCAACCCGAGAAAAATCTTAAGGCATTAAAAAGAAAAGTCTTAATGAAAACACTACTTTAGTAAAGGCACTACAGACCCCTCCCTAAATTCTCCACTGGATGACATGATTACCAAAAACAAAGAAACCCAAGAGCAAAAGCAGAAATCCAAGAGCAAAACCTCCTTCATGTACTCCAGGACTATAGCTCATGACTGGTTATCCACGGGACCCAGCTCAGTCTCCTTGAAAAAAATAACAGATCCAACTCAATTAATCCGGAGCAACCTGGTAATGAAAGAACCATCTGTCTCCTTTTTCAGCTCCTCTCTACACATACACACAGCTTTATTGTTCAATGCAGCGGTGAAAGGAGGAGCTGCTGGAAAACTCTGACGAGCAAGGGGAGGGAGGGAGACAGAAGAAGGAGAGATCAAGAACAAAAACAGCCAGAAGGAAAGGTGGGAGGTGAGTGTGGACAGCAACTGCTTTAACAATGTGTGGTAGGCTACTTTCTCCAAAATACTTTGGAAGAAAAAAAATCTCAAATTGCTCCTGCTACCGTTTTTCTTACACAAGACTAAAAACTCTGATACAGAAACAAAGAAAACATAAAACCCCGCATGTTCTATATTTCTTGTGTTAGCAGAAAGTGTTTTTTTAAAAAATAAAAATGAAACAAATATCATAAACAAAAACCCGCCAAAAATGGGGCAAATATTTATTTCAGAACACATTTATGACTCTAATGTCCTACAATAAGAAAATGATTATGCTTAATTATGAACATCATAGAGTAACATGAAAACTATTTAGATTCTACCAAATAAAGAACGTTTTAAAAAACTGAGTACATTTCCATACGTGAGATGCATGAGTGGTGACACATGACTGCAAGACAGAGAAAAAAGAAATCAGTTGATAGGCTGAGCTGTGGACTGCATGGGATTTCTTTTCTCTAAAGTTCAAAATTTATGGAGAAACAGAAAATGCTTATTTTCATATATTTCAATATACATTTCACATGTGAAGTGCTAAGCAGTTTGTGCATTTAGAAATTAGAACAAAGGCAGAATGGTGCTCTTTAGTGGCAATTACAATAGAAGACTTCTATTCTGTTCTATTAGGGAATTCCCTGGTAGCTCAGTTGGTAAAGAATATGCCTGCAGTGCAGGAGACCAGGGTTCAATCCCTGGGTTGGAACGATCCCCTGGATCTCTTGCCTCCAGGACTCTTGCCTGGAAAATCCCATGAACAAAGGAGACGGGCAGGCTACTGTCCATGGGTTGCAAGAATCAGACACAACTTAGCAACTAAACAACCAGCATTCTATTCTGTTCTAATTCTATGATAATAGACGTCTCCACCGTGAGACAGAATTTTGAACCTAAGTAAATTGCAGATAATGATAAACTTTGCGCCTCAGAATCATTCTCCCTAAATGGATAGAAAGCACAACTCCTGGGTTTCCATCGTCTTCAACCTATACTAGTTACTGTCTGCTAGAACAAGAAGCGATCACAAATCTGAAGCTGGAAGGTTAGCAGAGAAACCTCAAACAATGCTAGAGGATGGGGGTTTAGTTACACCTGGAGAAGCTTACATCGTGGAAGGCAAACAAGATGGCCATTCTCAAGTCTGAATGGCCTTCATGAAAAAGAGGCATAGCCTGGTTCTGAAGGCTAGCAGGGGTTAAGCCAAGGCCAATGAATGCAAAATTCAAGGAATTAACAACTTTGAAGTTGGCATGGAAGAACATGCTTAGGTTACCTAAAGATAATACAGGTTCCATTTCTGGACAATGAGTCACTGATTACTAAAGATACTCTGTTTTAAAAAACCACTTGGGATGGATTTGTATAGTAGTCCTCAAAAAACTTTAATGTCCATTATCATCACCTGAGCATCTTGTTAAACTGTTGATTCCTATCAGGTCAGGGGGTCATGAGATTCTGCATTTCTTGCAAGCTCCCAGGTGATGTCCATGCTAATACAGTGTGGTTACAAGCATTAGAATGTTACTTAAACCAGTATTTCCCAAAGTTTTCCAACAACATGACTTCAAAAGTACTCTCCAACCCTGATTTGGGGGCAGATGATTAATAAATTTTACATATTAAGTAGTTATTAGTGGAATTTTGCATGCACACACCTTTAAATGTTAAAAAATAAATAATATATAATAAATATATTGATTTTATTAATATATATTAATTCTTATATTAATAGATTTTATATTATAACTAATATAATATTAATGTTAATATTTATTAATATATATATTAATATATTAAATAAAATAGATAAATATATAAATAAATAAAGCTATCCCCCCAGCTGATACTTTTAAACAATAACCAATTTTGCCCGATTTTAAACAATACTTTCTTTTTACTTCTATTAAAAAAAAGAACTAAAAAATGACAATTTTACTCCAAGTTTGGCAAAGTAAGTGTGTCCCGGTGAATGAATGAATGAATGAATAAGCATGCTAAGCATTTAAAATGCAGTTACTTACGATTTCCGTATACAACAGTTAACAGAGAAGTAGGACAAGACCAAACACAGCTCTAACTTTTCTTCCTGGTGATTTGTGTTACAAATCATGTGTCTCCAAAGGTGCGGGTATGTGGGCAGAAGACTCCCAAGGTGACATTTGTAGTTTTCTTTTTCCATGTAGGGCTCTGCCTCCTTTTCCGAGCCCTGACATTTCACCTCTCCTCCACCCCATCTGGGTGGTAAAATCCCTTCCAATGCTTTGAAAGTTTCCTTCTTGCTCACATTTTGCTCAGCCCGCTACTTATCTAAGAAACTTGGGCTTTTAATCAGTTCAAAATCCTAAGTGACGTCTTTCCTGGAGAAATATGCTAGTATCTGAACACACAGCCCTTCCTCAAATTTTAAATCCTTCTTAGGTTTCTCTCCCAGAATAAATAAGCCAACAGCTAATAGGGAACTGGCTTCCTGTCTTTCCTCCTACTCTATAAGTCCCCTTTCCAAAGGGTTTATTGTTTTATATTGTAAAAGTTATAAGCAACATTCCATCTGATTTACAAAAGCCCTTTTTCTCAAGCTACTTATTACATCAGTGTATTCTGAATGAATGCAAGCTTATTCTGCTCCCTGAGAAGCATCATTTCCTGCTTAATTCCCCTTTTGCTATTTTTAAAAGAAAAAAAGCAAGTAAGCTTGAGGATAAACAATCAGAAGAGCATATATCAAGTCTTAAGGTTAAAGTACTGGAAATGTTCCAGCTTACTATCTATCAGAGGATCCTCCAAAATCAAATTACAAATATGATGCTAAGCTTAACTTGGGGTATAATTATTGTTACAAAGAAACCATCATACATGGGATATATATTTTTATTAAATCATATATAATCCTAGATTTACTTCTGAATGCAAGCCAAATTAATCCTATAGGCAAAGGGAGTTAATTCATTTCCTGGTAAAATTAACTATGGAAGTTTTCACCTCTACTATAACTATGCTGATTTAGGCAATAACCAAATTTCTGGGCTTTCCTGGTATTTCAGTGGTGAAGAATCTGCCTGCCAATGCAGGAGACACAGGTTGGATCCCTGATCCATAAAGATCCCACATTCTAAGGAGTACCTGAGCCCATGAGTCAGAACTGTCGAGCCTGTGCTCTAGAGACCAGGAGCTGAATTACTGAAGTCCACAGGCCCTGGAGCCTGTGCTCCGCACCAAGAGAAGCCAGCTCAGTGAGAAGCTCACGAAAAGCAATGAAGAAGAGGCCCCGCTCGCCACAACTACAGAAAAGCCTGCGCAGCAGCGAAGACCCAGAACAGCCAAAAATAAATTTTAAAAAGCAAAAGAAAAACCAACTTCCCAACGCCAGACCTTGTTCCAGGCACCAAAGACACAGTAGTGAAGAAGAACATCCGTTTACAATCCAGGAAGAGAGGGAGAAATTAACAAGCAGTTGTTATTACTATTCAGTAATACTATTCGGTGTTATTATGACGTAGCAATTATTGAATTACAACTGTGATCTGACGAGGCACTGCCCTAAGTAGGGGAGGACAGAGAGCCTCAGAGGAATTTGAGAGAATTCAGAGAACTCCTCTGAGGAGTAAACAGATGAAATCAGGGTAAAAATGAAAAGCATTCCAGGCAAAGGAAATGGCATTTGTGACTGAGGCTGCTGCTAATAGAAGTGAGCATGAAAAAAAATGGAAAAAAAAAAAAAAGTGAGCATGAAAGTAAGAGCTAATCTTTGTTGCATGGCTACTACATGCATGAACTCACAGAATCCTCACAACAGTGCTGAGTTGGGCCTGTTTTTCTAATTCTGTAAATGAGGAGGCTGAGACATAGAGAAGTTAACTTGTCCAGGGTGTCTCAAAGCTAGATGTTGAGCCAGGGTTGGGCTAGGTAATCTGCTGCTGGTCTATTTATTCTGAACCCATCAGCTACTCTAGCTTTCCAGGAATAAGATCAACCTGAAGCCTGCCTCATCTTCAAGATTCACTCTGCCAATTTACATTTTTCACAGAATGACATAGTGAAATATAGATGTATTGGAAAATCTTCAGTCTCATTCCCAGAGTCTTGATAAATGTAAGATTCCTAGGTTGAAACCTATTATATTGGGAAATATTACATGAAATTTTTTCATTACAGAAGCATTAACAGAAGTCCGAACGTTAATATAACAAATGCTCACAAACCCATTAACCAAAATAACCATTACCTTCTCAGGGATTCTTTTTTAATGGAGATTTGTGTTCCTCTCCCTACCCTCCTCTTTTTCTCTGGGATCCAACCACAATCATGAATTTGCCTACTTTTTATTCACATGTACACACATATATGGTATATGATGCTGTTTTAGGTAATAGTTTAACATTCACATATGAAATACAGAATATTTTGAAATTTGAATTTTTTCACTCTACACTTCAGGCTTAGAGATCCATCCATACTAATGCATAAAGGTCTGGTTCATTCAAATTCTGTACAGTATCCTATTAATCAATTGCATCACAAATCTTTCCATTTCCTATCAGCAGATATTTAGGCTATTTTCAGAGAACTACTGATCTAAACATCATTTTGGAGCCAAATCTCTTTTTTTCCAATCTAAAAAAAAAAAGCAGCTTACTAGGATAATCTTACCAACAACTCTGTGACCACATGGAGGCCAGAATACTGGAGTAGGTAGCCTTTCCTTTCTCCAGGGTATCTTCCCAACCCAGGAATGGAACTGGTATCTCCGGTATTGCAGGTGGATTCTTTACCAACTGAGCTATCAGGGAATCCCTACAAACTGCTAGGAATACTTTACAATTGAAATTTCATTTCCACATAGTCTTTTTTCTAAAGCATAAACTTTGATAACTCAAGCTGTTTAAAAATACCTAGATATTTAACATACCAGGTATGACTCTTTCACTTATGCCAAAGCCTTCGACTGTGTGGATCACCACAAACTGGAAAATTCTAAAAGAGATGGGAATACCAGACCACCTGACCTGCCTCTTGACAAACCTGTATGCAGGTCAGGAAGCAACAGTTAGAACTGGACATGGAACAACAGACTTGTTCCAAATAAGAAAAGGAGTACGTCAAGGCTGTATATTGTCACCCTGCTTATTTAACTTATATGCAGAGTACATCATGAGAAACGCTGGGCTGGAAGAAGCACAAGCTGGAATCAAGAATGCCAGGAGAAACATCAATACCCTCAGATATGCAGATGACACCACCCTTATGGCAGAAAGTGAAGAAGAACTAAACAGCCTCTTGATGAAAGTGAAAGAGGAGAGTGAAAAAGTTGGCTTAAAGCTCAGCATTCAGAAAACTAAGATCATGCCATCTGGTCCCACCACTTCACAGGCAAATAGATGTGGAAACAGCAGCAGACTTTATTTTGGGGGGGCTTCAAAATCACTGCAGATTGTGACTACAGCCATGACATTAAGTCGTTTTCTCCTTAGAAGGAAAGTTATGACCAACCTAGACAGCATATTAAAAAGAAGAGACATTACTTTGTCAACAAAGGTCCATCTAGTCAAGGCTATGGTTTTTCCAGTAGTCATGTATGGATGTGAGAGTTGGACTATAAAGAAAGCTGAGCGCCGAAGAATTGATGCTTTTGAACTGTGGTGTTGGAAAAGACTCTTGAGAGTCCCTTGGACTGCAAGGAGAGCCAACCAATCCATCCTAAAGGAAATCAGTCCTGAATATTCATTGGAAGGACTGATGTTGAAGCTGAAACTCTAATACTTTGGCCACCTGATGTAAAGAACTGACTCATTTGAAAAAACCCTGATGCTGGGAAAGATTAAAGGTGGGAGGAGAAGGGGATGGCAGAGGATGAGATGGCTGGATGGCCTCACCAACTCAATGGACATGAGTTTGAGTAGACTCCAGAAGTTGGTAATGGACAGCGAGGCCTGGCGTGCCACTGTTCATGGGGTCGCAAAGAGTCGGACACAACTGAGCAACTGAACTGAACTGATGACTCTGTGAAAACACAAAGTTAATAGTATTTTAAATGAGAAAATACATTTCTAGGTAAAGTAAATCTACAATCATTTTGAAAACAAAACATATTGAAGAAAAAGTGTATGCAGAAAGTCTTCTTATGACCACTTTCTTTTTCTGATAACCACACTGACTAGGCAGAAAACTCTGAGTGCTTGAGCAAATAGATAAACAAACCACAGGTTTCCCTGGAATGCTTTGTTCAGTGTTTTAGCCAGAAAATAATCCAAGGCACTACCCCACAGAAAGATAATCAAATTTCTCTTTAGAATTGAGTGATTAGGATGTACTCCCATGTACCAGAGTCAATGATGGATAAAGTGAACAACAAAGCAAAGTAATAAAATACCAAGTCTTTCACCCTGAAGTCTTTAGACCCATAAACAGTGTGACCACACACAATGACCTATTTACATTAACGGAAATGTTTAGCTCAAGGACATTGTAACAAAGTTTATTATCCAGGCCAAACCGAAGTCGAGTCTACAAATAAGTGAAGGCTTATCAATGGCATTCCTATACTTTTAATATCACTTTCTATAAAGAATCTGAGAAAACCTCAAAAGGTAGATATTTTAAAATATGAATATACGTTTACTAACGGCTGCATTCTTTACACACTAAAATAACCTAGTCTCGGGAGTTCCCTGGTGGCCCCAGTGGTGAGGACTCTGCGCTTTGACTGCTGTGGACCAAGTTCAATCCTTGGGAACTAAGATTCCACAAGGCTAGGTTAGCCAAAAACAAACAAGCTACCCTAGTCTAGAAGATGTAAAAGAAATTCGAAAAAGAGTATTTTCTCTGAAGAGAGGGGGGAGAAATGTCTTCTCTCTTAGCAGATTTCCAAGAAGTGTTCAACATTCCTAAGAAGGTAAACAAAACTGGGTTTCCAATGAAAGAAGTAACTCCACTGCACTGGGGATCACAGTGCGGTCAGCTCCCTGGTCACAATCAGCCAAAATGTTTTAGCACATTTCACAGGCCAGAGCCAAGGGGATATCACTTCTAGATTCCCAGTCTCCAGTCCAAGAAATCCCCCTGGGCTTAGGAAAACCTACCCAGGCTTCAGGAGGCAGCTCAAAACTCAACTGAAATTCATCCTACCAGTAGTTCAGTGAAATAACTGGCCAAGCAAATGGAGAAACTCCATTATCCATTTATCCATCCAAGACAGACACCTATTGCCCATCCTATCACATGGGACAAAATCTCAGGGAAAAAGAGAACTCTGTCTGAGAGCACAGATGCTCGAAAGGCAAGTCCACAAAAACAGAGACATACTAAACATAACCTTTGCCCCATGCCGACCTCTTAACTATAGCTTCGGGCTTAGTTGCTCAGCCATGTCTGACTCTTAGAAACCCCATGGACTGTAGCTCACCAGGCTCCCCTGACCGTGAGATTTTTCAGGCAAGCATACAGGTGTGGGTTGCCATTTCCTTTTCCAAACTATAACTTCAAAGTGCCCTACCTTCTTGTTTTTCAATTAAGTAACAAGTATCTTATAGAGAAAACACAGAAGCCTAAAACATGCGACTTTTTTGCATTCCCCCTCAAAGGGGCAAAATATATTATTGTATGAACAGCAGAAACTAGTTATAAAGAGAATAAGAATCAGCAACAGGCCAGAAACCAAAATTAGAACTGCTTAAACTTTTCAAACTTCCCCACGTTGGTGATTTTTCTAAATGTCTGGTGACTTCCCCTGGTGTCAGCAGCAGTAAGCAGTGACTTTTGAACAGAAAGCAGGGGCCGTGAGAGGCACATGCCCTCTGCAACCACGCTAGGCTGTGGACACGTAAGGTGAAGGGCGAGTCTGTGCCGAGCATTCCAGACAAACATCCCCAGCAAATCTCCGGGTCCTAAAGGAAGAGTACGAAAGAAGGGCAAAGCAAGCGGCCCGAGCATGTAAAGTCTCCCTGGGGACTTCCAAACAGTATGGTTCTTACCATTCCCCTTACCCTAGAAACTCAGCCCAGAATAAGCGAAGTTACTGTCAGGCAGTCTAAACCCAATCCTTTGCTGAAGAAAAAAGTACTCTGTCATCTGCTACCCTCTGCGTAGTTCCTTCTTACTAACTGAAGCCTAACTGTTGGACTGTTTTTGGATCTGAGGGCTTTTTTAACTCTCTGAAACGAGAACTGGCCTTTGATATGTCAAAGTAGAGCAAAATGAAGCCTTTATTTACAGCATGCCGTACTATTCCTAAATAGAGATTTCATTTAAAGAATAAAGTTCTATTTTTTTTCCCTATCAACGATGATCACGAATCAGAGTAACTGGGGACGACTTGCCAAAGGAGGTGGCTCAGCCCAGGTCTGGGAGAACGGGTCAAGGACACCTCCGCAGAGACGAGAGAGGCACCGGCGGGGGAAGCAGAGAGACGACGTGCGAAGCTTGGTCTGGGATATGCCAGGAAACCAAACTGCTTCGGTCTGAAAACACGAGGGAAGAACAGCGTGGAGAAATAAAGAAAAAGCCCTATCACTGCCAGGAAACCTCTGTCCTCCTACGGGGCACAGGCAGACATGCAGCGGCCAGGGGCAAGACAGGGAAAATTCCAGAACCAAGGACGAGGGGGGATCTGGGGAATGGAGATAGGAGGGTTCGGACACCAGGCCCACAGACACTCTGTGTTCATTCCCCAGGGCTGCAACAGCAAAGTCCCACAAACACGGCGGCTTACCATAACAGAAGGGTATTATGTCACAGTCCAGGAGGCCAGAAGTCCAAACGCCAAGTGTGGGCAGGGCCGTGCTCCCTCTGAACCTGGTAGGGGAGGATACTTCCTTGCCTCACGCTAGTTCCTGGCGGTTTGCTGGCACTCCTTAGCGTCCCCTGGCTTGTAGATGCCATCCCTCCAACCTGCTGTCTTCACACGGCGCTCTCCCCGTGTCTCTGTCCTTACACACATGCTTCTTATAAGGACCAGGGGGCCACCCTACTCCAGTGTGACTTCATCCTAACCCCTACATCTCCATGACCCTAGTTTCAAATGAAGTCACATTCTGAGGTCCTGGGAGTTGTACCTCAACATGTCTTTTTAGGGAGACACAACTCAACCTATAACACATCTCTTGATGCCCAGTCCCTACTCTGAGCCAGAGGGACTCTGATTCTCTGCATGCATGCTAAGCCACTCAGTCGTGTCTGACTCTCTGCAACCCTGTGGACTGTAGCCCACCAAGCTCCTCTGGCCATGGGAGTGGGTTGCCATGCCCTCCTCCAGGGGATCTTCCCGACCCAGAGTTCAAACCCGTGTCTCTTAGGTCTCCTGCACTGGCAGGATTCTTTACCCCTAGCATCACCGGGGAAGCCCTTCTGACATCCTAGACTCATTCAGAATATGTGGGTGTCATTTCAAATTAAAGAGAAAAAAAAAATAGCCTACAGTGATGAAAGTCAGAGTAGTGGTTTCATCGCAGGAGAGGAGCGGTGATCAGGAGAGAGGGTATCGTGCACTCCTGGAAGGCAGGTTATATTCCACCTCTTCACCTGGAGGCAGGTTACACAGGTGTGCTTCTCGGGAGGAAATGTATTGAGCCATATGTACATGGGCTTCCCTCATGGCTCAACAGGTAAAGAATCCACCTGCAATGCAGGAGACCTGGGTTCAAACCCTGGGTTTGGAAGATCCCCTGGAGAAGGAAACGGCTACCCACTCCAGTATTCTGGCCTGGAGAATTCCATGGACTGTATAGTCCACGGGGTCGCAAAGAGCTGGACACGACTGAGCGACCTTCACTTTCACTTCATATGTACATGGTTTGTATGCCCCTCTGCATGGATGATGAATTTCCTGTAAGAACTTTACTTTTAGAGAACCTGGTGCGGTCCAAGAAATAAAGGTGTTGACAGCCCAGGTGTAACTTCAGAAAGGAGCTTTTCCTGAGAGAAGCCCCAACCCAAGAGTCAGCCACTCAGCCTTGCTGGTTCAGACATTTGAGGGGTCCGTTTACCTGAGATGTTCAACTCCCAGGGGCTGGTGTATAAATGGAAATGCCCAAGTAACACACTTATAATGAGAAAAATATAAGGGCCAAGGAGTACATATATTTGAACTAAAAGATGGACAATTTCTAGAGGCAAATTTCTGGATGACTTAAAAAAAAAAAAAAAGTTGTTTGATAACCACAGACCCACAATAAGGGCACAGGCTTCCCAAAACAGTGCCAGAAATGAGCTACAACAGTTTTTGCTCTGCCCTGTTTTTCTAGCCTTCTTGTGGACCTCTGCCCCACACTCCATTTAATCACAGCCCACGTATATTTCAGTGTTTTTTCTTTCACATCTAATTCTCCTCCAGGAATTTTAAACTCATGGTTAGGGAGTTTTCCATCCTATTGCCTAATTTCTAAGCAAAAGAGATCAACACCAAAAGACAAGAGTTAAAATACACCGGACCCCACTCAGACTTGGTAGAAAATATATTTCTGCAGTAAAAATACGTAGGATTTCCTAGAATTAAATATAAGTCAGACAGTTAACATCAGATATTGCATAAGCGCAGTTGTAGAAGTGTCTGGTGATGGAAGCAAAATCTGATGCTGTAAAGAACAATATTTCATAGGAACCTGGAATTCCATGAATCAAAGTAAATTGGACATGGTCATTCAGGAGATGGCAAGAGCAAACATGGACATCTTAGGAAACAGTGAACTAAAATGGACAGGAATGGGGGAATTTAATTCAGAGGACCCTTATACCTACTACTGTGGGCAAGAATCCCACAGAAGAAATGGAGTAGCCCTCAGAATCAACAAAACAGTCTGAAATGCAATAGTTAGCTGCAACCTTAAAAACGACAGAATGATCTTGGTTTGTTTCCAAGGCAAACATCACAGCACTCCAAGTCTATACCCCAACCACTGATGCCAAAGAAGCTGAAGTTGATCAGTTCCATGAAAACCTAGAAGACCTTCTAGAACTAACACCAAAAAAAGATGTCCCTTTCATCACAGGGGACTGGAATGCAAAAGTAGGAAGTCAAGAGATACCTGGACTAATAGGCAAGTTTGGCCTTGGAGTACAAAATGAAGAAGGCAAAGGCCAACAGAATTCTACCAAGAGAACACACCTGTCATAGCAGACACCCTTTTTAAACAACACAAGAAACAATTTTACACATGAACATCACCAGATGGTCAATACCGAAATCAGACTGATTATATTCTTTGTAGTCAAAGATGGAGAAGCTCTATACAGGCAGCATAAACAAGACCTGGAGCTGACTGTGGCTCAAATCATCAGCTCCTCAGGTTAAAATTCAGGCTGGCAGTGAGCAAAGAGGAACTAAAGAGTATCTTGATGAGGATGAAGGAAGAGAGTGAAAAAGCCAGCTTAAATCTCAATATTAAAAAAACTAAGATCATGGCATCCAGTCCCATCACTTCATGGCAAATAGCAGGGGAAAAGGTGGAAGCTGTGACAGATTTCCTCTTCTTGGGCTCTAAACTCACTGGGGATGGTGACCACAGCCATGAAATTAGAAGACAATTGCTTCTTGGAAGGAAAGCTATGACAAACCTAGACAGTATGTTAAAAATCAGAGCCATCACTTCGCCAACAGAGGTCTGTATAGTCAAGGCTATGGTTTTTTTCCAGTAGTCATATACAGATGTGAGAGCTGGACCATAAAGAAGGCAGAGCACTGAAGAATTGATGCTTTCAAACTGTTGTGCTGAAGAAGTCTCTTGAGACTCCCTTGGACAGCAAGGAGATCAAACCAGTCAATCCTAAAGGAAATCAGTCCTGAATATTCACTGGAAGGACTGATGCTGAAGCTGAAGCTCCAATACTTTGGCCACCTGATGAGAAGAGCTGACTCACTGGAAAAGACCCTGATGCTGGGAAAGATTGAGGGCAGGAGGAGAAGAGGGTGACAGAGGATGAGATGGTTGGATTGCACCACCAATTCATTGGACATGAACTTGGGCAAACTCTGGGAGATGGTGACGGACTGGGAGGCCTGGAGTGCTGCAGCCCATGGGGTGGTGAAGAGTCAGACACAACTTGGTGACTGAACAACAACAATTGCATAAGCTCTGAATAACATATTGATGTGTTAAAAATTGAATGATGTCTTAAAAATGGGAGTGGGGAGGAGAAGAGGAGTAAGAAAGGGGAGCAGAGAGGAGGAAAGGAAGCCAAACTTTAACTGCAAAGGAACCAAATAAATATCAAATCTTAATCAAACTGTACATAAAAATTATTAAGCACATAATTATAGAAGAGGAAGCTGTGGCTTTCTTGAGTGTGAAATGTAATAGGAAGGTACTGGAAGTCTCAAGGCTATGAATTTATAATAGTCCTGTGGACTGTTTTCCTGGGATATCTCTGTCCTGTTGAAGCCCCTCACCACTCTCAAATTTCATATAGAAACCCAGGTTTCAGAAGTCTCAAATGTACTTCACATCTCTTTTTTCTTTTTTTTGGTTGTGCCATGTATGACTTGCAGGATCTCAGTTCCCCAACCAGGGACTGAACCTGGGCGACGGCAGTGAAAGCCTGGAATCCTAACCACTAGGCCACCAGGGAACTCCCTGACATTTCTTTCAAACACTTAGGTTATTAAAAATGAGAGATCAAATATCAAATATATATTATGTTAAATAATGTTCATCATTTTCTCATGGAATGTTTTCATCATCTTCTCATGAAAACAGCAAATGGAAGAAATGCATTCCATGCCACTTTAAAATCCAAGTCCAACTTTAAAAGCAACGAGCAGACTTTGACCATTATAAACTGTCTCTGTAGATCTACCATTCCAAGTGCATACATATTCTTATACGGAGATGTAAACATACAGGCCATAGGTCTGAGTCTCATTTAACTGATTGTAAAATCCAAATCCAACTTTAAAAGCAACGAGCAGACTTTGACCATTATAAACTGTCTCTGTAGATCTACCATTCCAAGTGCATACTTAGCCTTTTAGGGAGATGCAAATATACAGTCCATAGGTCTCTGGGTCTCATTTAACTGACTCCTACATCCTCTCCTGCATCATCTCCCAAAATGCTTGACTTTGACCATCATGTGCCAAACTTTCCACAATTCTCCATTCTACTCAACACTATCCCGTGCCTCAGTGCCTTTGATGACACTGTTCCTACAGCCTAGAATGTTCCCTCCTATCCTCTACCTTCCTGCCATAAATCGGAGGCAGCTAGTGGGATTCTGCTCTTCAAGAAAGTCTTCGTTCTCTACTTCTACCCGTGTTTAGATGAGGACAGAGAAGATTTTAAGAAAGAAAATACATGTAAAGTGTTTCAAGAACATATGTTTCAAGATATAACTATCATGTTTTTTAAACGACAGAAAAAGATGAACAGATGTTAATGTTTTTAATGCACATCTGAACACAGTAGTTTTTATCTCAACCCTAGTTTGTTCTGAAAAATCACAGTGCCATTCAATCAATAGATTTTCATCTCCCAACTCCACCTGAAGCATGCGTACATGCACACACACACACACACACACTGCATCCCTCCACTGTATGCCCATGGATCTCTATACTATAGTTAGTACTGTGCCTGGCACATGAAAAGTGTCCAAATATTTATTACTGTTCAATGAAAACTAAAGAATACAACAACATGAGTAGATAAATAGAGTCCAAAGTGAAGTCACAGGATGAGATGGTTGGATGGCATCACCGACCCAATGGACATGAGCTTGAGTAAACTAGGGAGTTGGTGATGGACAGGGAGGCCTCGCGTGCTGCAGTCCATGGGGTCGCAAAGAGTCAGACATGACTGAGCAACTGAACTGAACTGAAAGTGAAGTCAGGTTCTAATAGGACTCAGACTGGTTTTAAAAAAAAAAAAATTAGAGCCAGAGAAGGCCAAACAGAAAGACTTTCTGGAGAAAGTCAAATTTTAACTATCCAATGAACATGAGTTATGATAATAGCTATAATAAGAGTTATAATAATAATAATCTAACAATATCGATTAAATGTTAGGTATTTGGCAGGCCCTATACTGAACTGTTTGCATGTGTTTTCTTTTTTAATTATCATAACTGGGATGTGGGCATTATTTCAAGTTTAGAGATGAAGAAAGTGATCTTAACAGGAGTTAGGCATGTTCAGAGTCAGGCAGTTTATCAGCCGTGAAGCTGGAAAACGAACGCAGGTTATCGTCTAGCTTGAATGGGGGTGGGTGGGGAGTGGAGAGAAAGGCACTAGTTAAAAGGCCCTCACAACCTGCAGCACGGGGAGGCTTGCAGTGACTGCAGGGGCAAATGGGACAGTAAAAAGAAAATGAGCAGCAGGAGAGAGCAGAAAACTTCAAAGACCTGTGGGAGGAATTCTCTGGATTTTTGAGCAGAAAAAAATTTCTGTAATAAAAACCAAGCTTGAGGAATGTTATTATAAAAGGTGCACGGACAGGAATATTGGTGGTCATAGGTGGAGACTGTGGGTAGAAGCTTTGTAAGAAGAATATAATTGCATTATTTATGGTTAAAGCAGAGGAGGCCTACACACCAACTCTAAAAATAGAGGCAAGCTTTTCAGCTTTTTTGCAGTAGATGGGCCCATTTTGTCCTCCAAAAATATTCCAGGCCTGTAAAACATTTACAGATATTTCAATCATCAGAAATTATACATATCCCTTAACATCCTGCTTAAGAAAAAAATCCAATTACTTCTAATTTAATTGTAACACAGCTGGGATCAAACAAGAGTGATTAGCTAACTTACTCTGACATTTACTTGAGATATTAGCTTCAACTATCAAATGGATCTTGACAGCAGTATTCTTTATCTCACCAAAATCATTCACCAAAAAAAAGTCCTATAACTTGCGGAGTCTGTCCATTAAATAAAATTACGAATTAAATTACTTACTGTTGCTGAAAAGCAGTTAGAAATCCATCTGGAACCTGATCAACTCATTGCTCTTGTCTAAATCCAACAAGATAATCCATTTCTCCATTTTAAGCGCAGTTTATAACTTTATTATACTATAATAGTTACATATTACATGATCTAATCTTATATCAGCTTTATATTATCCATAAGAACAAATCAGAAAACAAACAAACAAACAAATCAGGGAATTTTTTTTTTAAAAACTGGTTTTTTTAATTCTTTGGCTCTGTGCTCAACATAGACTATGCGCATATTCCCTATCTTTGCCTCTTCTATCCCTTAAGACATGAAGGACTCTTATACACTAAAGGGTTGCACAGATTTTAATAAAAGCATTTCATTTTATAACACTTTGTACTGTATTATTTTATTTTAATAAAAGCAGCACCTTCTATGGTGCTGGCCTAAATATTTGCAATAGAATATTTCTTAAGAAGAAGACTCCTCTAAGCTATCAGAAACACTGGGCTGACAATGTCTCTGAGGACTAAAATCTTATTGGGGAGGGAGACTCCCCAATAAAATCAGCTCAAAGACAAGAAGACTGTTTATACTGTTTATATTATAGCAGCATGTCCTTGAGGAACAGGGATGGGAGGAATCTAAAAGGTAGAATCTTTAAAATATGTATACAGAATATCTCTATTAACCAGGAAGATGCCCTCTAAAGACATCCTTCTTTGTGAGAAACTTAGTCACTATGCGTTTCAGCAAGAGCCCACAACTGGGCCCTTCTCAGTTCTCTCCGCCAGGCAGGGACTCCCTCTCAGCTCTGGCCCTGATGAGAAGAGCTTTTTACCCCCAGGGCATTTGTTTGTGTCTCCAGCTAGGTTAAATGATATCTAACAGAAATCTAAGACATATCATAATAAGCAATGGAATTCAAGTGGTGCTTACTAAAGGGCATGAAATCATAGATGTGAGATGCTGGGCTGTTAAAGAGGGAAATGATTTTGTTATCTACTCTCTTGGCACACTTATTTCCTCACTAATGTAACTACAAACCCAACTCAAATTATCATAAATTATGAACCTGAAAATTTGTTGTTGTTCAGTCTCTAAGTTGCATCTGACTCTTTGCAACCCTGTGGACAATGGCAAGCCAGGCTCCCCTGTCCTTCACTACCTCCTGGAGGTGGTCAAATTCATGTTCATGGAGTCATTGATGCTATCTAACCATCTCTGAAAGTTTATTGTACATGAAAACAAATTTGAGAATAGTCATCTGATAATATTCACATACCAGTCTCTTACATGTCAGCCTAATAATTTTCAAAAAGAAAAAAAGGCTCCAAGCCAGAAAAGTTTTAATTTAGACAAATCCACAGGAATGAATGCACCCTTCACCTATCTTCTCCAATGGGTCAAGTTTTTGAGATGATACATTAATGATCCTAATAGTTACAAAGACGAAGCCTAACAGTTATAAAAATGTTACAGCTGAGCTAATATATTCACACTGTGAGTTAATCCATGGGCACGGATGGAGACGCCTGGCAAACATCTGTTCTATCTATAACGTTCTGACCACCACACCAGGTGGAGGACACAGGGGCAAACAAGATAAGACATCATTGCTGCCTGCTCAAACTGAAACATGTTCCAGATTTTACATCAGCACACCGGCCATAAAGAAACAGATACCAAAAGCTGAAAGATAACTGATATATATATATCAGTTCAGTATGTGAATTAATAAATGAGCAGGGCATCTGGCTAATCTCAAAAGTCATTTTCTCTCTAAGAGTATATCAAGTTTCCCCAGAGAGTTGGATACTGGAGATGACGAGCTATCTTGGAATCAAAGAATACCTGATAAAATGCCTCTGTTCATTTCTGATAAACCAGTGCCACTAGGAAGTACTGCCTTGGACATAAATTTTCATGACTTAAGTGCTACTCTAAGACTGAGAAGATTATCTATGAAGAACAATAGAAACAAAATTTCTAAGGCATAGTATAGTCCCATGGCACCAATTACAAGAGTTCATTTCCACTGAAACTGTAACTTCCTGCATAGCCTGGGGGGAAGGGGGCTGGCGTCAAGAAAAGGGAAGACTTTCCCATTATATAGAATATCCCCTCTTCGGACAATCATTGTCCTTTTGGTTGATGTCATCTGAAACTACATGGGAAAAATTAAGTTAATCATCTACTCAAATCAATCACACTCGCAAACGATACCAACTGTGATCGATTTGAGTAGATGATCAACTTAATTTTTCCCATCTAGTTTCAGATGCCACCAGCCAACCCAGAGACTTAGAGACAACTAGATATTCAGCCTAGAGAGAGGCTGAGCAATCAGAGCTAGTGGTGGAGAGTTTCAGGCTTGAGTGAGTACAAGGATTTATTTCAGTGAGTAAGAGGAACACTGTCCACAGTCCTCTGAGGACGGCTTCTCACTGTGGACATGCCTATGCCCTGGCCTAGAGCAAGGAAGGGGAAATCAGTGATGGCCAATCAACTGGGAAGAGAAAAATGTGAAGAATGAAAACGTGTGTGTGTGTGTGTGAGAGAGAGAGAGAGAGAGAGAGAGAGCAAGAAAAAGACCAAGAGGAAAGTCCATCGCCCACCAGGTAAAGACTGAATTTCTAAATCAACCTCCAGTGGCTTCTTATTCTAATTAAACCACAATTCAAACTCCTCCTTAAGACTTGAAGGTGTCTCATAAGCAGTCTTCTGCTTACTTCACTGACTTCCTCTCTTCTAGCTTGCCCTTTTGCACTCTTCACCATCTACAAGTTCTTCAAACATCCCCCATTCATTTATGCCTCAGGGCCTCTGCAGCTGCAGTTTCCTCTGTCTAGAATGCTCTTCACTTGACTGGCTTCTTCTCATCATTCCTATCTTTCTTCATACACCCACTCCTCATGGCAGCTCTCTGATTGCCCTAAACCAGCTTCCCTCACGTCCTGGCACACCCCCACAATGAACTGTCTTCATAACACTCATTCTATCTGAAAAGTGTTTTCCCATATATGTGTGTCTGATTTATTTATTCCATTTCCCACAGAAACATAAGCTCTGAAAGAGCAGAGAACAAGTTTTGTTCAATGCTACACACCCACCTAGAACATCTCCTGTACATGGTAGGGACGCAATAAATATTGGTTCAATCTCAAGTTCTACCATATAGATGACTGCAGAAAGTCACCCAAGAGCCACTGCAAAACCACTCTCTGCCCCTTTTTGTTGCCCCATCAAAGCACAGTGACCATGACCCACAACCACACCAATTCCAGACATGCCACGGGGGGTGAAAATAACATTGCTTCCCTTGGAGAAATCGCCAGCTTCCTTGCCATTTCCTCTCCTGGAGGCTTTATTCTCTCATCTCCCACAGATCTTTCCATCCCCAATCACATAAAAAGTAAGTCAATGTTTAAAGAATTCTTCAAAAACCAGCATTACTCTGTGCAACTGGAAGAAATGATGCCCCTAGCACACTGCATCTCAGGAATAAGGGGGAAGAAGAGAAATACAGGAGAAGAGACTCTTCACTCAGCTTTCTAGTGTTTATGATGAGAAAATCACCTAAAGGTTGGGTGCTTTCTCCTTTTCCCCAATGGTCCAGGAAGGTGAAAACCCTGGTCAGATGTAGAAGGTTGTGGTAGTAAGTGGTAAGCTGCCCATTCCTCCTGGGATGACCAAAAGATCTCCAAAAAGAAAAAAAGAAATATGGACACGGGGAAGAGACTGAGATCCTACTGCTCCTCACTCTCTTTTATCCTCATATCCTCACCCACAAAACATCATTGCTTCTTAGCCCAACCGCCTGTCTGGCAGCCAAGTTCCTGACCAATTTAGTCCCCATCGGGAGAAAAAAAAACCTGCTACCCCACTACAGTGAGAACTGTGCTTCTGACACCCTGACATGGAACCATAAATACAGCTTTCTACAAAAACAGTTATGTCCAATGCACACATCCTGTTCCATACATCAAGTGCACTCCAAATTAAACACTTTAATTCATCAGGGTTCAATTGGAAACTGTGGTGTATGCTGTTATCCGCTGTAGTTAGGATAAACAGGAGAGAGATTCGTTTCAACAGTGACAGTGAGGATGTAGCCCTGGGAAGATTTCTTCCAGGCAAAAGGAACTTCCCTGAAAATATATTCAGAATGAAAAGAACATTCAGAACATAAGCTATTGGCAATAACAGGGCCCTGTAAACCTGGCCAGACACAACCCACCCAAGGGGCATGTCAAAGATGAGGAGAAGATAGAAGATAACTGTTGAAAGGCTGAAACTAGCAAGAGGAAAGACAAAGTATCAGAGCCCCTGCTCAGGAAGCCAAGCCTGAGGGGTAATTAAGAAGGTGTGTCCAGATGGGAGAGGCGAATACAAGTGAGGGTGTGGAAGGCACTGGAGAAAGCCATGCAAATAGTGGAAGAACCTGTGAGGAACATCTGCTGCAGAGGCTTCCTGGGACCCCTGCAAGGCAGAAGTGAAGCGACCCTCCTGTGATCCAATCCAAGTCACTTAACCTTGGGCAGTCTCAAGTGTGTGGTTTTTTTTAAATTATAAAATAAGGTCAAGCATTCCTGTCTCCTAGGGTGGTTGTGAAGATTACATAAACTAGCACAGGTGAACTCACTGGGGATCATAGTGGGAACCACCTGAGTTTTCTGCTTTCCTCTCCTCCTTGATAAGCAATCCCTAGAATGCCCTTAGACAGGTCACAGGTCCCCAGTCTGAATGCAATTACAATGGAAAAAAGCCTATTGGTAATCTGCATGGTTAGCAGATGATGCTTATCAGTGAAACATGGGAAGCACAGCATTACTTCTCTCTCATAATATTCCATGTGACATGGAACACAGAAATATCTCCAACAGAAGCAAACAGCTGCCACTATTATTTAAAATGAGAAAACTTGAAAATTACAATTTTCACAAAAGACAGACTGATTTTTTTAAATGCTATGTCTCGTAAAGTCATTCTTCTGCCAACATTATTTCTATTCCTTTTGAGCTTCAAGGATTTGTATTGATTTGGGGCATGAGAACAAGTTGAGTATTTCCAACAAATCTACTGAAACAATCAAAACAGCAATCTCATTCTATTACACCATAATACGGAGACACGGTCCGACCTGAAACTGACAAACCAGAGAGGGATTCGGTGAAAACATTGCTCAAGAGAAGGCCTCCCCTCTCCCTCCACGATTAAGGAACGCTTCATGCCAGAACAGAAACACCGTTTCTAGAAAACCTCTCTTCTCATAAACCAAAGTTGCCATTATCTAAAGTGCTTCCGGGCCAATCAGCCTCATTCGGAGACGACAGACTAGATCATCTAACAGTGGCTCTATACAGATCTTACTAAAAGTCGCCGGCGAGACCAAAAGGAAAGGAAAACAAATCAATTTACAAATGTCAAATCATCATGCTTCAAATGTAAAATAGCCTGGCAACCTGACCAGATCTTCCCCAATATGTAACATCTCCATATAAGTCAAAAGATAATTTCTCAGCCGGCAGCCGGGACAGGAAGTTTTAACACTGGAAAGTCAAATATCAAAGCTAGCCTTGTAAAAGCAGCTATCAGAAACCACGAGACTAGCGTGAACATGGTGCCAGAGGGCTAGGAGCTTCTCGTAGACTCGCAGTTTCTTAACCATCTACCTAATTACAGTTCTCAGGTGGCGGGCCTCTTAAAGCACGTTTTACTTTTGGATTTAGAATCTGCGGCTTCTGTAGTTTCTGATACGTTGGCATTCAAGGTGTCTTTTTCATCACCACTCCCAAGCACCGTTTTTAAACAGCAACCCCACCCTCAACCTGGTCCCCAACCTCTCTCCCCGCCCTTCGACTGAAGACCTGCCCCTCCTCCCCGCCCCCCCAAAAAAGGTGCTTTGGGTTTGTTTTTAGTTTCTGAAAACCCGCCTTTCATAGATTCTCTTTCAAGCCCAAATAACAGCACACAAGGGGCTGAGATCGCCAGGGAGCTCGGTAGCATTCGGCCTCAAAAACCACAAGTTTCTTCTCCCCTTTCCCCCAAACTAACGGCAGGCCAAGTCCCTGCAATTTTCTCGCTGCCGCACTTTGCGCCAAATCGCCTCGGAGCTGGTTTCTTTAGGTCTAGTTCCACTGTGGCCGCCGGAAGAAGGGTTTTCTCGTAAATTTTTTCTAAGGTGAAACGAGAGAACCTTCCAGACCTCTCGCCCCCGCTCGCGTACATCCCCTTTTACAAGGAAACAATAGTGAGGAACCCGTCACCCCCCCGGCCGCCCCTACCCGGGGAGCACCCGGGTCCGCGCGCCCCCCACTGCCTGACCCCGGGGCGCGGGGCAAGCGCACGCAGGCTCCTGGGGGTGGGAGGGTGCCTGGAGGCGCGCCCCCCGGCCCCTGATCCTCAGTCTCAGAGGCAAAACCCGCGGATCTCCCCGCACCCCCAACCTCCCTCCCCCGGGCGCTGCCAACCCTCAGCGAAGCGGGCCGGGGAGAGTTACCCGCCGAGGCCCAGGCGCGAAGACCGCAGGAGCGCGCGGGGCTCCGGGGCCGGGAGCTCGCCCGCAGCCGCTCGCTCCAGCCGGGTGCTGCCTCTCCCGCGGAGCCCGCAGCATCGAGCCGGCGGAAACCGGAGGACGGTGGCGCGGATCTGCGGCGGCACGGGAAGGAGGCAGTCTCCCCGGACCCGGCGGGGGACCGGCCAGGGCGCGCCGGCGCCGCCCGGGGTCCGAGGCGCCCGGCGGCGCGTGCGCTGCCCACCGCGCCCGGGGCCGGATCCTCGGCGACTGCGCCGAGCGCCTCCGGAGCCGCGGGGAAGCTCCTCCCGCGGCAGCGGCTGCGGCCGCCCCCGAGTACGCGGAGGAAGGTGCGGGGCAGTGAGAGAGCCGCTGGGGCCTCGCGGCCCCGGGCAGGCGAGGCTGGAGCGCAGCCGGGCCCCTACCTTTCCTGCTGGCGGGACTCCAGCCGCGCGCCCTCCCCGGGCGTCCCGGACAGGAAAAATCACCGGGGGAGGGCCCGGGGAAAGCGGCGGGTGGCTTTGGACGAGGCTGGAGGATCAGGTTCCACAGCCAAGGAGACACTCCCTTCCCGCCCCGGTTTTTTTGGAAAGCTGCAGAGGCGAAAGAGAGGGGCGGCTAGGGAGCTGCCTCCTCCCCCGGGGCTGGCAGGCGGCAGAAGTAAACACTTTTTGCTTGGCTCGGCGGGCACTTCTGTGACACGAGGCGGGGCAGGCGGTTTGGTCCCCAGCAGAAAGGGCGGGGGTGTCCAGAGAGACCAGAATTGCTGGGCTCTGCCCTTCAAGGACAAATGTGTTAATGCTTTTTCTCTTTTGGAGGAAACGATACGTTAGGGGGAAGGAAGATGAGATGTGTAGTTTCTTGTTAAAATAGGGCTGCCTTGAGAAAAGCGTATACTATAGTGATGATACTTGGACAGCTGTGTTTTTTAAATGTCAGTGTTTGTGAAATAAATCATATGCCATCAAATGATCCCTGGGAGAAGAGCCACAGACTTGGGTGCAGTTCAGAGTGAGTAACGTGTCAGGCAACTGAAACAAAGTCCCTTGTGATGGAACTTCTGGTGTTGCTGTTAATTTTAACAACGGCCCTAGGAGGCAGCACTCGTTATTTTCCCAATTTTATCAAAGAATCGGACACGACTGAGCGCACACACACAGTCAAAAAACCCAGAGAGTTCAGGAAGTCCCCAATCTTACCGTTTCTACAAATTGCTTCTGTAGTAACCCACACAGATTTTGTAACTATAAAGGTGGTACCTCAGACATCTGAGCGGTAGTGGTGGATTAGTTCCTAAGCTGTGTCTGACTCTTTGAGACTCCATGGATTGTAGGCTCCTCTGTCCATGGAATTTCCAGGCAAGAATACTGAAGTGGGTTACTATACTGAAGATCCCCAGGGGGTCTTCCCCACCTCGCCCAGGAAATGAACCTGGGCCTCCTGCATTTCAGGTGGCCTTCTGCATTGCAGGCAAGTTCTCTACCGACTGAACCACAGGAAGAGGGTATTTGTCCAACTGGGCCCATTTTTCTTGAAGTTACTTTGCTCTTTTAGGTTCTCCTGAGTTTATTACCCTTCTTGTGTTCATCATCTTCAGAATTAAAGCAGTGATTTTACCTCCCACTCTCTAGCTTTCCTAGGAATTTTTTTTTTTTTAATGTGGACCATTTTTTGTCAGTCTCTATGGAATTTGTTACAATATTGCTTCTATTTTATGTTTGGTATTTTGTCCCCAGGGCATGTGAGACCTTAACTCCCTGACCAGGCACTGGAACGTGAAGTCTTAACCAATGGACTGCCAGAGAAGTCTCTTTCCTAGGATTCTTGAATCTGCAAAGTCATGTGCTAAGGGAAGAGGCAGTCCACTATTCTTGGGTGACATTTGTGCTTCTTCATAGTCAGTAGTGGCCAAGAAGACGCTATTCACCATAACCAAGTTCAAATTCCACTTCCTCCTCTGGCCTGTGTGACCTTGAACAACTGACTTAACCTCAATGTGCTTCCTTTTGATCACCTGTAAATTGAGAGAGTACAACCTCTCTTCTGGGGTTGTGATGAGGATTAAAATAGATGATGAAGTAGAGAGTTCTTGGCACAATGCTTATCACAAAAAAACATCAATCAGGAAGTACAGATATTAACTACCAGTTCTTTCCTACCATGAGTCAACTACCCTTCATGTATCATGTCTGTTCCTCCCATTCATCCTGCAAACCAGAATAATCTCATCCCAGAAATGATGAAACAGAGTCAAGAGGTTACATAATATGCCCAAGATCATACCTACCTATTTTGGAGCTGTGATTTGAATCAAAGTACCTAGAGCTAAAATAATTTTTTTTCCAGAATGCCTTATCTGTTATGTAACTATGCGGGCAGGTGCTTTTGACATGTCAAAGATTTTTTTTTAATGCAGAATACATTATTTCTTGGGCACATGATTGCAGCTATGTAAAATTTTTGAATTCTTGTGGAAGGTTGTAAAGAATTAAGCAAGGTAAATTTGTAGCATTCTCTGGGCTACAATGTTTTCACAGTGTAAAGATAATGAACTCAACCTTTGTGTAGAAGATTTATTCTATTAAAATGAGGGGGTGGGGAAGGGCCAGGAAATAAGAGAACTATTGGGACATGCAGGGTCTTTTAAAGGTCCTTGAAATCATAATATTTAGGCAGTGTACATATAGGGTTGGCCCAGTTTGCTAGGTTTGTTTTTTGCTTATAGATGGTGCGATCTCTTTGAATTAAAATGACATTGTTTGATGGGATGTGTCCCAGGGTATCCAGGGACCGGTGAAAGCCAGGTTCCCCACACCACCCTGGAGTGCCATTTAGTATGCTGGAGAATCACAGTCTAAAGTTCAAGAAAGTAGTATTTCTTCCTGACCCCAGTATATGACCTGCCTTCCAAATTCTCACACCCTAGCCAAAGCACAGGCTTTCTTGGCATGATTGACGTAGGACTATCTACTCTACGCAGAAGAGACCTACTTGTAGGGGCATGCTCTCAGCAGGTCACATCAGAGCATGGTAGATGAACCTCAGGACTGCAGATACAAAGTCACAAGAGACCTCTTTCACACAATATCCTCTTTTAAGTTTATGGGGGGTGGGGGGGTGGGAATGTTTTCTTTAACATTCTCAATATGCCAGCAAATTTGGAAAACTCAGTAGGGTCACAGAACTGGAAAAGTTCAGTTTTCATTCCAATCCCAAAGAAAGGCAATGCCAAAGAATTCTAAAACTACCACATAGTTGCAAAAATAAATAAATAAATAAAACTACCACATAGTTGCACTCATCTCACATGCTACCAAAGTAATGCTCAAAATTCTCCAAGCCAGGCTTCAATAGTACGTGAACCGTGAACTTCCAAATCAAGCTGGATTTAGAAAAGGCAAAGGAACCAGAGATCAAATTGCCAACATCCATTGGATCATCAAAAAAGCAAGAGAGTTTCAGAAAACCATCTATTTCTGCTTTATTGACTATGCCAAAGCATTTGACTATGTGGATCACAATAAACTGGAAAATTCTGAAAGAAATGAGAATACCAGACCACCTGATCTGCTTCCTGAGAAACCTGTATGCAGGTCAGGAAGCAACAGTTAGAACTGGACATGGAACAACAGACTGGTTCCAAATAGGGAAAGGAGTATGTCAAGGCTGTATATTGTCACCCTGCTTATTTAACTTATATGCAGAGTACATCATGAGAAATGACGGGCTGGATGAAAGCACAAGCTGGAATCAAGATTGCTGGGAGAAATATCAATAACCTCAGATATGCAGATGACACCACCCTTATGGCAGAAAGTGAAGAAAAACTAAAGAGCTTCTTGATGAAAGTGAAAGAGGAGAGTGAAAAAGTTGGCTTAAACTGAACATTCAGAAAACTAAGATCATGGCATCCGGTCCCATCACTTCATGGCAAATAGATGGGGACACAGTGGAAACAGGGATAGACTTTATTTTTTGGTCTCCAAAATCATTGCAGATGGTGACTGCAGCCATGAAATTAAAAGACGCTTGCTCCTTGGAAGAAAAGTTATGACCAACCAAAATAGCATATTAAAAAGCAGAGACATTACTTTGCTAACAAAGGTCCATCTAGTCAGAGCTATGGTTTTTCCAGTGGTCATGTATGGATGTGAAGGTTGGACTATAAGGAAAGCTGAGCGCCGAAGAATTGATGCTTTTGAACTGTGGTGTTGGAGAAGACTCTTGAGAGTCCCTTGGACTGCAAGGAGATCCAGCTGGTCTATCCTAAAGGGGATCAGTCCTGGGGAGTTGGTGATGGACAGAGAGGCCTGGTGTGCTGCAATCCATGGGGTTGCAGAGAGTAGGACACAACTGAGCGACTGAACTGAACTGAGCTGAACTGAACGTTCTCAAGGCTTGCAGGATTCAGTTTTAAACAGTACCTGGCTGGAGACTGAACTTGACCAACATACAGTCCTTCCTCCAACTCTAGGTAGAGATCCTGCCAGCTCTGTCTTCTGATTATCTTGTGGTTTTATCTCCTACGAGCAATTGTTTGTCACAGTGGCAAAAAATCCGCCTACCAGTGCGGGAGATGTAAGAGACACAGGTTCCACCCCTGGATTGCGAAGATCCCCTGGAGCAGGTAATGGCACCCTACTCCAGTATTCTTGCCTGGAGACTTCGGTGGACAGAGGAGCCTGGTGGACTACAGTCTATGGGGACTCAAAGAGTCAGAGCTGACCAAGTGACTGAGCGCAGGGAACTAAGACCTATCACACTGCCTGGTGCAGCCAAAAAGATAAAAAATTCAAGGGTATGTGGATCTCAAAAACCATAAACCAGTGTGTAAGGAATGTAAATCTTAACTTAGAGCTATGACTCTGCCAGCAATGTAGAAAACGGCAGTCAGTACTCTCAAGCAGACCCCTGACTTCTCCAACATCTCCATTCCAGAGCAGGGTATCAGCTACATGTTTGCATACATAAATAAGCAGTGTATTGTTTTCCCCAGAATTGCGAGTGCATGAAAAAGGAATTCAAGTCTACCAGGAAGCTTATTTGCCACTTCATAAATGATAGTGTCTCCTGATTGTGCTAGTCCTGTCAAGGTTTCAGAGGTCTTAGTGGCCCAGTAGTTATCAGGGACTGCATTTACTCTCCTTCCACAAGCTAGCAGAGGTGGGTGGAACTGGGGCTCAAAGTGTCCTAAGCACAGGAGCATGTCAGTATCTACATGATGGGAGGCAAAATTAAGACAGCTGATGGAAAATGATTGCAATATTATTAAAAATGGTTAATATCCAGAATAAATTAAGAATTCCTATGGATCAATAAAAAGGACAACCCATTTGAAAATAGAACACAGGATATCATCAAGCAATTCACTGAAGAGATACAAATTATCCAAAAACATGCAAAAATTTTAGTGTCTTTTTTTATAATAACACTATGTGAGAGAATCTAGATAGTAGTGAGAAATCAGATAAGCTAAAAAAAAAAAAAAGGGGGGGGGGGGTGGCAGTGAGAGAGTTAATGAGAGCTCCGCTAGCTATCCAGTGGTTAAGAATCTTCCTGCCAGTGCAGGGGACATGGGTTTCACAACCATGGAGCCCAGATGCTGTAACTACTGGGACTCAACTGCTCCAGAGTCCGTGCTCCATGACAAGAGAAGCCACCACGAGGAGACGCCCAAACACCGCAACAAAGACCCAGCACGGCCAAAAATAAAATAAGCAAATCTTTTTTTCTTTTTTAAGTGAGTTAATGAGTTTCTGGCAAAGGTGGCAAGGAATCTATTCAAATAAGTGTAAAGAACTACTTCCTTTTTAGAGGGCAATTTGGTGGTTGCTATCAGATCAGGAAAGGAATATGTCAGGCTGTGTCACCCTGCTTATTTAACTTATATGCAGAGTACATCATGAGAGATGCTGGGATGGATGAAGCACAAGCTGGAATCAAGCTTGCAGGAGAAATATCAATAACCTCAGAAATGCAGATGACGTCACCCTTATGGCAGAAAGCAAAGAAGAACTAAAGAGCCCCTTGATGAAAATGAAAGAGGAGAGTGAAAAAGTTGGCTTAAACTCAACATTCAGAAAACTAAGATCATGGCATCTGGTCCTATCACTTCATGGCAAATAGATGGGGAACAATGGAAACTGTGAGAGACTTTATTTTGGGGGGCTCCAAAATCACTGCAGATGGTGACTGCAACCATGAAATTAAAAGACGCTTGCTCCTTGGAATAAAAGCTATGACCAACTTAGAGAGCTTATTAAAAAGCAGAGACATTACTTTGCCAACAAAGGTCCATCTAGTCAAAGCTATGGTTTTTCCAGTAGTCATATATGGATGTGAGTGTTGGACTATAAAGAAAGCTGAGCTCCAAAAAATCGATGCTTTTGAACTGTGGTGTTGGAGAAGACTCTTTAGAGCCCCTTGGACTGCAAAGAGATCCAACCAGTCCATCCTAAAGGAAATCAGTCCTGAATATTCATTGGAAGAACTGATGCTGAAGCTGAAACTCCAATACTTTGGTCACCTGATGCAAAGAACTGACTCATTTGAAAAGACCCTGGTGCTGGGAAAGACTGAAGGCGGGAGAAGGGGACGGCAGAGGATGGGATGGTTGGATGGTATCATGGACATGAGTTTGAATAACCTCTGGGAGTTGGTGATGCATAGGGAGGCCTGGTGTGCTGCAGTCCATAGACTCGCAAAGAGTCGGACAGGACTGAACGACTGAACTAAACTGATCAGATGTAAAAGGTTGTTTGGAATTTGAATTTCAAAACCCTCATTAAAGTTCCTTGACTTTTCTCCCTGGGAGACAGTTCTGGTTTCAAGCCAAGTGATTTAGGAATGAGGATCAGAAGAGAAAGGACCTGAGATCTCTCAACCAACTCCCAGTTACCCCATCAATGAAGAGGGTGCCTTCCTGTTTGCTGGGTAGCTCCCTTCACAGCACCCCCTGGTGGTAGGACAGCCCCTCCCCCAAGATAGTAGGACACCGCCCGGAGTTGTATGGGGGTATTGCCCAAAGCTGCTTTATCTTGGAGTAGCTTGCTCAGAGCTCTTGCTCAATTCTGAGAAGCATTCAATGCCTGGGCCACTGTCCTAGCAGATATGCCCCCTCCCCATCCGTCTATGAAGATGCTCTGCTAATTTTCAGTCCTGTGACTGATAATTCAAGCAAAATATACAGGTCACTTCACTCAGAGCGCTCAGCCCACTGATGATAAAAATGATGACATTTTTATCTGACACCTTTCTCTCATAACTGGTTTACAGAGCTGAACTTTTTCTACTTCATTTCCTGGGAGTGTTGCTATAGGCTGATGCTGCTGCTAAGTCGCTTCAATCGGGTCCGACTCTGTGTGACCCCATGGACGGCAGCCCACCAGGCTCCCCCGTCCCTGGGATTCTCCAGGCAAGAGCATTGGAGTGGGTTGCCATTTCCTTCTCCAATGCATGAAAGTGAGAAGTGAAAGTGAAGTTGCTCAGTCGTGTCTGACTCTTCGCAACCCCATGGGCAAGAGTACTGGAGTGGGTTGCCATTGCCTCCTCCATTGCTATAGGATGGATCCCTAAAAGTGGAATTGCTGGGCAAAGTGTACAATAAACCTACACTCAACCTTGGGCTATATTAACTATATTTTTATGTTCAAAAATTTATGCTTAGAAGAAAATATTTTCCATAGCACTCCTGAAGCAGAGTGCAAGGTGGAGTCATTACAGTGGGCCATGAGTGGCACAAGGCTTCTCTGTGTTTCCCAAACTCCAGTCTGCTGTAAATGCATGTTCATTTCAAATCAGCAGCTGCATGCTTTGGGACTCCATCCTGCAGAAATGATTACATAGGAACACAAAAATATGTATGGGGTTGGTCACAGGAGCATTGCTTGTAATGTTTAAAAACAGGAAAATAATAGAAAGAATAGAAAGCGATTAATTAGATTATGGTAGTATATCCTGGGCTTCTCTGATAGCTCAGTTGGTAAAGAATCTGCGGGCAATGCAGGAGACCCTAGTTTGATTCCTGGGTTGGGAAGAGCCACTGGAGAAGGGATAGGCTACCCACCCCAATATTCTTGGGCTTCCCTGGTGGTTCAGTTGGTAAAGAATTTGCCTGCAATGTGGGAGACCTGGATTCGATCCCTGGGTTGGGGAGATACCCTGGAGAAGGGAACAGCTATCCACTCCAGTATTCTGGCCTGGAAAAATGAGTGCAACTGTTGCTAAGCTATTAGAAATCTGCATATACATACACTAATATGATGACAGCTATTATATTGGCTTAGGAAGTCCTACATTCATAAAACACATATGGTGCCATTCATTTATATCAAGCAGAAAAAAATAAAGGATCACTGATGTGTGTGTATATATTTGTAAGTACGTAAGAAAAAGTCCTAAAGACTGCACAACAAAATGCTAACAGATTTCTTCTAGAATTACAGGGGCAGAGAAAGGAAGGGAAGGAGGATTTTTTGCTGTATGCTCTAAACGTTTCTAACTTGTGGTATTTATAATGTATATGAGTAATGTTTGTAATTTTTAAAAAGACACTAACAGAATTATTTGTTGGTGTTTGGGAAAGAGAGTAAAAAAATGTCGAATAAAAATGCATCTGTGTTTAGGTGCAAATTTGAACCCTTTAACTTGGTGATTCCTTCCCTGTGTGCTCCTTATTCTATACAATGTTTCTCCAATCAATAGAGACCAGATAAAAATATCAGATGAAAACAAAAACAAAACCCTTAAGTCCACGTTGAAAAAACAAGAGGAAAATCTATGTGAATCTTGTTTTCATTTTAAAGTGGGAAAAACTAGGCATGAAGGAAGCTTGAAGAAAAAGGTTAATACATTTGACTTCACAAAAATGTAGTTTCTAAAGACAAAATACACCAAAAAATAAAAAGACAAGCTGGAAAAAATACTTGCAGCACTTATCAAATGGGTACTCTTCTTCTTATGCCAAGAGCTCTTAGGAGGCAAAAAAAAAAAATCAAGACTTTAGTAGAAAAATAGGCAAGCTACATGGAAAAAACAGCACTCTGAGGAGAAAAATAAACATTACTTAATTAAACAAATATGTATGCCTACTTTGTGCCAGATACCATTCTAAACAGGTATATATTAATAGCAGTGAAGGAAACAGACAATAATTTCTGCCCCTTTGAGTCTTACATTCTAGTAAATTTGAAAAGAGTTTTGACTTCACTAATCAAATTTAAAGTTATGTATCATTTGCACTTATTGGTGAAAATCATGATTATTAAAACTTAGTGTGAAGATAATTTCTCGTGCTTTTGGTGCAAATGCAAACTGGTGAGGTTTTTCCAAAGGATATTTTAGTAAAGTCAATTATAATTTTAAACATGTATACTTAGTAAAGTATGTTGAATATATACTTTATGTATACATTGTATACTCTATATATACAATGTATACTTTATTGTAGAAGTTCCACTGATAGAAACTTCTGTTGTAAATACCTTACATAATTATGCAAAGTTGTGTTTAAGAATTGCCATTCAAATATTGCTTATTAATGGCAGCCCACTCCAGTACTCTTGCCTGGAAAATCCCATGGACAGAGGAGCCTGGTAGGCTACAGTCCATGGGGTCGCAAAGAGTTGGACACAACTGAGCGACTTCACTTTCTTCTTTCTTATTGCTTATTAAATATAGTGAAGAGATACCAGAACAACTCAAACAGCCATTGGTAAGGGATTGGAGTTGTAGGGATCACATATACAAGAGATTTCTGTATATTCAGTAAAACCATGAGCTAGTCCTGCATCTAATGACTTGGAATAATGTCCAAGATATTGCTACATTTAAACAGCAAGTTGCTAAACAGGTTGCCTAGTAGGATCCTGTTATTGTGAGATGTAAAAAAAAAAAAAGTAATAGAAATAATGATGATTATAATAAAGCTTATGTAAGAACACTAACAGAAGGTGTCAAAGGGGATATACACCAGCCGTGGACATGAGCCACGTCTGGAGGATGTATTCATGGAGGACTTTTCTTTCTAAATTATAAATTTCTGAATGTTTGGTTTTCACAATAAGCATCTATTTATCTGTAACCAAAATTTCAAAACATTTTATGTTTTAGGATTTTTTACATGCAGTAGAAACTTGCTTAGAAGCATATCAAAATACTCGGAATACTTGACCCTCCTCCAGGGGTTACTCTGAGAAGTGATGATAAAAACTCTGTTGTAAAGGATGATTGTACACCATTTTAATCAGAACCCTGATAGTGACAGTGTTTTGGGGTTTCTATTATTCTCAATTTTTGAATTAAAAGGGACTCAGCTAGTGGAAGTGATGGAGTTCCACCAAAGCTATTCCACCAAAATCCTAAAAGATGATGCTATTAAAGTGCTGCACTCAATATGTTAGCAAATTTGGAAAACCCAGCAGTGGCCACAGGACTGGAGAAGATCAATCTTCATCCCAATTCCCAAGAAGGACAGGACTATAGAATGTTCAAACTACCAGACTGTTGTACTCACTTCCCCTGCTAGTAAGGTTATGCTCAAAATCCTTTAAGCTAGGCTTCAGCAGTACTTGAATCAAGAACTTCCACATATACAAACTGGGTTTAGAAAAGGCAGAGGAACCAGAGATTAAATTGCCAACATTTGCTGGATCATTAAGAGAGCAAGGGAATTCCAGGAAACATCTGCTTTCTGTTTCATTGACTATGCTAAAGCCTTTGACTGTGTGAATCATAACAAACTGTGGAAAACTCTTAAAGAGATGGGACAATCAGATCATCTTACCTGTTTCCTGAGAAACCTGTTTGCGGCTCAAGAAGCAACAGTTAGAACCTTACATGAAACAATTTACTGGTTCAAGACTGAGAAAGCAGTGAGTCAAGGCTGTTTATTGTCACCCTGCTTATTTAACTTATATGCAGAGCACATCATGCAAAATGCCAGGCTGGATGAGTTACAAGCTGGAACCAAGACTGCCAGGAGAAATATCTCAGATATGCAGATGATATCACTTTAATGGCAGAAAGCAAAGAGGATCTAAAGAGCCTCTTGATGAAGGTGAAAAGGAGAGTGGAAAAGCTGGCTTAAAACTCAATATTAAAAAAACTAAGATCACAGCATCTAGTCCCATCACATACTGGCAAATAGAAGGGAGAAAGGTGGAAGCAGTGACAGATTTCCTCTCTTTGGGCTCTAAAATCACTGCAGATGGTGACCATAATCATGAAATTAAAAGATGATTGCTTCTTGGAAGGAAAACTATGACAAACGTAGTTTTGTCATAGAGAATTAAAAATAAAGGATTAAAAATAAAAGACATCACTTTGCCAACAAAGGTCCATCTAGTTAAAACTATGGTTTTCCCAGTGATCATGTATGGATGTGAGAGCTGGACCATAACGAAGGCAGAACATGGAAGAATTGATGCTTTTGAACTTTGGTGTTGGAGAAGACTCTTGAGAGTCACTTGGACTGCAAGGAGATCACACCAGTCAATTCTGATGCTGGGAAAGATTGAGGGCATGAAGAGGAGGGGTGGCAGAGGATGAGATGGTTTAGATGGTATCCCTGACTCAGTGGACATGAGTTTGAGCAAATCCCGGGAGAAAGTGAAGGACAGGGAAGCCTGGCATACTGCAGTTCATGGGGTTTGCAAAGAGTTGGACATGGCAGCAAGTGAACAATCAGGGTTTCATTGATTTATTCATTTATAGGTTTATTGAGAACCTACTGTATGCCCAGCACGACGGCAGTTGAGGCATTAAACATACAGAATCCTAGACACTGGAGTTCCTGCCTTGAGAAGTGATATGAGGGAAATAGGCTCATAAGTTTCAGACTACAAACACTTTCTGAGATTCTGTGTCATACATTGGCTAAGTTCAAAGAACACAGTGGTGAATGGACAAAGTTCCCAACTTGATGATGATTGCAAATGAGCAGACATGTAGACTAACACTGCTTATCAGGGTATTGTAACTGCTGGACATAAACAGCCTGGTGGAAACAACTTCCTGGGAGAACTTGGAAAGATAACTTTGGAAATTTGCTTTATGCAAAAAATAATCTTCCTGGTCTATTTTTTCCTAAAGATTTTTCTTTTCTAGTGTTTGCTTAAAATGACATGCACATACTTAGAATTTGCCAGAAGACAATCTTACCCAAGTTTCTTAGCCACTGAAATATGAATGGCTTTTCCTAAAAGAGCTTTAGAATTCTTACACTCTGACCCCAGTCACCTAACATAGCTCAATAGCCTAATTATTGCTCCAGATTGTCACCCCCACCTCAGGGTTTCTAATTCTGTGGGACTAGAGTGTGGCCTGAGAATTTTTATTTCTAATAGGTTTCCAGAAGTAGCTGATGCCACTTCAAAAACGGTTTAGGGAATTAAATATACCGACTTCCCAAGTTAAAGACTTTATTAAAGGGCTGTGAGACAGATGATATCTCTGATTCATAGGAGGAATAACAAGGTTCTTTAAAAAACACAAATGTAGATATGTAGGCAAGACACAGTAATAAATATTTTCATTTCAGTTCAGTCGCTCAGTCGTGTCCGACTCTTTGCAACCCCATGGACCGCGGCACAGCAGGCCTCCCTGTCCATCACCAACTACTGGAGTTTACCCAAACTCATGTCCGTTGAGTCAGTGATGCCATCCAATAAATATTTTATATCCTATTTAATAAATGAAAGGATCTATTAACTTGAGGTCAGAAATTTCCTTCTATCACTGATTGTCAGGATTCGAAATACTTTAAAGGTGCTTTATTGAGGTTTAACTTCACATAAATTTTCTTTTTCTCTCCCATACACAGATGTTTTAGAAATTTAGATTAAAAACAATTTCTAACTACATTCGAATGCGTAATGTTAGATTTTGTGATGAGAACACAGTCCCAAGGCTGTGGGGGAATTTGTTTTTTCTTGTGAATGGGCCTCTTGGGAAACAAACTTCTAAGGGAGCAGCATCAATGAGTGCAAACAACAGGCATAGGATGGTGGTGACCATCCAGAAGGTTTGAGCAACATAAGGGGGACAGATGCCAATTAAGAGCCTCTAAAAAATGAGAAGAGAGAATCTGTATTTGTAGATTAATCTGTCTGTAGTCTGAAAACTCAACGTGCCTAACATTAAGAGGGCTGGATGACTGCTAGCTGTCATAAGTGAGTGACTTTAGTCATGTCTGACTCTTCGCTACCCCATGGACTGTAAGCACAGTATTCACAGTTTCTGGGGATCAGAATATAGACAATTTTGGGAGGGAGCATTATCTGGCTTCCCACATGTGCCACTTATTTTGTTCTGGTCAAAAACCACTTGGAGCAGTGTTTTCAATACCCGGCATCACATAATGAGTGATATTCTACAGAAGAGAAAAATCATCAATCATTCATTTAGCAAACATTTGTAAAGTGTTCACTACGTTCCAGGCACTTGGTGAGAAGAGCTCTGGAAATAACAGCATAGGAGGTTGTAGAGTCTAATGCTCATGAGCCAGGACCCTGGAGTCTAACCATCTGGTTTTGAATCCGGGTCTCACCGTTTATATACTGTGTGACCTCACAAATGACTTAACCTCTCTGTGTCTCAGCGTTGTCACTTATGAAACTGAAGTAAAACTTTAACTGTCCCATAGGGTTCCTGTGAAGGCTACGTGAGACTCTCGATGAAGCCTCTGGCATAACGACTGCATGTTGAGTTCCGTGTATGTCGGTACTGAGGAAGCATGAGTGGACAACAGCAGAGTAGGGGGTGCAGAATGACCACAAGGAATTCGAAAAGGCTTTCTGGAGATAGGTCTTGAAAGTTGAGTTTCTGCTAGTTCATCCTAGTTCATCAGCGAGAAATGCAGAATATGTAGTGAGAAGACATAGTGAAGGGTTTGGAAACCACAAGGACTGGCTGAGCAGATTGAGGGATTTACGCTTAGTAGCTTTAGGAATAGGGATCAGAGTCACATGAGTGCTGCATTTAAATCCTCTTGCAGATAAAGCAACAGAAAGAAATTACTTATTTTACTTCTATCCAGCAAAATAGCCAAGCCAAAGTGAAAATGACAAAAGCAACGTTCATCTCAGTATTTGAAAGAACTTGTGAATAATAACGATTCCTTTTTGTAATGGGGTGGGAGAAAGTGAAAGGAGCTCAGTTGTGTCCCACTCTGTAACCGCATGGAATGCTCCAGGCCAGAATACTGGAGTGGGTAGCCGTTCCCTTCTCCAGGGCATCCTCCCAACCCAGGAATCAAATTGGGGTCTCCTGCGTTGCAGGCGGATTCTTTACCAACTGAGCTATCAGAGAGAAGCTGATATAAATGGTGGGAGAGGGAGTGATACAAACCCTCCTGTGCCCCACTGACTGTCAGACACACTGCCTTCTTGATGGAATGGTTGGTCTTAAATCCATTTCCCCCTGCTCTCTTGTCAATAGAAACCCAAGTATTTTGAGAACTCAATGGGCCATAAACTTTAAGGGACATTGGGCTTTTTCCAGCCCCAAGGGTTGTAAATCAGGATTGGCTTGAACCAACCATGGTAACCACCATGGTTGAGGAGGTCAAGAACAGGCATGCCCTTTTAAAATTTTCCTTATCTCTTCAGAAGGTAAATGAAAAAAGTGAGTGTTCTCTCTTTCTTGAAGTGAAGAAAGAAGTGACTTTCTTCCAGGAATGAGCCATCAAGTTAACATCTGGAGATGGAAGAACAAGAGGACAGAAAGGATGGATCCTTCATGAGGTGGATCAGCTGCTAAATTATCCAACTCTGGAATTGTTGTAAAGCTAATTTACTGAATTGTGCATGCCATTTATTATATTAATATGTAATATATTAAAATACACTCAGTGTTAAAGTCAGTCACATTTTGCATCTTACAGCCTGAAAAGCATCTTGCAGTACAACTAGCACTTTAGTATGCTGACAATCCAGGCTGTCATCAGAAAATAAACATGGACCCTCTGTGAGTGAGTGAGTGAGTGAGTGAGTGAGTAAAAGTCGCTCACTCGTGTCCAACTCTTTGCGACCCCATGAGTCCATGGAATTCTCTAGGCCAGAAGACTGCAGTGAGTAGCCTTTCCCTTCATGGACCCTCTGTAGAGTTTATAAAAATGCAGGCTTTGAGAACTAATTTTAAATCAAGATTACTGACTTGATTTCCAGGTGGAAAATTCTGTTAGACATGTTTCTTGGTTCATTTTTTCTCTACTTATCTTTAATTTTATCTTTTGGACCAAACCATATTATTAAAGGGGCTGCCCAGGTGGCACTAGTGGTAAAGAACACACCTGCCAATGTAGGAGGTGTAAGAGACTGCAGGTTCGATCCCTGGGTCAGGAAGATCCCCTGGAGAAGGGCATGGCAACCCACTCCAGTATCCCTGGCTGGAGAATCCCACAGATAGAGGAGCCTGGCGGACTACAGACCATGTGGTCGCAAAGAGTCAGACACAACTGAAGCGACTTAGCACACACACGTATCTTTAAAGGGCAGTGTACTTATCCAGCCATTCAAATTAACACCACGTGGCGTCTAGTGATGGGATAACTTGACTGTATTAACAATGTAACTGTTTTCAGAATCAATCCTGCATATATGTAGGATTAATTTTCTAATTCCTAAAGTGTATATGTCTAAGAGTCTATGATATCAACATTTCTAAGCAATGCACTAAACCCACTATATATTGATAAACTGATTCTTCTGCTATTTTGAAAATTCAACCAAGATATACTCAGAAAAATATGCCAACAGCAGCAAAAGATGATTTCCCTCATGTGGAAAAGAGAATTGTCCCTCCAATTTCTGATAAATGTCCTTTTGGGATCATATATTCCTAAACACCCTTACAATCTCCTTAAGCCTCTCACTTCTCCATTTTGTTTTATTCCATCCATCTCATTCTCCTTTTCAATTGAGATGAGTTGAAACAGTTTACTGGCCCAGTTTTAGGTTCTGGAGAGGATCAGCTCACCAGTGATAACAGTGCATACTTTTCTCTTCTCACATAGCTTTTCTTCAACTATTTTACAGGTCCTATGTCTGCATTTACAGCTGAATAGAGTAGTTTCATTCTGAGCCACCTCCTTGCCAAAGTTTACTAAGAATATCTGTAGACTACAACACATTTACAAGAATCTTTTCTTTTAAAAGAACCTGGACAGAGCAAGAAAATTTGGTCTGTCAACCCCAAGTCTAAGGAAGAATGTCAAGTCAAGTTTTAATTACAGAGTCTAAGATAATGGAAAAAGACAAGGTGTTTCCACTTCTCTCAGGCACACTTCCAGTTAGAAAGTGAAGATTTCCAGAAATCTGCAGCTATGTTTCAATCATCTTTTGGGTGTTTACAAGACTAAACAAAATAAACTATATTTTCTGTACTTTTGATGCTCTTGCATTTGGGGCCTCACTGACTAGTGTGACATTGTGATTTATAACAAGAAATATATATTTAGTCTCAGTACCCATTTCTGGCACAAATTTCTTAAGTGATGAGAGTGACAAAGGCATCTTTTGTTGTTAAGGAAGTGAGTTTTGCACCTAAATGAAGGACGGGGGCTGGTTGCCAGGGGAACCAACTCTGTGGTTCAGTTCAGTTCAGTTCAGTCGCTCAGTCGTGTCCGACTGTTTGCAACCCCATGAACCGCAGCACGCCAGGCCTCTCTGTCCATCACCAACTCCCAGAGTTTACCCAAACTCATGTCCATTGAGTCAAAGATGCCATCCAACCATCTCATCCTCTGTTGTCCCCTTCTCCCGCCTTCAATCTTTCCCAGCATCAGGGTCTTTTCCAATGAGTCAGATGTTTGTGTCAGGTGGCAAAAATATTGGAGTTTCAGCTTCAGGATCTGTCCTTCCAATGAATATTCAGGACTGATTTCCTTTAGGATAGACTGGTTGGATCTCCTTGCTGTCCAAGGGACTCTCAAGAGGCTTCTCCAGCACCACAGTTCAAAAGCATCAATTCTTCGGTGCTCACCTTTCATTATAGTCCAACTCTCACATCCATACATGACTACTGGAAAAACCACAGTGTTGACTAGATGGACTTTTGTTGGCAAAGTGATGTCTCTGCTTTTTAATATGCTTTCTAGGTTGGTCATACGAAGATGGAAATGGCAACCCACTTCAGTATTCTTGCCTGGAGAATCCCAGGGATGGAGGAGCCTGGTGGACTGCCGTCTATGGGGTCACACAGAGTCAGACACGTCTGAAGCGACTTAGCAGCAGCAGCAGCAGATTGGTAATAACTTTCCTGCCAAGGAGCAAGCATCTTTTAATTTCATGGCTGCAGTCACCATCTGCAGTGATTTTGGAGCCAAAAAAAAAAATATAGTCTCTCACTATTTCTACTGTTTCCCCATCTATTTGTCATGAAGTGATGGGACCAGATGTCATGGTCTTAGTTTTTTGAATGTTGAGCTTTAAGCCAACATTTTCAGTTTTCACTTTCATCAAGAGTCTCTTTAGTTCTTCTTCACTTTCTACCAAAAGGGTAGTATCATCTGCATATCTGAGGTTATTGATGTTTCTCCCAGCAATCTTGATTCCAGCTTGTGCTTCATCCAGCTCAGAGTTTCTCAAGATGTACTCTACATATCAGTTAAATAAGCAGGGTGACAATATACAGCCTTGACGTACTCCTTTCTCTATTTGAAACCAGTCTGTTGTTCCATGTCCAGTTTTAACTATTTCTTCCTGACCTGCATACAGGTTTCTCAAGAGGCAGGTCAGGTGGTCTGGTGTTTCCATTTCCTGAAGAATTTTCTGCAGTTTATTGTGATCCACACAGTCAAATGCTTTGGCATAGTCAATAAAGCAGGAGTAGATGTTTTTCTGGAACTTTCTTGCATTTTTGATGATCAAGCAGATGTTGGCAATTTGATCTCTGGTTCCTCTGCCTCTTCTAAATCCATCTTGAACATCTGGAAGTTCACAGTTCATGTACTGTTGAAGCCTGGCTTGGAGAATTTTGAGCATTACTTTGGTAGCGTGTGAGATGAGTGCAATTGTGTGGTAGTTTGAGCATTCTTAGGCATTGTGTTTCTTAGGGACTGGAATGAAAACTGACCTTTTCCAGTCCTGTGGCCATTGCTGAGTTTTCCAAATTTGCTGACATATTGAGTGCTGCACTTTCACAGCATCGTCTTTTAGGATTTGAAATAGCTCAACTGGAATTCCATCACCACCAGTAGCTTTGTTCATACTGATGCTTCCTAAGGCCTACTTGACTTCACATTCCAGGATGTCTGGCTCTAGGTGAGTGATCACACCATCATGATTATCTGGGTCACGAAGATCTTTTTTGTATAGTTCTTCTGCATATTCTTGCCACCTCTTCTTAACATTGTCTACTTCTGTTAGGTCCATACCATTTCTGTCCTTTATTGAACCCATTTTTGCATGAATGTTTCCTTGGTATCTCTAATTTTCTTGAAGAGATCTCTAGTCTTTCCCATTCTATTGTTTTCCTCTATTTCTTTGCACTGATCACTGAGGAAGGCTTTCTTATCTCTCCTTGCTACTCTTCGGAATTCTGCATTCAAATGGGAATATCTTTCCTTTTCTCCTTTGCATTTCACTTCTCATTTTTTCAACAGCTATTTGTAAGGCCTCCTCAGACAGTCATTTTGCCTTTTTGTATTTCTTTTTTTGGGGGATGGTCTTGATCCCTGTCTCCTGTACAATGTCACAAACCTCTGTCCATAGATCATCAGGCAGTCTGTCTATCAGATATAGTCCCTTAAACCTATTTCTCACTCCCACTGTATAATCATAAGGGATTTGATTTAGGTCATACCTGAATGGTCTAGTGGTTTTCCCTACCGTCTTCAGTTTAAGTCTGAATTTGGCAATAAACAGTTCATGATCTGAGCCACAGTCAGCTCCCAGTCTTGTTTTTGCTGACTGTATAGAGCTTCTCTATCTTTGGTTGCAAAGAATATAATCAATCTGATTTCGGTGTTAACCATCTGGTGATGTCCATGTGTAGTGTTTTCTCTTGTGTTGTTGGAAGAGGGTGTTTGACTCTGTGGTTAGAGGGATGGAACTTTCGGATTCATTCCCAGACCTCCCCAAAGGAGAGAGGGACTGGAGGTTGAATTAAGTCACCATTGGCCAATGATGTAATCAATCTACATTAAAAGTGAAGTGAAGTCGCTCAGTCGTGTCCGACTCTTTGCAACCCCGTGGATTGTAGCCCACCAGGCTTCTCTGTCCATGGGATTCTCCAGGCAAGAATACTGGAGTGGGTTGCCAGTTCCTTCTCCAGGGGGTCTTCCCAACCCAGGGATCGAACCCAGGTCTCCCGCATTGCAGGCAGACACTTTAACCTCTGAGCCAGCAGGGAAGCCCAATCTGTAAAAGCCCAATAAGATAGGGTTCAGAGAGCTTTCTGGTTGTTGAACACATGAAGATTTGGGGACAGCAGTGCACTCTTCAACATGGGACCAGATAATAATATCTGCCGAATTTATTTTCAAAATGTTTTGGAAGACAAATATATTAAATGTATACCAGTGCCAGGTTAAAACCTTTAGAGACCCCACATGCTACAGAGCTCATTTTCAATACATAATTCAATATAAAAATAATTCTAAGCCATAATATAAGTGGAAGAGACCAGCAAGAGCCTTTTTTTTTTTTTTTTGCAATTGACTTCTAAAATTTAAAAATATAATTATATGCCAACCTCTATTAAAAAGAAAAATAGGGTACCTCTTCTTCTGGTGCCCTAAGAATGTACTTAATTTACCTTTGGATAATCTATCAAAAATTCTAACTGAACACTTACCATGCAAAGCCTGGTGCTCTGCGCTACATGAAAATTGAGTGATACAACAGTGAATGAGTGGTGGGCTTCTGACTTAAATTCTTAAGATTATTATAAAAGGTTCTCTGAGAAGGGAACTTTTAAGTTGAAGCTCCAGTAATGAAGAGAACCCAGCTATGTAAAGATCAGCGGAGGGAGCAAGTCAGGAAGAGGAAGTCAAAAGGAAACAGCATCCTGGACATGAAGTAGCTCCCAGATAGTCAGGGAGACAGAAATAAAACCAGCTAATTTTAACACACACCCTGGTTCCTGCTGTACTGTCCACGAGAGCCGTGTGCTCTGAGAAACCAGAGGGAGTGATTAATCAGAAGTGAGACATGCGGTAGGGCTGTGCCAAGTCGGGTATATAAAGACGGAGAAGCTCACTGGGAAGATTTAAACCCTGCCTTCATCAGAGAGAGATGTCTGTTGAAAACAGATTCCTGGACCTCACTCCACGTTTACTCAGTCAGGATCTCTGAGCTGGCTGCCTGGAAATCTCTGCTCCTGACAAGCACTCTGCTGATAGGAAGATATTTTGAAACCCTTTGGTTCAGAGAGCAGACCTTGGAGTTAGAGAAACAACTTGGACACAAGGCTGAAGTCTTGCTTTCTTCTTTGATGAAACGAGGATAATAATACAGTCTTCCTCACTGGGGAACTCTGAGGATTCAACGAGGGAGTATTTGTAAAGCGTCATCTGTCATAGCCATTGTAAGAAAAGCATAGCTTTGCTCATAAGTGAGCGAAGAACTGATTGAGTTGTCCCAGAGCTCATGCATGTATCCCAGGATGTCACCTTGCAGGGGAAATGACAGTGGGGAGCTCAGAGCTATCCGACAAGTGAGGGAGGCTGGAGAAGCAGCAGGCAAGGCCAGGGCGAAAGCATTTCCACTGGTTCCAAAGTACAGTGAACAGCTGCAAGTGATCAAGGTTCTGTAGGAAGCAGCTGCCTTTGCCACAACATTGGTTTTTGTTTCTTTTTTTTTTTCACTTCCTTATTTCAAATGCAAATTGTTTAAAGTCTTTTCCTCCCTAAGACCCCAGCCTAGTCCTAGGCTAAATCAAAACAAAGACATCTTGTTAAAGAAAGAAAACCCCAAGGGAAATTAGAGTGTTAGTCAGAAAGAAGTTTGGCAGAGGGACGTCAGGTCTGGAAAATAATGGATTGACTCAAATTCCTTCTACAGTTTCTACAGCCTGAAAATAACTGTTTGCAACTGACAAGCTCATTTCTTCCAACTGGTCTGACGAGCCTGAGGAGGGGGTTTAACTCTAACCCTAACCCCTTAACTAGAAAATTATTCATCCCTTCCTAAACCAACCACCCATAAACCAAACGCAACCAAACAAAACCACTCACTTCCAGATAACCACCAAAGAATTATTTCTAGGAAATGGTTTACCAGGGTCGCTGTTAACTGCAGATATACAAAAAACCACCTGCCTTTCTAGACTCCAATTTGCTCCAAATATTCTTGAGATGGTGGAAATTTCTTTTGGGGGGATGATTTCTTTTAAGCTCTCCCTTTCTTCTGTGGTTCTAGTAGAGCGACAAATTGGGCTCCCAATATTCCATGAGAAGGGGAATAGGTTATAGGTTTTGTATTTTGTGGTAGGAGGGATGGCAGCCGGACACTTTAGAAGGATCATTCCCACACTGCACCCTGCAATGGTAAAACGATCATGGGCTTTAGGTGCGAGCTTTTAGGGCTTTAGTCAGTCAGGCCTAGGTCCAAATTCCTGCTGGCCTCAGTACTAGCTGGGTCCTGGAGAAGATGCCTCTGATCTTGCACTTTTCTTATCTGTTTCATGACAGACACTCTTCTCTGATCTGGCAGCTGCAATAAATGATCATTCTCTTGCCCTCAACATCTAACCTGTGATCTGTTATCAAACCATCTAAAGTACTGGAGACCCAGATGGTTCTTTGTATTGTGAAAGCAAGTAAGGTTTCCTCACAACTGATGCTTTTAACTGAAGTATCTCTCAGTCCAAAGCAAAGAAACCTCTTCACTTTTGATGACTGGGAGATATACATTAATACAGCGAGTGCTACTATATATTTTTAATGATACGAAAATTTAACTTTCAGCATTTAGTGAGTGCTCAAGGGCTGGTTCTAAAAAGATAATGTTTCCTATATTTTAAAGTGTGATTCTTATATAAGTGTACACAATAATTTCAGTGTAAAATAGCAAAGAGGTTTCCCTGGTGGCTCAGTCAGTAAAGAATCCACCTACAAGGCAGGAGACCCAAGTTCTATCCCTGGGTTGAGAAGATCCCCTGGAGAAGGAAATGGCAACCCACTCCAGTATTCTGGCCTGGGAAATGTCATGGACAGAGGAGCCTGGCAGGCTACAGTCCATGGGGTTGCGAGAGTCGGGCATGACTTGGTGATTAAACCACCACAAAATAGCAAACATGTCAGGAAAAAAAAAATCTCCAGACACAGAAAGAAAACATATAACCTCCATAGGTTATGACTATCACTGAAGTAAGAGCACAGGGATTATGGCAAGATTAAATGGTGGGATTGATTGATGAATGATCCCAGTGGGACGTGAGGGCCAGGAAATTTTCTAAAGAACACATCAGGCTGATCGGGTGATAGTTATCCTCTCTAGCTAGGTATGTGACGTGCACACAGACAACGTTTAGTAGGGGTGTGACCATCAGGGGCCATAAGAACAAAATAATTATAGTAATAGCCACACTTCACTGAGTATCTACATTGTGTTACAATGACAGGTACTTTATATATTTTCAGTATACTACTTGTTACTTTTCCAAAACTCTCACAGAAAACAGATGCTGAAAGGTTAAATAATTTACCTAAGGGCCTATATCTAGCACACCAGAGAACAGATCCCAGGTTTCCCTCTTTCTATTAGACTAAGAAGTTTTGGTTGGGAAGGAATGTAACATAGTGAAGTGGATTGGCCCAGCAGACAGTTTTCATCCAGTAGTTCTACAGACCTGCCTATGTCATGTCAGACCCTGACATCTTAGTGCTGGGGAAGCAAGGATGAATAACAGATCTCTGCCATTTCAGAGTTCATGCTCCAGACACATAAGTGAATTTAATAGAAATTCACCCTACAAAAGAGGCACAGATATCCTTCTCAATAAATACAAGAAGCAGAAGGGTGAATAACCATAACAGAAGGCAGGGAGGTGGTTGTGGTCAGGTTTCAGAGGTCATGGTCCACTGAGGTATCATTTCACTGGTAGACAACACTGGCTGGGTGTGAAGAAGAGAGAGAAAGACCTGAGTGTTGTGTGGCATTAGAAAGAACGATGAACCCCCTTGTGTGGCCCATGAGAGCAAGGGAAGAGTCCGTGAAGGGAGATGACAACAGATGATCAGTTTCTCGGCATAATGAGGACCCATGAATAATGAATAGAGAATTTTGAGATTCTTGCTAAAATGGTAGCTTTAAAAGGTGTAAGTTTCTGATCTTTTTTCAATAACTTGATAAACAGCCTTTAGTTCATCAGGGGAAGGTTAGATGTTTTGAAGATGTGAAACAGAATCAAGAAAGCCCCTAGCAACCCAGTACAAGGTACTTCCCAGGAGGTTATATATTCAGAAGCTCAGGATAGAACCACACTTCATTTAGAGACTGTGACCAAAGGCTGACTTTACCAGTGAAAGAAAACTGTGAAGATCTGACTAGCACATAAATGAAACTCTTCTAGATTTTGTCTGTTTTGACTCATTAACAAAGAAACCTTGAGTGAGGAAGGTTTTTTCTTTTTTTGCTGTTATGAAATCCTTTATATAAAAATTTTTGAGGATTAAAATGCCAGTTTCTTTATGCATGTTTAAGTGTGCACATTTCCTAATTAAAATATGAACTTTTAGCTAATGACTTTGGACCAAAACAGAAAAAAAATAAAAAGTAAAATTTGTCTATATATTTTGTCTGGAGAAAATGAAAACCCTTCCCATTTATATGGCCACTTTATCCCTAACTCGGATAAACAAAGAAATTGTATTATCCTTTTTATGTGACTACTGTGCTGTGGATTTCTTGAATTATAGAAGACTAAAGTAAAAATTTTCCAGTTTGGGTCTCTAACAAACTCTGTGACCTTAGATAACTCATTTAGCTTGTCTAAATCCCAGTTTTGGGAATTCCCTGGTGGCCCCGTAGTCAGTACAACACTAGGAGCTTTCACTGAGGGGGACTAGTCTCAATCCCTGGTGAGGGAACTAAGATCCTGCAAGCCGTGCAGAGCAACTAAATTAAAAAAAAAAAAAACAAACAAAAATCCAAATTTCCTTAGGTACAAAATGGAATTGATGACATGTGCTTGATATAACCACTCATTTTCTAATATTTACTCTGACCATATTAAGGGAAATAGTAGGGATTGAGAGCATAATGAATTCATCTTCTGGGTCTAATAACTACTTGTTATGTGACCTCTGTGAGTTCTGAGAGGGAACTTTACTTTTGTGAACCTTAGTTTCTCCATTTACAAAATGGAAATATGAATGCCTACCTTTATAAGGCTGAGAATTAAATCTGGTGATATCTGTAAAGAGCTTAGGACAGTGCCTGTTGCATATATTTAATACTTATGTGTGAATGTGTGTGTATTATACATCATGTTCTTGGATTGGAAGAATCAATATTGTGAAAATGACACTACTACCCAAAGTGAAAGTGAAAGCCACTCAGTCGTGTCCGACTCTTTGCGACCCCATGGACTATACAGTTCTTGGAATTCTTCAGGCCAGAATATTGGAGTGGGTGGCCTTTCCCTTCTCCAGGGGATCTTCCCAACCCGGGGATGAAATCCAGGTCTTCTGCATTGCAGGTAGACTCTTTACCAGCTGAGCCACAAGGGAAGCCCAAGAATACTGGAGTGGGTAGCCTATCCCTTCTCCAGTGGATCTTCCCGACCCAGGAATCTAACCGGGGTCTCCTGCCTTGTAGGTGGATTTCTTACTAGCTGAGCTACCAGAAAATTCACCCAAAGTAATCTACAAATTCAATGTAATTCCTATCAAATTACCAATGGCATTTTTCACAGAACTAGAATGAAAAATTTCACAATTTCTATGGAAACACAAAAGCTCCTGAATAGCCAAAGCAATCTTGAGAAAGAAAAATGGAACTGGAGGAATCAACCTTCCTGGCTTCACACTATACTACAAAGCTACAGTCATTAAGTATGGTACTGGCACAAAAATAGAAATATAGACCAATGGAACAAGAGAGAAAGCCCAGAGATAAATCCAGGCACCTATAGTCACCTTACCTTTGACAAAGGAGTTAAGAATATACAATGGCAAAAAGACAGCCTCTTCAGTAAGTGGTGCTGGGAAAACGGGACAGCTATGTGTAAAAGAATGAAATTAGGACACTTCCTAACACCATACACAAAAATAAATTCAAAATGGATTAGTTTCTGGTAAGGCCAGAAACTATTAAACAGAGGAAAACATAGGTAGAATACTGTTTGGCTTAAATCATAGCAAGATCCTCTTTGACCCACCTCCTATTGTAATGGAAATAAAAGCAAAAATAAACAAATAGGACCTAAATTAAATTTAAAAGCTTTTGCACAGCAAAGCAAACTATAAACAAGATGAAAAGACAACTCTCAGAATGGGAGAAAATAATTGCAAACAAAGTGGCTGACAAAGGCTCAGTCTCCGAAATACACAAGCAGCTTACGCAGAGCTACAGTCCGTTGTGTTGCAAAGGGCTGGACACGACTGTGCGCACACACACGCCAGTCTAGGCATAGTCTTATTCATAAAAGCACAGATCAAATATCCATTAGGTGTAAGAATGGAGTTGAGTTTTAACTTTCATGCTTTTAGAAATGCATTAAGGTTGGTTTTTTTAACCCTCCCCAGTAACAACTCTCTTACCTTTTCCCACTTATGTGGTACCTGCACCACTCTAGCACTTTCCATTTACTCTAAATTTCCAAAATTGTTTTCTGTCTTTATTTTGAAGATAATATCTTTTCTTTCTCCTCCCATAGCTCAGGTTCTACCTTTATTGCCACCTTTCAACAGCAATTCCATAAACTGGCTTGACAAGGACAGAGAAGATACTCCCTGGGTGGCTGGATTCCTGGAGGAGTCTGAGGCATCAACACACTTCTGTACGGGAAGGAAAATACCAGAATCTTGTATGTGCACTATCGCACATGTGTTAGTTTGTGAGCTCCTTCCTGGTGAGAGCTAGCATGGAAGCAGGAGAACAAAAAAATCATAACAGTTGGGTCTTGATGATATGTGAGGGTGTTAAGAAACTACACTCCGATAGGGTTCTGCAGATTAGCTCTGCGGGATATAAGGCTGCCAGGGCTCAGGATTAGTTCCCGAGTACTTAGCAAGGGATAGAAGTCAGGGTACGGGCATTAAGGAGGAATATAATTTGCTGTTTCTTAGCTTTGGATAAAGCCAATATTATGTTCTCTTGGTTGCATCCTATCTTCAGCTCCTTTGTCCCCAACACTGAATCCTTTGCAGCAACCCAGCCAGTTAATTTAGCTTTGCTTCAAATGTTTTTGAAGTAACTACACACATAAAAGCTTTTCTTTAGCAAAATTGTTCTAAAACACAGGACAGAACTCTGAAAGGAAAATATTAAACTCTGAGGTTACTGCCGTAGTAGCAAATGCTTGTGGAGTTTAAAGGAGATGAAAAGACTGCTCGTGTAGAAGCAGTAGCCCTTTAGAAAAAGAGACAGAAGCAGTACTGGGCTCTCACTCTGGGAACTTATGGGTCTGTTGCATTTGCTATATGTACAGCGTGCCCCAAAATAACCCTCCTGATTCATATTTTGAATGCCATGAAGTTAGAATCATTGGTAGTGGGTCCTCTGCACCTGCCTATACAGAGGGCTGTCAGAGACTGTCTTATATAAAGGACTTGAATATCTGCAGATCCAGTATCTTCTGGGCTCTTGGAGCCAATCCCTCTCAGACACCAAGGTACCACTGTACTTCACTTATAAAACCCACTTCTTCCGCTTAGGGCAGAAGAACAAAGCATCCGATAGACTAGGAAGGAACCGACTTCAGACAAGGGCATCTATTTCTACTTATGGCTTTGAATTCAGCAGAAGGACTGAAGTCATTTTCATGTTTCATGCTTATGGTGAGGCAGCTCTTTCTTTTTCAGTAAATGTAATTGTTGAAGAAGCTTGCCTTGATTTTCCCAGAGGCAAATAACATGTTTCATTTGATTAAATCCAATTCAAGAAGTTAAGAGTCTGTTTGTTAAAGTCCTGAGTGGGTTGAATATGTTAGTGTTTCATTTTTAACATTTATTATAGGAATTATTCTGTCATCTCCATAGCCAATTTCCCACACAACAATCCTATTTTGAAAATGTTTAATCCTTTTTGAAAATGTTCTGGAAATACATTATCCCTTTAGGGTTTGTATTACTTTTCTATTGCTATTGTAACAAATAATCACCAACTTCATGGTTTATAAAGTCACAGTTCTGGAGGTCAGAAATCTGAAAGAGCCTCATCGAGGTAAACTCAAGATATCAGCAGGGCTACACTGCTTCTGTCTGTGTGAGAGAATCTGTTTCCTTGCCTCTTCCAGCTTCTAGAGGCCATAGACATTCCTTGAGTCATAGCCCTTTCCTCTGTCTTTGAAGTCAGCAGCATAGCATTTTCAAATCTGTTTCTGACTCCATATTCTGTCTCCCTCTTCCACATTTAAAAGGCCCTTGTGATTACACTGGATCCACTGGATTAGCTAGGATAATCTACCTTCAAGTAGGCTGACTAGCAATTTTAATTCCTGCTGCAGCCTTAGTTCCTTTTTGCCATGTAACAATTTACTCACAGGTTTAGGAGACAGTGGCATGGACATCTTTGGAGGGCCACTATTTGCCCACAGGGCCTAGGAAATGCAGGGTGTGATCCAACTAAACGCTCAATCTTGGAGGTCCCTGAGCATTGTTATCTGTCACCAGAATTAACCAGACATGAAAACTGAAACTCAAAGCCACCAGGGTTTCTGGAGATGGCCTCAGAAAAGTGCTAGGCTTTGTTCTTGGTTACCACTTAGGTTTTCCACTTTTACTTTCTCAAAGTCGCTCAGGTGTGTCCAACTCTTTGCGACCCCATTGACTATACAGTCCACAGAATTCTCTAGGCCAGAATACTGGAGTGGTTAGCCTTTCCCTCCTCCAGGGGAATCTTCCCAATCCAGGGATAAGAACCTAGGTCTCCTGCATTGCAGGCGGATTCTTTACTAACTGAGCTATCAGGGAAGCCCATTTTTACTTTTACTGTGATGTTGGTTTTTATGGATACCTTAGTTTCCTTGACATCACAGAGAAACATGAAATATATCTTATGCTTTATTTCATAAAGTTTTAAATTGTTTTTAAATTTCACAAATTTTTAAATTATTTTTCAAATATCATATTAATTCATATATATGGAATCTAGAAAAATGGTACTGACGAACCTATTTGCAAGGCAGGAATAGAGATGCAGACATAGAGAACACATTTATGGACACAGTAGGGGCAGGAGAGGGTGGGATGAATTAAGAGAGTAGCATTAAAATAAACCCATTACCATATGTAAAACAGATAGCGAATGGGAAGTTTCTGTATACAAAAAGGAGCTCAACCTATTGCACTGTGACAATCTAGAGGGGTGGGATGGGGTGGAAGGAGGGAGGAAGGTTCAAGAAGGAGGGGACATATGTATGGTTGATTCATGCTGATATATGGCAGAAAACAACATGACATTATAAAGCAATTTCCTCCAATTAAAAATAAATAAAATTTTTTAAAAAGCTTACAGTGTTTTTGTTTTAATTGAAGTATAGTTGATTTACAATATTGTGTTAGTTTGGGGTGTACAAAAAAGTGACTTAATTATATATACATATAGTTTTTTCAGATTATTTTCCATTATAGGTTATTATAAGATATTGAATATAGTTCCTTGGGCGATACAGTAAATCCTTGTTGTTTACCTAAAGGATATATCGTAGTTTAATCACACATTCCTAATTTTTCCCTTCCTCCTCCCTTTCTCCTTTGATAACCATAAGTTTGCTTTCTATGTCTATGAGTTTGTTTCTGTTTGTATATAGATTCATTTGTATGATTTTTGTAGATTACATGTAAGTAATATCATATATCTTTATCTGACTTACTTCACTTAGTAATATAATCATCTCTAGGTCCATTATGTTGTAACAAATGGCAATATTTCATTCCTTTTTATGGCTGAATAATAGTCCATTGCATGTGTGTGTATGTATCACACACATATATATATCTCACATCTTCTTACACTAGTTGTTTGTTGATGGGCATTTGGGTTGTTTCCATGTCTCAGCTGTTGTAAATAGTACTGCTATGAACATTAAGGTGCATGTATCTTTCAAAATTAGTTTTCATCTTTTCCAGATACATGCCCAGAAGTGTATGTCTTCTTTGGAGAAATGTCTATTTTGGCCATCTGCCCAATTTTTAACTTTGTTTTAAACTTCTTTGTTGTTGAGTTTTATGAGTTGTTTGTCTATTTTGGATGTTAAGCCCTCATTGGTCACATCATTTACAAATATTTTCTCCTATTCTGTAGGTTGTCTTTTCATTATGGTTATGAAATGAAAGGTGCCTAGGCCTTATATTGGTGTGGTATCAATTCTGTTGCACACAAATGGTGAAATAAGTCATACTATCTGTCTAGATTCAAAGGGTGGAAAAATAGACCTCTCCTGATGGAAGAAGCTACAATGTATTATAGCCACTTTTGCAATCTAGCAGTCTATCCTTTGCAAAAAAATTACCATTTCATCCACGTGTAAGATCCCCCAAATCTCATCTCATTATGGCATCAGGCTAGTGTGGAATCTTGTGATCTAAATCAGATCAGATGAGGCTCCTCAGGGCTTGTGGCTTTTTAGATCATCCATTGCTTGTTCTGGCAACATATGACCTAAAGAAGACTGATTATCTGCCCTCAGCACACCCAGTAGTATACATGATTGAGCAGACAGGATCACTACAGGAAACACTGCCATCACAAAGGGAATATATCTGAAACACATAGCAGCCACTGGTTTACAGAAATTCTGAGATCCAATAGGACATTTGTTACTAGGTCTTCCCATTCTGGGGGTGGGAAATATTTCTGGATTAAGTCTAGTTTCATCTCCCTGCATCATTGTCCTCCAAGTCTCTTAGCTCTATCTTCTAAGCTCTTGGCTGTCTTCTGAGACTTTGTTCCTTTACTATAAGACTCATATTTTGTAATTTGAGCAATCTAATTTCTTTGACCCAAGTACGTGGCTCATTAGAACAACTCTAATAACTTTGTGGTTTGTCTCTGAATCTGACTGGAGTCTATTCAGCGCAAGGAAAGCCACACCCACGATTCTTTAGAAGTCGAATTATGTGGGTGTGTCAGTGTGTTGTGGGATAGCAGCCTTAAAATTCTTAGACACGCTCCCCCCCACCCCCCCACTTTTCACAGTTAAGAGGATCAATTAGATGCCTTCAAACTAGATTCTTTCAAATATCTTATTAAAGCTTTAATGGTCACGCTGTGATATGACCTTTGATCTCAGGTTTCTTTCACTTGGAGGATTTTACTGGTTAAAGTGATGAGAAACTCTTATTTCCTGTATATTCCCTCTAAATTCTTTCTTCAGCTCTTTTCTGTCTTCCTGGCAGCTAAGTGAAATCAACCAACACTTTCAATATTTTGCCAGGAAATCATTTTTACAAGGTCCATAAATTCATTAGCAATATGTATTTTTAAAAATCTTCCAAGTTTCTGCAGGCAACCACTGGGCCAATTGTTTTTAAGTACATGTTGCCATTTCTCTGGACTGCTATAGCAATTTCCTCACTGTTTTTCCAGCGACCATTAATAGTTTGCTCATCCTTTCTAGTTTTTGCTACCAGGTTCTTAATGTTCTTCAGTCTCTGCCCAATTCAGAGACCCAGGGCCACATGTTTTAGGTTTTCATCACAATAGCAACCCTCTTTTAGGTACTAATTTCTCTATCAGTTAGTTTCTTTTACTGTATAACTCACCATTCCAAAACTAACTTGCCTGAAATAGCAGTCTTTCACTTGCCAACTCCTGATACTGTGGGTTAGCATGTTGGACTGGACTCAGCTTCAAAGTTCTGCTCTGGAATCAGGTGGTCTTGCCTATGCTTTCCTGGTCAGCTGGCGGTCAGTGGCCTCACTCACATACCTGTCAGTTAGCTGCCTCTGCGATGGGGACTGGGTCACACCTCATCATCCGCCAGGCTAACTTAGGCTTATTTACATGCAGGGGCCTCACGGTTCCAAAGAGCAGCAAGGGAACAATCCCCAACGGACAACCACTTTTTAAGTCTCTCCTTGTGCAATTATTTCTACCATCCCATTGTCTGCAGTGCAGATTCAATGGATGGAAGAATAGACTTTCCATCTTCATGGGAGTAATTGTAATCATGTTGCAAAGGAACATGCGTACAGAATGGAGACAATTTGTGGCCACTTTTGCAATCAATTGATACAATGAAATAAAAATGAAATAGTTAGTAGTCCTTATGTTAACCATACAACATAATGCTAATCACACAGCATCATGCTAAATTGATATTTCAATCTTTTTTGATAAAGTGCCTGACAAGTATGTGCTGCGAATGAGTGTTAGCTCTACACCTCGACAGTTTTCTCCTTGTTCATTTGTGCACTCGATACTCACCCTTTCACCTAGTTGCCAGGATACGTTGTTTTGAGTCATCTGTTCATTTTGTGAGTGTTACTTTGAAATCAGAACCAGGATATATCAATCCACTGAACCAGCACACGTGGTCTAACACACACAGGAAACCAACAAGAAGATTGTCAACCCCTTGGCCTTCGACACCTTTCACTCCTTCCTAGGTCCACTTTCATACCATGTATGACAAATGATTGGTAGATAATCACCAGGACAAATGTAGATATGAATATTATTTAGATGTTTATATTTTTTAAAATTTTTTTTTCATTTATTTTTATTAGTTGGAGGCTAATTACTTTACAATATTGTAGTGGGTTTTGTCATACATTGACATGAACAGGCCATGGATTTACATGTATTCCCCATCCCGATCCCCCCTCCCACCTCCCTCTCCACCCGATTCCTCTGGGTCTTCCCAGTGCACCAGGCCCGAGTACTTGTCTCACGCATCCCTCCTGGACTGGTGATCTGTTTCACTATAGATAATATACATGTTTCAATGCTTTTCTCTAGAAACATCCCACCTTTGCCTTCTCCCACAGAGTCCAAAAGTCTGTTCTGTACATCTGTGTCTCTTTTTCTGTTTTGCACATAGGGTTATCATTACCATCTTTCTAAATTCCATATATATGTGTTAGTATGCTATAATGTTCTTTATCTTTCTGGCTTACTTCACTCTGTATAATGGGCTCCAGTTTCATCCATCTCATTAGGACTGATTCAAATGAATTCTTTTTAACGGCTGAGTAATATTCCATAGTGTATATGTACCACAGCTTCCTTATCCATTCATCTGCTGATGGGCATCTAGGTTGCTTCCATGTCCTGGCTATTATAAACAGTGCTGCGATGAACATTGGGGTGCACGTGTCTCTTTCAGATCTGGTTTCCTCAGTGTGTATGCCCAGAAGTGGGATTGCTGGGTCATATGGCAGTTCTATTTCCAGTTTTTTAAGAAATCTCCACACTGTTCTCCATAGCGACTGTACTAGTTTGCATTCCCACCAACAGTGTAAGAGGGTTCCCTTTTCTCCACACCCTCTCCAGCATTTATTGCTTGTAGACTTTTGGATAGCAGCCATCCTGACTGGCGTGTAATGGTACCTCACTATGGTTTTGATTTGCATTTCTCTGATAATGAGTGATGTTGAGCATCTTTTCATATGTTTGTTAGCCATCTGTATGTCTTCTTTGGAGAAGTGTCTGTTTAGTTCTTTGGCCCATTTTTTGATTGGGTCATTTATTTTTCTGGAATTGAGCTTCAGGAGTTGCTTGTATATTTTTGAGATTAATCCTTTGTCTGTTGCTTCATTTGCTATTATTTTCTCCCAATCTGAGGGCTGTCTTTTCACCTTGCTTATAGTTTCCTTTGTTGTGCAAAAGCTTTTAAGTTTCATTAGGTCCCATTTGTTTATTTCTAGACATTTATTTTAAACTAAAACTACATGCTCATTCTCATTAGAGATTTAATAGGTTCTGATATTTTCTACCTGCACCCCAGTGGATTGTCTGATATTATCCCCTGCTTTAGATAATTTATCACCCGGCTACCTATCACATTCTGGGAGAAATCACACCACTTTAATTTTAACTTGTTTCAATTTAATTTTAAATCACTGTGCATAACTTGTGTGTGTGTGTGTGTTTCAGGCAGGAGGTGGGGAGAATTACGGTTCTAGTCATTGTCCTTTTGGAAAACAAAGAAGTCTGAATGCTTTGTCCAAGTTTGCCCTATTTCCAGCTCAGACTTGGGTAGACGGTAGAGCTATTTCTAATTCTCTCAGATAGATAGAATACTTACATGTAGAAACACATCATTTTATTTGAAAATCTTGATGAATCTCTTTTTTTGTTTGGTTTACCTTCAGGTTTTAGGAGGAAGAGGCTAATTGCAAGTGAAGCTATTAATAATAGTCAAGATTTACTAACGACACCAAATTTTCAGTTATGTCCAGTGGTCAGTACAGAATTTGGCCCAATGCCTTGTATATCTTTAGCCCTTAAGCAGGAACTTCCAATGTTCCAACTCATGATCCCCAAGGTACCATAAAAATATCTTCCATCTTTTATGAAAAAGTATGTATTTATTTATGTAATGATGGCCAACTTCATGTCAACGTGTGTAGGCCATGGTGCCCAGATATGTAGATGTAATCAGACATTATTCTGGATGTATTTGTGAGGGTGTCTTTCAATTAGATTAACATTTAAAGTGGCTGACTTTGAGTAAGGCAGATTACCCTCTGTAGTGTGAACAGGCCTCATGCAATCAGCTAAAGGCCTGAAAAGAACAAAAGACTGACCTCCTCAGATCTAATCAGGGTTCTACTGGCAGAAGGCCTTTGCTCTTGAACTGGTACATGGGTTCTTTGCTGGGTCTTCAGCCTGACAGTCTCAACCTATAGGTTTTAGACTTACCAGCCTGAGTAATTGCATGAGCCAATTCTTTAAAATAAAGGAATTTTATTTTATGTTTTTTTTTCACCAGCTGTTTGACATTGGGTAAGTGAATTCATCTCTCTCACTTCATTTTTTTCATCTATGAAATGAAGACATTTATATCTACCCCATAGGTCTGTTGTAAGGATTAAATGAGTTAATTATAAAATGTTTTGAACAGTGTCTGACACATAGTAGAGGAAGGATATGTAAATTCTTTTATTCTTCTCTTTAATTTTAACTGAGCTTATTTGTTTCTTATCGAGATATTTTCAGTCTTTCTGCATACTTATTATTTTGTCTGATTCTTGAGAGGAAAAGCATTGTAAAATCCCTTAGTACGTGGCAAAAGAATTGGCCAGAGAGATACAGAAGAATAGTTTCCATCGAGACGGTAAATCACACCCTGGATTTGTATTAGATAGCCAAGAAGGGACATGATTCATGAGTCATTTGAAAATACTTTAAAAATTGCAAATGTGTTTCATCAACCGCTTCTAAAGGTAAGACACAAGATGAAAAGTCTAGGTTTGAAGTTTTTCCTATGGGGTTTTGATTCCATGCGGAATTTCAAACAGGGAATTTGTATTTTCAAGTTATTCTTGGTATTTGATACAGTATCTACCTCTTTGATAAGCAGGAGCAGGAAGGAGGTTGGGAATTCTTACTTACTTCATACAATTTTGATGGTTCTTTTATTGAATGTGAATAAGACTGGGAAAATTTGCCCATGTAAAATACTTTTGTAATCATCATGATAAGTATAAAATGGCAACAAAGTGTTAGGGATTTATAAGAGAGTTTTATGGAAAGGTTAATTCTAATATGAGCTCTTAAAAGAATTTTTGTTTTTGAAAGAGAGTTTGGACTAGTTCTCAGAGGATTAGTAGGACTTTGTCTGGAACACCCCTAAAAGTGTTATCAGGTAGATGTTAGTCATTTTTTAAGTAGAAAAATATAAATTATTATTTTTACATAATTAACCTCAAGCCAGATCTATTTCTTACTCCCCAGAATACCTAGAAAATTCTAGGAGAAGGCCTGCCTAACAGAAAACCCTAGTCCATTTTTACTTCATTTTTTTTCTTAACAATCATATTTTTATAGCCAGAAAAACACAATCACTTAATCAAATCATGAGCTTGTAACATTCTTTTATTGTTCTATGTGAACTAGCATTAATGTCCCCAAATAGTTTATAAACTCTTTGAGGGTTTTATACTCAAAATGCATTTGTTTTAATGCTTCAATGCATTTGTCTATTATTTCAAAAACTTAAAAAAAATCTTTTGGGGGTGATTGGTTAAAGAGAGAGGAAAGTGAACTAGTATTTCTGCTTGATCACTCTATATCTTACACTTCATAGACATTAGACATCCTCTCTTATCAAACATAACATCCCTATGAGGTAGAAACCATCACCTTCACTTCAATGATGAAGAAATTGAATGATGCTTGAAGGAGTTAGCCAACTTATCCTAAGCCACTCTGCTAGGGCACATAGAAGGCAGAATAAAAATCAGATCTGTATTTATCAAAAGTCTATCTTTTAATAAATTTATAAAATTTACTTATTAATCAATATGCATATCAACAAGATGTATTTTTCATGTCTTCATTCACTCATCACTTTTTCCTCTCAAGTAACACTAAATTTGTAGCACTGGATTATTATAACAAGATACTAAGTAACCACACTGGTAATCTAGAATGAAGAAAAGATAAAACCAACACTTTCCTTGGTTAGTCACACAGATCAAACCACAGCAAATTCTTGAATTTCTTTCTCCCCCCCAGAGGCTTACACTGCTGCTGCTGCTAAGTCACTTCAGTCGTCCGACCCTGTGCGACCCCATAGACGGCAGCCCACCAGGCTCCCCCGTCCCTGGGATTCTCCAGGCGAGAACACTGGAGTGGGTTGCCATTGCCTTCTCCAATGCATGAAAGTGAAAAGTGAAAGTGAAGTCGCTCAGTCGTGTCCGACTCTTAGCGACCCCATGGCCTGCAGCCTACCAGGCTCCTCCGTCCATGGGATTCTCCAGGCAAGAGTGCTGGAGTGGGGTGCCATTGCCTTCTCTGGAGGCTTACACTAGGATAGAGCAAAAAAAAAAAAAAAACCAGCAGGAAGATTAATTCAATACATCATCAGACAAACTGAGAACTTTTTGATTCATTCACCCGAAAGCAGCCTGGGTAACTAGGCCAGGGGGCAAAGCAGTGCGGCTGGGTGGATCTGTGAGTTCCTCTAAGGGACTGCGTTCCAGTCTGCTGGTCAGCACTCTTCAGTAAGCGTCTGGCCTCACAGGTGAAGCGGCCAGGATCATTTCCTACTTGGCTCTGCCGTGTGGAGTCCCGAGGAAACAAGTTTCTGTCAACTTTGACCTGGAACCACCCTCACCAAAGGCCAAAATGGCGAGTGGGGAGGGGAAGGAAGCACGTGGAGACAGGGCCTGAACATGGAAAGGCGGCGGCTATGGGAAAGCTCCCGCTGCACCTCCCCGGAGGGAGTAGGGAAATGAGTCAAATCATGCAAAGTGCCTGGAACTGGACAGGGAGTATGTTGTGATGCAGAGTTCAAGTGCCCGGATGGGAGGGGAGGAGGGTGTATGCTCAGAGAAGGTAAACTGCGGTGATGCAATCAGCGACAAAGTTGACTCTGGGTTAATCTCTACTAGTCCCGCTGGTTGCCCAGAAACACTTGCCCTGTGCTGTTTTGCAGTTTGCCCTAGAATTCATTGTTGCAGCAAAATTGACAATAATTATGGCACTGTCTGCTCTTCCCTTCCGTTGCCCTATATGTTCATTTCTTCCTTCTTTCTTTCTCTGCTTCCCCCACTTCTTATTTTTCCTTTTTCATTCAGGTATTCCCTTTAAATGACTGACACCTCCAGATGCTGTTTATAGTGTTTGCAGAAGAAAAACACTGTCACCTGTTTGAGGATATGGACCAAGACTTTTATAGGAAGTACCCACCTATATAGATGTATTAATATAAACTTTACTTGTTAATCTTATTTTACATACTTTTGTCTATATCTCTCTACAAGTATCTGCATATCTTGTTCACAGAATTTTACATTGGATAAGGAAATTTATTTTGCTAAAGAGAGTCAAACCAGGAATTTTTGTTACTGATACTATAAAAAACTGAACTGAACTTTAAGAATGTTGGAGAATATGACTAATTGCATGTGCTAGATGAACTGTCAGGGCAACTGTTCGAAGTACTGTTAAAGAATTATGAAGGATGAAGCATCAGAGTAAGCCTTACCAAGAATTGTGAAACATAAGATGTCAGAGTAAGTTCAATGTAACTATTGATACAAATCGAATAACTGCTGATGGTTTACTAAAAGCAAGATGATACATTCATTGTAGCTTTAATTCTATTTAAATAGAGCTGAATAGCCTTTGTCCAGTAAGTTTTAAACTCCGAGTTAGTTTCCTGTTTTGGAATGATGATAGCTTCCTTGCAGGATTGTTCTAAGCATTAGAGGTACTTGTGTAAATCTTCCGGTATATAGTGCTTTTTACCCAGTGTATTTTCCAAAAATAAAAAGAATGCTGCTTATTATAAATTAGTTCGGATGTACTCTTCTTGCATGGAATATCATGTCATCATTTAAAATAAATCTCCAAAGACTATTACTGTGGAACAAATGCTTATGGTAAAATATAAAGACAGGTTACAAAACCTGATTTAAACAAAGTAGATTAAAACTCCACAAGAAAGAAATGTTTGGGAGAACGCATACCAACATGGAAGAGTGAGTGTGTATTGCCCTTTGCACTGGAAAAGGCAGGTGCTGCTTTGCAAGGAAAACCCCTTGCAGCTGGGGAACTGGTAGGAGATTCATTTCTGGCCAGTGGAAAATAAGAAGTCTAGGGAAGAATTTCCTCTATTAAAAAAAAATGACATATGGGAGAAATAATCGTTTTGGGGGTCCAAATATTGTCATATTGACCTGTGGTGCCTGGAACATGGGAGGCCATTATGTAAGCATGAAGGCATTGAGCCAATGACCGAGGCTGGTGGTTGGAGAGTTTGCCACTTAATGCAATTGTTGAGCTGCTTTAAGAAATCTGGGAACATTTCCCTCCAGACTTCTTGAATGTAAAGCAACAAATTTCTATTTTTAAGCCACTTTAAGTAGTGTATGTGTTGCTTGAAGCCAAATACACACTGAGTGATTTGAAAACTATAGCTACTTAAAATTTTAATTAATTTTTTTCTCATGGTTTCCACTTTTGAAGAGTTTGAAATCTTTCAACTGAGAAAAAGTATCATAAATAGTAAGTGATATAATCTTAATATTGTGATTTATTAGTGCAGTTTGACCTTAATTGAAGGATGGTTTCCAAGGGCTATTGAGTAATTATTTTCCTTCTTCCTCCATGTCCCTGTGACAGACTGTGACTGGGTGTCAACACTCTGATTGCTACTATGTATATCAGTAAAATGCATGCAATTATCTCAGGTTTGACCAAACCGCTGGCTGTGGCATATCTTAACCATATTATTACTAAATGATAAAGGTGAATGGCATTCACCAAATTGGTATTAGCATTCACTAATTATTATTAGTGAATTCGCTTATTATTATTATTATTATTTTGGTTTAGTGTTATCACCTGCCAGTAGTATGTCTTATTTTTTTCTACCAGTTTTATTGAGCTATAATTAACACATAGTGCTCTATGAGTTTAAGGTGTCCAGCATGATGATTTGATTTACATACATCGTGAAATTACTCTCATAAAGTTAGTGAGCATCTATTATATCACTTATGAAATGTGGTGGCTGGATGGCATCTCTGATGCAATAGACATAAACTTGGGCAAATTTTAGGAGATGGTGAGGGATAGGGAGGCCTGGTGTGCTGCAATCCATGGGGTTGCAGAGTCAGACATGACTGGGCAACTGAAAAACAACATTATCTCACATAGATACAAAATTAAAGAAATAGAAAAAATTTTTCTTTGTGATAAGAACTTTTAGGATTTACTCTCAGCTTTTATACATAACACAGCAGTGTTAATTATAATGATTATGCTCTATGTTACATCCTTAGTACTTATGTAAAACCAGAAGTTGTGACTGCCTTTGTCCAATCTCCCGCATCCTCTGTAACCAAAACTATGATCTTTTTTCTATTTGTTTGTCCATTTTTGAAGTATAATTGACCTACAATATGATGTTAGTTCCTAATATATAATCAGTTCCTAATTCAATAATTCTACACATTTTAAACTGATCACCATGATGAGACTAGTTCTCATTTGTCACCATACAAAGTTATCACATAGTTATTGACTGTATTTCCCACATTGCACATTTCATACCTGTGACTCATTTATTTTGCAACTGGAAGTTTGTACATATTAACTCCCTCATTTATTTCTTAACTTCCCACATCTCCACTCCCCTCTGGCAATCACCTCTTACTCCTCTAATCCATTACTCTGTTTCTATTTTGTTATGTTTGGTCATTTGCTTTGTTTTTAGGTTCAACATGTAAGTGAAATCATGAGGATTCTGTCTGGCTTATTTCACTCAGCATAATCCCCTCTAGGTCCAACCATGTTTCTGCAAACAGCAAGGTTTCATTCTTCTTATGGTTTAATTCTATTATTTTGTGTATGTGTATATATATACTGCATCTTCTTGATTCATTCATCTATTTGGTTGCATATCTTGGCTATTGTAAACAGTGCTGCAATGAACACAGGGGTGCATATATCTTCTTGAGTTACTGTTTTTCTTTTCTTTGGATAAATACTGAGGAGTAGAATTGCTTAATCGTATGGTACTTCTCTTTTTAATTTTTTGAGGAATCCCCCTATATTGTTTTCCATAGTAGCTGCACCAATTTATATTCTCAGCAACAGTGTATGGGGAATCTCTTTTCTCCATATCCTTGCCAACACTTGTTATTTGGTGTCTGATAATAGCCATTCTAACAGGTGTGAGGTGATATCCCACAGTGCTTTTGATTTATATTTCCCTAATCATTAGTGAGTGTGAGCATCTTTTCCTGTGTCCATTGGCCACCTGTGTGTCTTCTTCGTAAAGATGTCTACTCAGATCCTCCATCTATTTTTGAATCATGTTTCTTTTTTTTATGTTGAGTTGTATCACTTCTTTGTATATTTTGGATATATTAAACCCTTCTCAGATAGACTGTTTGCAAATATCCTCTCTTATTCAGCAGGTGGCCTTTTTGTTTTATTGATAGCTTCCTTCACCGCCCAAGAGCTTTTTAGTGTGATGTGGTATCATTTGTCTATTTCTGCTTTTGTTTCCCTTCCCTGAAGAGATATTTCCAAAAAAATATCATTAAGACCAGTGTCCAAGAGTGTAGTGCCTCTGTTTTCTTCATTTATGTGTGTCCAGTCTCTCAGTCATGTCCGGCTCTTTTCGACCCCATGGACTGTAGCCTGCCAGGCTTCTCTGGAATTCTCCAGAGAATTCTCTGGAATTTTCCAGGCAAGAATATTGGAGTAGGTTGCCATTTCCTCCTCCAGGGGATCTTCCTGACCCACATCTCCTGCATTGTAGGCAGATTCTTTACCAGTGAGCCACCAGGGAAGTCCTTCTTCATTTATGGCACCAAATAGAAGCCAACAGTCATGATTAAATACATGAAAAAAAAAATGCTAACAAAGTATTAGAGGCATTAAAATATTAGTTTCTGAGTTCTTCTTGTTCTAATTCTAATCACAAGAGAGCTCCCTGCCCTGTTTTTTTTACAAGCTAAACATTCATAGATTTTCCCAAACATATTGCCTAAAGCTTTATTTTACAAAACAGAAAACTAAGACCTTTGGGCTTCCCAGGTGGCTAGGTGGGAAAGAATCCATCTGCCAATGCCGGAGACACGGGTTTGATCCCTGATCTGGGAAGATCCTGTCTTGGATGACCGCCATGGTGTGGTCACTCACCTAGAGCCAGACATCCTGGAGCGCACAGTCAAGTGGGCCTTAGGAAGCATCACTACAAACAAAGGTAGTGAAGGTGATGGAATTTAAGCTGAGCTATTTGCGATTCTAAAAGATGATGCTGTGAAAGTGCTGCACTCAATATGTCAGCAAATCTGGAAAACTCAGCAGTGGCCACAGGACTGGGAAAAGCCAGTTTTCATTCCAATCCCCCCAAAAGGGCAATGCCAAAGAATGTTCAAACTACTATACAATTGTGCTCATTTCACAAGCTAGCAAGGTCATGCTGAAAAATCCTTCAAACTAGGCTTCAGCAGTATGTGAATTGAGAACTTCTAGATGTACAAGCTGGGCTTACAAAAGGCAGAAGAACCAGGGATCAAATTGCCAACATTCACTGGATCATGGTCAGAAAGCAAAGGAATTCCAGGGAACATCTACTTCTGCTTCACTGATTATGCTAAAGCCTTGGACTGTGTTGATCACAACAAACTGGAAAATTCTCAGAGGTGGAATACCAGACCACCTTACCTGTCTCCTGAGAAACATATATTTGGGTGAAGAAGCAACAGTTGGAATTGGACATGGAACAATAGACTGGTTCCAAATTGAGAAAGGAGTGTATCAAGGCTGTATATTGTCACCCTGCTTATTTAAGTTCTGTGCAGAGTACATCATGAGAACAACAACCAGGAGGATCCCACATGCTGCAGATCGACTAAGCCCGTGAATCACGATGACAGTCTGCGCTGCAGGGTCTGAATTCGGTGTGCGCTAGAGCCTGTGATATATGACAAGCGAAGTCATCACCATGAGAAGCCCACACACACCCACAAGAGAGGAGCCTCCCCTTGCTGCAAGGATAGGAAAAACCCTTGTATCAGTGAAGACCCAGGACAGCCAAAAATAAATTAATAAATACAATTATGCAAAAGAAGAAAACTAAGACCTTGGGAAGTTAGGGACGAGGTCAAAGATTGCACGATGGACAGACCACAAGCTATAACCTAGATCTGGACTCTCTATCAATCCAGAACCCTTTTATCCAAATATTGAGGGAAGTGTAAAACTTCACAGCAAACAGTTTTACCGTTCAGCTGTTAATAGGAAATCTCCTTCTTAAGTGAGCAGCAATATAGAGGTCCAGCACTTATGGTGACGACAATAGAATTCTGGGGCCAAAACATAATTTTGTTTCATTTGGTGCTTTTCAAAAAAGTGTTCTATGATTTTTCTCTTTATGCTTTAGTAAAATTTTTTGTGTAATAAGTTTGCAAATATATAATGTCTTAGAATTAATGACAATTTATAGTTGGGAAATTAGGAACACGGTATTATTGTTAGATCTTGGCATGTCTCCTCGTATTAAATTATTTAAAGCCTTATTAAGCCTACTTGATTTAGAGGATTATAGAAAATAATGTCAGTATAGAAGATGTAAAACAAAGAGAAGGTATTCTGCTCATTTATTTTATAATGTGAGAAGATGGGACATCACACCCTAAGAAGATAAATCAGGCTAAAGTGAGGCTCAAAGAGATAAGATATATCTCATGGAAAAGATGTAATATTTTATCTGGGGGGAAAATCACTTAAACCCTGAAAATCTTAGTTTTCTCATCTGTTAAATTGTCGTTGTTTAGTCTCTTAAGTCATGCCTCACTCTTTGCGACCCCATGGACTGCAGCCTGCCAGCTCCTCTGCCCTTGGGATTTCTCAGACGAGAATATTGGAGTGGGTTACCATTTCCTTTTCCATGGGATCTTCCCCACCCAGGGATCAAACCCACGTCTTCTGCATTGGCATGTGGGTTCTTTACACTGGACACCCGAGAAGCCCCATGTGTTAAACATGGACAATAGAATACCAATTTCAGAGGGCTGATGTAAAAATTAAAAGAGATAGTTCTGGCAAAATACTTAGCAGGAGGCCTGGCATGTGCAGCATTAATTGATCTTTGTAGATGCCATGCTTCCAATTATTTGCTTCATCATCCCCTTTTCTCTTTCCTCCAGTTAATCTCTATAATACTTTCTTTTTCCTCTCCTTTCCATTCCTGCCCTCTTTTCCCTCTTTTATGCTTCTCTTGCTCATCATTTTTCTTTCCGAATAATTTTTCATTCTTTTCTACCCAGATTATAACCTTAGCCAATGAGGGCTAGCACCCATAGCTAAAGAGTTATTGACTTCGAATCCCTTACAATCCTCTGCCTAGTACTCATTATAAGTCTTCTTGCTCCGTTTCAGTTATACATTATATTAAAAAAGGAGGCAAGCACTTTTAGTAAATTATGTGGTTCCTTTAATAGATCCATATACTCTTTTAAGACCCTTGCCTTTGAATATAGATTTTTTTATTTGTACTTTTTGTAAACAAAATGACTTTTATTTAGCATTTACTTTTTAAAATTCTGAACTAAGTTGATTAGTCAATTTTAATACTCTAGTGCTTACTTGATCACAGATTATTGAACGTTCTCCTGCTTCTCTCACTGGTTTATGTTAAAATTTAAATGACAGGGACTTCCCTGGTGGTCTAGTGGTTTAGAATCCAGCTGCCGATGCAGAGAACACGGGTTCAATCCCTGGTCCAGCAAGTTTCCACGTGGTGCGGAGCAACTAAGCCCTTGTTCCATACTACTGAGCCCAAGCTCTGGAGCCCACGACCCACAGCTATAGATGCCTGCATGCCTAGAACCCATGCTCCGCAGCGAGAAGCCACTGCAATAAGAAGTCTGTGCATCGCAGCCAGAGAGTAGCCCACACACAGCAATGAAGACCCAGCATAGCCAAAAACTAATAAATAAATGAATAAAATTTTTTAAAATTGAATGATATCATGACTGAAAAGGTATTTTTTAAACCTTAACTGTAAATTTTGGGGGGCTTCCCAGGTGGCGTTAGTGGTAAAGGATCCACCTGCCAACGCAGGAGACACAGAGAGGTGGGTTTGATCCCTGGGTCAGGAAGATCCCCTGAAGAAGGAAATGGCAACCCACTCCAGTATTCTGGCCTGGAGAATCCCTTGGACTGAGGAGCCTGGTGGGCTACAGTCCACGGGGTCGCAAAGAGTCGGACACGACTGAGCGACTTAGCACGCAGGGCGTAGATATTTTAAAATTGCAGTTAATCAAAAGCTGAATTTAATTTCCCATGTAGTATACATAATAACTAGCCTTTATTGAGAACAGACTATGTGCTAAGTCCTATTCTTTGCATTTCATGTTTATTTACTGACTTAGTGCCTAGAATAGCATAGCATGTGTATTTTACCTGGGAGAGCACAACATCTGACAAAAGCAGGTTTCTTAAAGTTTTTTGAAAAAAGTTATATGTCCAGTAAATAAAATGAAGACAGCACAGATAAGCACAAGAAATTAGCTCATACCCATAATTCTACGATTCACAATTGGTTGGCACTTTAGTGTATATCATCATACATGCAGATATATTTTATAGACACACATATCATATAATTGAGATCATACTGCACACAGTTTTTTAACTGCATACACAATTTTGTGATAAAATATTTCTTGATGGTGTGATGGGGCCTGTACATTAGCAGGGAACCACAGTCATGCATGTTCCCTTCATTGAAGAAAGGCCCTCTTCTCTTTGGAAAAATCACCATTTCCCATTGGTCACAAATGTTCAAACTGCTGTGGCAAGGACGACCCATGGCGGAGACAAATGAAAGACTGGGAGGAAGTAGAGAAAGGTTATTATCCTAAAATGTTCACAGTAAACTTGCTGTTTTTTTTTTTTTTTTTTTTTTTGCAGAAAGCTAATGAAACATTTTTGGATATCCATGACTTGTATCATTAAGTGTGCATCTATTACCATTCTCCAAAGGGTGGTATTTTTCTAAAGAGAGGCATCTAAGGTACTCTGAGAAGATAACAAGTAGAAGAGAAGACCTTTATTTAACATTCCTAATAGAGCTCCTTACACTATACTTCCTGTTTTCAATATTACATAAAAGTACAGAACAGATACAACAGTAAATTTCTGCAAGAAGGTTTCATTAGGAACCAAAATCTTTGGTCTAACTTGGACAAGGCTAAAAATTTCAGGGTTCATATACATCAGCAGTGTTTTAGAACAAGAACTGGTGAGGAGATTCTAAAATTCTTTTTTTTTAATAGCCTTTATTGAATTTGTTACAATATTGCTTCTGTTTTATGTTTTGGTTTTTTGGCCGGGAGTCATATAGGATCTTAGCTGCCCCAAAAGGGATCAAATCTCTCCCCTGGCATTGAAAGACAAAGTCTTAACCACTGGACTGCCAGCGAAGTCCCTGAAATTTTTAGAGCATGTCACAAGGAGTTGAGTCACACACTGAAGGTAAGACCAGAGATACGTCTGAAAAAGGAAGGAGAGATAAAAATTAATATAAGCTGAGTTTTTGCAGCAGAGCCAATTAACATAGAGTAAATATGTAACAAACCACTTTTGAACCCTCAGCTTTGGAGATGATGTGATTGGCATACTGTGTACCCTTCTCTTATGGCCTGGCCCATGGTGAGTGCTTTAGTGAGGATGGGGATTTCCATTAAATGAGTAATATAGTCTGTGACTAATCTGAGGAAATCTGGGTAAGATGACTTTGAAAACATCAGCTGAATTTACCTGAGAAGTCAATACAGAGACGAGGGGGGATTTACATCTAACGGATGAGAACCTGGCTTCTTGGTGTCCCGTAAGTTTTACTCTGAGGCTAAAGTCAACTCACTTTTTAGCCATATTTGGGTGTCAGCCGTGCCTATAGTTAACATTGTTAAGATCTTTAAAGGATCCATGATAGTGCTTAGTCGTGTCCAGCTCTTTGGACTGCAGCCCACTGGGCTCTTCTGTCCACTTAATTTTCCAGGCAAGAATACTGGAGTGGGTTGCCATTTCCTCCTCTAGGGAATCTTCCCAATTCAGGGATCAAACCCATGTCTCCTGTGTCTCCTGCATTGCAGGTGGATTCTTTACCCACTGAACCATCCGGGAAGCACCTTTTAAAAGACAGCAAGGAGTTTTGTTTTTGTATTTTTAAGTTTTCTAATAATATAGAGTAGTTGGTTACAGACTAAACCTTCCCCTGACAATCAGAAATTCTGGACAATACATAAAACCATTGCTTAAAGACATTTGAAACTTATGATGCCACCAAGGGCTTTGAGAGAACAAGATTCCTAGAAGGTGCATTGGATAAATTGAGGAACCTCCTTAAATCTTCCAGGTCCTATCAGTTCCCCAGGTCCTCAAACTTACCATGGACATGAAGTCACAACCATTTCAGGCTCTGCAGGGTGCTTGCCTTTCCTCCAAGGTGAGTGCTAGTCTTGAGCACAGATTGCATTGCTCCTGAAGCGTGAGGAGCTGCTGCAGCTATGCACCAGGTCCTACCATATCCATAAGGATCTGATTTCTTTCATTAGATCTGAAGTTAGAGGAAGTAACATGTTGTAGGGTATGGGATTCTGTTTCCTTGTTGGGTCTGAAGAGGTCAGTTGAAACATCAGGAATGCATTGATGTTAATGTCTTACAGGGTAAATGTTGACCAATGAAAGTTAAGTCAATCAACAGAGGGAGCCATTGAATAAATTCCTGTCTTTTTCTTCCTCTAACAAGACAAAGTGCTTCTACATAGTGAGCTTCTCTGCATGAAGCTGTGGTCATCTGCCGACTAACCTACATCTCCTTTTCCTCCTTTTCTACCAGCTTTATTTTCCTTTTCCTTTTACTATCTCAGAGTTGTTCAGTTCAGTTCAGTTGCTCAGTTGTGTGTGACTCTTGGTGACCCCATGGACTGCAGCATGCCAGGCCTCCCTGTCTGTCACCAGCTCCCAGAGCGTACTCAAATTCATGTCCATTGAGTCAGGGAGGCCATCCAACCATCTCATTTTCTGTCGTCCCCTTCTCCTCCTGCTTTCAATCTTTTCCAGCATCAGGGTTTTTTCAAATGAGTCAGTTCTTCACATCAGGTGGCCAAAGTATTGGAGTTTCAGCTTCAACATCAGTCCTTCCAATGAATATTCAGGACTGATTTGCTTTAGGATGCACAGGTTGGATCTTCTTGCAGTCCAAGGGACTCTCAAGAATCTTCTCCAACACCACAGTTAAAGCATAAATTCTTTGGCGCTCAGCTTTCTTTATAGTCCAACTCTCACATCCATACATGACTACTGGAAAAACCATAGCTTTGACTAGACAGACCTTTGTTGGCAAAGTAATGTCTCTGCTTTTTAATATGCTGTCTAGGTTGGTCATAGCTTTTCTTCCAAGGAGTAAGTGTCTTTTAATTTCATGGCTGCAATCACCATCTGCAGTGATTTGGGAACCTAAAAAGATACAGTCTGTCGCTGTTTCCATTGTTTCTCCATCTCTTTGCCATGAAGTGATGGGACTGGATGCCATGATCTTAGGTTTCTGAATGTTGAGTTTTAAGCCAGCTTTTTCACTCTTTTCTTTCACTTTCATCAAGAGGCTCTTTAGTTCTTTTTCACTTTCTTCAATAAGTGTGGTGTTATCTGCATTCCTGAGGTTACTGATATTTCTCCCAGCAATCTTGATTCTAGCTTATGCTTCATCCAGCCCGGAATTTCTCATGATGTACTCTGCATGTAAGTTAAATAAGCAGGGTGCCAATATACAGCTTTTTGTGATCCACACAGTTGAATGATTTGGCGTAGTCAATAAGGCAGAAATAGATGTTTTTCTGGAACTCTCTTGCTTTTTTGATGATCCAGCAAATGTTTGCAATTTGATCTCTGGTTCCTCTGCCTTTTCTAAATCCAACTTGAACATCTGGAAGTTCATGGTTCATGTATTGTTGAAGCCTGGCTTGGAGAATTTTGAGCATTACTTTGGTTGCGTGTGAGATGAGTGCAGTTGTGTGGTAGTTTGAGCATTCTTTGGCATTGTCTTTCTTTGGGATTGGAATGAAAACTGACTTTTTCCAGTCCTGTGGCCACTGCTGAGTTTTCCAAATTTGCTGGCATATTGAGTGCAGCACTTTCACAGCATCATCTTTTAGGATTTGAAATAGCTCAACTGGAATTCCATCACCACCACTAGCTTTGATCATAGTGATGTTTCCTAAGGCTGTTTCCACTTGACTTCGCATTCCAGGATGCTTGGCTCTAGGTGAGTGATCACACCATCATGATTTTCTGGGTCATGAAGATATTTTTTGTATAGTTCTTCTGCATATTCTTGCCACCTCTTCTTAATATGTTTTGCTTCTGTTAGGTCCATACCATTTCTGTCCTTTATTGAGCCCATCTTTGCATGAAATGTTCCCTTGGCATCTCTAATTTTTTTGAAGAGAACTCTAGTCTCCCCCATTCTGTTTTCCTCTATTTCTTTGCATTGATCACTGAGGAAAGCTTTCTTATCTCTCCTTGCTACTCTTTGGAATTATGCATTCAAATGGGTATATCTTTCCTTTTCTTCTTTGCCTTTCACTTCTCTTCTTTTCAACAGTTATTTGTAAGACCTCCTCAGACAACCATTTTGCCTTTTTGCATTTCTTTTTCTTGGGGATGGTCTTGATCCATCTCCTGTACAATGTCATGAACCGCTGTCCATATTTCATCAGGCACTCTGACTATCTAGTCCCTTGAATCTATTTCTCACTTCTACTGTAGAATCATAAGGGATTTGATTTAGGTCATACATGACTGGTCTAATGGTTTTCCGTACCTTCTTCAATTTAAGTCTGAATTTGGCAATAAGGAGTTCATGATCTGAGCCACAGTCAGCTCCCAGTCTTGTTTTTGCTGACTGCATAGACCTTCTCCGTCTTCGGCTGCAAAGATAATCAATCTGATTTTGGTGTTGACCATCTGGTGATGTCCATGTGTAGAGCCTTCTCTTGTGGTGTTGTGTTGTGTATACTTCCTAGTGAGAAATTAGCACTTAACCTTTACCTCAGGATCCATTTTCTAAGGAACTTAGGCTAAGACAGAATGAAAATTTAGAGAAGTGACCCCAATTTGACCCTAATGTCTCGCTTTAGCCATTTGTCTGTTTATGAGTAGAAGCCAGGAGGCTAAGAAGCTGAGCAGAGTTCCCAACATTCTTACAGTGCTTGTGGTCAAAAATGAAGGCTTCAGGCTGACCAAGGAGAGACTCAGGCAAACACTCCAGTTTTAACTTACAACTCTACAAGGGATAGACAGTAAATCATCAAAATCCTTGATTTAATGAAATGTAATCTTTTAGCTAACTGCTAAACTGCCAAGCAAAAATGAATGCTCTCTGTAAGGTATTATCTAGAATTTTAAAATATCTCTACAATTTATCATATATACAATATCATATATATTGCACACATACAATTATCATATATATTGCATATATACAATTATCATAGACATTGTCTAACTGCCAACCAGAAACTCCCAGGTATACCAGAAGGTGAGAGCACCTGATTGAAAACAAGAGGAAACAGATTATAGAAATATACTCATTGGGAGATTCAAATATCGGAATTATTATACGTGATCTTTAAGATAACCTGTTAATATGTTCCAGAAATAAGATGACAAAATGGAAAATCTCAGTATAAAACTAAAAAGTATAAAAGTCTTCAAATGGAAATTATAGATCTGAAAAAAATAACTAAAATGAAGAGGCAATAGTAGCAGATTAGGAGCGATTTAGGAGAGAGGGAGAGAGAAAAAGAAGGAGGTAGGGAGAAGGGCTGGTGAACATACGAAGCAACTAGAACTTATATGGTAGGAATGTAAAATGGTATAATAAATTTGGAAAACAGTTTGGTAGTTATTTATTAAGTACCATTTCACTTAGCAATTTCACACTGACCAGGAGGAATGGAAACATATGTGCATAGAAAGACATTTATGCATATGTATTTACAAGTATTTGTGCCCACTTTACTCAAAATTGCCCCAAACCAAGGAAATCCAAATGCCAGCAACAGGTGAATGGATTAAAGACGTGGTATCCATACTGTAGAATTACTAAAACAAAATAAAAATATTAACAGTAAAACAGACAATCCAATTTTAAAAATGCTCAATAAAACTTTTAAACAAGGCCTTCACAAAAGAGGATATCCAAGTAAGTAGCAAATTTATGAAAAAGCTTTTCAACCTTGTAAGTTATCAAGGGCATCTAAATCAAACCACAGTGAGATAACCTATCCCGAAAAGAAAGTCTACATGAAAAAAGAAAAGACTGTCAATACCAGGTACAGAGATAAAAAAACAGGAACTCACATACTCCTTGTGAGAGAGGAAATTGGCACAGCCACTTGAGAAAATTGTTTGGCAGTCCATGTGAAAGCTGTTTGTATCCATACCGTATGACACAGCAACCTGGCCCTTATACGTCCTCCTAACAGAAATGCATACACAAGAATGCAAATTGTCACAGCACTACTCATAACGGCCCTAATCTGGAAACAACACAAACGCTCGCTCACATAAGAATGTATATACATAGTGTGGTGTGGTCAAACAATGGGAGAATTCTTCAGCAATGATCACGAATAAATATGAATGAATTTCATCAATATGGTAAGTTAAAGAAGCCAGATGCAAACTGACACGTACCACATGATTCAATGTGTGTTAAGTTTAAAAATCATCCAAGCTTAATAATGATATTAATCAACAGGCATAAGGTGTCCGTTAAATAAGATGAATAAGCTCTAGAGATCTGCTGTACAGCATTGGCCCTGTAGTCAACAACAATGTATACTTAAAGTTTAAGAGGATCACAAAAAAAAATGTTAAAGGAAAAATACAACTCCCCAAACTAAATGATGGTGTTAGAGGTCAGGATAGCGGTTACATTAGTGGGGGAGATAAATGGGGTAACAAATTGGGAGAGAAGGAGGGGCTTCTTTGACTTGGTTATGTTCTATTTCTTGACCTCATGGTAACTATAAAGGTGTATTCTTGTAACTATAAAGGTGTACCATTCTCATGGTAACGATAAAGGTGATAATTCATGAAACGCTATGCTTTTGGTGTACCGTTCTGTATATTACATACTAATAAAGTTTATTTAAAAATAAAGGAGATCAGGGTTTCCTGGTGGTCTAGTGGTTACGAATCTACCTCCCAGTGTGGGGGAAACATGCTCTAGAGCCTGTGAGTTGCAGCTGCTGAAGCCCATGCGCCTAGAGCATGTGCTCCGCAACAAGAGAAGCCACTGCAATAAGAAGCCCATGCGTCCCAGCAAGAGAAAGCCAAAAAGCATCAATGAAGATCCTGCACAGCCAAAAATAAATACATCTTTTAAAAAATAAAATGAAGGAGATCAAAAGAAGCCAAGTGTGGTTATAATGGAAAATAAAATGAGCATTTATTGAAGGATTTGTGCTGTTGAATATATATTCATTTTCTTCCTCACTATAACTTGTTGGAAAAAATACTTATTGTATCTTTATTTTACAGATGAAAATACCAAGCCTAAGAGGAAGTAGGCAAATTGCCCAAGTTCTTACAGCATGTTTTTCTGTCTCTAAAACTTTTGTTTTTTGCACAGTATTTATCTTCTCTGGTAGTTTCCTTCCAAATTCACAAGTTGCCTTGTCCGACAATACATTTAAATAATCTAGATTGTTGAATCTAATAATGTAAATTAAATTCCAAAGAATAATAATCTATCACATATAAATATACAAATCTGTTTTTGCTTTGCAGATAATCTCTTGCAAATACAACTTCTCAAGGTAACAGAAAATTTAATAGAATTTCTCAACAATATGCCTAAGAATACCTGCCAAAGCCCTTCCAGTTAAACGCAGCTGAAGTGGGAGAGTAACCAACATGATATATCCCATTCATTCAAAATGAAAGAAATGTAAATTTTTTTTTCCTAAATCAAATCAATCTGTCTCCTCATACACTTCCATCCAGCTTGGGAGACAATCTAGGTTTGATCTGGCAGAAAACCTAATTTTATTCATGGAGTGGGTGGGTGAAACCCTTTTCCTATCTCACAATTCTATAAGGAATTCTGGGGAAATTATTGGAAACTTGAGATGGAACCTTGACCTTGACTCTGATTGTCACAGTCAAAACTGTTTACTGTTCAAGTTAAATAGTGTATTCCGCCCACAACCGCAGTCAGGAACCTCACCGTCGTGCAGTCAGGCAGGTATGCCTCGTGTGAGAAGGGGGCAGCCCACTAGTGTCAGTCTTTTCCACCACCCCTGTCCCTCAAGTCTAGGCCTCTCCACTCTATTTCCATCCTGGAACCCTGATCTTTTCAGACAACTGACCTCAGAGACTCTGCTCCAGGTTTTTGAAAACAAAGCCTCGGAGACTCTGCTCCAGGTTTTTGTAAACATCTTTCCTGGCAACAGTGAAGCTCAGGCTCTCATAATACAAAACCTTGCCTACCCTCTTTAGAACAGGAAGAAATCTTTCTGAGCCCACATGTAAGAACACACACATATACACAGAATTACAGGAACGCTGTTGAAAGAACCTGAGGAATCTATAACCAAAATATTTTGGGCAGCACTTTGGGCACATCTCAAAAACATTTGGATCACAGTTTAAGCAGGTTTGTATCTGCACAGGTACAGAATATTATTGCAAATAGGTTAGTGAGGCTGCTGCCAACATAGCAGAACTTTCAGTTTACTTTACAGTCAAAGGCTGATGTGACTGGGTTATTCCTCCGATAAGACCATCGTTTGGAATTTCCCAAAAGCTACAGTTGGGAGTAAAGCAGAGTCACGTATCTGGATGAGCGGATGGCCCTTTGGGGGCAGGTTATAAGTGCAGGAGGAAGACTGGTGCTGGAGGTGTTGTAGCTACGGAACAGTTCCACGGATCTGCATGCACACACATGCAGAAGAACAGGGTGGCTAGGCCCCTCCTTTCTGGAATGGCACATAGCCTGAGTGTTGGTGCAGAGAAGCACCCCAGGAAATGGGAGGGGTGCTGAAAAATTCTTTAGGAGCAACTCACGTCCTTAATTGTTTTACTCATGGTTGGTCAATCTGAGAAACAAGACTTATTTGTGGTTATTTGGGTCTATACTAACATAACAGGAGTAATAATGGTAGTAATTATACCAATGAATGAACCTCACCAGCACTCCAGCCACTGTGTTGTTTTGCATCCATCATGTCAGTTACCACCCTGTTCAGAAAATGCCATTAGCCCCATTCTGCAGATGAAGTAATTGGGCAAGTGAGGCCAAGATTAGATGATAAACTGCAGGACTGTTCATAAACAGAAAGTCTAAATTCAAAGCCTAATGTGTTTACCACATTTATTCCTGAGAATGAGGCCTCCTATCAGTGCAGAATGCACTAGAGACTGGCGTCCCTGTATTTGACAGTAGAGAAGGTGGATTTAAACTTGCAAGGACCAGACTGCATAAACCTTATGTAAGCTGAAAAATAAAGAGGTAATTTACTATCAGCAGTGTATTTGGATTTTTAAGAAAGTCTTATTGGATTGCCTGGACATCTATTTAGATATTAAGTGGAAATTATGTTCATTGCCTGGGTATAGCAGCAACAAGTTTTCAAAAGATCTTAAACCAATAGATCTTAAGTCAAAATGTGACTCCTCTTTCTTTGTCCCAGGCAATTAGATCTACTGATCTCATCTTTTAAAAAAAAAAAAAGAAAGGAAAAGTTTAATAATTCTAAAAAATAAGCACTGTATACATATATTTAAAACCTTTGAATGGTAAACTTTAAACAGATGAGTCTCATGATATATTTACTATATTGGGTTGGCCAAAAACTTTGTTCGAGTTTTTCCACAAGATGTTATGGAAAGACCCCTGAGTGAACTTTTTGGCCAACCCAGTATCTCTCTACACCATTTAATATAAAAGTATGCTTTCATACTGGAGAGTTATTTATGTCTTTGCACCATTCCTTCTGTTACACGTACGCATACTTTAATTTCACCTAATCATAGTTACTTTGCACTTAAAGTAGCTTTGCATTCACTTTTTGGCAGCTGTCTGTTTGTGTTGTTAGTGGTTGCACAGATTCCCTCATTGCTCAGTTAGCCATTGTGTAGCTGCTGCACCAGTAAATTGTTTTTAGCACTCTGCTTTTGCGAATACTGTTTTACAAAGGTATGTACACATAACTTTTATTCTTTAATCTATATTCCCAATAGTGGGATTACAGGTCAAAAGCCATGACTCTTTTAGGGTTCTTGTTATACATTGCTAGAACTACTACATCAATTTTAAGGCTACTAACAACTCAGTTTTCACACATATCTTATTGGTCTTTCTAGCCTCTTTCTTTATTTAAGTATTTGATTAGTTAACATCATAATGTATCCTATAATTTTGGAAAAACTGAAATAGTATTCTTTCTGAACTGCATTCTAAGAGGATTCTGCAAGTAAGAAAAAAAAAATTTGGGAGGTGGGGATGGTTGTGCTGCATGGCTTCCAGGATTTTAATTCCCTGATGAGGGATCAAACCCAGTCCCTGGGTAGTGGAAGTGCCAAGTCCTAACTACTGGACTGCAAGGGAATTCCCTGCAAGTAAATATTTAAAAGATGAAGCAATGCTAACTCTCAGTTAAACCAAATGAAACACATTTTTAGTATTTTTTTCTAAATTGAAAAAATAATAAAAACAATAAATTGCTTCCCTAACTTTTCTTTCATCCTTTCTTCCCTTTATGTAGTACGATTCTCTCTTTATTGTAAAGCTACTTGTTGATTCTCCAAGCAACTGGGACAATATTGAAGACTTTCAAATCATGAACATCCATTTCCTAAATGAGGTCACACATTCTGTAGAATGTTGGTGCAAATGTGGGACTTCCCTAGTAATGTGCAGTGGATCAGAATCCACCTGCCAATGCAGGGGACACAGGTTTGATCCCTGGTCCAAAGAGCCCACATGCTGCAGAGAAACTAAGCCTGTGCCCTGTGAATACTGAGCCCAAGGCCTAAGGCCCATTAACCGGAACTGCTGAGCATGTGGACTTCCCCTGTGGCTCAGCTGGTAAATCCGCCTGCAATGCGGGAGATCTGGTTCCGTCCCTGGGTTGGGAAAATCCCCTGGAGAAGGGAAAAGCTACCCACTGCAGTGTTCTGGCCTGGAAAATTCCATGGGCTGTATATAGTCCACAGGGTTGCAAAGAGTCAGACACAACTGAGTGACTTTCACTTTCACTGAGCCCGTGGGCCCGAACTACTGAAGTCTGTGTGCCTAAAGCCTATGCGCCACAACAGGAGAAGCAATGAGAAGCCACAGCAATGAGAAGCCCACACAATGCAAAGAAGTTTAGCTCCCGCTTGTTGCAACTAAAGAAAGCCTGTGCAAAGCAGTGTAGACCCAGTACAGACAAAAAAAAATTTTTTTAGAAATGTCCAACTGTGTTTGTTATTTAGCTATTACTTTTATTCTCTGTATTTCAGTAAGAATTAGCTATAAAAGAAAAGTTGGCTTGAAACGCAACATTCAAAAACTCAGATCATGGCATTTCATCCCATCACTTCATGGCAAATAGATGGGGAAAAAGTGGAAGCAGGAACAGACTTTATTTTCTTGGGCTCCAAAGTCACTGCGGACAGTGACTGCAGCCATGAAATTATAAGGTGCTTGCTCCATGGAAGCAAGGAAGCTGTGACAAACCTAGACAGCGTATTAAAAAGGAGAGACATCACTTTGCGAAAAAAGGTCCATATAGTCAGAGCTATGGCTTTTCCACTAGCCATGTATGGATGTGAGAGTTGGACCATAAAGAAGGCAGAGCACTGAAGAATTGATGCTTTTGAATTGTGGTGCTGGAGAAGACTCGAGAGTCCCTTGGACTGCAAGGAGATCCAACCAGTAAATTCTAAATCAACCCTGATTATTCATTGGAAGGGCTGATGCTGAAGTTTCAATACTTTGACCACTCGATTTGAAGAACCAACTCATTGGAGAAAATCCTGATGATGGGAAAGGTTGAAGGAAAAGGGAGAAGGGGATGGCAGAAAATGAGATAATAATATTACTGACTCAATGGATGTGAATTTGAGCAAACTCTGGAAGATAGTGAACAGAGGAGCCTGGCATGCTGCAGTCCATGGAGTCAGACATGACTTAGTGACTGAACAATGAAAAAGAAAAAAAAAAAAGAAGGGGAAATTAATGTAACTTTTGCATTAGGCACTGAGGAGTTTAAGATTCCAGAGTAAACTATGGCAATCATATTACGAGAAAATTGAAAGCAAAACAGTATCTCATTCTTATCCTGAATTTTTCAAAATACCTAGTAGTTAACAGGCAGTTCTTAAATTAGATTATATTTTCAGTTTTGAGCAATTTCCATGACTAGTCAGTAGGAAGAAATTTCAGATATGTCATGAAGACTGATTTTATCTATGAATAAGTAAGATCCATGAACAAATAAAATAGACTGATTTTATCTATGAAGAATAAGCATTTGTCCTCATTCAACAATATATTAGTTATTGAGAAGTTACCCACTTCTCTTGTATTTACTGTAGTTCTTAGAGATATAGCAGATATAGCTGATTGCCAGTGATTACATGGGATGAACCTGAAATTTCAGAAGTCAGGTGACTTGCCTGACATCACACAGTGAGCAGCAGAATTAGGATCAAAGTCTTTTGCTCCAAATCTTAGATTCTCATCATCATACCCAAGCAAGGGTATTATTAACAAGTTCAAGTTTTTGGAGGAAGTATATATATGGGCACCTTTAAAGGGAATATCCTGCTTAGAGGCAAAGGAAGACAAATTTTAGGAGAGCCAGTCCTGAACTACAGATTTCTACTTTTCTTTTACCCCTTCAAGTCAGAGCTGCAGGTTACTGGCAAGGGTCTGAGAGCAATCAGGGGTAGGCAGACAGGCAGCTAATGGCAAAAAGCAGAAGGAAATTATTTTCTATTGCCCCAGGGCTAATTTGAAAAAACATAGCCATGTAATACGAAATCTTGCTTTACTTTATATCTGCTAGATTTTTAATTCAGTGAAGTACTGTAGAGATATGTTAAGATTGGTCTTTTTTTCTTGAAACTATCTGTAAATTTTAAAATAAGTTCGAGAAATAGGGATTTCTCTGGTGATCCAGTGGCTAAGACTCCCTGATCTCAATGCAGGAGCCCTGGGTTCAATCCCTAGTCAGGGAACTAGATCCCACATGCTGGCATGAAGATGGAAGATCCTACAAGCCACAACTAAGACCTGGTGCAGTCAAATAAATAAATAAAAATACTTAAAAAGTAAAAAAAATAAGATAAACAAAGGTTGAAAAATTCACAAATAAAATTTATTTTAAAATGTTTAGATTTCCTGATAGGTTTCAAAACCACATTACTCTCTCTATATAAAGTGGTTAGATAAATTACCTACCAATGTCACTTCCCTTGCTCAAGCGTAATTTGAAACATTTAGCCATTATGACTTTTGTTGTTGTTGTTCCAATCCAAAAGACAAGTAAAAATTCAGATTGGACTTAATTTTATTCTAATCTAGATACACACACACACACACACAAGAGAAGGAAATGGCAACCCACTTCAGTATTCTTGCCTGGGAAATCCTATGGACAGAGGAGCCTGGCGGGCTACAGTCCACAGGGTCACAAAGAGTTGGACAAGACTGAGCAACTAACACACACACACACACACACACACACACACACACACACACACACACGAATATATATATATCCCCTTGCAAACTGTGGGACTTTTCAGTTTTCCTAATCAAATGAGCCAGTTTATCAAAGAAAATCTTAAAAAAATACATAGCTGATACCAGATATATCATATATATATATGATTTTTTTTTTTAGGATATTGTTAGCAATTGCTGGTTTCTTTTATTTTTTTTCATTTATTTTTATTAGTTGGAGGCCAACCATTTCACAACATTGCAGTGGGTTTTGTCATACATTGACATGAATCAGCCATGGAATTACATGTATTCCCCATCCCCCCTCCCACCTCCCTCTCCACCCGATTCCTCTGGGTCTTCCCAGTGCACCAGGCCTGGGCACTTGTCTCATGTATCCCACCTGGGCTCGTGATCTGTTTCACTATAGATAATGTTCATGCTGTTCTCTCGAAACATCCCAGCCGCGCCTTCTCCCACAGAGTATATATATGATTTTTTGTTGCTTTTCCGTTTCTAAGTCATGTCTGACTCTCTGTGACCCCATGGACTGCAGCACACAGGCTTCCCTGTCTGTCCCTATTTCTTGGGGTTTGCTTAAATTCGTGTCCATTCAATTGGTGATGCTATCTAACCATCTCATCCTTTGCTGCCCCCTCTCCTCTTGCCCTCAATCTTTCCCAGCATCAGGGTCTTTTCAATCTTTCCCAGCATCAGGATCTTTTCCAAAGATCGCTTTCTTCGCATCAGGTGGCCAAACTATTGGAGCATATAGATCTGATATCAGATATATTTGCAGGCTGGAGATGTATGAGAGCTGGTGGTGTGATTCAGTCTAAGTCCAAAGACCTGAGTTCCAGGAGAACTGATGGTAGTCTTTCTGAGGGCAGTAGAAGACCAGTGTTCAGCTCAAGTAGTCAGGCAGAAAGGGTCAATTCTCCCTTCTTCTGCCTTTTATGTTATTCAGGCCTTCAAGGCCTTGTGAATTGGATGAGGAAGGCAGTCTGCTTTACTGAGTCCACATTAAGAAAGCTTTGCTGAGTCCACCGATTCAAATGCTAATGTAATCCTGAAACATTCTTACAGACACACTCAGAAAAAAAATGTTAACTAAATATCTGGGCACTGTATGACTCCATCAAGCTGACATACAAAATTAACCATAAGTCCAACCCTTATTAACTTGGCACCCATACCATCTCCTTCAACTACGCTTAATCTCAAAATAAAGACAACGACAACATCATTATTCTGCCTAACATGATACAACTATTCTGTATATAATCAAAAATGCACTTGGGACTTTCCTGGAGGTCTAGCAGAAAAGACTCCACACTTTCATTGCAGGGGGTATGGGTTTGATCCCTGCTTGGGGAACAAAGATCCCACGTTTCTCATGGTATAGCCAAGGGGGAAAAAAAGCACTAATCACTTCCCCAGAAGAGAAGGTACAGTCCTTGAGTGGTATTTACTCTTCTCCTTAAAATCTTATAACTTAAATACTATTATCTTAAATTAATATTTATATATAATCAATAAAAAGTGACCATGATATAAAGTCAATACATCTATGTTACATGGTAAGGGAATAAAAGAGGAAAGAAAACAAAGATACACAGTTGACCCTTGACCAACAGGGGGGTTAAGGGCATTGACCCTCCTTGCAGTTGAAAATCTGTCTGTAACTTATAGTTGACTCTCCGTATCCGCAGTCCCCCATATCTTCAGTTCTGCATCCGTGGATTCAACCAACCATGGATCGTGTAGTTCTGTAGGATTTACTACTGAAGAAAATTCATGTATGAGGGGACCCGTGCAGTTTCAACCTGAGTTGTTCAAGGGTCAACTGTTTATATATCAACATATATATACAAATCTATTCATAATAAAATTGGAAGAAATGCTCCTTATTAATATTCCTTAATAATAAGGAGTAAGTACTCATAGCCAGTATAGTCCTCATTTCTGACTGGTTATGTGATGGTAGCTGGTAATTATAACTATCTTCTTTTACTACCCACTATGTATTCTTTTGCCTTCCGCAAGCACCTCAGTTAGTTATGGTTAGTCATAGTTCCTTGTTTGGTGGGTGACCCAAACCTTCATTCCTGAAGGGTAGAGGTTCATAGTAATCCTGCCTGGATTGGGTTGTAGTCGTCCATTTCCTTGTTTTTGGAATAGAGGACATCATAATTTACTCCAGTTTTCAGTACTTCTTATTGTGGCCAATATTTTTTTCCAGTTGTATTGAAATATAATTAAAATAGAACTACATAATTTTAGGGCTTTCGGCATAATGTTTTGATTTAAAATACATCATGAAATTATTATCCAGAACTTTAGTGACCATCCATCATTTCACACAGACACAAAATTGAAGAAATAGTAAAAAATAATTTGTGTGATGAAAACTTTGGGGATTTACTCTCACCATACAGCCACGGTTATTATAGCTACCATGTTGTACATTACAGCCCTAGTATTTATTTGTCTTGTAACTGGAAGTTTGTATCTTTTGACTGCCTTCACCCAATTCCTCCTCCCTGCATGCCCCCCACCTCTGATAACCACAAATTTGATCTCTTTTTCTATGAGTGTGATTGCACTCAATTTTGAAGTACAATTAGCTACACTACCTTGGTTCCTGTTACATAACGTAGTGATTTTCTTCCCCCCCATACATTTCAAAATGATCATCATGGTAAGTCTATTTATGATATGTCACCATACAAAGATATTACATAATTGTTGATTATATTCCCCACACTTATACTTGTGACTCACTTGTTTTGCAACTGGAAGTCTGTCCCTCATAACCTCTCTTATCTATTTCTTTCTTCCCCCTACCTCCCTCTACTCTGGCAACCACTTTTGGTCCCTGTATCTGTAACTGTTTCTGGTTTTTAAATGTTTGTTCGTTTTCATTTGTTTTGTTTTTTGGATGCCACATATAAGTGAAATCATGCAGTATTTGTCTTTCTGTAACTTACTTCACATAGCATAATACCCCTTAGAATGTTGTCCCAAATGTAAGATTTCATTCTTTTTTTAAAAAAAATTCTATCACACGTATCGTTTTTATTCTTTTAGTGTTCTGTGACATCTGCCTTTGTCATCTGGTAGAAGTTAACCCTTCTGGCTGACCACAAGTATCATAAGATTTTATGGAGTGCCTACAGAATAAAAACTTCAGCTCATCTATGCTTTGTGAAGGCATAAACATACTGAAGAAATAGCATTGAATCCCAGGCTGATACATATACATTCCAAGTAAATCAATAGCTCCAAATGCTACATACACTCTTAATACTTTTTACTCCACTAGAAGGAAATAAAATTCATTTGCTGGATTCTAAGTTTTAAATTTATTTTTATTTATTTATTTGGCTGCACCAAGCTTAGTTGTGGCATATGAACTCTTAGTCATGTCATGTGAGATCTAGTCCCCTGACCAGGGATTGAACCCAAGACCCCTGCACGGGGGGCACAATCCTAGCCTCTGGACCACCAGGGAAGTCCCCATTTGCTGGATTCTTAATCTGGCCCCCAGACTGCTACATTATAGATCCTCATAGTATTTTAAAACAGAACAAAAACTAAATATTCAGCTCAATTTAGCACCTTATTTAGGAATTGTCCCTCTGGGTCTAAGTGGAGGAGACGAAGACAAAAGCAGAAATCTAGGAAAACTTGGTGGGTGGTGCCCGTGATCTGGACATCTCCTCCCTGTTCCTGAAACTCTGGAAACATCCCTGAATACCGTGTGGAATGACTCAGCCAGGTCTGTTTCCTGCTGTGGCTGTGTGACCGTCTTCATTATTGTCCCCTTCTTTCCTTAGGGAGCTCTCCTGCTGCTCATTTTCCAAGGAGATACTTGCACAAGGGATCTTAAGTCCTATGTGTTAGTTTCCTGAATGTCTTACTTAGCTCTCTCCAGGAGGTGACACATTACTCTTAAGTGAGAGACTGCATGAAGTGTCAGAATCAGGCGCTGCAGCTGGGGCTCAGCTTAGTCTTTATCAAAATTCCCATGCACAGAGCCCAGGGCACTGCACCAGCTGCAAAGGAAAGTGCTGCCTGTCTTTTATACATGGGAGCAATAATCCAGGAGAAAAACACCACCAATTCACGTGTGTGTGTGTGTGTGTGTGTGTGTGTGTGTGTGTGTGTGTGTGTGTATACATGCTAAGTCAGCTCAGTCGTGTCTGACTCTGCATCCCCGTGGACTGTAGCCCGCCAGGTTCCTCTGTCCATGGGATTCTCCAGGCAAGAATACTGGAGTGGGTTGCCATGCCCTCCTCCAGAGGATCTTCCTGATCCAGGGATCGAACCCACATCTCTTATGTCTACCTGCATTGGCAGGTGGACTTTTTACCACTGAGCCACCGGGGAAACCCCCACCAATTGGTAACAACTATTAAATGAATTATCATCTGTAAAATGCTGAGAACTGTACCTGCCATAGAGTAAGTATTTGATAAAAGTAGAACAAATCAATTTAGAGGCAATAAGTAGGGGTGTTATGGTGTCAGTGGCAAAGACGCTTTATGGATCTTTTGGTAGGTTGGATGAGGTCCCCCTAAATTCATATCTACCCAGAAACTCAAAATGAGATCTTATTTGCAATAAGAGTCTTTTCAGATATAATTAGAATAAGGATCAAAATGAAATCATGCTGAGTTAGGGTGAGCCCTAAAGCCAATGCACATGTCCTTACAGGAGACAGGAGAGGGGAAAGGCAGGGAGAAGGCAATGTGAAGATAGAGACAGAGGTTGCAGGGATGCTTCCACAAGCCAAGGAATGCCAAGAGTTGCCAGCAACCACCAGAAGTTAGGAGAGAGGCATGAAACATGTTCTCCTTTAGAGTCTCAAGGAGGAACCAGCGATGCTAACACCTTGATTTTGGACCTTGGCCTACAGGACTGTGGGAGAATGAATTTCTGTTCTTATAAGCCACTTAGTCTGTTGTGGTGGCTCCAGAGAGTGAACCCAGATTGCTGCTGTAAGTCTATACAGATTCTGTATTTGTCAGGCCATGGAAGAATACAAGCAAGCATTGCTCTGGAACGGGCTGAAAGAGTGTGTCTGTCTAAAAACATTCTTGTGACCTTCATCCAAACAGACTTGTACATGCAAAAGATACCAATGCAGTGAACACATTACCCCAGCCTAATAATAGATGTATTTGGGTCTTTTCTGCCAACCCATACACCCATACGTCTCTAAAAATGAATTTCAGAACTAGTGAACTCTGACAGCCATATGTCATATATGTATATGACCTTGTTTTACTCCTATAGCCACTGCCTTTGTCCCCAGGGGGAAGGGATCCCTGACTGCTAAGGCTAATTGAAGTCTTTCTCACAGTACTTTGGAATTGAAATTTAAAGTTAGTGGTCAGTTTTCGCTGGTTGCTTAAATGAAGGACATACCAAATTGAGAGGACTCAGTTGACTATGAGCTAGTAACGTAGAGAAACTGGAAAAAGGAAAAGAAAGAAGCAGGTGCACATATAGAGACAGGACAGAACAGGATGTAGCTCTGGAGAACAAGGAACCAAGAGATTACCTGCATTTGTTTCTAATTTAAATCACTTAGGATCCTCATAACAGACTCACTGCCACGGAGCAGGGCTTCCCTGAAGGCTCAACGGGTGAAGAATCCGCCTGCGATGCGGGAAACACAGGAGACTTGGGTTCAATCTCTGTGTCAGGAAGATCTTCCAGAAGAGGAAAATAGCAACCCACTCCAGCATTCTTGCCTGAAAAATTCATGGAGAGAAGAGCCTGGTAAGCTGCAGTCCAAAGGGTCACAAAGAGTTGCACATAAATGAACAGGCAAGGACCACTGGCTTAAGAGTAACTCACCACCAAAAAAAAAAAAAAAGAGTAACTCACCAGAATGACTTGCTGATTACTTAGCCCCTCAGTTTCCTCACTGTAGTTGGGACTAATATCAGTACTTCCTGCAAAGAGGGTTCCTTGCATTAACTCTGAAGAACCATTTAGGATGATTAAGGTAATCAAGTGCACCAGTGTGAAGCATTTAGAAGTATAACATCACACGCCCTCGGGAAATATTAACTTTTATGGTCATCACCCCAAATCTAGAAGGTAGTTTTTAAAATGTGTCATGCGTCTACATCATTTTATGCTTATTAGTAAGTAGCACTTTTAAGCTGCTTTTCCATGAATGTTTATAATTTCAGCTTCACCATAGGTCAGCTTACCACAAACAAAAGCAAAATTTAGTCACAGTACAAGAAGGTCATTTTTCCCATTCCAGACAGTATTTTAAGACAGTACACCTCCTAAAACATAAAGTAAATAGTAAAAATCTACATAGTTTCTGGGTATATTTATTGTGGATATATTTGCTCCCAACTAGGTGTTCTTTTTCTATGTGCATAACTGATCATCTTATTTTTATTTTCTTTCAATGTGTAAGGGAAATCATAGTGCCTACTGTCATTTAAGGAGGAATATTGTGAAAGGAAAATAGAAAAACTTTATTGTAAAAGCTTGTTATCCTGGAAGGTAAGCACCAGTTGGAGCTTGTTAGCTTGGAGGAAAGCAGAATTCCTATTGGAGAGACAGCTACACATTTGTTCAGTAAAACACATGAGCAGATTTTGGCCCTCTGGGTCAGGTTCAGACAAAGAAGAGTTTAGGGCTTTCATATTAAAGAAGGAATAATTTTTAGATTCTTCACTTGTCCATGATGGAGATCCAAATGCTGAGATGTTGGAGAAAGCCTAGAACAGAGAGGTGTGGACCCACAATATTCTGGTTGATTCCGAAGAGAAGATGGCTAGAGATGGCAGGATGGCTGAGAGGCTTTGGGGTAGTGAAATGGCTAGTATTCTATTTACGTGTTGCCTTTTTTTGTCCTTTGTGTACTTTTAATTTATTACATCTAACTCCTCAGGAAAATCTGCAATGCACTCACATGCAGGCATAAGTTGAAGCTAGGGAGAACTCAATCATGGCAGCCGCATGGACTACACACAGGGAGCCCACCTGAGAAGATGTTAAGTGAGACCCTTTGGATTTGATGTGAAACTCAGGGTCATCAAGGATAAAATGGTTTGGAGGCCATTTTTGGAAACCCTTCTGTCCTAAAGAAAGACTAGGCAGAAAAGAGCACTCTTAAAATAGTCCAGTAATTTACTGGTGGCAATCTGCACTGTGCTTTACTCGAGGAAACAGGAAACCAGACATCCTTGGGTCCAGTGATAACTGTAGCAACTTGAAAGGGACTACATGACTAGTTTTCGAAACTCTGACCTCTTTGAGACTTCCCTGATGGTCTAGCACTTAGGAATCCCTCTGCCAACGCAGGGGACATGGGTTCAATCCCTGGCCAGGGAGGACCCTACTTGCCTCGGAGCAGCCAAGCCCCGTGCCCCACAATTACTGAGCCTGCGCATTAGTGCCTGTCTCCTCAACCAAGAAGCCACCGCACCACAAGGACGAGAAGCCCCCATTCGTGGCAACTAGGCAAAGCCACACAGCACCGAAGACCCAGCACAGTTATAAACAAATAAATTAATAAAAATTAAAAAGACCTCTGACCTCTCCGTAAAGCACAACAAGGTGAACATTAATGTAATGATGGTTAGACAGAGAGCTCTGTGAAGGAAAGGTGGACACCTGGGCAAGAAATTCAGGGTGTCAATATCAGCACGTAGAGACTGTGGTGAACTGACCTTCCCCTGTTCTGAATCAGATATTAAAGAAATAAAATTGCCCTTCAAAAGCAACTTTAAAAAGTTATTTTTGAAAAGTATATGGTATAGTGTAATAAACCCCCAAGGATCCCATCACCCAGTTTCAACAATAACCAATGTTGTTTCATCGTTACCCCATTCTCTTTTCTCCCTTTAAAATTTCATCATTTCATTTATAAATATTTTAATTTCTATTTCTAAAATGTACTTGTAAAGATTCTTATTTTATACATAACCATAATATAATGATCACACTGAAAATAATTGATAATGGTTCCTTAATATCAAATATTATATCAATGTTCAGATTTTACTGGTTGTCTCATAAAGTTTATGAGACAGAATTCTTTAAAGTTTTAGAAATTTGATTTAATCAGGATCAAAGGCCACACGCCTCTTTTCTCCTTCTTCTCTCCATATAATTTGTTGGAGAACTTGAGACATTTGTTCAATAATTTCTCACATTCTGGGTTTTGTTGATTACATTTCTGCTGTTCTTCAATAGACACCTCTCTCCCATATTTCCTAAAGGGGGAAGTGAAACCTTGAGGCTTGGTATGATGTAGTTTCACCTTTTCTTTTCAAAATGACTTCATAAGTAGCAGTGTGTGATTTTGTTAGCAGACACAAAATGCCTGAGTGGTTTTCCTTCTGTTGATAGCCATTGATGATCATTGCCTAGTTGTTTTCAAAGACTGGCAAAAGGGCAAATTTCACACTGTATTATTTTCTAGCAAGAAAAACCTTCCCTTATAACTACTTGGTTATTCTAAGGTAGTTCATGTAGGAAAGACAGGTTAAAATAAATCTTTGATTCTTTCTTTTACCAGTTTCCAGTTCAGTTGGCACTCAGTCATGTCTGACTGTTTGCGACCCCATGAACGGCAACATGCTCGGCCTCCCTGTCCATCACCAACTCCCAGAGTTCACCCATACTCATGTCCATTTAATTGGTGATGCCATCCAACCATCTCATCCTCTGTCGTCCCCTTCTCCTGCCCTCAATCTTTCCCAGCACCAGGGTTTTGTCAAATGAGTCAACTCTTCACATCAGGTGGCCAAAGTATTGGACTTTCAGCTTCAGCATCAGTCCTTCCAATGAACACCCAGGACTAATCTCATTTATGATGGACTGGTTGGATCTCCTTGCAGTCCAAGGGACTCTCAAGAGTCTTGTCCAACACCACAGTTCAAAAGCATCAATTCTTTAGTGCTCAGCTTTCTTTATAGTCCAACTCTCACATCCATACATGACCACTGGAAAAACCATAGCCTTGATTAGATGGACCATTGTTGACAAAGTAATGTCTCTGCTTTTTAATATGCTGTCTAGGTTGGTCATAACACTCCTTCCTTCCAAGGAGTAAGCATCTTTTAATTTCATGGCTGCAATCACCATCTGCAGTGATTTTGGAGCCCCCCAAAATAAAGTCTGTCACTGTTTCCACTCTTTCCCCATCTATTTCCCATGAAGTGATGGGACTGGATGCCGTGATCTTAGTTTGCTGAATGTTGAGCTTTAAGACAACTTTTCCACTCTCCTCTTTCACTTTCATCAAGAGGCTCTTTAATTCTTCTTTACTTTCTGCCATAAGGGTGGTGTCATCTGCATATCTGAGGTTACTGATATTTCTCCTGGCAATCTTGATTCCAGCTTGTGCTTCATTCAACCCAGTGTTTCTCATGATGTATTCTGCATATAAGTTAAATAAGCAGGGTGACAATATACATTTTTCAGTTAGGTCTCTACTATCCTCCAATGGTGACTACTATTTTTTAGTATCATTTATTATAATCATTAAATAGTAACAATTATTAATAATTTATTATTATTTAATATTTTATTCATAAATTCAAGCATATGGTATGTCTTAGTCCACTGCTTCCTAGGTGGGGCTAGTGGTAAAGAATCCACTTGCCAATACAGGAGATACAAGACACATGGGTTTGATCTGTGGGTTGAGAAGATCCCCTGGAGGAAGATATGGCAACCCACTCCAGTATTCTTGCCTGGAGAATCCCCATGGACAGAGGAGCCTGGCAGGCTACAGTCCATAGGGTTGGGTTGCAAAAAGTCAGACATTACTGAAGTGACTTAGCAGGCATGTAGTCCACTGCAGTTATTTTTTCTCAAAGTGGCTAACCTTACCCAAAGGAAGCCTCTTCAAGTTTGCTCTGAGTTCTTTTTTTTACAATTAAAATTTTTTTAAATATAATTTTTAAAGATTACACTCCATTTACAGTTATGACAAATACTGGCTATATTCCCCGTGTTGAACAACACATCCTTGTAGCCCATCTTACACTAGATTCTTCATACCTCCTGCTCCCCACCTGGTCTATATTTCCCCTCCTCACTGGTGACCACTAGTTTGCTCTGTTCTGACTTCTTTTTGACAGCTTTGATTTCTAATATGACAACATGTTTCAGGATTATTTAATATATTTCCTGACTCAGAACTACAACCATTTCTCAAAGGAGCCCTTGTTCCTTTTACTGACAAAAGGTATTCAGAGACCAAAATGAGATTGGCTGGGTGCCCCTTGCTACTTGCTTCTAAGTCTTTTCAGTGGACAGTTAAGAATTTTCTTTAAAAGATAACTATATCATGAGCTCATTCTGATATTTATGATGAAACATCTATAGGATTTTTACTTCATCTCCTTAATCCTACATTTTCATTTCACACAGAAAATCTCGGTTCTCAAAAACACCAATGTAAATAGTTATTTTTTTTATCACATAATACAGACAGCAATGTCAGAATAAAAAGAACACCATCAGCTACTGTGCTACCACGGTTATTGTTCTAAACTGCAAATCTGATCAAGTCATAAACTGACCAAGTTTATCAAGTCATAAACTTTGTCTAAACAGCTTGTTTCGATCCCACCCTCTGAAGAACAAAATTAAGGGATGTTAACATGCTGTAAAACACCTCAGCATCTGAACTTATGCCACTGGCTAAGCCTGAAGTTTCTATTCTGCTTCCCCATCCCACTGAACCCTGAGTCATCTGCTCATGTGCACATCAGATGCTTTTTTTATGCTGCATCCTCCTTGGTGTGGCCACTGCTGTTTAGTCACTAAGTCATGTCCGACTCTTGTGACCCCATGAACTATGGCCTGCCAGGCTCCTCTGTCCATGGGATCTCCAAAGCACGAATACCTAAGTGGGTTGCGATTTCCTTCTCCAGGGAACTTTCCTGACCCAGGGATAAAACCTGAGTCTCCTGCTTGGCAGGCAGATTCCTTACCATTGAGTCACCTGGGAAGCCCTGTGTTCCCCTTACGTTGACACAAATGGTCACTCTTTCTCTGTTTTCTACTCTACCTCACATAGGCCTTTATTGGTGCATTTACCACATTGAATTCTAATTATTTACATAACTATGCATCCTTCACTAGATAGTGTACATCTTGATGGCAAAGCTCATTCAATTTTGTATTCCCAGCATCCGAACAAAGTCCATGATAAATAGAAGGTACTCTACAGGTACTTGTTTCATTGAGCTGACTCATTATGACTTGAAGAGATACAAAATCTAACAGTTTTGTTTTCTAGTGTTTGAGGAGATTTCTCTGCAGTGTTTTTAAGAAGAAAATTTTTTTTCTACTGGTAACATCATATTGCTAGGAATTAAAGAGGCATGGATAAATTATTTGGACAGGCATAATTGCTCTTTCATCTTTCAGGATTCAAGTAAACAAAACAGGACTTCCCTGGTGGTCCAGTGGTTAAGAATCTGCCCGTCAGTGCAGGAGACACAGTTTCAACCCCAGTTCCAGGAAGATCCCGCATACCACAGGGCAACTAAGCCCCTGTGCCACAAATACTGAGTTTGCATGCTCTAGCGCCTGAAAGCCGCAACTACTGAGCCCACTTCCTGCACCTACTGAAGCCTGCACGCCATAGAACCCTAGCTCCATGACAAGCAATGCCACTTCAGATGCAATGAGAAGCCTGTGCACAACTAGAGAGGGCCCACACACAGCAACAAAGACCCATTACAGCCAAAAATAAATGAATAAACAAAAAATAAAAAATATGCATAACAATATTGGTAATAATAGTATCTGTGAGCATCAGCAAACCCCCATGCAGTGACCCAGTATTCACACCTCTAATGCTAACAGGCAGGATCCTAGAGAGCCTTCAGTGTCTGTATGCTTCCATTCTAGTAGACTGCATTTGTAATATTCCTCTTAATCAGACTCAGTTCTGCTCCTTCAAAGAACCAGGGCAGAAGGTTAAGTTATTCTCCAATATTATTTTGTACCAGTTTTAAACATTTGCTTTTCATAGTCATCAGGGAAATGCAAATGAAAACTACAATAGGATGTACTGTATACCCACTAGAATAGCTAAAATTAAACTGTTTGATCACAGTTTTCAACTATTCCATATCAAAGTAGTCTTCATATGTTAATAAGCTATGGTTTATTTCCCTTCCTTTTTCTCTAATAGCATCTACATATCGGTTCCCCACTAAGCCCTTTCTTCTTTTGTATTGATCATTGTTATTTGAGATGGGGATTTCTAAATCATTCATTTTTAAGAATTTCCTGTAGGTGAGAAATGACCTGGATGGTCATCTAGGCTAAGTGATTTTGATACTTTTTTCTAAAGCAGTATCTCTATTTTCTGTAGTCACAAAATTAACTGGCTTCCTCCAATCTAGGTTGCCTTCATGATTCTTTATGAGGGCTTGCCATTTTGCATTTATGTACCTAAAGTTTCCAAAAGGACCTTCTGTTTGCATAGCCCTATTACTGAAACCTCATTAGCAGACAAATGATATGATTTCTGCACTTAAGAAGTATTCCTCACTTTTAGGAAGTAAACATTTTAGCGTGTGTGCTTTATGACACACACTCTATTATTACTGGATTTTTTTCTCCTCATTCTCTTCCTTTAAGTATCCTAGATGATAACTGTTTGGAGCATCTGAAGTCATAGGCTTTAGTTAAGAAAGCCACAATAGTGCTGCAGGTGTTTCTGAGAACAGGATTTGCAAAAGTGGTAGGTGTCAGAAATCAATAGTAAATATTCACTCCCAAAAGGATGAGGTCCCATTATCAGTGAGAACTTCTGTGATCAAAGAGGGTTAGTGCAATGAGAGAGTTGGAGTTAGAAGTAGAATACGTTTGGATGAGGAGTCACACAGAGGTGGCAGATTCAAGAAAATAGAACTAATGGCATTTTTCATAAGACTATAATAACTTTAAATTTTGTATGGAAACATAAAAGACCCCAAATGGTCAAAACAATCTAGAAAAAGAAGAACAGAGCTGGGAGAATCATACTCCCTGCCTTCAGACTATACCACAAAGCCACAGTAATCAAAATAGTATGGCACTGGCACAAAAACAGATACATTAATCAATGGAATAGGAAAGAAAGCCCAGAAATAAACCCATGTACTTATGATTAATTAATCTATGACAAAGGGGGCAAGAATATACAATGGAGAAAAGATAGTCTCTTCAATAAATGGTGCTAGGAAAACTAGATAGACACATATAAAAGAATGAAATGAACGTATTCTCTAACACCATGTGCAAAAAATAACTCAAAATGGATTAAAGACCAAAATGTAAGAGCAGATACTATAAAGCTCCTTGAGGAATACATAGGCAGAACACTCTGTGACAGAAATCGTAGCAATATTTTTTTTGGATCCCTCTCCCAAAGCAAAGGAAACAAAAGAACAAATAAACAAATGGGACCTAATTAAACTTAAAAGCTTTTGCACAGCAAAGGGAACCATCAACAAAACAAAAAGAGAGTCTACTGAATGGGAGAAAATATTTGCAAATGACATGACTAATAAGGGGTTAATATTCAACATATATAAATAGCTCATACAACTCAACATCAAAAAAACAAATAATCCATTTAAAAGATGGACAGAAGAACTGAATACATATTTTTCAAAGAGGAAATGCAGATGGTCAAAAGGCACATAAAAAGATGCTCAACATCACTAATCATCAAAGAAATGCAAATCAAAACCACAATGTGAATGTCACCTCACAGTGGTCAGAACGATTATCATCAAAAAGAACACAAATAGAAAACTTCCTTGGCAGTCTGTTGGTTAATATTCCATACTTCCAGTTCAGGGGCCTCAGCTTCCATCTTTGGTGGGGGAACTAAGATCCTACATGCCATGAAGTGGAACATAAATAAATAAATAAGTATAAAAAGAACAATCCAAAGTCACATTTTTAAAAAAGAGTAGAAATAAATGTTGGTGAGGATGTGTAGAAAAGGGAACTCTCCTAAAGTGTTGGTGGGAATGTAAATTGGTGCAGCCACTGTGGAAAGCAGTATGGAGGCTTCCCAAAAAACTAAAAACAGAAATACCACATGGCCCAGCAACTTCATTCCTAGGTAAATTTTGAAAAGAACAAAAACACTATTTCCCAAAGATACATGTTCCCCAACATTCACAGCAGCATTAGTTACAATTGCCAAAGTATGGAAGCAACCTAAGAATCCATCAACAGAGGAATGGATAAAGAAGATGTAGTATGTGTATACAATAGAAAGTTGCTTAGCCGCAAAAGAGAATGACATTTTTGTTACAACTGGATAAGGCTCTATCTAGTATTTAGAGGTCAGGGATGCTCCTAGACACCGTACAATGTGAAGGAATACTCCCTATAACGATGGGTCATTAGCCTCAAAATATTAATATTACTGAGGTTGAGGGCTTCTTTGGTGGCTCAGTGGTAAAGAATCTGCCTGCCAATGCAGGAGACATGGGTTCAATCCCTTTTCTAGGAGGATCCCACATGCCATGGAGCAACTAAGCCCTTGTGCCATAAGTATTGATCCTGAGCTCTAGAGCCTGAAACTCGAAAAAACTAGGTCCATGTGCTGCAACTACTGAAGCCCGTATGCCTTAGAGCCTGTGTTCCAGAGCAAGAGGAAGCGCCAACCCACAGTGAGAAGCCTGTGCACCACAACCAGAGAGGAGCCCCCCACTCGCCACAACTAGAGAAAAGCCCACTCAGCAGTGAGGACCCAGCACAGCCAAAAATAAATATATAAAAATAAAATTATAAAAAAATTAGTCCCAGGGATGTAATATATAGAATGGGGAATATCATCAATTAAAAAAAAAAATAGTACTGAGGTTGAGAAATGCTGTTTGAGAACGTTCAGAACACAAGTAGTGCTGAGGATAATGTGGTCTTGTCTTATTCTCCATTTAATGTGAATTTCTGTCATTCACTAATAAGTATAAAATTAATATAAATTAGTAATTGTAGAAGCAAGAACTTTATTCAAGAAGGCTTTGTACACTAGTATTTCTCCAGTGGTGACAAGCTTGCCATGGCCATGATTTTCAAGATGTGTGACTTGTAGGAAAGGTAGGAAAAATCCACAATGTGGTTGACTATTCCCTGGGGGCATACCCTTTCCCATTAGGATTGCTCCAGCATAGCACACTTATATTAATATCAGCCAGTTTACTTTGAATCTGCCCATAGAAGCCCATGCCCTTACATTTTACTGTTGAAGCAGTGATATTGTTCACAGTAAAGGTCTTTGGGTTAAAAGCTTCTGATAAGTTTAGTGTATACCTGCATTGGTCTATTCTATCCTAGGTCTATTAATTTCCCCCTCCAGTGTTTGGAAGATGTTTTTCTTATTTCTGCTTCTAATATTGGTGAAAAAGCTGTTATTAATACATCAGTTTTCCTTGAATGATGACTTAATGGCAAACTTCTTCATCCTTGATGCTTTAAAATTTCACTATAATAGATCTCTTGATTTCCTTCCTCTCGAAACTCTAATTAGATCTTTTATTGCAACTCCATGTTTTAACTTTTAAAGACCATTTCTTTATTCTTTTGCCAGAGAACTTCTTAGCTTACTTCCAGATCACTTGTTTGGTTAGCTGTGTTTATTTGAATATTCAGCCCATTTGTTAACTTCAGTTTTTCCAAGATATATAGTTGGTTCTTTCTCATGATCACTTATCCTTGTTTCAAACAAGATAATTCTAAGATTAAACATTTTAAGATTCTGGCTTAATTTCAGTGATTTGTTTTCTTACCGTCAGTACTTCTGATATGTACTGGCTTTCCACGTGTTTAAGCAGTGGCACTATTTATTGTACAAATAACAATACATTATCTGAGCAGGTACTGTTTTTAGATACTTTATATAATCCTTTAATCCTTTTATTTGGACATGACTAACCAAATAAGCACAGCACAGCACAATCCTTTTATTAACTTTATGAACTAAGTAATAGTAATCCCACTTTACAGATGATTAAACTGCATCAATGAGTAAGGCAAATAAAAACTTATTCAAAGCCATTGAGTTAGTCTTCAAGTCAGGACACAATCCTATAGAGCAGTGGTCTCCAATCTTCTGGCACCAGTGACCAGTTTCAAGGAAGATATTTTTCTACCAACCAGGAGTTGGGGATGGTTTCAGGATGACTCAAGTACATTTATTGCACACTTTATTTCTATTATTGTTATATCAACTCCACCTCAGATCATCAGACATTAGATCCCAGAGTTTAGGTGCCCGTTATAGACCCCTCCTTTACCTAGGTGGTACTAGCCACCTGAGGCCCTTGGGTGTGATCCAAGATTGCATGCTCATTCTTTGCTCCTGAAAGCAACTCCCCCAGTAGCTGCTGGCTAGCCCACAGTGGAGCGGGTAGGGCCATCCTAACACTTGTCTATCGTGTCTTAGTTACCTGTGTCCCCGTTCTCTACGCCTGCCTCCAGCACTGGAAGGGCATGAGGGTTGTAGCTGCCTATTCACTGTATATCTTTCAAGTGAAGTCCTCTTTTCTAGACCAAGAGCTCTTGTTTAAGTTTAGCTTTGCATTTATTAGAAAACCTTACTATTTTGTAAATTTAATATAATTTAAGTGGAGAAAGAAATGGCAACCCACTCCAGTGTTCTTGCCTAGAGAATCCTGTGGACAGAGGAGCCTGGTGGGCAGCTGTCCATAGGGTCGCACAGAGTTGGACACGACTGAGGCGACTTAGCAGCAGCAACAATATATTAAGTTGTGGGGAGGAGAATTAGCAAGACATTAGGTTTCGCTACTTAATTTCATCTGTATCCACTTGGACTAACTGAATTTGCTAGAACCTGACTCTACATCTGGGTGTTGAGGGAATTTTTTTTTTTTTTTTTTTAAGTCTAATGCATCCACGGTACCTCAGGAAGCTTTCAAACTCCCATTTATGAACCTAACCGTTCTTATGCTCCAATAGCGATCTCTCCACACATAATCATAATGCAAAACGCATTTATTTGCATGTACAACAAGGAGGATTAGGATCCGAGATGAAAAGAAAAGCATACTTCTGTCAAATGGAGATCAGGATTCTTAAGGAGCTGGCTTTGGGATCTTCTGGGCAGGAGGACTCGGAGAGTTGCCGGCAGATTCTGTCTTTTGACCTGATGCTCCAGATGGTCCGGCGACATTTTCAGGCTGTCCTTCACTCTGGGCTGACGTTTCCAACTCCTTCTGATAGTTAAGCTGGTATTCCAGATAGCTTATGTTCCTGGTCTGTTCATCCAGGTACTTTTTCATGAAGCGTAAGAGCTACAGAAATAAAAACAAGAAAAAATTCATTAAGGACCTTGTCTGTAGCAGGAGACAATCTAATCTCCTACTCAAATTATAGTTCATGGACCAGCAGCTCTAGGAGCTTGTCAGAAATACAGAATCTCGAATCTCTTCCAGGCCTACTAAATCAAAATCTGTTTTAAGAAGGGACTAGATGATTTACATGCATAATGAAGTTCAAAGGCATCGATCTCTGACATTCAAGACCTCCAGATGAATACAAACATCCACTTTTTAAAGATTTATTTATTAGAGCATAGTTGGTTTCAATGTTATCTTTTCTTAAAATTATTTAGTTGGAGGATAATTACTTTGCAATATTGTGATGGTTTTTGCCATACATCAACATGAATTTGCCACAGGTATACATGTGTCCCCCTCCATCCGGAACCCCCCTCCCACCGAACATCCACTTTCAATGAGTATGAGTGTTAAGGCATCTCATCAAAAGCACAGATTAATTTAATAAGCTACTCCTGTAATGGTTTTTCACCCTATTTGAATCATAGGTTAAGTGTCAAGTAAGCTCCCAGACCTCGTTCCCAAGCACTGAAATTTTAGGGTTCTGGTGTAAGGCTCAGGCATTTGATAGTTTTCAGGGCTCTACAGTGAGTCCAATATGCAGCAAGTTTGATAGCTTTCCTACTAGATCATTTTCTTCAACTTCCAGAGAAACTAAGAACTTTGGTGAGAAATTTTATCACTGCAATAGAGTGTTCACCATTAACCAAAGAACACTTCAGAGAAGTCTACAGAATAGGTCACCATTGACATTCACTTTTGTAGGGGTAGTCTAGGATAGCGACTCTCAAGATGGGTTTATTTAAATATTCAGAGTGCAGATTATTCCTGAAAAGTCTTCTCCATCTTGTATCGAGTTGCCTTTCTCCTTACCAGGGCCCCTGCTCCTCCCACCTCCCAATTACTCTAAGAAATAAGTTCATATACTCCCTTTAGAGGAAATAAGCACATTAGATGATCCATTGCCTTGGGTTCATTTCCTAGAAGCAAGCCATCATCTAGAAGTGAAAGGAGCTCTTTGCTACTTACATTGGTTTCTCTATTCCTAGAAGCTGAGGCCTTCAGGTCTTGCAGGAGCGTGTTTAACACATTCTCCAACTCCAGAGCAGACAGTATAGCTTGTTTACCAGTTCCCCAGTTATCTATATCAGGCCTCTGTTGGAGAGAAAGAGGGAGTCGCTGTCCTAGTTGAGGCGCAGCTTAGTTACACCCTACTTCCTGGGCAGATTTAAAGATTTGCAGAGACCAGTAGTTTCCATGCTTTGTGGCATGATGGAATCAGTGGAGCCCCTTAAATACTGGTGTCTGGCTGTCAGCTGCAGACGTTCTGACTTAATTGGTACCGAGGAGCAGGGCTTTTAAAAGCTCTCCAGGTGACTTTAACGTTCTGCAAAGCATGGATACCACTAGCAGTTATGTGCACTCTTCCATTAGCTTTGGAATTTCTTTAGCTTTGGAGAGTAGTTCAGTTCAATTACCACCAGACATTTAGTTGTCTTTAGAGACCTGGAGTTAAAAAGAACCCCTCAGATAAGGAGGGATATTTCCAAATGTAATAGCTTCAACTAAGGTTTAGATTGCTTCTTTAGAGTATATCAAAAACATTAGGAGTAAATCAACTTTAGATTGTTGCTTTTTTCTGTTTCCTGGTTTTAGAACATAAATATGTGTGGCTGTGTTAGTCTCTCAGTCGTGTCTGACTCTTTGAGACCCCAAGGACTGTAGCCCACCAGGCTCCTGTCTCCACTGGATTCTCCAGGCAAGAATACTGGAGTGGGTTGCCAGTCCCTCCTCCAGGGGAATCTTCCCGCCCCAGGGATCAAACCCAGGTCTCCTACATTGCAGGCAGATTCTTTACCGTCTGAGCCATGGGGGGAAGCCCTTTTAGAACACAAATACCTATTCTCTATCATTTGGGTGAGTCCCTATTCATCATGTTTATGTTGGTAATAGTAATTATTCCTAAGAAAGAGGAAATAAGAGACAAGTATGTAGCAATAGGGCCTCCCTTGTGGCTCAGCATTAAAGACTCTGCCTGCATTGCAGGAGACCCAGGTTCAATCCCTGGATTGGGAAGACCCCCTGGAGGAGAGCATGGCAACCCACTCTTTCACTCTTGCCTAGAGAGTCCCATGGACGGAGGAGCCTGGCAGGCTGCAGTCCATAGGGTCGCACAGAGTCGACGCAGCTGAGGCAGCAGCAGCATGCAGCAATTAGAATGTACAACTCTACAAATGTAGAGTCTGTTCCAGTGGGGAAAAGAGTTTATTTTATTAAATACATTGAAGAGGCAGCTGTATTAGATACCTGAGGGTGTGTCTGAATTAAAGAGCTAACATAAGATACAAACCACTCTAGAAGAGAACAGCAGATCTTCTCAAACTATACAGAGGATTAGAATCATCTGGAGAGCTTGTAAGCTCTTTAGCTCCTTGGGCCCCACCCTTAGAGAGGGTGACTCAGTTTCTTAGAGTGGGCCCCATGAATTTGCATTTCTAATAAGGTCCCAGGTGATGCTGGTGCTGCTGGTCCAGATGTCACACTTTGTATCACTCTTTCAGAAAAGAAAAACTAAGATTTAGTGACTGAAATTTACTCAAAATGATATGAAGAGGTTACAGACAAGATACATGCTTACCCTCAGTCAGCTGCTATAATCCCATGTAGGAACATGAGTAATGGAACAAGTCAGAAAACAACTAATAACTTAGTTTTCTAGACCCAGCAAAGGCCCTATAGAGATCATCATAACAAAGCTACATCGTCACCTTAATCACCGGAAGGCAGATTTTGCACTTATATTTTCTTAGATATTTTATGAACTGCTTTGCATGCTCCCTCTTCACATCAGCTTGGTCTTGGAAGAATGAATGAAAAGTAGGCGCTTCTGAATCTTCGATGTAATAACAGGCCTGGAGCAGGGATAAGAATGGGGGGAGACTGCAGGTGAGAGGAGCTGGTGTTTAGGGCAGGAATCTCACACAAACTCACTTTATCTCTATGGCTGTCCAAAAGAGGCCTTCTTTGTTCATGCCAGGGTTCTCAGTCTTCTCTTTGACTTCCAGAAGGCCCCAACTGCCTTCTCAAACCCAGGCTATCTCAAAGAGAAGCGACCCAGGTTTTAACATGCTGGTGCCTAGCATTTGGCCATTAGACCTCTTTAAGGGTCAGGTTTATGAACGCTATATGCTAGCACCATAACCAGTGTTTATGTTGACAACTGGCAGAAGTCCAGCATAAAGTGACATTCAAAAGTCAATCTTGGGACTTCTCTGATGGTCCAGTGGTTAAGAATCTGTCCACCAAGGCAAAGGAAACCGGTTTGATTCCTGGTCCAGGAAGATCCCATATACGGTGGGGCAACTAAGCCTGAGTGCCACAACTACTGAAGCCCAAGTGCCCTAGAGCCTGTGTTCTGCAATAAGAGAAGCCCCCGCAATGAGAAGCCCATGCACTGCAACTAGAGTAGTTCCCACTCACTGTAACTAAAGAAAACATACACACAGCCACGAAGACCCAGTGCAGCCAATAAGTCAATAAACTTAAGAAAATGTTTAAAACCACTGAACTCTACAAAAGTCAAACTATTTCATTAACCCTACCATATCAACACTTGCTCTAAACTAGCAGATGGGTGAAAAAATTATTTATAACAGTGTCTGATGCCTGCGCAAGTTTTGGGAATACTCTGGAAAAGAATTATTCTCCCAACTATTCACCCGCAGTTTGCAATCATAGCTCTAAATCACTGGGCCTCAGAGCAGCAAAATCCCAGCCACTAAATTGTTGTTTCCTCTGGTATCAAACAACAAACATGGCCACAACAAAAATGAGGAAGGCTTTGTAAGATACATTATCTGGACCAGTTCTGAAACCCCCCTGACAGTAACTCCAGGACACATACTAACCATAGATAAATAAGCATCACTGACATGCAGCTCATAAGATGCTACTTTATTGAGAGCATCCCTACATTCTTCAGAAAGAAGGCCCTTTGCCTGGGTTGCCATCTCAGCTTTAGGAAAAACCAGGCATAAAAAGTGCTACCTACCAAGGTAAGAGACTTCTTAAATACTAACAGGCTTAAATATATATATGTGTGTAGCCAGCCCACTTCTATTCAGCTGTAAACAAGATGATATGCTATTCAGCTGAGATTAACAGCTACTAACCTACCAATGAGGACGTTGTTTTGCATGAAAGAACCAATCTGATAGAGAAAAAGGTGGGAAAAGCTAAATCCTACTAACTATCCCAGCCAGTGTTTTGTATTTGCCCTCATGTTCTCTGACTATGATTTGAGAAGTCTGATTTAAACACTTCCTGAATGGGGAAACATTAACAGAATAGACTCATTACCTTTAACTGTTTCCTTTTTTTTTTCAAAAAAAGGCATCATGCTAGGTCCTACGGAGAATCTAAGAAAACTGACTAAAATACACTTTTTACCTATAAGGGACATATTCCCTTCTCATAAGACCTCAACATACACAATTTTAAACCAGGGTATGATGGGAGTTCTGACTTGTCAGAGTTTCACAGATGGCTCAAGTGGTAAAGAATCCACTTGCCAACTCAGGAGATGCAAGAGACGTGGGTTCGATCCCTAGGTTGGGAAGATCCCCTGGAGGAGGAAATGGCAACCCATTCCAGCATTCTTGCCTGGAAAATTCCACGGACAGAGAACCTTGTGAGCTACAATCCACGGGGTTGCAAAGAGTCAGACATGACTGAACACACACAAGCTTCTGGATTGTTAAAGGCATATTTATAGGAGGGGATTACAGCCGATTACATTGATAAACTGGCATCTGAAATTGGCCTTGGAGCATGGGTAAGAATGTAGAGAAATAGAACTGGAAGAGGGTGTTTCACCTGGAGGAAGGGCACAGACAGGCTGTAAGGTCAAGATACAAGGCTGGTTTCTCCAAGCTACAGTGACTCTTCCATGTGGGAACCTTTTGGTTCTTCTCCACTAGGAAATAATAGGTGCTGAATCAATATTTGTTACAAAAAAAAAATTATTTTACAGTATAAGATCTCCCATAGTGTGGCAGATTCTTATTTTGAGCCTAAGTCACGTCTTGTTGCAATGAAATAGAAGTGACAGGTCACCAAAAGTCTCTCTCGGTGAGGCAGTGAGGAGCGAGGGGCTCCTGAGGGAGAGTGCATCCTAGGAGAAGGGGCCACCTAGCCTACGTTTGGCCGAGTCATAAAGACAAGGTCTTCAAAGAGAAGAAATCATTATAAAAGGGCCTATTATTTGCTACTTTTGTTTTCTGACCCAACAGTGCCCTTGTCCCAAATGAATTCTTGTCGTAGCCTCAGAATGTGTCCGGAGTAGGTGCTCCTCAGACCATCACTTGTATATGAATCACCTGGGACTCTTCTTAAAAGGCAGATTCTGATACACAGTGCCTGAGAGTCTGCATTTCTAACAATTCTGCCCAATGATGCTGGTTCATGGACCACATTTTGAGTAGAAAGTGTTCCAAGACACGGGACACGCTGGGGAACCTCCAATAGGAGAGGAGAAGGGGACATTCTGTGCTTCCTATGTTTAAAAAAATTTATTTATATTATTTTAAAAATTTATTTTTAATTGACTGATGATTGCTTTATAATACTGGTTTGGTTTCTGTCATACATCAACATAAATAGGTCTGAATTGAGGCACTGGGGATCTTCATTGTGACACTCAGGGCTTAGTCACCCTGCAGCATGCGGGATATTAGTTTCCTGACCTGGGACTGAATCCATGTCCCCTGCATTGGAAGGCAGATTCTCAACCACCAGGGAAGTGCAGTCTATGCTTCTGCATACACCGCAGAACTGTTTTGGCATTTCCAGGATGTCTGTGGCAGCATCCTGGGGAAGGCAGTGTCGCCAGGAAACTCAGCAACATCTAGCCCATGATGGTTAGAGCTGAGATGAGGAAAGAAAACAGGTGACTAGACAGGTAACTGGTTTTATTTATAGCACAAGTGAAACATTATCTGAAGTCCCAGAAAAATTTGGGGGACCTTTTCAGGAGATTAGGGTCCTATGTGAGAAGTGAGGACAGTTCAGTTCAGTTCAGTTCAGTTCAGTCACACAGTCATGTCCAAATCTTTGAGACCCCATAGACTGCATCATGCCAGGCCTCCCTGTCCATCACCAACTCCTGGAGCTTACTCAAACTCATGTCCATTGAGTCGGTGATGCCATCCAACCATCTCATCATCTGTTGTCCCCTTCTCCTCCCTTCAATCTTTCCCAGCATCAGGGTCTTTTCAAAAGAGTCAGTTCTTCAAATCAAGTGGCCAAGTATTGGAGTTGAAGCTTCAGCATCAGTCCTTCCAATGAATATTCAGGACTAATTTCCTTTAGGATGGACTGGTTGAATCTCTTTGCAGTCCAAGGGACTCTCAAGAGTCTTCTCCAACATCATAGTTCAAAAGCATCAATTCTTCAGCACTCAGCTTTCTTTATAGTCCAACTCTCACATCCATACATGACTACTGGAAAAACCATAGCTTTGACTAGATAGAACTTTGTTGGCAAAGTGATGTCTCTACTTTTTAATATGTTGTCTAGGTTGGTCATAGCTTTTCTTCCAAGGAGCAAGTGTCTTTTAATTTCATGGCTGCAGTCACCATCTGCAGTGATTTTGGAGCCCCCCAAAATAAAGTCTCTCACTGTTCCCACTGTTTCCCCATCTATTTGCCATGAAGTGATGGGACCAGATGCCATGATCTTAGTTTTCTGAATGTTGAGTTTTAAGCCAACTTTTTCACTCTCCTCTTTCACTTTCATCAAGAGGCTCTGTAGTTCTTCGCTTTCTGCCATAAGGGTGGTGTCATCTGCATATCTGAGGTTATTGATATTTCTCCCAGCAATCTTGATTCCAGCTTGTGCTTCATCCAGCCCAGCGTTTCTCGTGATGTTCTCCGCATAGAAGTTAAATAAGCAGGGTGACAATATACAGCCTTGATGTACTCCTTTCCCTGTTTGGAACCAGTCTGTTGTTCCATGTCCATTTCTAACTGTTGCTTCTTGACCTGCATACAGATTTCTCAGTAGGCAGGTCAGGTGGTCTTGTATTCCCATCTCTTTAAGAATTTTCCACAATTTGTTGTGATCCACACAGTCAAGGGTTTGACATAGTCAATAAAGCAGAAGTAGACGTTTTTCTGGAACTCTCTTACTTTTTCAATGATCCAACGCATGTTGGCAATTTGATCTCTGGTTCCTCTGCCTTTTCTAAATCCAGCTTGAACATCTGGAAGTTCATAGTTCATGTACTGTTGAAGCCTGGCTTGGAGAATTTTGAGCATTACTTTGTTAGCATGTGAGATGAGTGCAATTGTATGGTAGTTTGAGGTTTCTCTGGCATTGCCATTCTTTGAGACTGGAATGAAAACTGACCTTTTCCAGTCCTGTGGCCACTGCTGAGTTTTCCAAATTTGCTGGCATATTGAATGTAGCACTTTCACAGCATCATCTTTCAGGATTTGAAATAGCTCAACTGGAATTTCATCACCTCCACTAGCTTTGTTCATAGTGATGCTTCTTAAGTCCCACTTGACTTCACATTCCAGGATGTCTGGCTCTAGGTGAGTGATCACACCATCCTGGTTATCTGGAGCATGAAGATCTTTTTTGTACAGTTCTGTGTATTCTTGCCACCTCTTCTTAATATCTTCTGCTACTGTTAGGTCCATATAATTTCTGTCCTTTATTGCACCCATCTTTGCATGAAATGTTCCGTTGGTATCTCTAATTTTCTTGCAGAGAGCTCTATTCTTTCCCATTCTATTGTTTTCCTCTATTTCTTTGCACTGATCACTGAGGAAGGCTTTCTTATGTCTCCTTGCTATGCTTTGGAACTCTGCATTCAAATGGGTATATCTTTCCTTTCTCCTTTGCTTTTCACTTCTCTTCTTTTCACAGCTATTTGTAAGGCCTCCTCAGACAGCCATTGTGCTTTTTTTCATTTCTTTTTCTGATCCCTGCCTCCTGTACAATGTCATGAACCTCTGTTCATGACAAGTGTCAATAAAATCTGGATTATTGCTGTTAATATGACTCCATCTACAAAGTAGTAAATCTGGAAGATAATGGTTTTACCTAGTGGGAGATGATAATTAGAGTTTGAATATTTCAGGATAATCTATAAGATATTTTCATGTATATATTCCATGATTCTACCTTTCCGTCTGGGCTAAAAACACAGAACTGTGTACATGTGAAGAAAATGTTCCTATTCCTGTGGGTTAAATATTATTAAGAAATATTGCTCTCTCAATCCCAAACTCCCAATTTATCCCTCACCACACTTCATTCTCCCTCTGGTAACCATACATTTGTTTTCTAAGTCTGTGAGCCTATTTCTGTTTTGTAAATACAAGTTCATTTGTATTATTTTGCTTAGATTCTGCATAAAAGTGGTATCATATGATGTTTGTCTTTCTCTGACTTACTTCACTTAGTATGATAATTTCTAAGTCCATTCATGTTGCTGCAAATAGCATTATTTCATTCTTTTTAATGGCTGAGTAATATTCCATTATATATATATATATATATACCACGTCATATTTATCCATTCTTCTATTGATGAACATTTAGGTTGCTTACATGTATTGACTGTTGTAAACAGCACTGCAACAAACATTGGTGTGACACACTACTATTTTCATTTTTTTATTTATTTTTTTTTTACACTACTATATTTAAAATAGACAACCAGCAAGGACTCGTTGTATAGCACAGGGAACTCTACTCAATACTCTATAATAACCTAAATGGGAAAAGAATTTGAAAAAAGAATAAACACATGTATAGCTGGTAAAGAATCCACCTGCAATGCAGGAGACTCCAGTTTGATTCCTGGATCGGGAAGTTCCCCTGGAGAAGGGATAGACTACCCACTCCAATATTCTTGGGCTTCCCTGGTGCCTCAGCTGGTAAAGAATCTGCCTGCAGTGCGGGAGAACTAGGTTCAATCCCTGGTTTAGGAAGATCCCCAGAGAAGGGAAAGGCTACCCACTCCAGTATTCTGGCCTGGAGAATTCCATGGACTGTATAGTCCATGGGGCCACAAAGAATCAGATATGACTGAGTAATTTTCACTTTTATATATATATATATATATATATATATATATATATATATATATATATATATATATATATATATATATATATATATATATATATATATAAACCTGAATCACTTTGCTGTATACTTGAAACTAACAACATTGTTAATCAACTATATTTCAATATAAAATATAAATAAATAAGCTATGACACAAACGAACTTATCCATAAGCAGAAGCAGACTCACAGGACACAGAGAACAGATTCGTGATTGCCAAAAAGGAGGGGGGCTGGGGAAGAATGCACTGGGAGTGTGGGATAAACAAATGCAAACTATTACATGCATGTATAACTGAATTATCTGCTCGACACCAGAAACTAACACAACATTGTAAGTCAGCCATACTTCAATAAGACAAATTAAAATTGTAAAATGAACTGTTGCTATCTAATCACTTAAAAACAACCTCATCAATGTGTAGAAAAAACAAGAGGAAAAAACACATCTTAAAAAACAACTGAGTTAGTGTAGTAGCTTTATAGGTAATTTTTTTTTTCTGTAGTTTTTCAACTTTTATAATTATATATATATTTCATTTTGAAAAAGGAAGCTAACACATACCTTTCTGGAGAATTAGCACAATGTATTTTCCTAATTGGGCTTCCCAGGTGGCGCTGGTGGTGAAGAACCCACCTGCCAATGCAGGAGACATAAGAGGTGAATGTTCAATCTGGGTCAGGAAGATCCCCTGGAGTAGGAAAGGGCAACCCATTCCAGGATTTCTTGCCTGGAAAATTCCATGGACAGAGGAGCCTTGTGGGCTACAGTCCATAGAGTTGCAAAGAGTCAGACATGACTGAAGCGACTTAGCACTCACATTCATTTTCCTAATTGAAGCTCCATATATGTATTTACAAATGTATTTTTTCCTAATTAAAAAAGTAATGCATTATCATTACTAAAAATTATTCCAAAATTACAGAAATACATAATGTAGAATGTGAAAGCCCAGGGGTAACACTGAAATTTCAATACCTATTTTAAAATCTAATTTGATCCATAATACCACTATTAAATTTTGTTAATCTAATGAACTGACTTCTGAATTATTGGATACAATCAGACTGGTACAGGCACCCTTTCCTCTGGGATGTATTGAAAACAAAAATAGTTTTAAAAAAATTACACAATGCCTCTCAAAAATGTTTTGACCTAATCTAGACTTTCTGCTCTAATCTTATCAACTCTCTAACGATTCAGGAAAAAACAAGCAGTGCTCTTCTGAATTTAATTAAAACTAAGAAATTCTTATCTTTAAACATAAAATATCTTTAGTAGAGCATCTATTATCCTCTATATCCTGTTCTTTGTGCACATTTCCCTTATTAGTTTATAAGCTTCATGAGGAAGCTTAGTCATCTTTGTATATCTCTCAGAGCTCATAGTATGGTGTCTTGTCCATAGCAAGCACTCAATAAATTACACTGAGCAATTTCAAAGTAAAAAGGAACCTAAAAATTTAAAGTCATTTGTTGTCAAGGAAGAAACAGTAGCAAGAGTCAAATGAGTACTTTGCATTTTGGAAAAGCAGGTTAAGTTCCCCCAAATTATGGGGGAGGGTGAAAGCAGGGAATTCCTTGCATGTTTAAAATGAGTCTTAGGGACTTCCCTGGTGGTCTAGTAGCTAAGACTTCATGCTTCCAATAAAGGTTTGATCCCTGGTCAGGGAAATAGATCCCACAAGCCACAACTAAAAAAGATTCTGTGACTCAATGTAGATCGAAGAACCCACATGCTACAGCTAAGAGAAAATAAGTAAATAAAAATAAATATTAAACAATGAGCCTTAAAAAGAAAAGACCACACTTACTGTGGTCCTGGTACTGAGTGGGTCCTTAAACATTTTTATTAATGAAAGACTGAGAAGTAATTTATCAAGATAGCTCGAGAGGAAAGCTTAAAAGTTAAGATGTCAGAAGTGGTTCTGATGACAAAAAAGAGATGACATCTCCAGAAATCCATGTGCCTGCACATATGTCCTGCAGCCTTTTCTTCTGGCCTTAGAATGGCTATCTTATCTGCCAGACTATCTTATCTGCCAGACTATCTTATCTGACTTTCACAGTCTGGGTTTGGTATCCCCACCGCCGTGCTCCTTGGTCGTAGTCATTCTTTCCACATCTTTGTAACTTCCTCCTTATCTGTATGAATTCTCTACTAGTTCATGAGCTCTTTGAAGGTGCTTGCTGGGTCATGACTTTGTATTACCATCATCTAGCATAGACCTGGACGTTGCAGGTCGTCAATAGATATTCCTCCACTAAGAGTAAATAAGTAAATGGTCAAATATTGGGAGGGCAAAAACAAACACATGGAAGACAAATATATGGGGGGGAATGAAAATGTAAAAGAAATATCAGGCAATATAAACTTTCTTATCTATTCATATGTTTAAAGCTAACAGCAACAAAGATTTGAGGCAAGAAGTACATGGCAGGGTTAGGAGATGGAGATGTTTTTGGCCCAAAAGAACAAAGTAGAGAAATTCCCTGGTGGTCCAGTGGTTAAGAATCTGCCTGCCAGTTCAGGGGACAAGGCTTTGATCCCTGGTGCAGGAAGATTCCGCATGCCTCAGGACAACTGAGCCCGTGCACCACAACTACTGAAGCCTGTGCATCTGGAGCCCGTGCTCTGAAACGAGAGAAGCCCCTGCAACGAGAAGTCCAAGCTCCGCCACTAGAGAGTAGCCCCCGCCTGCCGAAACTAGAGAAAGTCTGCGCACAACAATGAAGACCCAGAACAGCCAAAAATAAATAAAATTAAAGTTAAAAAAAGAACAAAGTAGAGAGAAAGAGACACACTAATGGGACAAAAATTGAAGTTAGGCAAAGACAGAGAGAAAGCAGAATATCTGAAGTGGTATATAAAAGAGAAATATGTAGATAAACCAAATCTCAAATATTAATAGAGAAATATTAGTAGTAGGGAAGTAGGAAGTAGTGTGTGTGTGTGTGTGTGTGTTAGTCACTGAGTTGTGTCCGACTCTTTGTGACCCCATAGACTATAGCCCACCAGACTGCTCTGTCCATGGGATTCTCCAGGCAAGAATACTGAAGGAATTGCCATTCCTTTCTCCAGAGGATCTTCTCAACCCAGGGATCAAACCCAAGTCTCCTGCATTGCAGGCAGATTTTTTTCACTGTCTGAGCCACCCAAGAAGCCTGAAAGAAGTCCAGATAGAGTAGTAGGGAATAAGGGTACCTAGATAATTTAAATCTAGTTAGAACACGTCCAGGTCTAGATGAACTTTATTCTTTGGTTGGAATAATGACTTCTGTAAGTGACTATAGGAAGTACTTTGGTAATGTTTAAAGAATATTGGAGAGAAATGCCAGAATACAACTAAAGACATTTATATCTTGGTTGAAAAGATGTAGAAATATGTACCAGATGATAGTACATGTAGTTACACTAGCAGGCATCTGAAAATCAAAGTAGCCGTTTATTGGATTGGGAACACCTTAGCACAAGGCTCTAGTGACATGTTACAAGGCATTACAGTCTACTTTGTCTTCTTTTTAATTTATATTTCTTAAGTCAATAATTTGAATGAATAGAGTTTTATTGTTCATTGTTGCTGTTCAGTCGTTCAGTCATGTCTGACTCTTTGCAACCCCATGGACTGTAGCACGCCAGGCTTCCCTGTCCTTCGCTGTCTTCCAGCGTTTGCTCAAATTCACGTCCATTGAGTCAGTTACATTATCGAGCCATTTCGTCCTCTGCCACTTCTTTCTCCTGTTGCCTTTGATCTTTCCCAGCATCAGGGTCTTTTCCAGTGAGTTGGCTCTTCCCATCAGATAGCCAAAGTATTGGAGCTTCAGCTTCAGCATTAGTCCTTTCAATGAATGTTCAGGGTTGATTTTCTTTAGGATTCATTTCATTGGTTTGCTCTCCTTTCAATCCAAGGGACTCTCAAGAGTCTTCTCCAGCACCGCAATTCCAAAGCATCAATTCTGTGGTGCTCACCCTTATGATCCAGCTCTCACATCTGTATATGACAGTGAAAATCCATTACTTTGACTAGATAGACCTTTGTTAGCAAAGTGATGTCTCTGCTTTTTAACATGCTGCCTAGGTTTGTCATAGCTTTCCTTCCAAGGAACAAGTGTCTTTTAATTACATGGCTGCAGTCACTGCAGTGAATTTTGAGTTCAAGAAAATAAAATATGTCACCGCTTCTAGTTTTCTCCTTTTTATTTGCCATGAAGTGATAAGACTGGATGCCATGATCTTAGTTTTTAAAAAAAATTTTTATGACTGAATAAAAAAACACTATATATGAACTTCTAGGGAAAATATAAATGATTTATTTTAATAGGCTCAAGGAAATAATAATAAGCAGTCATTATGATTTGATATGAAAACGGATATGCACATATAGTTCATAGAAAGTAAAATGTACAAAGAGTAGTAATATATTATTATTTTAGACTGTATAGTTTCTTTGGAGACATTATCACAAGCATCAAAACCTTGGGAGTTTGGGATGGACATGTACACACTGCTATATTTAAAATGGTTAACCAACAAGGACCTACTGTATAGCACAGGGAACTCTACTCAATATTTTGTAACAATGTGAATGGGAAAAGAATTTGAAAAAGAATATATATATATATATGTATATATATATATAAGTTAATCAATTTACTATATACTTGAAACTAACACGACATTGTTGATCTACACCAATATAAAATAAAAAAATAAATAAAGTCCTTGTAACAGTCACTTCCATAGCTTCATTTGACCAATGTTGATTTATGGTTCATTTAAATGCCCATTTCATTAAAAAAACTGAATACTACTTTTCAATAATTTCCCTTGACCACCAAAAACATCATCCAACAGAAAAAAAAATTGTGATCTCTCAGAAGAGACTTTATTGTACAAAATTATACTGCAATCATTTTTTCTTAAAATGGGAGCACATTGTTGCATGAACTTTTCTACACTGGTTTTAAACATACACACACACACATCATCACCACCAGCAGCAACGAAAAATTTCCAAGCAATGATCTGTAGTCTGGACAATTCTTGGTCAACATCTTAAAGTTGTGTGCTAGAACTCTTGAACTGCTGGGGGGAGAATGTTTGGTATTTAGCGTGAAAGTCTTGGCTGTTTCTGAGAGGAACATGTGTTTGGTTTTGATTTCAGTTTTATTTGATTCAGTGGCTAGAAATACAACTGCTGAACCAACAGTCAACACGAACATGTCTTTCAGTCGAGAGAGGGTCTTGGGAAAAGGGTTATGAGGTGGCTTTCCATGATCTGGGAAGTTCATTGGCAAGGGCTAAAATGCTGGCTGGCAAAGACGGGAATATGATCCTAAACAAACCTGTGGGGAAGAAAAGTATTTGAAAACATTCTTCTGGCCTTTGGTTTCTCCCATCCCCCTTTCTTCTAAGAAATTTAGATGAATGGATAACATTTTTAAATGTATCTTTATTTTTTTTAATAAAAACTTATTTTTAATTAAAAATAATTTTAATTTTTCTGTGCTTTTATTATCTTCATTGTTATACCCTGGATCTGAATAGGAGATTTTAAGTGAATAACATTATGAGCTGTTCTGTGTTATGGTTAAGAATGCAAGATTTGCCAAAGGCAGGGTGGGTGTGAATCTTATTTTGCCACATTATTCAATGAAGAGGCACTTTTCCAGGCGGTGGGAATGTAGCAGTCAATAAAACAGACAACAGTCCCTGCCATCACACTGTGCCTACTACACGGTTAACTACATTAACTATACTGTGATTCAGTTTCCTTCCCCAGGGATTACAAAGGCATCTTGCTTGCTTGCTAAATCGCTTCAGTCAAGTCTGACTCTTTTGCGACCCCATGGACTGTAGCCTGCCAGGCTCCTCTGTCCGTGGGATTTTCCAGGCAAGAATACTGGAGTGGGTTGCCATGCCCTTCTCCAGGGGATCTTCCCGACCCAGGGATTGAACTTGGGTCTCCTGCATTGCAAGCAGATTCTTTACTGTCTAAGCCACCAGGGAAGCCCATAAAGGCATCTACTTCTGGGCATGTCTGAGGTGTTAACTGAGTTGATTCGCATAAAATGCTTAGAACAGAGTTTAGCACATAGAAAGCATTGAATAAATGTTAGCTATTACATTGAAGACATTTGTTTTTATTGGTGTTAACTTGTTTTATTGTGAAGCCTAACATACACGACGGATCCCTGGAAGGTCCTGTATCAAGCCTTTTTCTCGGGTTCTGCTTTCAGGGGAACCCAAACTTTGACACAGACCTTCACTGATCATGTGTGTTGCCTGTACCTTTTCCCACTCTGTGGCTTGCATTTTCGTTATTTTTAGATTTTGCTGAAAAATTCTTAACTTTAATCTAGATCAATTTCTCAATCTTAGGTATTTGTGTGTGTGTGTGTGTGTGTGTGTGTGTGTGTGTTCTGGTCATGAAATCCTTCACCATCACAATATCATGAAGATGTTTTTCTATATTTTCTTCCAAAAGTTTAATTTTTCAAACTCTCACATGTAGAGTTATGGCCCATTCTGGAATTGATTTTGTATTTGGTGAGTGGTGAAGGAAGTTTTCTTATTTTTTTACAAAGAGTTTCTAGTTGACTGTGGTAGGCAGAATGAGGACCCCACAAAGATGTCCTGGTCCTGATCCCTGGAGCCTCATAATATGTTACCTTCTGCTGCAAAGAGGACCTTGCAGATACGACTCTGGGATGACCAGTTTATCCTGTGTTATCTGACTGAGCCCAACCTAACCAAATAGAGGTCTAAAATAGAATCTTTCCAGGCTTTGGTCAAAGGGAAGTTTAATTAGGGAAGAACAGCCAGAGAGATGCAACACTGTTGATCTTGAAGATTGAGGAAAAGGTGCCACAAGCCAAAGTAGAATAGGGAATGTGGGTGGTTTTATGAATCTGGACATGGCAAGGAAATTAATTCCCTCCTAGAGCCTCCAGAAAAGAACGTTTCTGCCGATCGTTTATTTTATTCTAATGAGGTTTATGTTGGGCTGCTGACTTAGATAATGGTAAGATAATAAATGTGTTGCTTTAAGCCACTACATTTGTGGTTATTTGTTATGGTAGCTACAGAAAATTTACACATTGATCCAACACTATTTATTGAAAAGACTGTCTTTTACCCACTTCTCTGTAGCTCCACTTTTGTCATAATTGTGTATCCATCTATTCATGGCCTGTTTCCACATGTTCTCTTCTGTTTTAGTGGTCTTTTGGTCCAGTTTTTGCACCAGTATTGTACTCCTTTGTATTCACTGGGACAGACCCTGATGCTGGGAAAGATTGAGGGCAGCAGGAGAAGTGGGCAACAGAGGACAAGATGGTTGAGTAGCATCACCGACTCAATGGGCATGAGTTTGAGCAAACTCCAGGAGACAGTGAAGAACAAGGGAGCCTGGCATGCTATGGGCCATGGGGTTGCGACCAAGAGTCATATATGACTTAGCAACTGAACAACAACAAATTGTACTCCTTTAACCTCTGTAAGATTTTAATAGTTTAAGTAGTTCTGTTAACTAATTCTCAGAGCAAAATTTCCCATGATTTTTTAAAAATTAATTTATTTGGCTGCACTGGGTCTCAGTTGTGGCACACGAGATCTTCTTTGTGGCAGGTTCTTTTTTTCAGTTGTGGCATATGTGAACTTAGTTGCGGATGTGGCATCTAGTTCCGGACAAAGGACCAAACTTGCGCCGCTTGCGTTGGAAGTGTGACGCCTTAGCCCCTGGATGACCAGGGAGGTCCTTCCTATGATGTTCTTTAATAGTAGTTTGTCTTTCCTTACCTCTCTACATTTCAACATAAATTACAAAACCACTTGTCAATTTCAGAAAAGGCAATAACAAAAATTCATTGGGATTTTGATCAGTATTGCACCTGCTCCATAGATTAACTCAGGAACTTGACCACTTTATAATACGGGTATTTAAAACATCTGTGGTATATGACCGAGGATGAAATGGTTGGATGGCATCACTGACTCGATGGACATGAGTTTGAGTAAACTCCTGGAGATGGTGAAGGATAGGGAAGACTGGCATGCTTCAGCCCATGGGATCACAAAGAGTTGGACATGACTGAGTGACTGAACAACAAGCATTTTTCCTAATAATGCTAATAGTTTTCTGTGTAGAGGCCTTGCATATCTTTTGGTAGATTTATTCATGTGTTTAATTTTATTTTAAATGGAGTATTTAAAATATTTTGGGGTTCTTTTGGCTAACGTTACAATTGATTTTTGAAAACTATAATACAGTCTTGTACATTGACTTTTCCTGTAGCCTTGCTAATACACATATTAATTCTGAAATCTAGCTGTACTTCCTTTTGGAATTTTACTTATGCAACCATCTGACCTGTGACTAGTAACAATTTTAGTTCTTTTCCTGCCCTTATAACTTAGGTTTATTTATTTATTTTTCATTATTCTGTAGCTAGAACCTTTAATACAGTGCCGAATAAAAATGGGGGAAAGCAGGCATTTGCCTTATTCTTAATATTCAAGAAAAGCTTTCAATATTTTCCCCAAAAGTATGTTTGTTATACGCTTTTTAGAACTACTGTTGATCAGATTTGGAAGTTCTCATCTATTACTAGTTTTTTGGGAGAAGTTTTTTGAACTAAAGTTTTCTTTTGAGGTAACTTAAAGATTAACACGCAGTTGTAAGAAATAATCCTGAGAAAGTCTGTACCACCTATTCAGTTTTTTCACATGGTACCATCTTGCAGAGATATAGTGTAATGTTACAATCAGGACCTTGACGTTACAATCCCATGATCTTATTCAGACCTCTCCCATTTTACTTATACTCATGTGTATTTGGTTCTATGTGATTTCATCACATGTAAGTTGACCATAGTAAAAATACAGAACATTTTCATCACCACAAAGATTGCTCATGTGGCCCTTTTGTATGCACATCTCTTTCCCTAACTCCTAGGAAGCACTAATCTGTTCTTAATTTCTAAAATTTCATCTCTAAAAATTTTATACAAATCAAATAGATCATGTAGTATGCAATCTTCAGAAACTGTTTTCTTCTTCTTTTTTTTTTTTTTTACTCAATATAATTCCCTGGAGATTCATCCAAGTTGTTTCACAGACAAAAAGTTCATTCTTTTTTACTGCTTTCCTTAGGATGGATATATCACACTTTGTGCAAACATTCACCCATTGAAAGACATCTGGGTTGTTTCAGTTTGGGGCTATACAAATAAAGCTGCTCTGGAAATTTATGTATAGATTTTTGTGTGAATGTAAGTTTTCACTTCTCTGGGATAAATGCCCATGAGTGAAAATTGCTGTGGTTTCATGTTTAGTTTTATAAGGAAGTGCTGAACTATTTCCCAGTGTGGCTATACCACGGAGGTTTTTAAACCACGAATAAATGTTGAAGTTTATCAAATGCCTTTATCATCGCCTGTTTAGTTCTTATGTTGTTGTTGTTGTTTTTCCTTTATTCTGTTACAGTGGTGAATTACACTGGTTAATCTTTGATTTAAAGGAAACATTCTCAGCTGAGTTTTGCTTGTCCTCCTTTTTCTAGTCCCTTCAGGTGTATGTTTAGATTGAGATTTTTCTTATTTCCTTAGGGAAGGGTTGTATTGCTGTCACCTTCCCTCCTGGCACTGCTTTTGCTGCATCCCACAGATTTTTGGATCAGTGTTTTCATTTTCATTTGTCTTCAGGTGTTTTTTTTTTTTTTAACTTCCTCTTTGATATCTTCATTGACCCATTGGTTGGTTGTGTGTTCTCAGTTGGTCAGTAGCGTCTGACTCTGTGACCCTATGGATCAGTTTTCATGCCCACCAGTTTTCTCTGTCCATGGAATTTTCCAGGCAAAAATACTGCAGCAGCTTGCCATTTCCTACTCCAGGGAATCTTTCTGATCCAGGGATTGAACCCATGTCTCCTGAGTCTCCTGCATTGGCAGGCAGATTCTTTACTTCTACATCATATGGGAAGCCCCAGTGGTTGTTTAGTAGCATGTTATTTGGCCTCTGTGTGTTTGTGGTTTTCCACAATTTTTTTTCCCCTTATACTTGATTTCTAGTTCTATATTGTTGTTGGAAAAGATGCTTGATATAGTTTCAGTCTTCTTAAATTTACTGAGATGGGTTTTGTGATCTAACATACCACATATATGTATATAAAACCCCCACTGGCCTTCCAAGCCAACTGTTTCGGTGGCTTATCCTCCCAGTGTTGGATTCTTTAGGCCTAGAGCTCTGTATTGGGCTCAGACTCCTAGCTCCTTTGGGAGAATGTCTGCAATTATCTTTTTGTTTGTGTCATCTGCCTGGGAATGTGGGTCTTACGTATCTCACATCTCTGCCCCTCTTACCCATCTTTATTGTAGTGTTCTTCTTCGTATCTTTAGCTGTAGAGGATCTCAGCTAGTCTTCACATCCTTCTCATAATAGTTGCTCTGGAAATAGTTGTAATTTTGATATGCCCGTGGGAGGTGAGCTTAGGTTCTTCCTACTCCACAACTATATATTTTAAATGGTGAATTGCATAATATGTGAATTATAGCTCAATAAAGCTACTATATATATATGTAATATATATATATATATATATATATATATATATATAAAATACAAGTTACAAAGTGTCATGGGTTTTCCCGGTGGCCCAGCAGTAAAGAATCCACCTGTCAATGCAAGAGATGTGGGTTCAATCCCTGGGTCAGGAAGATCTTCTGGAGAAGGAAATGGCAACCCACTCCAGAATTCTTGCCTGGGAAATCCCATGGACAGAGGAGCCTGGCGGGCTACAGTCCATGAGGTCTCAAAGAGCCAGACATGACTGAGCACGCATGCACACACAGGATACACTCATTTCCTGGATTAATTTTTGAGTATTCTGATTTTCTCATAGTGTCAAACATTTGGTTATAACTTTAGGGTTAAATTTTTCTCTTAGTAAGCTTTAGGGAGAATCAGTTTGTTCCAAAAATTTTCATATGGTTAATGGCAAATTCACTTCCTCTACCTTTTAAAACATAATGTGAAAATTAAGAGGCTGAATAAAAAAGACTATCCACTGATAAATGCTCAAGTTGCATTTACTATATCTGTGTACCTACATCATCATCCATCAAGAAAACATAATTTTTTTCACAAGTGTTTCTTAGCAAATGACTACTCTGGGGAGCCCTCATAAAACCAAATGACTATGAACTCTCTGGGACTCATTTTTGTCCTCTGTAAAATGGAAGAACTTGTTTAATCATGACTTTCAGACTTTGCTCCTTTATTTAAGTCCTGGGTATTCAAAGGATTAATTCACAAAATAGGGTGTTGGAGATGTGACAAACACAGAGGCATTGCCCAGCCAGAAATCCCTTTCAATAAAAGCAGCTCTGCTTTCTATTCACATATTATTTGAACTTCTTCACCCGATTTCATCTGAAGGGATCAGATACTAAAACAAACTTGCAAACCATTGGATTAGATTCTTTTCTAGCTCTAAGCAGTCTAAGATTGATTCTGCAATCTTAACAGAGGGAAGATTTGTTTTATCTTTTTATATTTTGCATGTTTTCAGAGACTCAGATATGTTTCTAAGGAACTTAGTGACTACGTACATGGGCAATACAAGAGGCTTGGCTGAGGGAACAAGTAGGAATTGATCCTATTAGAGGGGGCCCCAGGGATGGATTCTTTTCTCATAAGATCATTCATAGACAATCCTCAGGAACTAGAGAAAAGACTCATGTATTGTCGCTATTTCCCCAAGCACTGTTGCCTCTGCTAATTCGATGACGGCAGAGCAGTGTTGGTGAATTCAGGGTAAAGCGAATGAGGGGACTGTGACTTCAGTTTCCCCTCCTCCTCCACCACTTCCTCCTGGCCCCTGACGGCTCCTCCCATTTTCGCTGGGGTGTGATAGAGCAGAACTGAAGTTTATTTTAATGTGTCTGAGGTCAGACCCTTCAACGCTGCCACAGTTCCTGGAAATCGACCCCAACCTCGACAGGCTCACCAGTTGAGACACAGAATGTGGTCCTTTCATAGCCTCTGGTATCGTGGAAAGCAGTCCCGTTTTTCCTTGATGACTGCATAGCTAATGAGTCTTCTCTGCAGGACTGGCTGCCTCAAAACTTAGGGAGGATGCCTGCCGGGCACTGTGTATGCTCTAGTGTGTAAAAACATCGGGTAGGGTTGGCACAGAGTGCTTCATTACAAACTCCACTCTATTTTCACCTAAGAAGAAAAGATTTACAAGGTTCAAATTGTTAATACTAGAATCACTAATGTGGATAATTGCAATGCTTTCTGGAGACCGTTCTCTGGGCTGGAAAAGGAGAAGCGTTGCATCTTCCCGAGCCCCCTCACCCATCTGCCTCCAGTGTAACCCCACACATTCCAACTCCCACTCTGCTTGCAGAGTAATCCATCTCAAATATAGACCTGATTATGCCATCTTCTGCCTCAATGCCTGAGATGAATTTCCATTGACTCCTGACTGAAGTAAAAACTGTTTGGCAGAACAGACACACACCAGCTTTATCCTGTACCTTTGGTTCTTCCCATTCTGTGATCACTCTAGCTGGGGGTCAGAACCTGAAGTTTTAGCCCAGCTGGGTAGAATGTTGAGAATATCTTCTTTTTTCTTTTTAAAATAGTCTTGTGTTGCTCATGAGTAGCTCTCAAGTCTTCTTGCAACAAAATCAATGTGCATCTTTATTAAAAAGATACTTCTAAGCACCTAAACCTGAAAACTGCTGTTTCTTGTTGAGTCACTAAGTCGTGTTTGACTCTGCAATCCCATGGACTGTAGCCCCCGCAGACTCCTACGTCCATGGGATTCCCCAGGCAAGGATTCTAGAGTGGGTTGCATTTCCTTCTCCAGGGGATCTTCCTGACCCAGGGATCCAACTTGAGTCTCCTGCATTGGCAGGTGGATTCCTTATCATTGAGCCCCTAGTGAAGCCCGCTGTTCCTTATCTGTAGTTTAAACAAAGGTGCTAGTACCAAGTGGATTTTAATGCCTTTGGGAGGCTGTGGCCTTGCCCCTCAAAATGAATTTGAAGGTTCTACACCTCTGGTAGCCAGTGCCTGCTGGGGACAGAGGCTGTGGCCGTTGGGTCCCCGAGTGCCCTCTTCCCCTACATGTGATGGGAGGTTTGGGGGAATGTACACATGTACCATGCCCTGTCTCAATCCCTGCAGACAGAGATGTGGGTGCCTGAGCACATTGAATACAGATCATGAAGGTGGAGGAGGCCATGGTCAGCAAGTGCCACTGACCAGGAGTCAAGCAGTTCCGCTACTCCAAGATCCACTTCTCCCTGCCCCATCAGGCCCTGTGTTGCTAGCACAAGCCACACTTCGCCAACAAGAGGCCCCAACACCTTATTTTATGTGCAGGCCCTCCGAGTCCACAGGGCTGCCCAAATAAAACTCTTTGGGTAAACCAAAAACCAAAACCACAAACAAACAAAAAACTTTTAATAATAGGGTGAATATTTACTGCCAGGCATTACATTGTATGTTCTAGGTTAACTCTCTTCATCTTTTCAACAACCTAAGACATAGGTGCTATTCCTGACTCCACCTGGCGGATAAGGAAGCTTAGGTAAAGAGAGATTAAATAATTATCCAAGTTCACAAGTGTCAAAGCCAGGTTTCAAATCCTGGCAGTCAAGCTTCACAAGCCATCCTCTTAACCACGGTCCCTCATAATAAGCTCTTACTAAAAATGCAGATTCACAGGGTTCCTTTATAGTATAAGAGTATACATTTTAAACAAGATTCTAAGGTAATTCTTCAATAGGCTTGTTTGAAACCATTTTGCTCAACTAGAAAACAGTAGGTGAGTGCCCTCTAGTGCATATACACAAGTGTTACACATTGAATTGACGAATTGAAATTGCGACTCCGTGGACTAACGAACACAGTCCATGAAACTCTAGGCCAGAATACTGGAGTGGGTAGCCTTTTCCTTCTCCAGGCGATCTTCGAAACCCAGGAATCAAACCCAAGTCTCCTGCATTGCAGGCGGATTCTTTACCAGCTGAGGCACAAAGGAAGTGTTATGCATTTGTTCATGTTAAATCAGATCTTTTTAATCTGTTGCTTGACTTCCCTAGTGGCTCAGATGGTAAAGCGTCTGCCTACAATGCTGGAGACCTGGGTTCAATCCCTGGGTCAGGAAGATCTCCTGGAGAAGGAAATGGCAACCCACTCCAGTATTCTTGCCAGGAAAATCCCATGGACGGAGGAGCCTGGTGGGCTATAGTCCAAGGGGTCCCAAAGAGTCGGACATGACTGAGCCACTTCACTTCACTTACTGAAGAGTCATATTTCATGATGCACAGATTTTAAGAACTGCATTAGGATAAAGTATTTCCATGTCAACGACTTAACTGATTAACACTATATTAAATTTATTTTGCCACAAAAATTATGTAATTATTCCAGTAACTGTCTCTCATCAGATTTTAGCAGCTCCTAGAAATTTAATTATTGGAAGCCTCCATCCCAGCACGTCTGATGACTAGAAATAGAGGTTCATAGCCTTAGTGCACAGTAACTGCTAAATGTGAAACATGAAATGCACTCTGCAGAGGGACAGATCTTACTCATCCTATCTGTGGTGGCTTCATGACATCATTAATTGTCTTCAACAGGGTCTGCTCAATTTATTTTCTCAGAAGAGGATTACACTTAGAACCTTCTGTTTTTTCTTGTCCTCTTTAAGTTAGAGCTGGAAGGGAAGAGAATCAATTAACTCTTCAGTGTGATATAAATATATGTAAATCCCCTGTATTATTGTGTTACACTATTGCTTATTGCCAAACAGGAAACCATCCATTAGTTAGAATTAAATGTCTATAACAAGAAGATCCCAAAATGTAGTGGCTAAAGCAAGATTGACGTTTATTCTCTCTAATATAACTATTCAGAGATAGTAGCTCTGACAGCTACACTCAACATACAAATTCCATTTGGGGTTCAGAATAGCTGATCCACTTCCATCTGTATCCTAACCAATGGAAAAATGGCCAGGGAAGAACACATCCTTTCCTTTTAATGACAAACCCAGAAGTGGCATGCAACAATTTTGCTCACATCCCATAGGCCAGAATTTGGCCATAATCTTCAAGGGAGGGTGGGAATGTAGTCTTTAGTGAGAGAGCTATATGCTGCAATAAAACTTTGACTTTCATAATTCAAGGAAGAATTGGAGAATGGATTTTCAGTGGACAAATAGCTGTCTGTACCACAAACCACCTTCTATATTTGAACATTTTTATGTGATTTTCTAAGCAGCCAGCTATTCACGGAAAATAGGCCAGAAAGCAACTATCTGGTATTTCAAAAATAACAGTTAATGAAATGATACAACTTTTACATAGGTGCTGCTGATTCAGTTGAGAACCTGTTTTCTTATCCATCAGAGTTGTTGTTCAGTTGCTCAGTCGTGTATGACTCTTTGAAACCCCATGGACTGCAGCATGCCAGGCTTCCCTGTCCTTTACTATCTCCTAGAGTTTGCTCAAACTCATGTCCATTGAGTGGGTGATGTCATCCAACCATCTCATCCTCTTTTGCCCCCTTCTCCTCCTGCGCTCAAGCTTTATCAGGGTCTTTCCCAATGGGTCAGCTTTTTGAATCAGGTGGCCACAGTATTGGAGCTCCAGCTTCAGCATCAGTCCTTTCAATGAATAGTCAGGGTTAATTTTCTTTACTGGTTTGATCTAGTTTGATCTGGTTTGATCTGTTTTGATCTGGTTGATTGACTGGTTTGATCTCTTTGCTGTCCAAGGGACTGTCCTTCATAGTAGAGATTTATGGACCTAGACAATCAGTTCGAAAGTAAATAGAAGCAGTCCTTGTGTTGCATGGCTTCAGTATGCATACATTTAAGTTAGTTACTGTGCTTTAGTTAAATATGACTGGTTGCCCAACCACACAGTTCAAATTTCAGTTACTACACTCACACACCCACCTACACACACACATGTATAAGTGGTAGACAGAGATAGAGATGGATATATAAAGTACAAACTTGGTGCTAGCTCTTCAGTCCACAGATCACTACACAGATAACAGACGCACATGCTATTCACTGACCAATCACATTACTTTTTTTGAAAGTCTGTTGGTGGCAACCTAAATGTCCAGTGACAGAGGAATGGATAAAAACGATGTAGTACATATATATAATGGAATATCACTCAGCCATAAAAAATGAAATAATGCCATTTGCAGCAACTTGGGTGTACCTAGAAATGATCATACTAAGTGCAATATGTCTGACAAAGACAGATGCCATATGAAATCACTTATATGTGGGATTTTAAAAATGATACAAACAAACTTATACTTAAAATACAAACAGACTCACAGACTTCAAAAACAAACTTATGCTTACCAAAGAGGAAATGGGGCTGGGGGAGGGATACATTGGGAAGTTGGGATTACCACATATACACTACTACATATAAAATAAATAATTAGGACTTTCCTGGCAGCACAATGGATGGAGATCTGCCTGCCAATGCAGGGGACACAGGTTGGATCCCTGGTCCAGGAAGATCCCGCATGCCGTGGAACAGCTGTGCCCATGCAACACAACTACCGAGCCTGAGTGTTGCAACTACTGAAGCCTGTGTGCCTAGAGCTTGTGCTCTGCAATGAGAGAAGTCACCACAATAAGAAGTCCACGCGTGGCAATGAAGAATAGCCCTTGCTCACTGCAGCTAGAGAAAGCCGGCATGCAGCAACAAAGATCCAGTGCAACTAAAAATAAATAAGATGGATTGTTTTTAAAAACAGGTAATCAATGAGGACCTAATGTGTAGCTCTAGGAATTCTACTCAATATTCTTTAATAACCTATATGGGAAGATAATTTGAAAAAAATGGGGTCATAGATGTATGCACATCAGTATAACTGAATCACTTTGCCGTGCACCCGAAACTATCACAACATTGTCAATCAACTATACTCCAATATAAAATAAAAATTAAAAAAAGAAGGGTTGTTGGTGACTGGCCACTGCACATCTGCTGCTCAGTTTACATACAGAGAGCAAAGTGTGTAGCTACGTTGCTTCTTTGTCTACCAGTGATAAACCCATGTGACATTTTACAAAAATGATAATTGGACAATAGAGATGAAAGTGGAGTAAAGAAACAAAAAGTGAAAGTCTAATTGAATATAAATGGAATTAGAAAAAGCTGATCAAGGAAATGTCATCACTGCCACTGTTCGAGACACAGATGCTTAGCTAGAGGAACTGTTAGTCCATGTTCTCCAGAGAAACAGAATAAATAGGACGTGCATACACACACACACACACACACACACACACACACACACACACACAGTGAGAGACGTATTTTAAAGAGTTGGTTCACGTGACTATGGAGGCCAACAAGTGAAAATGTGCTGAGTGAACAAGTGTACTGGGGACCTAGGTGAAAGCTGATGGTGCAATTCAAGAATGTGACTAAATATCTGGACACAGTGGCCCAACCAAGTTGACACATAACATTAAGCATCACAGGAACTTCGTGAAGGTTAACTTATTGACATAGATGAAAAAAGTGGTTATGACAAGCCAGATAAAGACGTCCCAGAGGAAATGTTGGTGGTAAACAAAGAAACAAACAAGATATTGTCACATTACAGAACTCTTGGAATATGTGAAAATACCAAAAGTTCAAGGATAAAATAAAGGAAGCTAATACAAACTTAGAAAGGAGACTGACAATTCACCAAGGAATAGAAAAGATGCTTGTTTCATATTGCAAAATATACAACAAAAAAGGCAGTTTTTTTTTTTTTTTGGCTACATCTCCCTACTTGCAATATCTTAGTTTCCCAGCCAGGGACTGAACCCATGTGCAGTGAAAGGACAGAGTCCTAACCACTGGATAGCCAGGCAATTCCCAAAACTATTCTTGATAAGTACAAAGAAATAAAACACTTTACTTCTGAATGTTTCTAATGTTTTAAATTGAAGGATACTAAGTAAATATTAGTTTTGATATTTTTTAATTTATAACTTACAGTAACCAAATCTTTAATGTTTTGACAAAATATTTTAAAGATTACAGAACAGTCAGTTCTTTTTTCACATTGACTATTAAGATTGATTTGTTAGGCTTCTGTTCACATGGTCATTTTTATGATCCCAAAGTACCATGCAAAATGGGTACTGACTGTGTGATATTTCATTTAAGGAGATTGTCTGGTGGCTCAAATGGAATTTCTTTCTAGGAGAGTGGGAGAGGGTACTAGCTCCTTTGTGTACTCTGAAGTTTCTAGCAAGATGTAGGGATTTAGAAAACATTGGTCTCATTGTTTTAGTAGAATGACTCTGAATCAGATAGTAAAGTAATGTTAAAACATCAGAAACAAACTCCACGCTTGCTCTATGTCTAAACCTAAGCTTCAGTTTCTTGATCCATCATGTGAAGGTAGTAACAGTGGCTCTTTCTTTTATGGGGTTGTTTTCAACATAGCACATAGAAGGTGCTAAATAAATGTCTATAGGAAGAATGAATGACCAGGACTCAGTATGACTGAGAATAATTATCCCACAAAGTTCTCATAACCTCTTGATTACAGTGGAGACTAGGACAGGCTGCCTCAGAACTGGTTGGAATGAGGGTGGGGGGGGGCGGTGGTCGTCAAATACTTAGAGCAAGAAAGCCTGATCCCTTGAAGCTACATATATTAGGACCAAAAGTATTTAATCTTTTCCCTCCATCCTCATTCCTATTCCCCTTGACCTTTGTGCTGTCTTACTGGAGGTTGAATGGTTCAATTTGGGAAAAGGAGCAAAGGAATTAAACCTTGGGTCTGGCCACGGGGTCTCCTGATGGTGCCTATTCTTGCATTTTTAGTTCTCTCTGTTGCCTCACTCTTCTCAGCAAAAAACAAAAGCATGCTCAAGTCTTCCAACTCAGACAAAAGATCAGGCTTATAAGTGCCTACCCAAGCTACTATTGTTCTATGCCTTCTTTTAAATTACCTCCCCTCTCCTCTGGTTTTCTGAAGCTCTTGTGGCAAAGGAATCCAGTGATTTCATAATTTCTAGTATCCAGGACTCAGCACTAAGCTCTCTGGTCAGAAGGTGCAGCTTTCTATCCACTGGCCACACTTTCCTCCTTGGCTCCCCATCGCATGCCTCTAGGACATAAGACTTCTTGTTTCTTTTGTCCCTAAATGTGTCTGGTGCCCTGTCATCTAACTTTGAGCCCTTCATCCCTCTGTTTCAAAGTTATTCTGTGAACTTTTCATCACTTTAGCTATGGGCATCTCATAAATCTCCCCTTTCAGTCCTTATGCCTCTCTAGACCCACATTTCAGTTTACACAGACCACCAGGATCTTGAGTTCAATGTGTCTGTAATGAGGGAAGTGTTTTAAATGTACTTCTCTCTCCCTCTACACTCATTCAACCCCATCACTTCTAGAAGCAGCTCCTGGTCTGAGCTAAACAGATAGATACGAGAGAAAAGGTCACTCTAGATAGAGGCAGAGAAAAAACGAAACTGATTCTTGACTCCTAAACTTACTAAAATGTTTGGGTTTAATGGGTTTAAGTTAAAAGGCTTTAAATGTATATTTTTCTGAAAGGTTGCTGCTGAGCCATGAAAGATGCCTGGATTTTTGGCCTCCGGAGGAGAGGAATTTGATCCAGGGCCGGTGACAAGGCTTGATCACTCACAGTTTTTATGTAATAAAGCTTTATTAAACTGTAAAAGAGAGAAAGCTTCTGACAGAGACCATCAGAAGGGGGCAGAAAGAATGCCCCATTGCTAGTTTTTAGCAAGGAGTTATATACCTATCAGCAGGCTCTCCAATTATAGAGAAAGGAAATGTCTTAAATCTCAGAGAGTGGCATCAGGCCCCTTTCCCACAACATTCATTTTGAGATAACAATGGCACAAGGTAAGTCATCCTGGGCCATAAAATGATCGACTTGAATCTTGAAGAAAGACAGGTTTCCAAGCAAATACATAGGCTCATTAACATACCTTAAGAGAACATTTCCATGGGTAAAACACACTGGTTTGTTGAGCCATTATAGGTTCTGAGTCTTAGGCAGAACTGACTTGAAGAAAGAAACATAGCTTAAGAAGAATATTTCCATAGAAAAACACATTGGTTAGCTCAAGGTTTGAGAAAAGTTAAGTTCCGGTGGAACTAGGTACCATCATGGCAAGACAGAATTCTAAAAGAAACCTCCTTTTAATTTTGTATAGAGAAGGGAAAAAAAAATCTGACACTTGTAGCTTTTTTTGTCCTGCCACTTAAGAGAGAGATAAAAAATATCTGACACTTGCATTCTAGTTCCTCCTTTTGGGGGCCCCTAGCCTTCCTGCCTGTTACCCTCTCCTTTTCCAAGACAGTATTCTAGCCCATTGGAGAAGGCAATGGCAACCCACTTCAGTTCTCTTGCCTGGAAAATCCCATGGACGGAGGAGCCTGGTGGACTGTTGTCAATGGGGTTGCACAGAGTCAGACACGACTGAACCAACTTAGCAGCAGCAGCAGCAGCATTCTAGTCCATCCACCACCTGAGAAGAATTCTCCATGACATAAATGGGAGGAGCAGCTTTCATCTCTTATGCAAAAACCACCGGTTGCAAGTGTCGTGAAGTCATCATGGAGGCAGGTACCCAGGAGAAATGTTATTGTTATTCTCATTTCTGTCTGCTCTTTAGGATTACTCAATAGCAATCTAACGCCCATTGTTCCTTGACTGCCTAACAGAATGGACACTTGCATATGTCACACTTTTTTCCTGACATTTTCCAAAATGACTCCCCCAACCCCCTCTTTTCAGTTGACTCATGATATTTTTAATGAATGTTGAGAACATAGTGTAGTGAAGGGGTGGGTGGAAAGAAGTGGAACTCCTGCATTCACACAAATGAACATCCGGAGAGCTTCAGCTAAGCTGGTGGAAACAACTCTTTCAATAACTGCCTGGATCAAAGTGATTACCTCCTGTCTCCTCTCTTTCTGAATTTCATATTTTTGTTAATTTTAGATCTACACTGGCTCAATAGCTGGAATCATCTTCAAAAACTTCTCTCTAAAGTAGGCATTTATAATATCATTTGCTTATCATATATCCCCTTTTCTAGAAATGACATCCCACACTCACCGCCCATTCTCTTCAACACTAATTACAGAGGGAGGTCCCCTGTGTCTTAACATGATCCTATCTCCTATCCTTAGCTATTGTTGATTGCTTCCAGGGTGGGCATCTGAGCAAAGGAGGAATAATTAGAGTATTAGAAAGACTTAAGCTTCAAGTAAAAGAAAATCTGACAACCAGTACCTTATTTATTATTTTTTAGTACCTTATTTATTTTTTCCTGTATAACAACTACTACAAAGGTAGGCAGCCCAAGGCTGGTGCATCTGCTCAAGAATGTCATCAGGAGCCAGGCTCCTTCAATATTACTGCTCTGTAATATTGAAGGAGAAATATATTTCTCATGGGACTTTCTTAATCTTGGTCACAAAATGATTGCTGCAGCTCCAGATATCACATACGTATTACTATAGAGAAGAATTACAGAGGAGTTAAGACAGAACATGAAAGACTTCAGGGGCTGGTACCATGGTTTTATTTTATAAAAAATTTCCAGAATACTTGGTAATATCTATACTTCTATGAAAAATGATTTTCAAAATTACTTCAGTAAAGAAAAAGAACAAGTCAGCAACACTGAATTGGATATTTAGCTTATATTTAGCTTTAAAAACCATTTTAATGATTCATGTAAATATTTGCCTCTGAAGACCTAAAAGTTTAGAATGCAAATTCTCAGTCAAAAATAGAGTAAAAATCTCAAAAATTCCACTTCTTTGATAATCTCACTGCTATCAACCCACATTTGCACGTACTAACCTGCTTTAGTCATGTCTGATTCTGTGCAACCCGATGGATTGTAGCCCTCCAGGCTCCTCTGTCCATGGGATTCTCCAGGCAAGAATACTGGAGTGGGTTGCTGTGCCCTCCTCCAGGGGATCTTCCTAACCCAGGGATAGAACCCGAGCCTCTTACGTCTCCTGCACTGGGTTCTTTACCACTAACAACATCTGAGAAGCCCTATAAACCAACAACCACCCCCATTAGAATTTCTGATAAATTGGCCTAAGTAAGCCAAGGCAAACATATCTGTTTGGCAATACAGTTCTTTGCTAATAATTAGCCTGACTTTCTGTAGCTAGCTGAAAGCAACCAAACTGAGTCACTTGAATAATACATTTCTCAAGTTTGGCTCTCCAAATTTGGGAATTGGTGAAAATAGTACAATTTAGTAAATGCAGTGGCATTATGACTGTGTATGTGTTGTCAGAAGGCAGGACAGTTACCAGAGGGATGTCAGGGTCTCTTCTAATTCTCTCTACAACAGGGCAGACTCCTATATTATTGGCAGGCCTGAAGTCAGTTATGTTCCACAGCGCTTTGATAAATGGGGTATTTCCTGCCGTATCAGTAAACAAAGGCTATCACAGTCATCAGAGATTGCAGCCACCACTGAACAGTGAGCTAGTGAGCCCTGAGGGAATCCAGGTTGTGAAATCAAAGGATACTGGCCCCAGACAGGTGAGGTGCATGTCAAAGGAATGATTTCAGTGAGCCCAGGCTCCTCACCTTCTCATGCATAGAAAAAGCACTAAATTCCTTAACTTGAGCTACCTGGTTTTCTTTATTGTTAATAACCTTTTGACTTCTGACTACCTGCCCTTTGTTGCAAAATTTCTATATATCCTGACTCCCCACCACCACCCCTCACCTTCTCCAAACAGTTCTCTCAGGATTACTTGAGATGCTGCCTCCTGAAAATTGACATCAAATGAAACATAACTCTTTTTTTTTTTTGAGCTGTCCTTCCCTTTATTTATTTTTCCATTTCTTTCTTTCTTTTTTTTTTTAATTAGTTGGAGGCTAATTACTTCACAACATTTCAGTGGGTTTTGTCATACATTGATATGAATCAGCCATGGATTTACACATATTCCCCATCCCGATCCCCGCTCCCACCTCCCTCTCCACCCGATTCCTCTGGGTCTTCCCAGTGCACCAGGCCGGAGCACTTGTCTCATGCATCCCACCTGGGCTGGTGATCTGTTTCACCATAGATAGTATACATGCTGTTCTTTCAAAACATCCCACCCTCTCCTTCTCCCGCAGAGTTCAAAAGTCTGTTCTGTACTTCTGTGTCTCTTTTTCTGTTTTGCATATAGGGTTATCATTACCATCTTTCTAAATTCCATATATATGTGTTAGTACGCTGTAATGTTCTTTATCTTTCTGGCTTACTTCACTCTGTATAATGGGCTCCAGTTTCATCCATCTCATTAGAACTGATTCAAATGAATTCTTTTTAATGGCTGAGTAATATTCCATGGTGTATATGTACCACAGCTTCCTTATCCATTCGTCTGCTGATGGGCATCTAGGTTGCTTCCATGTCCTGGCTATTATAAACAGTGCTGCAATGAACATTGGGGTGCATGTGTCTCTTTCAGATCTGGTTTCCTCAGTGTGTATGCCCAGAAGTGGGATTGCTGGGTCATATGGCAGTTCTATTTCCAGTTTTTTAAGAAATCTCCACACTGTTTTCCATAGTGGCTGTACTAGTTTGCATTCCCACCAACAGTGTAAGAGGGTTCCCTTTTCTCCACACCCTCTCCAGCATTTATTGCTTGTAGACTTTTGGATAGAAGCCATCCTGACTGGCGTGTAATGGTACCTCATTGTGGTTTTGATTTGCATTTCTCTAATAATGAGTGATGTTGAGCATCTTTTCATGTGTTTGTTAGCCATCTGTATGTCTTCTTTGGAGAAATGTCTGTTTAGTTCTTTGGCCCATTTTTTGATTGGGTCATTTATTTTTCTGGAATTGAGCTGCAGGAGTTGCTTGTATATTTTTGAGATTAATCCTTTGTCTGTTTCTTCATTTGCTATTATTTTCTCCCAATCTGAGGGCTGTCTTTTCACCTTACTTATAGTTTCCTTTGTAGTGCAAAAGCTTTTAAGTTTCATTAGGTCCCACTTGTTTATTTTTGCTTTTATTTCCAATATTCTGGGAGGTGGGTCATAGAGGATCTTGCTGTGATTTATGTCGGAGAGTGTTTTGCCTATGTTCTCCTCTAGGAGTTTTATAGTTTCTGGTCTTACATTTAGATCTTTAATCCATTTTGAGTTTATTTTTGTGTATGGTGTTAGAAAGTGTTCTAGTTTCATTCTTTTACAAGTGGTTGACCAGTTTTCCCAGCACCACTTGTTAAAGAGGTTGTCTTTTTTCCATTGTATATCCTTGCCTCCTTTGTCAAAGATAAGGTGTCCATAGGTTCGTGGGTTTATCTCTGGGCTTTCTATTCTGTTCCATTGATCTATATTTCTGTCTTTGTGCCAGTACCATACTGTCTTGATGACTGTGGCTTTGTAGTAGAGTCTGAAGTCAGGCAGGTTGATTCCTCCAGTTCCATTCTTCTTTCTCAAGATTACTTTGGCCATTCGAGGTTTTTTGTATTTCCATACAAATTGTGAAATTATTTGTTCTAGTTCTGTGAAAAATACCGTTGGTAGCTTGATAGGGATTGCATTGAATCTATAGGTTGCTTTGGGTAGAATAGCTATTTTGACAATATTGATTCTTCCAATCCATGAACACGGTATGTTTCTCCATCTGTTTGTGTCCTCTTTGATTTCTTTCATCAGTGTTTTATAGTTTTCTATGTATAGGTCCTTTGTTTCTTTAGGTAGATATACTCCTAAGTATTTTATTCTTTTTGTTGCAATGGTGAATGGTATTGTTTCCTCAATTTCTCTTTCTGTTTTTTCATTGTTAGTATATAGGAATGCAAGGGATTTCTGTGTGTTAATTTTATATCCTGCAACTTTACTATATTCATTGATTAGCTCTAGTAATTTTCTGGAAGAGTCTTTAGGGTTTTCTATGTAGAGGATCAAGTCATCTGCAAACAGCGAGAGTTTCACTTCTTCTTTTCCTATCTGGATTCCTTTTACTTCTTTTTCTGCTCTGATTGCTGTGGCCAAAACTTCCAACACTATGTTGAATAGTAGTGGTGAGAGTGGGCACCCGTGTCTTGTTCCTGATTTCAGGGGAAATGCTTTCAATTTTTCACCATTGAGGGTGATGCTTGCTGTGGGTCTGTCATATATAGCTTTTATTATATTGAGGTATGTTCCTTCTATTCCTGCTTTCTGGAGAGTTTTAATCATAAATGAGTGTTGAATTTTGTCAAAGGCTTTCTCTGCATCTATTGAGATAATCATATGGTTTTTATCTTTCAATTTGTTAATGTGGTGTATTACATTGATTGATTTGCGGATATTAAAGAATCCTTGCATTCCTGGGATAAAGCCCACTTGGTCATGGTGTATGATTTTTTTTAATATGTTGTTGGATTCTGTTTGCTAGAATTTTGTTAAGGATTTTTGCATCTATGTTCATCAGTGATATTGGCCTGTAGTTTTCTTTTTTTGTGGCATCTTTGTCTGGTTTTGGAAATAGGGTGATGGTGGCCTCATAGAATGAGTTTGGAAGTTTACCTTCATCTGCAATTTTCTGGAAGAGTTTGAGTAAGATAGGTGTTAGCTCTTCTCTAAATTTTTGGTAGAATTCAGCTGTGAAGCCATCTGGTCCTGGGCTTTTGTTTGCTGGAAGATTTTTGATGACAGTTTCGATTTCCTTGCTTGTGATGGGTCTGTTAAGATCTTCTATTTCTTCCTGGTTCAGTTTTGGAAAGTTATACTTTTCTAAGAATTTGTCCATTTCATCCAAGTTGTCCATTTTATTGGCATAGAGCTGCTGGTAGTAGTCTCTTATGGTCCTTTGTATTTCAGGGTTGTCTGTTGTGATCTCTCCATTTTCATTTCTAATTTTGTTACTTTGGTTCTTCTCTCTTTGTTTCTTAATGAGTCTTGCTAATGGTTTGTCAATTTTGTTTATTTTTTCAAAAAACCAGCTTTTAGCTTTGTTGATTTTTGCTATGGTCTCTTTAGTTTCTTTTGCATTTATTTCTGCCCTAATCTTTAAGATTTCTTTCCTTCTGCTAACCCTGGGGTTCTTCATTTCTTCCTTCTCTAATTGCTTTAGGTGTAGAGTTAGGTTATTTATTTGGCTTTTTTCTTGTTTCTTGATGTAAGCCTGTAATGCTATGAACCTTCCCCTTAGCACTGCTTTTACAGTGTCCCATAGGTTTTGGGTTGTTGTGTTTTCATTTTCATTCATTTCTATACATATTTTGATTTCTTTTTTGATTTCTTCTATGATTTGTTGGTTATTCAGAAGCGTGTTATTTAGCCTCCATATGTTTGAATTTTTAACAATTTTTTTCCTGTAATTGAGATCTAATCTTACTGCACTGTGGTCAGAAAAGATGACTGGAATGATTTCAATTTTTTTGAATTTTCCAAGACCAGATTTATGGCCCAGGATGTGATCTATTCATTTTTCCATTTATTTTTATTAGTTGGAGGCTAATTACTTTACAATATTGTAGCGGTTTTTGCCATACATTGATATGAATCAGTCATGGATTTAAATGTGTTCCCCATCCCGATCCCCCCTCCCACCTCCCTCCCCACCCGATCCCTCTAGGCCTTCCCAGTGCACCAGCCCTGAGCACTTGTCTCATGTATCCAACCTGGGCTGGTGATCTGTGAAACATAACTCTTAACATTTAGGTTGTGAAATGTTTTTTTAGTTGACAACTTTAGGGCATAGAGGAGGGGAAGACCATAAGGATTCTGGGAAGCACATGGATTTGGAAAACTGATAATGTACCTATCCCTTGTGACCTTGAATAAGGCTAGTCAGATGAGAACCTCTACCTTACACCTGATGTCTTACTACTTACTGTAAACTTAAAAGATTTTATCCCCATCAACTTTCTGATGCTTGAAATTGCTTGATTAGGACTTGTCTTTTACTCCACATTGACAAATAAAACTTACATACTAGTGTCTGCCCTGAAGACCATTTGAATCCCTAGGAATTGTGGTTAAAATTCACACTGATCAGGCTGTTAAGGTCTTTTTCAAGCATAGCATAACAAGCTGAGGGTAGGGAAGGCACTGGAAACCAGAGGAAGAAATGAGAGAAGCCCTGTGCACAGAAAGGCAAAGGATGCGGAGTGGTGGAAATCTGGAAACTACAAGACAGCTGGGCTCAAGACCAGCCTATCTGCCTGGACAAATGTTCAAAACAGCCTGTGACTGCTTATCTTTAAATAACTTTATGGGTATTCCAAGAATTAAGGCACTAATGGGCCAGAGAGTTTCCTTTTTATTAATGAAGTTTATTCATCACAGCCAGACTCAGTCAAATTCCATCACAGGCATCTGGAAAAGGTAAAGAAAACCTTTCTTGAGTTACAGTTCTTTTTCTGTTTTTTTTTTTTTTTTTAATTAAGGTATAATTGACCTATAATATTAAATTGATTTTAGGTGTACAACATAATGATTTTATAAACATGTATCTATTGCAGAATGATGGTTGCAATAAGCTAGTTGACACCATCACCATACAGAGTTAGCATTTTTTTCTTGTGATAAGAACTTTTAAGACCTACTCCTTTAGCAACTTTCAAATATACAATATAGTATTGTTAACTATAGTCACCATGCTGTAGCTTACAGCCCCAGAACTTATTTTATAACTGAAAGTTTGTATCTTTTAACTCCCTTCATTCATTTTGTCCCCCTACCCCCATTTCACTGTCTCACAACACTCTTCTTGACTCCTTCGGAACACCTGGCCATTTCTCCAGTCTAGTCTGCCCTCTGTTCATTCATATTATAAACATTCAGGGCCAACTACATTCTGGGCACTGTGGTAGGTGCTGGGGATACAAAGACCCCGCTCTAATGAAGCTCACAGTCTGGTAGGGTAAACAGACATTGTTGTCTGTAGGACAAGTATTAGGTAGAGGTGAGCACAGGGGCCGAGGGGAGGAGAAGATGCTATCCAAGGCAACCTGGGAGTGTCAGGGATGGCATCATGGGAGGCGAGGCCAGAGCCCAGTTCTGAAAGGCACACAAGAGTTGGTCAGGTGAAGAGAGGGGCGGCAGCAATGGGATTAGCAGTGATTAGTGACTGTGGGCTGGTGCACTGGCCTGGAATCCAGGATGCACCAAGAGTATCCCTGATGCGGTTGAGGTCCCTGCCGGCCCAGTGGATCTTTCTTCTCTGAACACAGACACCATCTGCCCTTCACCGCCTCTTTTACATCTTGAGGTATTCTTTCCAATGGTCTAGACCACCCAAGAAGGGTTAACACCCAACTAGCGTTTCTTTTGGGCTTCCCTGGTGGCTCAGTGGTAAAGAATGTGCCTGCCAATGCAGGAGACACAGGTTCCATCCCTGGGTTGGGAAGATTCCCTGGAGAAGGAAATTGCAACCCACTCCAGTATTCTTGCCGGGAAAACCCCATGGACAGAGGAGCCTGGTGGGCTACAGTCTATAGGGTCACAAAGAGTTGGACATGACTTAGGAACTAAGTCGACTTCGGCAACGGCATTTCTTTATCCTCGCCCGCGCGGCCCCCAGACTCTCCCTGTCCCTGCTGAGGGCCAAACCGCCTTAAGCTTCTTCAGCTCTGCTTCTCTTCCGCCAAAAGTCCTACCAGGCTTCCAGGTTTGGCTCGGTGCCCTCCTGGTGCTCACTCGGCCCCTATGTTCCCTGCAGTGGGTCACGTTATCCAGTAATAGTTATCTTTCTCTTCCTTTGCCAACTCAGCCTCCCAGCAAGTTATAATGTGGCTAAAACTTCCCCTAATGTAGTTTATCCACTTCTTAATCCAGGCATCTAACACTCATTGAATCTGCTAGGAAGTCAAGCACACTCACCCAGCCAAGAATGGTCTTTGTGTGAGAGCCACTGGATGCCGTTATCTATGGATGATAAAATATCTGCCTTGAACATCTGGTTTGACCTGTAGCCATGGAAGTGCCATTGCTACATCTAGCCACAAAGAAAAAAATGTAGAGACCACAACCAATGGCTTAATTATCTACTACTAGAAATTAAAATCATCTTGGAGATTTAAGGGACAAATTAGCCCATGACAGTCTTTCTTAAAGTTTTATTTTTATTTTTCTTTTGGCTTCATGGCCTGGCTCTAGGACCTTAGTTTCCCCCTGGAGATCCAACTAGGGCCCACAGCAGTGAAAGGGCGGCCTTTAACCACTGGACTGCCAGGGAAGTCCTTCCTTCTTACACTTACATGTCCAGACATAATGGAACTGTGGCATGGATACAAGAACAAAAAATAATCTATCAAATCTCTGTTAGCTTCTTTCCTTATTTCTCTAAAGTGAGTGAGTGTGAGTGTGTGTGTGTGTGTGTGTGTGTGTGTGTGTGTGTGTAGGGGGTAGGTGAATGTGTGTGTGTGTATGTGTAGGGGGTAGGTGAATGTGTGGTGTGTGTGTGTGTGTGTGTGTGTGTGTGTGTCTGTGTGTGCGTGTATAGGGGGTAGGCAAATGTTCTGCCTAGTTAACAGTTGTTCGAAGCGTGAAAAATACTTGGCAGGATCCTACAACTGTAGGACAAGTATTTTTAAATCTCTATTCCTTGATCACTCAAACACACCATGTCATGAGTTTTATGCTATTTTAGTACGGTTAGGTAGTTAGAATAGGAAAAAGGAGTCCAGAATGGCAGTGGCTAAAAGACAAGGAAGGAAAAAGCCCGCGAAAAGAAAACAAAGGAAGGTCTGAGGACGAGAGTGAGGACCTCAGGTAAAACAAACAGCACTCCTGCCTAGCCTAATTTACATAGGGCAGGCCCGAGGGGAGGAGAAAAAACATATAAAAAGAGGAGCCAAAATTGAGCTGGGGGCCTCTCTTTGGGTCTTTTGAGTCAGCAAACCCTCACAGCTTGAGGATGTCTTTTCCTTTACTATCTAAATAAAACTCAGGTGTAACGCAGAGCTGAAACACTAGTCCAACCCAGGGCTGTGACACTCGTCTGTCCAAGGGCCATAACGCTGGTCTGTCTGTCGCTTCAATTGTTTGTTGTGAGGAGACAGAACCCGAAGCAATTACACACACACACACCCCACCCCCGCAACAGGGCAATACTTTGCTTTTCTTATTTGTAAAATAATTGAGTGGGCACTGTCTAGACAAGGCCCGGGAAGATTTTAATTGCTAGACCTGTGCTATGTAGCTGATCCCAGAGATTCTTTTCCTAGAATTTTCTTATGAGCCCTTTAACTGTTACAGATTTTCTTACTCCCTTTAAAAACTAGTTCGTTGGTAAGGAGTTTCCCAGGCTCCCCCCCACAATCGTCCAAGCTCTGGAAGCCTTTGAGGACTAGAAGTGGGGACAAAGGGAAACACAAGAGTCAGAATTTGCAACTCGGTTTAAAAAATAAAAGTCGGGGCAGGGGTCTCTGGCCATATTTCTGCTCTGTTTAGCCCTCGGCGCGGCCAGCCCTATTTTGCCTTCTCCCTGTGATCGGTTGACCCGACAGAGGTTGTACGTGACTAGAAGGTCTCTCTTATCTCGGCCTTCGCTTTCCCTGCCCGCTCCTACCCGGCGCCCCAGCTCTCCTCCCATGGGACCCGCCCTTCTGGGGACGCTGGATTCTTTAATCTCGCCGGCGCGCCCCTGCAGGCGGCGATAGGAGCCGGGACTACAGATCCCGGCATCCCCCGCTTCCCGCCCGCCGCCGCCGCCGCCGCGGGCCGACCCGGTAGTATCTCTTCTCCAGCAAAGGTTCCCAGTACCGGCGCCACTTGCCACCTGGGATCTCGGGGGACTCAGGGGCCGGCCTGCGGGAGGCGGGCACTGCTCGCGGTGACAGCGCGAGAGCATGGCCGTGCACCTGCGCTGGCTGAGCGCGGGTCCCTGCTGGCGCGCGGTGCGGGGCGCTTGCGGGGAGCTGCACGCCTGCGGGGAGCTGCGCGCTTGGTCCCCGCGCTGCGCAGCCGGACGCCTGTGCCGCCCCCCCGGTACCGCTTGCCGCGAGCAGAGCCGCGGCCTGGGGTACGGCCCCCGGGTGGGAGGCGGCTCCCGGCTGAGGACTCCGCTAGCTGCGGGGCTGGCGGGGCTGGTGGGACTGGCCGCCGCCGCCTTCGGGCACGTGGAGCGGGCGGAGATGGTGCGCAAGAGCTCCGGGGCGCAGAGCGCATCGCCCGGCAGGCCCGAGGAGGAGGACGACGATGAGCTGGCCCGCCGCTGCCGCTGCTTCATGGCCCCGCCGGTGACCGACCTGCGCGAGCTGCGGAGGCGGCCGGACGACATGAAAAGCAAGATGGAGCTGCTGATACTGGAGACCCAGGCCCAGGTGTGCCAGGCGCTGGCACAGGTGGACGGGGGCGCCCGCTTTTCTGTGGACCGGTGGGAGAGGAAGGAAGGTGAGGAGGTCGGCCCCTAGCGGGAGGTGGAGATGGGGAAGAGAGGTCGGGCTTTAGTTTGCGGGGAGAAAATGACTCAGAATAAGGAATGGGAGTAGAGAAGGGGTACCTACATAGCGGCTGCCAGGTTAAAAGGTTCACCTTTGAAACGGTTCACGCTGACAGGGCCGTCAGCCCTCAGCTTGCAAGTGTGGACCCAGACCTGCTGTCACTCCAGTCCTGGACCTTTCAAAACTCTTTTGCAATTTTATATGGCATTCTTCAAAGAAGTCTTAAGGTCAGTTTTCACGCACAGGCAAGGATGCCCAAGGTTGTAATCGAGCATAGATTTGTCTCTACATTTCACCTCTCCCTCCGGGTTCTTTTACCCATTTTCCGTCTCTGGAGATGGAAAAAGAAAGTGTGTTCCTTACTGTCAGCTAGACTCCTCCCGCTGAGGGTGTTTGCCCTTGTGTCTTTTCCCCAGGTTTCGCAAGAAATGGCTTGTAGTTCAGCCAAGTGCACCCATCATATTTCCTGCTAGAAGAATCTTTACTTCCGTTGGCAAAATACTTGAGTATTAAAACCCAGTTCTTATGGAGTCGTATATTCATGTTATTACCTATACAGTGAAACCCTGTATCTTGGTCATTAACTTAAAGGATTTTTGATCCTTCTTACCTGGGAACACTACAGCAACTTATCCGCTGGTTTGGGATGGTGATATTGACGCATTGATTTAAAGTGAAACTAAATCTGGTTTTCTTAGTGTTTTCCATCTTGTAGCTTTTTTTTTAAGCCTTTTTTTTTTTTCCTCCTGGCCTTGCCTCGTGGCTTGTGGGGACCTTAGTTCCCTGATTGGGGACTGAACCTTGGCCCTCAGCAGTTACGGCTCAGAGTCCTAACCACTGGACTGCCAGGGAATTCCGTATCTTGTAATGTTTTTAAGTGAAGACTGTTGATTCAGGAGACAACCTGGACTGGCTGTGTGACCTTCCAAAGTTACTTTTTGTGCCTCTGTTTCCTCATCTATGAAATGAAATTATATATCGGGGGTATTGTAAGGATAAAATAACATGAATATATATGAACTGCTGCAGATACTGCTTGATGCTTAGAAGGCACTGAGACAGATTGTTTGGGCCATTTGCTAGTTCTGTGTTTCTGAAGACGGTGTTTTGCTTTCTGGGCCTCAGTTTTCTCATTTGAAATATACAAGGGTTGTTGTACTGGATCCCATCCAGCTCTAAAAATTCTTAGAAATAAAACAAGCCAAACATGAAACTTCAGGAAACAATTCATTCTAGTGTCCTAAAAAACAAACATACCAGCTACTGGGAGTAAAGCTCATATTGACTCTTTGCAACCCCATGGACTGTAGCCCTCCAGACTCCTCTGCCCAAGGAATTCTCCAGGCAAGAATATTGGAGTGGTTGCCATTTCCTTCTCCAGGGGATCTTCCCCACAAAGGGATTGAACCCGCTTCTCTTACATTTGCTGCATTGGCAGGTGGGTTCTTTACCACTAGCACCACCTGAGAAGCCTTAAAGGTCATATACCTAAATGCTAATGTGTGTCTCAGTTTAAGCCTCTGAATCCCTTAAGCGTTCAAATATCTACTGTTTTTTAATTACCTGTAAGCAAAATTAAAAGGCAAACAGCACACTGAGAGAAAAACAATTGAAACAATATGGAACTCTTAAATTTGGTATAATATATTCTTCAAATATATTCATTCCAGTTTTTAATCTTAGTTTTCTCACATACCATAACAAATAGATGCTGTTCTGAATGGTCTTATTTGAAGGGAAACTATTTCAGTGATTTATTTTAGAGGATGATGTAAGGATGTAGGGGCTTCCCAAGTGTCTCAGTGGTAAAGAATCTATGTGCTAATGCAGGAGATGTGGATTCCAAGCCTGGGTCGGGAAAATCCCCTAGAAAAGGAAATGGCAACTCACTCCAGTATTCTTGCCTGGAAAGTCCCATGAACAGAGAAGCCTAGCGGGCTACAGTCCATGGGGTTGCAAAGAGTCAGACAGGACTTAGCAACTAAACAACAACAAACAATGACAGAAGAAATGGTGATGTGAAGAGTTAAAATATTTGCTTATAGTCAGTAGCAAATATCATAGAGCTAAGCTGGTTATCTAATTTTATTGTACTTAACAATTATAAATATATTGATATTATGGAAGATTTGGAAAGTAGAGAAGGAAAATAACTCCTAATCCCACCATCTTCTTGCAGCAGTAGTTTTCAGCTTTGCACATACCCTTACATTCTCTCTTCATTTTACATTTCTGTTCACAGGAGGTGGTGGCATCAGCTGTGTACTTCAAGATGGGCATGTTTTTGAAAAGGCTGGGGTTAGCATTTCTGTCGTTCATGGAAATCTTTCTGAGGAAGCGGCAAAACAAATGAGAAGCAGAGGAAAACTGCTGAAGGCGAAAGATGGTAAATCAGACAATCTCAGTTCAGTTCAGTTCAGTCGCTGAGTTGTGTCTGACTCTTCGCGACCTCGTGGACCACAGCACGCCAGGCCTCCCTGTCCATCACCAACTCCCAGAGTTTACTCAAACTCATGTCCATTGAGTCAGTGATGCCATCCAACCATCTCATCCTCTGTTGTCCCCTTCTCCTCCTGCCCTCAATCTTTCCCGGCATCAGGGTCTTTTCAAATGAGTCAGCTCTTTGCATCAGGTGGCCAAAGTATTGGAGTTTCATCTTCAACATCAGTCCTTCCAATGAACACCCAGGACTGATCTCCTTTAGGATGGACTGGTTGGATCTCCTTGCAGTCCCAGGGACTCTCAAGAGTTTTCTCCAACACCACAGTTCAAAAGCATCAATTCTTCGGCGCTCAGCTTTCTTTATAGTCCAACTCTCACATCCATACATGACTACTGAAAAAACCATAGCCTTGACGAGACGGACGTTTGTTGGCAAAGTAATGTCTCTGCTTTTTAATATGCAGACAATCTCAGTAGCCTTTAATAGTTCCTGCAAACATTTTCTCCCCATAAGTTTTATTTGTAAAATTAACATTACTTCTGTAAAATTCCATTCGGGTGCATATACCAGATGAGCCTGTTCACAGTTACTTTTTTTTTTATGACAACCCACTCCAGTATTCTTGCTTGAAGAATTCCATTGACAGAGGAACCTTGCAGGCAACAGTCCATGGGGTCACAAAGAGTTGGACATGACTGATCAACTAGGCACACACACAAACATATGTAGCTATATATATATATATACACACACACATTTGCACATAGGCACATGTGCTAAAATGTTAACAGTTGTTTGTTTGTCTTTTGACCTTGAGGTATGTGGGATCTTAGTTCCCTGACCAGGGATTGAACTGCCGGCTTTCGGCAGTCAGAGCGAGGAGTCCTAAGCTCTGGACCACCTGGGGATTCCTCACAATTATTTTTTAAAAATTATGTTTGAAGAGAGAAATTAAAAAACAACCTTTGAAAATTGATGCAGAAACCGTGTTGGAATTAATTTGTATCAAGCCAGGTATTCAAGTGCAGTTCTCTGTATGCCTTTCCAGGTAAATTGCCGTTTTCTGCCATGGGTGTGAGCTCTGTCATTCACCCCAAGAATCCTCATGCTCCTACTATCCACTTCAACTACAGATACTTTGAGGTGGAAGAAGCTGATGGTAAGCGTCTCAAGCTGTGGAAAGTATTATTGTGCAAAATGAGTGTTTTAAAACGGGTTACTAGGCATAACATCTAAAGTCAAGAAAAAGTAAGTACAGTCTTAATTGTTTCAGGAGGCACGGGAAGGCTTACTCCTTGGCTGGTGCAGTGGATTATATACCCTAGACACGAAAAGTGAAAGCGGTGTTGGCTGGACTCTGATGTCCCCATATTTCCTCCAACACACAAGGAATGGTGTAATGAACCTGAACTAAAAGTGCACATAGGGTTCTTTGCAAATACTAATTTATTACAAGCAAAGGGAAACCTCACGTGCAGTGTTAAGTTGCCACTGAGAACTTGCTTTTGGAAATTATTTTCCACATGCGTAGCTTTGCTGGTCCTCAGTGCATTATCAGTGGCTTTAAGATGGGGTACAGTCCGGCTCTGTGGCGCAGTGGATAGCGCATTGGACTTCTAAGATGGGGTACAGTTGATCATGCCTCATGATGTAAATATAGTTCCAGCCTACGTGTGTGCCATTAGTTGGGCTGACTGTTAGCCTGTCCAAGCTCCCGAGCAGTGCATGCCACTGCTGTGCGTGTCTCTGCAGGTGATGGCATTTAAAGCAATGTATCTGACTTTTCCTTTTGATCAGCATCCACTTGAATCACGTGTCTTGATTTGGTAGGTAACACGCTGTGGTGGTTTGGCGGTGGATGTGACCTTACCCCAACATACTTGAACCAAGAGGATGCAGTCCATTTTCACAGGACTCTCAAAGAGGCGTGTGACCAGCATGGTCCAGATCTCTATCCCAAATTTAAAAAGTGGTAGGTAAAATTATTGAACTTCTCATGATCCCTACATGTTTCCACTTCCTTCTATAGCTCCTGAAGGCACTACTGTGTCACTACATACCTTTCGCAGCTTATGAAGGTTGAGCTGTTTTCTTTGCCCAGCAGACGTGAGATACCAGTTTTACATGGTTTGAACGTTAAACCAGATGATTAGTATATAAACTTGAAGGTGATCTATGCCTGAGAATCAGAGGCTTTTTAATCCTAAGGTGGGCTACAGTAAGTCCCCTGCAAATAAACAAGTTCCATTCCAAGAGTGCATTCATAAGTCCAGTTTGTTCATAAGTCCAACAAAGTTAGCCTAGGTACCCAGGTAATCCAATCAGTCATATAGTATTGTACTGGAATAGATTTATAATGCTTTTCACACAAATAATACATAAATAGACAAACACAGACAGGAAATAAAACATTTTTAATCTTGCAGTACAGTACCTTGAAAAGTACAGTGGAGTACCAGCTACAGACTGCCGTTTTTATGCTTGCTTCTGAGCATCCTGGGCTTGGGATAAGGATACTGTACACTTGTAGTACCTTACTGTGAAGTGCACGGAAGCACGTGTACTTGCAGAGGATGCGTGCGTGTGGCAGTGTACACCAGACATGTGAACTAGCTTAGGAGGTTGGACATGCGCAACTGTAGAGTCTGAAAATTTGCAACTTGAAGGTTCGTACGTAAGGGACTTGCTGTGTTAAATCCTCACCCTACATGAGGACTATCATCGTTGTTGCCATAGAAATGTGTTAGCGCATGGGAAGAGTTGGAGAACCATCAGGAGAGGTGCAGATGTACTGAGATCGGGTACAAGGAGAACACTGGGATTGGAAACTTTGTGAAAGAAACTCTAATGGTGAAAAAAAGAGTTCCCCAGGGTATTTGATAGGTATGAAATGGAATCTCTGCATGAGTTATCTGGAATAAGAATAATGTACTCATCACTGCTTAGAACTAAATGCCATTCTAGCAAAAGGAGGAACAGAAAGGGTTTGGGGTGGGTTGTTTTTTGCTTTGTTTTTAGTGCTAATATTTGTTGAATCTTGCTGTTATTTATGTAAGAATGTGGAGTGCAGTTTTAAAATCCTCAGAAAAGATAACACATTTACATAATCTCTTTTTGATTTGACATTACCACTGAGCACTGCACAGCCGTGGACACAGAGGTGTGAGAATTGGTTTTTTGTTACATATTAGCTTCCTTCCAGCAGGAGGATGGGGTATTCTCTTTTTTTTTTTGGATTCCTTTTATCCCTGTTGCTGGAGAACTTTATCTGAGTCGTATTAAGAAAATATCTTGGATGCAGGCTAGTTAAAAAGTTTTTAGTGTATTTAGTTAAATCTCTTAATTTCATAATCCCATGAAGAGAGATGTGGAAATAATATGATTTCACTAAAGCTGGCTTTACAGCCTTGCTCAGGCTGTTCTTTAACTCTGTTAATAAAATGTATGTGTGAAAAAAAGTCAAGAAGTTGCAGTCAAGGGGAATTAAACCAGTGCATCAGTTCTAGAGATTTGTGTCTTCTGCCCACCGCCCCCCCCCCCCCTTTTTTTAAAAATTTTAAACTATTAAGACTATTTTCACAATAACCTTTTCAATAGTTTTTAGTTTTTGTTTGTACAATTTTTCCTGTCTACAAACCCTGATTATTATCGAGATAATGGAAGGAAGTCAACTATTTCCACGAAGCCAACTGTACCACAGATTTAGCAATTAAGAAGTGACTTAGGAAATGTGCTCTAGTAGGCACAGATGGGGAAGACTCTAGAACAAATTGATAGTCTCATGTGCCAGCTCACAAGGGCAACCTTTAACGTTCTGAGGACTCTTATCCTCTGAACATTTCTTTCCACCAACCCTCCCCTGAGTCACGCGTGCTGTAGAGTCATCACGTTTTACTGCTGAGAGAGACCTTAGAGGTAATTTACTGTACCTTCCTTTGGTGAATAAGAACTGATTCAGGCAGCTTCGGGGTTAGCACCTGGTCATGGACTTGGTTGGCGTCATTGTTGGTGGAGGGTTCCTGCTTCCTGCGAAAGGAGCAATTCTACCGAGGGCAGCAACATCACTTGTTTTAAGAAACACGAGTGTTAAGGGTGGACTCTTTGTTTTTCTTTTCAGTAACAGTCTTACAATGCCACATTAGATAGACATGTATTCACTTGCCTACTTGATTTGTAGGTAAAAGCGTAAGCATTTTCTACATTGGTAATAACTGCAGGAAATCTAAAACTCTAGTTTCATTTCAGATGTGGACAAAAAGAAAGGGCACTGTGCTGGCGTTAGTCAGGGATGGAGCTGGACTGCTCGCGCTGATTTTCACGTCCGTCTCTCTTTCCTTCTGTGGTCTTGCTGTTTTCCAGGTGTGACGATTACTTTTTCATAGCCCACCGTGGGGAGCGGAGGGGCATCGGGGGTATCTTTTTTGATGACCTCGACTCTCCATCCAAGGAGGAGGTGTTTCGCTTTGTGCAGAGCTGTACCCAGGCCATCATTCCTTCTTATGTCCCCCTCGTGAAGAGGCACTGTAACGACGCCTTCACTCCCCAGGAGAAGCTGTGGCAACAGCTCCGAAGAGGACGGTGAGTGAGCGACAGGAGCACGGACCCTCTCGTGTCAGGAGAGGTGGAGGGGTGGGGTGGAGCAACTGCAGCAATAGGGGGTGATGGTCATCTTGGGCAGTGCTTTGTCAGAGCTGTGTTAATGCTCACCCTGATTTCTTTTCATCACTAGATAAATAACAAAGTGACTTATAAAAACCCTGTGAAATAGTATTATAAAAAGAGCAAAGTCTGTTTAATCTGTCTGTACATTAGAGACTCATATTAGGCTCATGGTAAGTACCTGTTGAATTTAATTCGGCTGATTTCTTTTAGTTTGTCTTTGAGCAATACCTTCCAACCTTCTGCCAACGTAGGAGAATCATTTAATGTTTTTGCTGCTTTGTAAATTTTGAATCATACCTTTTTTGGTTTAACTTCAGGTTTCCATGGAAGTCATTATAATGAGAATGATTGTTTTAGAAATTGTTCGTTATGGAACTGTAATGATATTTGTTTGTTATGGAACTGTTCATATGTGCTGGCCAGTAGGTTAGGCAGTTTGCATCTAATTTTCTTCACAAACCTGTGGAATTGGTATAACTATTCATCGTTTTACAGATGATAAAACTTAGTCTCAGCGAAGTAAGTCCCTTGCCCAAGTTTACACAGCTGGTAAAGCAAAGACCGCAGATGTGGAACCAGGTCACTGAGGCTTCAAAACCTGCAGACCTTCTCCAGGGGAACGGTTAAGCAGTTAGTGATTTCCAGCCACGATGCCCACCTTGGCCCCCCTGCTTTGTGCGTTGAGTTGGTGAGCTCAGTTGGATGATCCGCAGGAGGGCATCTTCAGCCGGGGTGTGATTGTGAATCTGCTGCAGGTTAGCACTCTAACTCACGGTGGTTTCTCAGTCCCGGCTTAATTGCATGTGTCCTACTGGTCCATGCCTCCAAAAATGGATTTCCTCACTTACATTAATTCTGTCTTGGGCATATGAAGCTTTGGGAACTTAAGGAGATAAAGCTAATGCCCTGAAAACTTCACCTAGATACTGTCCCAAGTCTAAAGATAAATGTTTGTTGTTTACTCTTGCTTAGAACTGCCTGTGCCTACCTGCTCCCCATGTATAAAACTTGGGAAAATGAGAATTGTGTTCTCGTCAAACATTTATTAAACAGGGGCATTTTTTTTTTAGGACGGGTGTGTTTTTGGTCCTATGATTTCCCAGATACACCCTTACTCCTCCTCCCCTTTCTCTTGACATTTATTTTATGTCCCCATGGCTAGGGCCCATGCTGGGCAGAGATGTTCACAGTTTAGTGGGGAAGACCATCCCAAGAGGGTAGATTAAAACTCTGGAAAAATTTTTTTAAAAAAAGCAAAACAAAAGTAAAACAAAACAACAAAAAAAGAGAAACTAAAAATTAATAAATAATTAAACCGAACTCTGTGGAAAGTGCAGTGTTCTAGTTTTACATGAGATTTCTTAATGCAAAGCCAGCAGGGTTTGTGACTACTCATCAGGTGAAGCCTTTAAAACTTTTTGGACATAGGAACAATGTCTTATTCTATTTGTTTTATTATTGTTATTAATTGACAACGTATTTTGAGAGTCCCATCTATGTGTATCATCGCATGTCGTGTTTTTTGAATTTGGCAGAAGTGCAGGGTGTTAGGTTAATTTTCGGTGGTGTGGTAGGTGACTGTACTCGCAAAGAGAGACCCCTTCTACCTCTGGGCCTTAAAGTGGCAGTCAACTCTGGGACTTAGGATAACCCCAGCTCTTTTGTGCGGTTATGAGCCCTGACGTCACTTTCTTACATGGCATTCATAACCCATTATCTGTATTACTTTTCCCCACTTCCTGTCGCCCCAAATACAACTTTCTCCTGTGGTGGTCAGGCTGCTTATCTTTTGACTTTACCGACTCTTCTTTGGCAATCTCATTCGGTCTTGTGGTGGAACGCTGGTAAAGCCCGGCCTGCCAATGCAGGAGACGCGGGTTGGATCCCTAGGTCGGGAAGATCCCCTGGAGGAGGAAGTGGAAACCCACTGCATTATTCTTGTCTGGGAAGTCCCATGGACAGAGAAGTCTGGCAGGCTGCAGTCCACGGGGTCGCAAAGAGCTAGACACGACTGAGCACACGTGCTTGGCCTGTGACTTCTGTGGTCTCCCCAGACCTTGGACCTCCAGACTTGGGAGGTGCTTTTCTAGTTTCTTTTTCAGAGAAACTAAGTGTCTGTAACTTGTTTTGTTGTACTTTTGGGACAGGGAAGCAGGATACAATGTAGAGATCAGTTAAATTGAAGGGAATGGCTGAGGTTCATAGTTTACAGATATCTCGGAAAGGATAAATGTATGAAAAGGATTGGAAAGATCAGGTCTAAGCAAAACCTGGTGAAAGTCAGGCTAGTACACAGGAAGGGACATTGTTCACTCAAACAGGAAGGCAGCACAAGGATTCGCTCATGAGCACAAGAGGCTCATTTGGGAGCTCCTTACAAGGGTCTCTGAACAAGACATTAGTACAAATAGAGAATCACAGCCATTCCTTAAGTATCACATTTCAGAAAGATAACATCAGGGGTGAGAAAGGGATTTGAGAGACTGATTTTTTTTTTCTGTGGTCTTAGGAAGAAGTTAAGAAGATTCACTTAAGTTATCTTTTGAAACAGACTAAAGAAGGTATCGGAGAAGGCAATGGCACCCCACTCCAGTACTCTTGCCTGGAAAACCCCATGGACGGAGGAGCCTGGTAGGCTGCAGTCCATGGGGTCGCAAAGAGTCTGACATGACTGAGTGACTTCACTTTCACGTTTCACTTTTATGCATTGGAGAAGGAAATGGCAACCCACTCCAGTGTTCTTGCCTGGAGAATCCCAGGGATGGGGTCTCACAGAGTCGGACATGACTGAAGTGACTTAGCAGCAGCAGCAAAGAAAGTATTAGTTATTAGTGCACAAAACTCAATCAGTGATAAATGATGAGAAGTAGAAAGGGGTCCATGAATGTAATTTATGTAAATTTTCTCAGAGCCATTGGCAAGTTTCCACAGTGAAGGGTGCTTTCTAAAAATTGAAGCACTGTCAGAATCTAGAGAATATTTTTTTTTTTTAAAGTTGTGATTAAATTACAGTAACCAGTGCATTAATGATAATAATATCTGAGGGAAATTTGGACCAAGAGAGTAGTTTTTGAAGGAGTTGAGAAATGATTTGAAGGGGGAACTGTTTATTGAAATTTTCAGCTTTATGAGTCATGTTCAATTCTTTGGGCTAGTAGAAATGATCTTTTTGAAATATCTCCAAGAAGTTGGAGAGAAAAAACCCTTTTATTTATTTATTTATTTTGAAAAAAACCCTTTTAGAAAGAATCTTTTGATGTTAAAGGAAATCACAGAGTTTTAAGCCAGACAGAGTTTAGTTTTGACTCTGTGGCAGTTAATGGAAGATTTATACCCTGAACCACGTTTTAGGTGATGTTAAGGATATTCTTCTAAGAAAATAAAGCTAATCACCACAATGCAAATCACTACTACCTTTCATTATGACTTTTGTCATCAATCTGCAGCAAGACAGAATTGTATGACTGCTTATTAATGCTGTAAACTACTTTAAGGAAGGGAAGTATCTGGGATATGTTGGTAACTATAGATAGAGTTCTGTTAACTGTTCTTGGCTTTTCAGTTACAAGAACTTTACACTGTCTTAGTTCGTGTGAGTTATTAGCAGTGGAATGAAGTCTTCAACTCAAACATCTCAGACTCTAGGGGAGGCCCAGAGAGAGCTGCTCTATCCTGATAACGGGTGCCGTTCGCTCTTCTTAATTGTTTTTGTGGCTTCAAGTTCTTAGCTTTGTGTTGATCCTGTTTATTTATTGGAAAACATAACCTTATTGTTCTGTAGCTGCTCTGTGCTGGGCCTGAATCTATATCCTCTTGTTTGCTGGATAGAATACCCTTTTCTTTACGCCTGTCCGGATGGAGAAAAGTCAGCTGATGAGATTGGTGTTTCCTGTGCCAGTTACAGCTGATGGGTTGGTGGGGGGGCGGGTGGGAAGTTGCCCACCAACCCCCACACCGCCCCCCCCCCCCAACACATCTCCCCCCATGAAGTACTTATTATGGACTAATTGTAAGACTTTACTCACCAGCTCTTAATCTTATTTGATATCTTCATCTCAGGTATGTAGAATTTAACCTGTTGTATGATCGCGGTACAAAGTTTGGCCTCTTCACTCCAGGATCCAGGATCGAAAGCATCTTGATGTCTTTACCTCTCACTGCCCGGTAAGAATAACTCATGAGAATGATAGTTATTCCCCACCCCGCGCCCCAGTCCTCTGACCCCTACAAAGCCTGAACATTGATACCACAAATAGCTTTCCTAAAGACTTCATTGGTTTTGACTTTGCTGTCTTTATAAGAAAATTACAGGCAAAAAAGGAACAGGCAACAGACGGCAATATGTATGTGACCCCAAGAGCCCAAGATATTTATTATTCAACCCTTTACAGGGAAAGTTTGCTAAGTCGTGTCCGACTCTTTGCAACCCCATAGACTGTAGCCTGCCAGGCTCCTCTGTCCATGGGATTTCCCAGGCAAGAATACTGGAGTAGGTTGCCATTTCCTTCTTCAGGGGATCTTCCCGATCCAGGGATTGAACCTGTGTCTTCTACCATCACTGAAGCCCAAAGTTTGCCAGCCCCCAATCTAAACCGGTGTTTACCAGACTTCATACTACAGTTTAGCCATTTTCACCATTGTCTATATATTTGTATATTATTTGCTTAAATTTTATACTCATTTTTTTCAGAGAGAAAATTAAAGGCAAACCAACATTTTTGTCATAAATAGAAATGAACACATTAAAATAAAAGCAAAAGTACTAAGCTGAAAAAAAAAAAAGTTTGCCCATGGATCATCTGAGGTTCTATACTTTACAAAACCCTCGATTGTAGTAAAAGTGTGTTTTGGCTCTGGAATATTCATATTCATTCATAGACTATGCTCCAGGAATTATTAAAAAACTTTATTTCTTTAGCAGCAAATATTTTTTGAAAGCTTAGTGGAGACAAAGGGTGATAGGACTTTTTATTACCCTTAGAATTTTGTTTAGTTTAGATAAAGAGGTGTGTATGTTGTTCATTTATTTTTTATTGTTACTACATGTTTTTGCTTCTGTTTTAAACCTCCATAGATGGGAGTACATGCATTCACCCTCAGAGAACTCCAAAGAAGCTGAAATTCTAGAAGTTTTGCGCCACCCAAGGGACTGGGTACCTTGATGCAGACAGAGCAGCCTTCCTGGGGCCTGGGGGATCTCAGCACCCCTCTTGTTCCACTGGCCAACACCACCCCCATGTGGCACTTGGTCACCTGTGTCTTAGAGCTCCGGTCTTCTTTCTCTACCCTGGAGTCCGCCTCCTTGACAGGTGGTGAAATGTGTTTTAAGTACCAGAAGCTTCCACCAGATGCTGTTGGTGATGGGTGGTGAGGTGGCAGCTTGTCAACTGGTTGATGTAAAAACTCATTTGTACCTTAGAATCATTTTATATGACAAGTTTACAAACAACAATGTTGTATTTCTGAGAATTGGTTAAGGGGATCTAACTCTTATAATTTGTTTCAGGAAACCTCTCATGTTACTTTTACTTCATGTATTTTTTAAAGATTTAGTTTCTGCCACAGAAATCTGTTTTGGGATAAATTTTATTTTCGTTAATTCAATAAGATTTAGAATGGTAATTTTAGAAAGCTGCTGGAAATGAAGGTAAAAATTTTACTTTGTCATTGCTGAAGTTTCTTAGATCATAATCTTTATATCTTTAGAGACCATAATTTGGTAAAATATTCATTTTTATAATGATAGATATTTAGAAACACTGGAAATTTCCTTAATCTCTACATGTGTTACAATTCAGTGATTACCTACAGTTAACTGTAAAGTGACATCACTGTTATTTAAACAAGAGATATTGAAGTGACAGTTTTGATTTTTGTCAATGTTGAAAGTCTACGCACTTTTCAGCGTGAAAGCTTATATCCTTGAATTCTGATATTTGCACACTTCTATTCCAGACACTTCTATACAGAGGTTTAGGCTAAGAACAATCTGGGGGATGTTGTGAATTTAGGGAATGTTTCTCATTTAGGAAGTGAGAAACATTTTCCTTCTCTAATTAGAGCAGGCTTAACTAATGTAAGAAGCATGTAGGCATTTTATAAACATTTCTTAGAAGGTGGACTAATTGAAATCACCTTCTTTTTAAATTAGATTCTGAAAGTCTTACTTTTGCACCTAGGAGAAAATCACAACAGAGTTTCTGAAACTTCTTTGTTCAAATAATAATATGAATGTATTTTATTCATAATGTAGTTTATAAGGAATGGTATCTTCCTACACATTATTAAGCATTATTTTGGAATTGAATGTATGGTTGTGTGTGACTCTTCAGAGCTTGAAGATGTGTGACTTCTTCAGTTCTCTTCCCACAAGTATGCTGATAAATTTTGTTAAGAAGTATAACTAAGGAAGGTTTCTATTTTTCATTTTTTCTAGGATAGTTGATTTAGGAAAGATGAATATTTCTTGGTACTAAAACCATAATTCCTCATTCCTGAATATTTTAGCCAAGAAAAATGTAAGTTTTGTACTTGAGTTTTCATAGCAGCTTTATTCTCAATAGCCATTTGGAAATAACAGAAATACCCATCAGCAGGTAAATGGATAACCAGGTTATAAGATACCCTTATGTTAAAATACAACTCCACAATGACAGGAAACGTCTGCTGATAAATGCAGCAACGTGGGTGAATATCAGAAAATGGCTATACTAAGTAAAAGAAACCAGACATAAAAGAACACACTCTCTGTATGACTGCATTACATGAAAACCTAGAAAAGTCAAAACTCTTAACAAGAGAAGGCATGTCAGTGATTGCCAGGGGCTGGGTAGGGCAATTCACTGTGAAAGGGAACAAAAGAATGTTTTGAAGTGATGCAGATATTCTGTGCATTGGTGTACTGATTGTGGCGCTGATACCAGACTGTATACATTTATCAGAGCTCATTGAGCTGGACACTTAAAATCATGGAATTTTATTTTGCTTATGACTTATAATTCAATAAAGTTGGACAAATGAAAAAAATATATTATTAGGCATATAGGAGCAAATGTTCAGTATACTTCAGTTTGCCTTTTACAACAAAAAGTCCCTATCATATACACCTGCCAACCTTGTGTTTGGGATTATTGGGGTCTGGGCATTGGACTAAGATAAATTTCATAAATTTTTGGTACATGTCAGTTTTTTATACTCTTCAGTAATCATGTCTTTTTCTTATAGATGAGACTATAGGGGAAAAAAATAGCAGAATTGCATAACTATTGGGAAATCATTCTGCTGTTATTCAGAGTGAATTTTTGTTTCAAATGTGTATTGATAGAGCCTGCTAGAGGCCCAGGGTACACTTCTCAATACCTTGGACACCTAACTGCTGCTGTCTTACACATTATGTTGATGGTCATAAAGGGTGGAAATTTGGGGGAGGGATATAAATGCTTTGGAGCAAATTTCTAACCTCTACTTCATGACTGTACTCTGTTCAACTGAGTAATTAATGAGATAAAAACTTCTGCATGCTAAAGAGTATCAGATTAGAAGACCAAATAGTCCTTTTTTTTTTTTTTTTTTTAATGCTTTATCCTTCCATGAGTCATTCGCTGTTAGAATTCATCAAGGCTGGAATCGTGTTCGGGTATGTTTTGCTCACGTCTGTGCCTGGTTAGGACGACTCAAAGGTTAGGCTCAGCTCCGATGGTGAAGCTAGTGTCTGCAGGTGGCTCAGAACACTCATTCCACCCAGCAAGGCAGAGGCGGTGCCTTCTGATCTCGGCTCAGAGCTTGTGCAGTTCTTCACCTTCTTTCAGTTACAAGTGAGTCAGTAAGAACGGCTCCTGACCCACAGGGGCGGGAATTGTACCCCGGTTCTCAGTGGGAGGCGTGTCAAGGATCTGCGATCATCTTCAAGACCGCCGCAGAGGCTTTCACTCTCAAAACCACGGAATAGATTTGGCACCCCTCCCTCATTGCCCGAGTCAAATCCTGTTGCGTCCTCCTCGGAAATGTTTCTTTTCCCCACCTCTGTCCACAGCCGTCACTGCTTTGGTCCCACGTTCCCTCTGACCTGAATGTTTGCAATTCACTGCCTGCCCTTGGTCACTCCGACCTCCATCCTCTCCCTGTAATACTTCACTGAACCCCATACTTATGCCCTCCTCAGATATACTGAGCAGCCTCCCTTCTCCTACAGAGAAGTTTCTAAACTCAGTCTGATACTGAAAGCCATCCACCGTCTTTCCCCAGGTCTCTCAGCCTTACCTTCTGTCTCCACCCTCCCGTGCGTGGCCTTCTCAGACTCATGTCACCACCCCACATTTCTCTGAGCATTCTGTAAGTTTCTGCCATCTGACCAGCTCAGGCTGCTGCTCTCTCTGCCTGGAGTCTCTGTCTCCTTCAGCACAGTTGGCTCATCACAGTCTGGATTCATACAGTCTCTCAGTGTACACTGTACTTATTTCAAAATATTTAATATGAGTATCCATGGGGGTCTCACAGCATAGCATCCTCATTTATAACATCTACCCTTTGAATCACCTGTTCACCTTCTCCTTCCAGCCTTGTTTTGCAACATTATACTGTGGTATTGATAGCTTACGGTGAATGAGGTCCAGATTCATGATCTCTGAAGAAGATTTAGCATTGGGACCAGGGACCAGGCTTGATCACTCAAGAGCTTTTGTGTAGCAGTTTTATTAAAGTGTAAAGATGGACAGAGCGAGCTTCTGACATAGACGTCAGAAGGGGAACAGAGAACACCCCGCTCTCTAGTCTTAGCGAGGCCTTATATACTTCGATCAGACCCACTCCCACAACATACATCTTAAATTAACAAGCTCAGAGCTAACCACAGAAAGGTCTCACCAGGCTGGCTCCCACAGTATACAAGTTTTAAGAAGGAGATTAGTCAGAAGGTTCTTGTTAAGGAGAAGCATCCTTGAGCAAGATACATTGTTACATTGACTAAGACAAAGCAATGTAGGAAAAAAAATGTCCTTTTCTCCTCCTTGAGAGCCTCAGACCCCTCCTTGAGACCCTGGACTTCTTAACCTACCTAGGAATTGACTCTCTCAGTGTCAAGGTTTATGTTTGGCTTTCTTTATAACTGTCTCATTCCTGGTCTGTGAAGACAGAAGTTCCCAGTATACATCTTTTAAGAACCCATTTAGAAATGGTTTTCAAGCATGTTTGTATTGTTCCTGTCAAATATTCGCTATGTATTCTAAACCTCACATTTATAGAAAGCTGCTTCTTTCCAAACAAACACATATAAATTCCACTTTCATAATAAACCTTAAATTAGCATATTCGAGTTAGTGACGCTTCGACATTTACAATATGGCTTGACTGATTATCTTTGTGTTGTGATCTGAAAGTGGCATGGGTCACACAGTGTAAACCTCTCAGACCTGTTTCTGTAGGTGATTTTACTCTACACACACCCCAGCATCCACTGGCCGATCAAGGGGATTAAACTGTGTTTCCACCTTCCAATCAGTGTGCTTGATTTTGATTCTAGAAGTTAAACGCAATAATATTTTAAAGTATCCTTCACTTACTAATTCCTGTCCACATTTCAAAACATGTTTGAATGTAACACTTGACATACTCTAATCCACCGTAGTTTAAATCAGTTGGCACAAATGCAGTCACTTGGGAATGCAAGCTGACTTTGTGGTCATGTAAGCATTGCATCGACTCTGTCATGAATGTATGTTCTTACGAGATGGTTAGGGAGGTTCCAAACTAAAGTTCACAATTAAGTTGTACTAGTTGAAGTCTCTGTTATTTAACGGTAAGTGGATAATGCATTTTTAAAGTCAAAGTCCTCATAGTTGTTTATCTATGCTTGCATGTGTGTGCATGCTAAATCACTTCAGTCGTGTCCGATTCTGTTCAACCTTATGGACTGTAGTCTGCCAGGCTCCTCTGTCCACCGGCAAGAATACTGGAGTGGTTTGCCATGCCCTCCTCTAGGGGATCTTCCCGACCCAGGGATTGAACCCATGTCTCTTATGTCTCCTGCGTTGGCAGGTGGGTTCTTTAGCACTAGCCCCACCTGGGAAGCCCTTATCTTATGCTTATGTATGATAAAATGTGCTTCTGTTTTTTGATTTGATGAGGCAGCCTGAGGCTTTTAGAATACTTCTTACCTGCTGCTTGACATCTTTCTAACCATTAGTATAATATGCAAAATTTCAACCCAATTTATCCATTTCTTGTAGTTCAAGTTGTAGTTTAACTATGAAAAATAATTTGGTAGATATTCTCAACATTTAAAATAATATTGTCAACTGAAAAAAGTACACAACTCAAAGTTGAGAGTCAAAAAAAAAAAAGTTGAGAGTCATGTTTTATTTGGTGACCTTACTGAACACTAGAGCCCAGGATAGCAACCTCTCAGATAGCTCTGAGAAGTAGTTCCAAAGAGGAAAGGGAGCAGCCAGGATATAGGGGAGTTTTTGCTGGGGAAATAAGGTAGTCAAACATGCATAGATTACAATAATCACAAAAAATCCCAGGTATCTTAAAGTAGTGATTCTAGTGCTTTTCTGTATATGAGGAGATGCAAGAGTCTGGGCTCACTGAAATTATTCCTTTGACATACATCTTAACTAAGGCCAGAACTTGGTTCTTTCCCATCCTGAATTCCCTTCAGGGTGCACTGTTGGGGGCGGCTGCAGGGGCTGATACTTTATGGCCCAAACAATTCTTTGTTCACACAAGTGTAGGTTACATTGTCCATAGTATGAATACAAATTAACTTACTAACTTATGCTGAATAACTTTTAATTCTTTAATGTGTACTTGATCTTACGCTATTAAACAAGAGGATGGCTTTAAAATAATGCGAATATATTTCAAGGAAACAACTCACTTTCTTTTCATCTTCACTTCCCTCTTGTTTGATGAAGTGAGGAAGATATGGTATCTCTCTTGTAATAGCAAAAGGTGGTCTGCTCAGCTCCACCTAGCTATGTTTTCTGTGCTCCCTCGGACAGAATTCCTGATTCTCAGAATCTGTGAGCAGCAGAGCGTGGTTGCTGCCTAATGTTATTACATTTGAGGTGGCTTCTTAATCAGCAGTGGATAACTAGAAGTTGTGTGCTAAGTTGTTGAGTCGTGTCCGACTGTTTGCAACCTGATGGACTATAGCCCACCAGGCTCCCCTGTCCGTGGAATTCTCCAAGCAAGAATGCTGGAGTGGGTAGTCATTCTTCTCCAGAGAACAGGTTGGATGTCATTTAAAAAATGAGAAGAGTGAGTTTGATGAGCTTGGCATGCCTGCGAGCCACCTACGCCTGTATTTGGAGATGTGAGTCTAAAGCTCAAGAGAGACAAGTTAAGTCTAGAAATAGATATTTACCAATTGTTTGTGTGAAGGTCTTAATTGGAAAAATAGGTGAGCCATCTGGAGAAGCAAGTGTAGTGTAATAAGAAAGAGTCAAAGACTGAACTGAGGGCAGAGAAATGAGCAGGGAGAAAGGTGTCAAGAAAGGGTCCTGAGAGTAGGTCCCTGAACAAATGGAATAGGGAGGAAGGGAATCAAAAAGGACAAGTTAGGTGTGATTGTAATGAAGGGTTAAAACATTACTGTGTCTCTACATAGAATATATTAAAATAATACATGCTACAAGAAACATGTTTGATAACTTAGGAATTAAGTTCAGATTTTTAGAAATGATCTTAGTCTATAAATTACCAAGGTTTCCTCAGGTACAAAAATGTGTTAGGTAATAAAATTATTTTCATTGACATATATCAGATAGTGTCTCTAGTTTCTCAGCGTATGTTAGTTGCACAGTCAAGTCCAACTCTTTGTGACCCCATGGACTGTAGCCCACCAGGCTCCTCTGTCCATGGAATTCTTCAGGCAAGAAAACTGGAGTGGTAGTCATTCCTTTCTCCAGGGGATCTTTCTGACTCAGGGATTGAATTCAGGTCTCCTTCCTTGCAGGTGGGTTGGTTCTTCACCATCTGAACCACCAGGGAAGCCCAGTTTCTCAAGTTTGTGTTTAAACAAGAAATTCCTTAAGGCTTCCCTGATAGCTCACTTGGTCAAGAATCCGCCTGCAATGCGGGATACCTGGGCTCGATCCCTGGGTTGGGAAGATCACTTGGAGAAGGGAAAAGGCTTCCCACTCTAGTATTCTGGCCTGGAGAATTCCATAGACTGTATAGTCTGAGGGGTCACAAAGAGTCGGACATGACTGAGCGACTTTCAGTTCAGTTCAATCGCTCAGTCGTGTCTGACTCTTTGTGACCCCATGAACCGCAGCACGCCAGGCCTCCCTGTCCATCACCAACTCCCGGAGTTTACTCAAACTCAGGTCCATCGAGTCGGTGATGCCATCCAGCCATCTCATCCTCTGTCCCCTTCTCTACCTGCCCCCAATCCCTCCCAGCATCAGGGTCTTTTCCAATGAGTCAACTCTTCGCATGAGGTGGCCAAAGTATTGGAGTTTCAGCTTCAGCATCAGTCCTTCCAATGACCACCCAGGGTTGATCTCTTTTAGGATGGACTGTTTGGATCTCCTTGCAGTCCAAGGGACTCTCGAGAGTCTTCTCCAACACCACAGTTCAAAAGCATCAATTCTTCAGCGCTCAGCTTTCTTTATAGTCCAACTCTCACATCTATACATGACCACTGGAAAAACCATAGCCTTGACTAGACAGACCTTTGTTGGCAAAGTAATGTCTCTGCTTTTAAGTATGTTGTCTAGGTTGGTCATAACTTTCCTTCCAAAGAGTAAGCGTCTTCATGGCTGCAATCACCATCTGCAGTGATTCTGGAGCCGCAAAAAATAAGAGACTGTTTCCCCATCTATTTCCCATGAAGTGATGGGACCAGATGCCATGATTTTAGTGAGCTACTTTCCCTCACATGAAATTCCTGAACGAACCAGTAGGTGGAGCCCGTTGGCTCAAAAAAAAATCGAACCCCGAGTGTTGAGTTTTGTTTTTGTTTTGCTGGTGGGTGTTGAGAAATTGAAGATAAAGGGAGAAGGATGTTGAGAGAGACATAGAACAGGACAGCAAAAGAGGAGAGGGAGGCAGGAAAAGGGAGGAGGTGAGAGAGAATGAAGATCTCTCCTTCGCTGAACTATGGTATAGTTGGAGAGACTATCTAAAGGTGTTCTCACATATTTAATCAGGCACAGTTAATCCCGCGGTGATGGTTCTGTCTTATCAAATGGCTCCACCATGTTTCACGTCTCTCCTAAGAACAAAGAGATTCTGAAGTTGGCAATGTCCATAATCCCAAGAATTTTGAATGTTTAAAGCAGGGTCTTCATCTTGAGTTCCTACAGAATTCCTGAATTGTGAGTTGCCTGAAATCATGAGAAAATGTGTGCCTTTTTCTTTGAGTTCATGATGTTAGCTTGACTCAAAAGCATACATAAGCCTGAAAAGATGGAGCGCCACTCATCTGAATGGAGAGGGTGTCTACGCTCGGGGAGCGGGTGGGGATGGATATGTGATAGTTCTGTGAGGAAAAATAAGAGAACCTTCTGTTTTCAAAAGTCCTATTTTTATGTGTAATGTAATTATTTGTCCCTAATAAATTAGGACATTAACGCGTATATTCACAAATAAAGATACTGGGAGAGTATTAAAATTAGTGACATCAAAAATTTCAAAACTTTCTGGTAAAAATAGTGTACATTTTTGTACTTTTAAAGGACTAAAACTGAAGTTGGAGAATTCAGAAAGAAGAATATCTTGATAAATCAAAGGAAGAAAAAGATAACAATAAAGTTTGTTTTCTTACCCCTGGCTGGAGTCACTGGGAGGAAATGTAAATATGCTAATATCTCATCAGTTTTAGAGGGACTGATGGATACTGTCTAAAAGAAATGGAGACCGTAGATGTTAAATAAAGATGCAATAGTAGAGATGTTCATTGGAATAAAAATATAAACTAGGATTATCCATAAAACTCACAAACATAATATGAGGTGAAAAAAGCAACCTGTAGAATAAAATATACAGTTTGATTCCATTTGTATAAAATTCAGAAGATGCAAAGTTAGGCCATAAACTGTATTTAGGTGATAAAGCTAATGAAAACCCAAGGACAAATACAGTTCTGGTGAGTGGGGAAAAGGATTGAGGCAAAGCTTCCAAGAGCTTCAAAGTTAGCAGTGTTCTATTTCTTAGCTGGATGCTTGTATGCAAGCAGCCATTTTAGTATACCAAGGGGATTTTCCTTAATATCCTCATATATTCTAAATATTAAAAAATAGTAAATATTTAATGATACCCTTTAAGCTAGGGCAGAAAGATTCTTTTACTTTGATACCAGCATGTATGTCCTTCTGTGAGTTTTCCTTCTGGCATCCTGATATGTGTTTCTTTAAAAATCAAGTATTTTCCCCTAATATTTAAATCAATGCCTATACTTTGTGGAAATTTTGGAAAACAGCTGTATCGAAAGGAAATAATCATCACATTTTGTACCACTGTTCAGAAATAACTATAACCACAGCCGCTCAATGTTTTGGTGTAGTTCTTTCTAGCTACCTCATGTAAATTTACATTTAGTCAAGTCCTACTGGGTATACAATTTTGTATACTAATTTTCCCCCTTAACTTTATATCTTAAACACTTCCCTCTGTTATTTAAAATGAGATGGATGAAACTGGAGCCCATTATACAGAGTGAAGTAAGCCAGAAAGACAAAGACCAATACAGAACACTAATGCATATATATGGAATTTAGAAAGATGGTAATGATAACCCTATATGCAAAACAGAAAAAGAGACACAGATGTACAGAACAGACTTTTGGACTCTGTGGGAGAAGGCGAGGGTGGGATGTTTCGAGAGAACAGCACCGAAACATGTATATTATCTACGGTGAAACAGATCACCAGCCCAGGTGGGATGCATGAGACAAGTGCTCGGGCCTGGTGCACTGGGAAGACCCAGAGGAATCGGGTGGAGAGGGAGGTGGGAGGGGGGATCGGGATGGGGAATACGTGTAAATCCATGGCTGATTCATATCAATGTATGACAAAAACCACTACATTATTGTAAATTAGCCTCCAACTAATAAAAATAAATGGAAAAAAAAAAAGAAGAAAATAAAGAAATAAATAAAATCTTCAAAAATAGAGGACAGGCTGGCACTGAAATAAGGGTTTTCTTGAAAAGTGACCTCCTGACTGAGGACTTTTCCCTCAAGGGAATTTCACCTGCAGCTGGGCAGGAAATTCAAGAGCTCTTTTCTAGAAAACAATTTCGTAGAACAGTTCTAGACAAAAAAAGAGAAAAAAGCTTTACCCCTAGGAGGGATCTTTGGCATTTTCACCATGTACAACTCTTTTCTTATCCTGCACCCTTATAACCCCCGACATCTAGAGTTTTCAGTCCAATTTTTGTTGCCTTTTTAAGATCATAGATCATCACATATTTGAGGAAAACTTCCAAATATAAGAGAGAGAAGCAGAGAAAACAGACAGCTAATTAATATTCTCAGAAAAGAGATTAAGCTGATCATTTAATAATATAGAAGTTAACAGAAGACAGATAGATCTAAAAGGTTTAAAATAAGTTGCTTTTGTAGATCAGGACTAGGGATAGATGCCCAGGGAACAGAGAATTGCTACATTTCTTTATAAACCTTTATTCCTATTTGATTTTTTTAACTGCTAACATTTATCAGATTAATAAAAAATTTAAAAGTAAAGGCCATGAATTTTTTTAAGATTTCACATTTTATTTAAGATCTCAAAACTCTTATTATGTATACTTTTCCATCATATAGTTATTTCTTTTTTTTTTTTTGAAGTTTGAGAAGATTTATTTTATTAAAATTTTTTTTCTTTTTTAAAATTTATTTTAATAGGAGGCTAATTACTTTACAATATTGTATTGGTTTTTGCCATACATTGACATGAATCAGCCATGGGTGTACATGGGTTCCCCATCCTGAAACCCCTCCCAAGTCCCTCCCCATCCCATCCCTCAGGGTTGTCCCAGTGCACCAGCCCCGAGCACCCTGTCTCATGCATCAAACCTGGACTGGTGATCTGTTTCACATATGGTAATATACATGTTTCAATGCTTTTCTCTCAAATCATCCCACCCTCGCCTTCTCCCACAGAGTCCAAAAGTCTGTTCTTTACATCTGTGTCTCTTTTGCTGTCTTGCCTATAGGGTCATTGTTACCATCTTTCTAAATTCCATGTATATGCATTAATATTGGTATTTTCTTGATATATTTTATTGTTTCTTGTGTATTTTATTGGTGTTTTTCTTTCTGACTTACTTCACTCTGTATAATAGGCTCCAGTTTCATCCACCTCATTAGTTACCTAATTCAAATGCATTCTTTTTAATAGTTGAGTAATATTTCATTGGGCATATGTACCACAGCTTTCTTATCCATTCATCTGCCGATGGACATCTAGGTTGCTTCCATGTCCTGGCTACTGTAAACAGTGCTGTGATGAACATTGGGGTGCACGTGTCTCTTTTAATTCTTGTTTCCTCAGTGTTGATATTTTTTTTATCATGAGTTGCCATTACCTTATCAGTGTTTTAAAGACCTCTTCCTGTTTTTAACTTAATGTTAAGATTCATTAAATGCACGGAATCTTCTAACTAGTTTAAGAGATCAGATGTTCTAGGAAAGAATAATTTAACAGGTTCTAATACTCAAGATCCATAGAACTTCCAATGTGGTACTAAAGTGTCTTTTCTGTCTTTGCTAATAAGTAAAACTATTTGTCATAAAATAAACTATCACAGATTTCATATGTATCAATGTATATAGGGAAGGCATTTCAAAGGGTGGGTACTAGACAATGTCCCAGATGTGTGACCTCTTTAAAGTTTCTGCTTGGGAGATTAGAAGTTACATTGAAATCAGTGGCCATCTAACAACTTGACCACTGTTTCTGGGGTTGTGTTTTTTTAAACAAAGCCACCCTCTGGCTTAACCACAGAAGCATCTCATGAGTTATAGAGGAACTTGAGCAGAGTTGTATTTGTAAAGAAAAAAACCTAAAAAAAAATAAACATTTCCGTTTTTATAGATCTACTTTGTTTTCTTCAAATTATGTTTTAGTGACAACTTGAAGGACTTGCTACCAGTGGCTGAAAACCTCAGCGTGGTTTCCTTGGCAATCAGTAGAATATGAAATGGAAATGAAAGGAAAGTTACCTAATGAAAAGCTCAGGACTCCTGACTGCTCCTCCTTGAGCCCCTCCAGATTAGAGGAAGTTCAATGGAAATAATGTGCCAGCCTGGGACTCGGAACAAGTCATCTGGTCTCCTCCCTGGACTGTCGATCAAACAATCATGTGCTGCTCCTATAGTGTTGTTAATTCATGGTTGGATGGGTGTGAGATACACCACAGGAGAGCCAGGGAATCAGATTGAAAGTGTTTTCTGTTTAGGAGAGATGAGTTGTTAGATGAGGAATGCTTCTTCCTGAAGTCTGTGGACTGACGCTCAATGTTTTCACATGGTTTGGTTTCACCCAGGCCAGATTCTCGCGTGGGCAGGTGGGTGGAGCCCTGTCATTCCTGCTCTTCTTTTGTGGTATGACATTCTGAGTTCACTGTTATTTGTTCCTCATGGTTTTTAGTGTCTTTCTGTAATCACAGATATTCAGAAAAGCCCTCAAGTCCTCTTATTGACATAGCATGAAATTTTATCTGCATTTTTTTAATTTAGAAAAATATTTTAGAATAAGAAGCACACACATTTTGAAAAGCATGTGTATGAAGACAGCAAAGCAATATTTTCACTACTTGTATAGTATCCTTGAACTTTTTAATTTTCTCACATCAGAAAATATTTTTAATTTTATAATTTTTATAAAAATTTAGGTAGGCTTACTAACAACTTATTTCCCTTTTGTTACTCATCTTTTTTTTAAAAAAAATATACAGTTTTTGGTTCTTGCTTACATATCTGTGGTTTGACATTTATCCTCTGAATTAATTTCAATTCTTTCTGTTCTTTTACCAAAATACTTTCCTTTGTACACGCACTTGGATTTCTGTATCTCCTCATCATTTTCTTCTTCAGTTAGTTCAATTCAGTTCAGTCGCTCAGTCGTGTCTAACTCTTTGTGACCCCATGAACTGCAGCACGCCAGGCCTCCTTATCCTTTACCAACTCCCGGAGTTTACTCAAACTTATGTCCACTGAGTCAGCGATGCCATCCAACCATCTCATCCTCTGTCGTCCCCTTCTCCTCCCACCTTCAATCTTTCCCAGTATCAGGGTCTTTTCAAATGAGTCAGTTCTTCGCATCAGGTGGCCAAAGTATTGGAGTTTCAGCTTCAACATCAGTCCTTCTAATGAATACCCAGGGCTGATCTCTTTTAGGATGGACTGATTGGCTCTCCTTGCAGTCCAAGGGACTCTCAAGAGTCTTCTCCAACACTACAGTTCAAAAGCATCAGTTCTTCAGTGCTCAGATTTCTTTATAGTCCAACTCTTACATCCATACATGACCACTGGAAAAACCATAGCCTTGACTAGACGGACCTTTGTCAGCAAAGTAATGTCTCTGCTTTTAAGTATGTTGTCTAGGTTGGTCACAACTTTCCTTCCAAAGAGTAAGCGTCTTTTAATTTCATGGCTGCAATCAACATCTGCAGTGATTTTGGAGCCCCCCAAAATAAAGTCTGTCACTGTTTCCACTATTTCCCCATCTATTTGCCATGAAGTGATGGCACCAGATGCCATGATCTTAGTTGTTTGAATGCTGAGCTTTAAGCCAACTTTTTCACTTCTTCTTTCACTGTCATCAAGAGGCTCTTTAGTTCTTCTTTACTTTCTGCCATAAGGGTGGTGTCATCTGCATATCTGAGGTTATTGATATTTTTCCTGGCAATCTTGATTCCAGCTTGTGCTTTATCAAGCCCGGCATTTCTCATGATGTACTCTGCATATAAGTTAAATAAGCAGGGTGACCATATATAGTCTTGATGTACTCCTTTCTTCCTTATATGTAGCAATCTAAATCTAGCCTTAAATCATGGCTTCAAATGATGAGGATCTATTTACTTATTTATACTTCTAACATCCTAAAAAGGAATTAAGGTGATTTATAATAACACATAACGTATAATAGGATGTATTCAATTAACAGTAAGAAAAGTTGGTAAGGAAAAGCTAATGTTGGAAAATTAAGAAGCCAAAGGTGAGATCAGTATACAAATACTTGCCAATTAAAGTCACACCTGGCTTGGTGCGCAATCCCTGGTTTTTGTTCACCAACTTTAAATCCCCTCCTTGTAGGCTGAGGACTATAACCCACCTGTATGAGGGCTCTCCAGAGAAACTGAACCTATAGGAGATACATATCTCTCTATCTCTTAACTCAAGAGACGTAATAAATTGGCTCCATAATGCCATTATGGAGGCTGACACATCTAAGCTGTTTAAGTTTTAATGCCATCAGCCTGCAGACCTAGGGAAGAGACAGTGCTGTAGTTCAAGTCAAATGAGAGCTGAGACCGGTGGCTAAGACCCCATGCTCTCAGTGCAGGAGGCCCAGGTTCTATCCCTGGTCAGGGAACTAGATCCTACATGCCTTAACTAAGACCTGGTACAACTAAATAAATAAAATGAAAAACAACAAAGGCCATCTGCTGGCAGAATTTCCTCTTGCTCAGGAAGGTCAAGGTTTTGTTCTGTTTAGGCTTTCAGCTGCTTGGAAGCGGCCCACCCACATTATGGAGAGCAATCTGCTTTACTCAAGCTCCACTCATTTAAATGTTAGTCTCTTTTGAAAAACACACTCATGGAAACATCTAGAATAATATTTGACTACATGACTGGGCACCATGGCCCTGCCAAGTTGATATATAAAATTAACTATCACACCACTGAAATCTTCTCCCTCCTTGCCTTTACCATCCACTTGCCTTTTTAAGGGGTTACTTTTCCCCTCCCATTTTTCCCTAAACCATGAAGTTTCTCTTCATCTGCTTTTCTTACTCCTTCCACTCATGAGACTCAGAAGTCCATAGTTATCAGGCCATGAGTTCCTATTTCCAGGATTGGGTGAACATTCTCTCTGGTGGCCAGGAATTGCTTATGAATAGGCTGCTAAGTTATCTTGGGCTTCCTGCTAATCTCTTCTCCAACAACCCTGGTGCCCAGCCCTTTGTAAAAACTCCTTACATTGTTGCAAGTCTATTGTCACGAGCCACCACTTATGCTAAAGAGTTTTACAGTAGGAAGTAGCTTTGCCAGCCTTGGCCATGTTTTCTGGGGCCAATGACGCCGATACACAGGCCTGCAGCTTAACTACTTACTTTCATCCCTAATGAGGATAAAAAGTAAAGTGAAAGTCGCTCAGTCATGTCCGACTCTTTGCAATCCCATGGGCTATATAGTTCATGGGAGTCTCCAGGCCAGAATACCGGAGTGGGTAGCCTTTCCCTTCTCCAGGGGATCTTCCCAACCCAGGAATCAAACCCAGGTCTCCCACATTGCACACAGATTCTTTACCAGCTGAGCCACAAGCAAAGCTATAAAGGATATGAGGATAAAGCTATGGGGATAAACAATAGGACAATTCCTGGGAAGATTTCCAAGGGCCCAGCAGTCCAGTATGTCTCTGCTTGATTCCCCTTCTTACTCACCTGAAGAATAGAGACCAGACCATAGTCAGGAGTTGCGGGAATTAGTTGCTAATTCTGGCAGGCTTCAGAAGCTTGTAAGGAAAAATAACTCTCAATAGGGAAAGCAAAAAAAATAAATAAATAAATAAATAAATAAATAAAATAAGATAAATAAATAGCAACACAAAAAATTTATAGACAGAGACTCAAATGTAAGTCTGTACTGTTTCCCCCTTTTCTTTTTTTAACCAGCAACTGACGAGGACTTTTCAAGGTATAACAATCATTTCTGAAACTTTTGTAATATTCCCATACCACCTGAGCCCAGATCTCAGATCAGTTGAAGCTGTGGGATCCAGGGAAAGTCACATAGACTCTACTCTTGTTACCACATCTATAAAACAAAATGAGTAATGTGTTCCTCTCAAAATTACTGTGAGAGGTAACTGATACAGTACATGGGAAAGAGTTCTGTAAACTGTTAAGTGCATCCAGACAGTACGTATTTAGTAAATCTGTTAAGGCGTACTGAAGACATTAAAACAAGCCAGATATTTTATAAAAAGAAAACAAAGTAAATGATTAGTTATCATTTTAAAAGTCAGAAGAAGAGTAGATGAGATGAGTCAGGAAGAAGAGTTTAGTCATTTGCAGGTTACCCTTGCTCCCCTCCCAGTAAAAAATATAGATGTGCATGTGTTTCGATTATACAGATGGATGCCTCAGTCAATTGCTTTTCACCTTGTCAGGTCAACATCAAAAATAATAATTATTTTTAAAGCTAAGAAATTTGAGTAATCTGATGGAGGAATTAAGCTGGAAGAGTGAAAAACTATTCAGTGATAGGTATTTATTAACATGTATATCAAAATATCAATATTAAGCACATATTTTTATAGGTACATATGTTTTATTTGGGAAGGAAATAAAATGTTATTTCTTAGTGCATTTTAATTCTTTTATGTATCATTGTTTCCCACCTATTGTTTAACTTTTTGATTCTCTTCTATTTTTTTTTTTTCTTTGTGGTCAAGTGTTATATCAGAGACCACCTTAGATTAGCTGAGAAAATTTTACTCGTGACAGAATTTGAAAGTATGCCACATCAAAGGTGGGCAAAAGAATCCGTTTCTTGGCTCTGCTCTCCTCGCCTTGAGAGTGCCCCAGTGGCCCCTACCGCTCCCACCGGTAACCATCTCACCCCACTTTGAACCCAGATGTATTTAGTATCTTTAACTCTCATCTGATTCTCACATGCCACTGAGTAACATAACATCTCTTTGCAAATTTAGATTTACACTTAAATGTTCCATTTCCCCTCACACCAGCTAATAGTAATAGCTAACGCTAATTGAGGATTTTCTGTGTGCCTATGTGCCAGGCAGAGTTCTAAAATTACACAAGTTAACTTATTCAGTATTTGAAAGGATCCTCCAAGAGAGGTACCATTATTTCTATTGCATCTGTGAGAAAAACTGAAGGGTGAATGAAGTATTTGCTCAACACCCCAGAGCCAAGTCTTCGGCCTCCAGAGGTCTGGTTTTGAGGCTGAACTGAACTATTGAGTTATTGGAAGCTCAGAGATGTCAGTCAAGACCTTGCCTCTCATTGCTGGTACCACCAGCACCTCACCGTGATTTGCATTCAATAAGGGACAGTAAATGTCCTATGGTTGTTGCTCTATGAAAAGAAAGCCTATTGTTATGGAAAAAATAAAGATACAAAAGGTAGGAAACTTATGTTCTACTAATGTTATTTTCTTTGTTTTCTCCTTATCTTCCTTTTCCCACACTAAACTAAAAATTTTAGATTAAGCTGATTTGTGCTGAGTTCAGAATCAAGGAATGTTAATGATATCGAGGGTTTTCTCGCACTGATTTTTTTTCTTGGTATCAGTCTGTGGTTTGGTGGTGTAACTATAGAAACATGGATAGAAACTCCCTATTATGCAACAAACCACTTCCTGTGTCTGTTTATTCATTTATCTGCCTTAGCTAAACCTTCTCTACCTGAAGGATCTTATAATTGCAACTATCTCACTACGCGGAGCATAAACATTGCAGAGTGCTGAAGAACATGGACTTGGTACCCAGAATTTGAGGTTAGAATCTTTAGGTAAATCCTGTGTACATAATATGTACCTCACTAGGGTGGTATGAAGGATTACCTGTGTTAATCTATGTAAAGCACTTTAAACAGTGCCATGCATATAATAAGCACTTAAGTGTTTGCTATCATTTTTCAGTTCAGTTCGGTTCAGTTGCTCAGTCGTGTCCAACTCTTTGCGACCCCATGAATCGCAGCGCGCCAGGCCGCCCTGTCCATCGCCAACTCCCGGAGTCCACCCAAACCCATGTCCATTGAGTCGGTGATGTCATCCAGCCATCTCATCCTCTATCGTCCCCTTCTCCTCCTGCCCCAGTTCCTCCTGGCATCAGGGTCTTTTCCAATGAGTCAATTCTTCGCATGGGGTGGCCAAAGTATTGGAGCTTCAACTTCAGCATCAGTCCTTCCAATGAACACCCAGGACTGATCTCCTTTAGGATGGACTGGTTGTATCTCCTTGCAGTCCAAAGGACTCTCAGGAGCCTTCCCCAACACCACAGTTCAAAAGCACCAATTCTTTGGCACTCAGCTTTCTTCAAAACCCCACAATCTCAAAAAATGTACTCTAGCCAGCCTTGTGCAATTAGAAGCTTCAATTCAATTCAACCTAAAGCATAACAAAGTGAAGCCTTTATTCTCGTAGAAACACTGAAACTTAGATTTGAAATAGAACCCAATGGTATGCTGCTCACATTTGTCTGTATTATACCTAACACGGAGTAACTGTGATTCTGCTTAAACATTCCCAGTGATGGAAAGCTTACTACCATCTCAGGAAAATGTACTCCATGATTGAATAGTTTAATTCTGAATAAGCTTATGCTTGATGCCAAACAGAAATCTCCCCTTCTGTGAATTCCACTGATGGTTTCCGGTCATGGGTTAACTAAGCAGCATTCTTCTATTTCCTTGGGCAGAAGTGCTTCATGAATTCTTAAAATGTTTGATTCCATGTTTTTTTTTTTAAAGTTTATTTTTGAATTATGTGTCAAACCAAAATTCAAAAAAAAAAAGAGGTGCATAATATCCTTGGGAAATTTGCTTTGTTGTTGTTCAGTCATCCACTTGTGTCCAGCCCTTTGTGACCCCATGGACTGTAGCACGTCAGGCCTCCCTGGCCCTCACCATCTCCCGAAGTTTTCCCAAGTTCGTGTCCATTGCATCAGTGATGCTATCCAGCCATCTCATCCTCTGATGCCCTCTTCTCCTTCTGCCCTCAATCTTTCCCAGCATTAGGGACTTTTCCAATGAGTCAGCTGTTCGCTGACTTACTAATCAGTATTATTCACCTACTAATCATATCCATTTTCCAAGTTAAAAAGTTGAGAACTGGAGAGGCTAACCAACTTTCCGAAGTATGTTATACACCTCATTTGTCAAACTGAAATTCAAAAAAAAGGGTGCATAATATCTTTGGGAGGTTTGCTTAGCCTCTCCAGTTCTCAGCTTTTTAACTTGGAAAATGGATATGACCAGTAAGTGAACAATAAGTACTTAATAAATGTCTGATCTGGAGAAGGGAATAACAACCCAGGCCAGTGTTCTTGTCTGGAGAATTTCATGGACAGAGGGGACTGGCAGGCTACAGTCCATGGGGTTGCAAAGAGTCGGACATGAATGAGCAACTAACAACCCCCCACCCCACCCCGCACAAATGTCAGATGCACCTTTAATAATTATTATCATCGTATTATTGGCATTTGATATAAGCTTTTAGGAGGCTCCTTTAAAACTCTGTGACTCTGTTTTTCTCATGTTTCTGTAGACAATTCTCAGTTATCTTCTTTCTCAACCCAGTGGAAGACGTCTTCCAGGCTTCAAACCCCAAACTTGGCCTTATAATAAACTGAGTATGGACTTTCCTGGGCTCCAACTCATTCAAGATAATCCAGCAGGAGTGATCGCTTAACTTCCAGCAGCTGAAGATCTTCCAGGACAGGTGTTCACATGCCCTAGCGGGTAGCAGATACTTTGGAAATCCATTGGAGCCAAGGTTTGCTAACATTAAGGTGTTAAGAGGCGTTCTGGGATGGTGTGACGCTGTGTCACTGTTGCTTAATGCAAACCCTACCATTCCTGCACATCTCAGCTGCCAGACACTCCAAAGGCCCCTGTGGCCTCAGATAGGAAGTAGAACACATTTCTACTTTGGGGACAATTCTTGTCTCGTGTTAATCCAGGGTTGCAGAGGCTGGAGACTGGAAGACTAAGAATATTGGCAGTACTCGGTCCTCAGCTCAGTAAAACCATCTTATGTTTTCCCTGCTTATCTACTCAGCTCTTCCAAGCAGGAGCTGGAATCTGGAGGAAGTCTGCCTAAGCTTGGGTAAAATAATGTCCCCCTTTGGCTGTCTGTCCTGTAATATCTGCGGAGCATATTGTTAACTAGTTTTAAAAATTATAAATGTGATATATGTGCACAGTACCATTTTCTCAAACATTTCTATTATAAGTTCAGAGCGTACAATGAAAAGCTTTATCTGCCTAACCACTATCACCCCGAGTTCCACTGCCCACTGATAGCTCTCCTTGTAAACTGTTGCAGATATTTCATGCTCCTATGCATGTAATTGTACATATATGCCTATTTTTATAAGAACATCAAGGGAATCTTATTATAAAAGTATAGACAGGTGCTTTACATACTTTATATTTTGGGCATTTTTCCTTCATAGCAGAGATAGGGTGTTTTCTTCTTGTCAATGGTTCTATAACATTTTATTAAGTTAAAAAAAATCTTAACCAGTATTTTATTAATGAATATTGAGATTCTTTTTTTTTTCCCTTGTTAGTCCAAATGGTGTTAACTAGACTCACAAGACGGCCTCCAATGAGCCTATTTCCTGGTCTTTGTACCCTCTTGTATACAGTTCCCGAACTGAATTGGGTTGACCTGTGTAACGAGGATATTGTGGAAGTGGTCAGGTAGGACTTCCAGGACTAGGTCCTGTGAAGCACTGTGGCTTCTGCTTGCTCTTTCCCAGATCGCTCACTCTGATGGAAGCCAGTTGTCCTGTGCTGGGGACACTGCAACAGTCCTACTGAGAGATCTTTGGGGTAAGAGACTAAGGTCTCCAAACCTTGTCAGCCATGAATGTGAGTCACGTTGGAACTGGATCTTCCAGCCCCAGTCAGATCTGCAGACGACTGCAGCCTCCACCCACAGCGTGACTAAAACCTCGTGAGATACCCACCCAGCTAAGCTGCTCTCCAGCTCCTGACACAGACACTGCATGAAATAATAATGTTTGGTATGATGTTAAGCTTTTAAGTTTTGGGGTAATTTCTTAGGCTGTGATACGTAACTTTCATCCAAACAGTCATAACAATCATCCTTGTCTTATTTTTGTGAGTCTATGAAAGTCTCTAAAACCAATTCCTAGAAGTAGAATTACTAAATTAAAACAAATGTGAATTTTAAATTTCACTTAATAATATCAAATTTAATTTAATCATGTCTCACAGTGAATGAATAAGCTTTCCCATATTTACCCTCATCATCACAACCCACACTAAATTTTGGCCATTGTATAGATTAAAAAATTTTTTTTTCAATTTGGATTTTTTAGTTAGGCATGAGGTTGAGCGGTTTTTTTGTGTATTTATTGGGCAGTTTTATATTTCTCTTAACTGTCAATTGATGTCTTTCACTCATCTTTACACTGAATTACGCATCTTTTCCCTATTAATTTTTTAGTGCTCTTTGTATATCAAGAAAATTAGCCCTGTTTTATCTGTGTACATATTTTCACCCATTTTGACATTTTAACTTTGACATTACTTACAGAAGTTTTTCAGAGTAGAAGCTTTTTACTTTTTGCAGTAAACTGTATTTTGGATTTTTGTAAAAAGTTTTCTCTACCATTTCTAAAATTAAGAGAAAAATACTCACATTATCCTCTGGCTCATATCTTACTTTTTTTTTAACCTCCCAGAACTGGTGACTAGAAAATTGAATCTCAAGAAACAAAAAGAAAAGCCCTGATTTGTAATATTTGCCAATTTCTGAAGTGTAAACACCCCCACCATGATCAATTACAAGCTATCTGTGTAACTTTACTTAACACAGAGTTAGAAAAAGATGTGCACAGTTGCCTCTTGTCTGCTGGGTGTATGCCGGTTCCAGTGCATCCCTGCACCAGGAATGAATTTTGACATAAGGAATGAGGGAAATCCAGCTTTCCACCCTGCTCCCGTGTAACTTTTCCTCCATGTGTCAAATTCATTTTTTCTATACTGAAGGGTTCAACCTGATCATATTCATGTCTTCTATATGTATTTGGGTCTATTTCTATATCCTGTGGCCTCTTTCATTATCTGTTCCACCACACAGTTTAATTACTAGAGGTTTATCATATTTTTTAATACTTGTCAAGGCTAGCTCTTTTAAATAGTCTTTTCTCCCAGAGTTTTCCCTGGCTCTCTTCATATATTGTTCTTACAGATGTACCCTTGGCTTAGAAAGGTTTATAGCTTTGCATTAGTCATTTAAAAATTTAAGCCTATGACTATGTACAACTAAGACTGCACCATAATAATACTTATGTGATCATGTTCCTGGCAAAACTCAGGAATGCTTTTTGGTGAATTCTTTCCTTAAGGACTAGTACAATACAACTGGACAAAAACAATTGAGCTTCTTAACTTGGTCATATTTTGATAATATTTTGACAAAAATGCTGTTAATACTGACTGTACATTTTTAGGCGTGTCTTAGACTTTTATGTTTATACTAAAGGATGCAAACAAGTTGTTAGCACCGTTTCAAACTTCTGATTCAGTTTAATGGAAGTAGTCCTAAACTGCAGTGTGAATTCCTGTAAAGAACCATGTGCAAATATTTGTTACTATGAATTGGATCTTAATCTCAATACCATTAAACTAAATCAAAATTTTAAAAATGGACTGGATGCTGTCAGCTCAGGTCAATGCTGGGGTGCACATAAGACTATAACTTTCATTAAAATAGCTGAACGTTCATGCTCACATATATTTATATCAATTACATTCTTATTATGTATTAAAATATACGCTTTTATTTCAGCATGGGTTTTCACTGTTAAAAATGTTTCAGATCCACTGAGCTGAGTCTTCAGCAAGATGTGAGGATGGGTGGGGCAGAGAAAGGTGTGTCTAACTTACTTATAAAGTTGCCTGAGTTTCTCTCTAGGTCTTCAGTGTCCCCACTCACATCAACCCATGTACCTTGAGTCTAAATGCTCTTGTCTTCTGTGTTTGATTGTTCATTTGTTCTAATTTTCATTCTCCCCTCCCATCAAAAACTAATTTCACAATATAAAGATCAGTTCAGTTGAGTTCAGTTCAGTTGCCAAAGGGAACTGAAGGGAGGGGAATAGGCAGAGAAGAGAGGATTTTTAGGGCAGTGAAACTACACTGGAGGATACTATAATGGTGGATATATGTCATTATACATTTGTCCAGACCTACAAAATATAGTTCACCAAGAGTGAACTCTAATGTAAACTGTGGTTTGGGGTAATAACAATGTGTTAATGTGTGTTCATCAATTGTTAACGAATGTTCCACCCTAGTAGGGGATTGTTGAAAACATCACATGGGTTGGGGCGGGGGAAGGCTGTGCATGGGCAGGTTAAGGGGTACGTGGGAAATCTCTGGACCTTCCCGTGTTCACAGGCAGGCCCTTCCTCAGGAACCGTCACAGCAGATTCCTGCTGTGAACCTGAAATACTCTAAGAAATAAGTCTATTAAAGACAAACTGGTCTCAGTCCCTTTGTCATACTAAAGCGCAAATGATGGATGAAAGATTAAAGTGCTGTCTCTCGTCTTTCAGCAGGGAAACAAGCTGTAAAGCTGATGGGCTGAAGCTTCAGTTCTGGCTGCAGGTGGATGTGAGAGTTTAAGAACATCACAGCCCCTTTATGAATCATAAGGAGAGGAGGGGAGCAGAGATGAAAGGCAAAGGGAAAGATTGAAAAAGCAGAAGAATTGAGGGCACAGGATTTATGCTCTGATCTTGGCTCTATAATTTCCAGGATGAGTGATCTTGAGACCACCCTGAGGCTCGTTTTTCTCACCTGAGTAACAAGCCTAATAATAAGAACATCCTATCGGTGCTTTAATGAAGATGAATTCAGTTACTATAGGAGGACATGCTTCGGTAATTGAATTAATAAAAATATGTTGGTTATTAGTCACAAAGAAGGCAGATGTGCTTTTGAAACATTTAGTCTCCAGATTGACAATGGGAGTCAGTTTGCCTGTTTTTCTCTCCTTTCCATTAACTATGCATCTGAACTTTATCATCTTTAAAACTGAGATAATATTTACTTCCCCAGGATGTTTTAAAGATTAAAAATATAAGTCTGTAAAGTGTCTGTCTGTCCCCACTCCTATCCCAATAAGTACTCCATAAATGTTTCGGTCATTTCTATTTCTTTTCCAGGGCTTCTCCTTCCCTCGTGGCTCAGTGGTAAAGAACCCATCTGCCAATGCAGGAGATGTGGGTTCAATCCCTGGGTCAGGAAGATCGCCTGGAGAAGGAAATGGCAACTCCCTCCTGCATTCTTGCCTAGAGAATCCCATGAAAAGAGGAGCTTGGTGGGCTACGGTCCATAGGGTCGAAAAGAGTCATACATGACTTAGCATCTAAACAACAGCAAGAATTTCCTTCCCAAATCCATGAGAGAAGACATTACTGTCTATTTCTGAAGTTCAGCTCAATCAGAAGTCAAGCCCCATTGACTCTGGAAAGAAGAATCCCACGACTTCTTTTAGGGCATTTACTACTTTTTATCTTCCCCTGCTCATTGCTTCCATTGCTCACTCCTCGGTCCTATGGGTGGGTTTGTGGCTTTTGCCCCCACCGTTCTATTAAAAGTGCACCTATTTTAGAGGAAGTAAACTATGAAGGGTTCTTTGGACAGTTAAAAGTGAAGTGATGCATTTAGAAAGGGAGAGAATTTTTAAAACACAGAGCAACGATCAATGCTATTTTAAATTGCACTATTTACAGTTAAGAGCATCGGGTCTAAATGAGAAGTAGAATAATTCTGATTGTTACTGCTGTATATACTTCTGAAAAAGATATTTATTCTTCTTTTCTTCATGTCTGTATTCTCAGTTACCACCTGCTGCTTGTATAGAATTTACTCCCTTTCTACCAAGCTGCTGGGTTTCTCAGGGAGTGGGGAGCTTCTGCACCTCGCGTGTGACTGCTTCCCTCAGTTTGGTAAAGAGATCAGTCACCAAGTCACCCTTTGCTCTCCAGTGATAGTTGCCACCTCTCGTTTTCACAAGAAATGATAAAGCAAATGAGTCAGCCCCAGGGACCCTTCAAGAATGGCACGCGATGCTCAGGCTAGCTTCAGCTTTAGCTAGAGCTGAAAAGGTTTCAAAAAAAATAAAATAAAATAAAACCTTTCAGAAGCCCTTCTTTCAGACATACAGGCAGGCATCTGGCTTCCTTGATCTCTCTCTCTTTGCCTTGTATCTGTCTGTCTGGATTTCACTTAACTTAAAAAAAAAGCAAAACACAAAGATATGATTTTTAGTTTGAACAAAAAAGCAGTGATATAGTAGCCTGTGATCTTCCTCTTTAAGGTAAGATTCTGCATAATTATGTATAAAGAGAAGGTATTTGGAATGGTAGAAGAGGGCAGGCATGTTTATTCTCCTGATTTTCATTTTCTAATCAACAAGTGTAATTCTAGAAAGATCTTTTTTGTTTATGCTGCATTGTTGGTTTCCTTTTCTTCTTGAGATAAATTTTGTTTCAATGACTTTTTCTTCACCAGTGTCATGTTTTATCCTCTGTTGTTTTTCTAACTATGTTTTTAAAAAAAATCATAATTTTTTGTCTGAAATACTAGGAATGGTGTGTGCATTAAAATAATTGTCAAATAATAGGTGAAAGACAAAATATGCAGCTGAGACATTCTAAATGAAACTCATATCTAAACTACTTTTTGAACAGCTTTGTACATGATCACTTGTATGAAAAGGAGGTGTTAATTTGTGTGGTGAAAGGGAGAAGGATTTTAGTTCCTTTGAAATGTCATTACTGTTTATGTATACTCTAGAAAGAAAACAAACCAATAACATTTTGAAATTATTTAGTCACTTATCATAGTATCCCACAAGCATTCCTTCTTGCTTGCAGGAGTTCAGGGTCTTGTCATCAGACTGCGTAAAGTGAAGCTGTGGGGACAAGAACTTTGGGCAACAGGACAGTGGATAAAGTTGGTGGAAAAGGAAGCTTTGATAGTAGAGATACTGGTTTAGCCCAGCACAGAGCATAGAAAAAGCCAACTATATATTTTTCCAAAGCATTTGCCTTTAAAAAAAAAATGGAATTTTAGGTAAACAAGTGGGACTTCAGTTTGAGTGTTTATTTTTGTCTATTTATACATTCTGTGTAATAACTCAGATCAAAGGGTTTGTATTAGGTGCATTATACTTATGTAATTAAAGAAATCAAGATCCACAATAAAAATCTTATTAAGTTATGGCAAATCTATGATCCACCCATCTGATTCAGACTGATTCAGGGTTAACGTGTGCAATGACCTGGTGATCGCCCTCCAGACAACTTCTGAAGTTTAGGAAGAGCCTGTAAACAATGCCAATAACAGTACCTTGCAAATATTTGGCTCGGGAGCACTTAATATTTGCTGAACAAAGGAATGAGCCATGAAGTCCACCAGCACGTAGTTATCTATGTTCCTTTGGAGCTAATCTTAGTTTATGTTACCCATAGTACATTACAAGTTCTTTGTTTTAATTGTCTCCTATTATCTTAAAAATTACCTCTTTTAAACATCAAGAAAGGTTCCCGGCCACCCCCCGCCCCCCCAGCTTTGGTATTCCAGGATTTGATTTGATTGGTCTTGATGCCTGGCATGCTGCAGTCCATGGGATTGCAAAGATCAGGACAGAGACAGCAAAGCCTAAGACCCGAGGAGTGCTATATCCCCCTCGTCGATGGTCCCCCTGCCTCAGCTGGCTCTTTTCAGTCAGAAGTGCAAGAATTCTGCCTTTGTGTATAAACAACGTTCCCCTAAGAAAACACACTGATTATCATGGTGTTTACAGCACGCTCTACCTGAAGGATAAATGTTAATTAGTTGTGACTAGTCCTTAACACCAGGGATGTTACAAGATTAAGAGAAGCAGATGAGAAAGAGAAGCATGATATCTAAGTAAGCTGGCAGAAGGGTAATTACAGGCAGTGAACTATTATTATATGGTAATGGTTTATTGCAGTGGGTCCTAACAAGGCTTTTATAGTACATATTCGTATCATTTTGAAAATTCTGTTTCCTAAGGGAGGACAGAAGCAGAATTTGTTGACAGAGACGCTCAGTACCATATTTTACAATTTCCAGGAGTGAGAAATGGCCCATTAGTCACATCACTTGAGTGTATATGGGAGTGAAGAGTGGAAGGAAGCGCTTTGCTATCCCAGGTTAGATATCGAATAATTTTGCTATTCTTTTGGGTAGAAATACAACTAAGAATTGATCCAACTGGGGTTTTAAAATAAGCATACCAGATAAAGCAGGACACAGTGAAAGATTCTCAGATTAAAGTAGCCCTATGGCAAGACTGTAGAAGTTTGATCCAGTAGAACTCCACCCAGCACTCTGGTGGCCTCCTGAAGCAATGCTGGGCCTTTGTGAGAGAGCTCTAGAGTGAATCCCCCCAGTTTTTTGTTTTTGCTTTTTTTAACTTTTGGCTGTACTGGGTCTTCACCGCTGCAGGCAGGCTTTCTCTGGTTGCAGTGAGCAGGGGCCTCTCTAGCGGCAGAGCATGGACTTCTCGTTGCGTTGGCTTCTCTTATTAAGGAGCATGGCCCCTAGGGTGCATGGGCTCAGTAGTTGTGTCCTGCGGGCTTAGTTGCCCTGCGACTTGTGGGATCTTCCCAGAGCAGGGATTGAACCTCTTTCCCCTGCGCTGGCCCTCGAATTCTTAACCCCCGGAAGACCAGGGAAGTCCTCCCCCCACCAGTTTTAAGTCTAGATGTTTGGTCATGGGTTAAGTATTAATATCATCACAGAGTGTATCCAAAGAAAAACCAGTCTTTCATGTATTTATTTACAAAGAATAACAAGTAGCAAACTTTTAGAACTTTTTATTTTTATTTTTTACCAACTCTTTCACCTCTGGTGGAGGAACAATTTCTGGGGTTAAGGAATCGTGTTAGATACTTGTACCAATCCCACACCAAAAAATTTGCATTGCATCACCGACTCGATGAACATGAATTTGAGCAAGTTCCAGGAGTTGGTGATGGACAGGGAAGCCTGGTGTCCATGGGATCGCAAAGAGTGGGACATGACTGAGTGACTGAACTGAACTGAACGGATAAGCTCTGTTGTTATCAATTCCAGGCTACTGCCCTACACCTTGTGATCTTTCTTTATTAAGCCCCTCTTAAATTATCTTAATTTGAGGTTACCATCTTTTCCCTCCTGGAATCCTGAAATATTACCTAAGATCATGAGAGAATATGAGTCATTCTCAGTGTGAGGTCAGAGTTTTGTAAGAGCAATCTGGGAAAGACAGGGAGAGACAGAGAGAGAGAGAGAGAGAGAGAGAGAGAGTTCACTAGTGGATCGCCAACGTGTGATGATCCCTGCTGGCCCAGTGGGACCCACTCCCTGGGAATGGCTTGGTCTGCTGCAGCTGGAAGTCTTACTTTTCTATTTCCAGGAAGGATCATTTAATACTGTAGCACTTTACTTGAGAATCTACCACAAACCTCTCCTTTGATAACATCACCATCTTTTCGGTCAGGGTTCTTTTTCTTCTTAAAAATAGCCTAAGGTGTGAGGTCATTGCATCATTGTAGCACCCACGCCCTGCTCCCTTGTGAGTTTAGAATCAAAGTTATAGGATATTTGTCTGACCTTACTAGTTATCTATTTTATATATAGTAATGTGTACACGTCAATCCCAACTTCCCAGTTTATTCCTTCCCCCTTTCGCCCTCTGGTAACCATACGTTTGATTTTTACATCTGTGACTCTATTTCTATTTTGTAAATACGTTCATTTGTATCATTTTTTTAGATTTGACTTTTTGGATTCCATTTTTAGATATCCATGTAAGTGATAGCATATGTTATCTGTTGTACGGCATAGGGAACTCCACCCGGCACTCTGTAATGACCTATATAGGAAAAGAATCTTAAAAAGATTCACGTATGTCTATGTATAACTGATTCACTTAGCTGTTCAGCAGAAACTAATACAACATTGTAAGTCAGCTATATGTGTGTACGTACTTAGTCGCCCAGTTGTGTCCGACTCTTCACAACCTCACGGGCTATAGCCCGCCAGGCTCCTCTGTCCATGGGATTCTCCAGGAAAAATCCTGGACTGGGTAGCCATTCCTTTCTCCAGAGGCTCTTCCCAACCCAAAGGTCGAACCCAGGTCTCCTGCATTGCAGACTGACCCTACAGTCTGAGCCACCAGGGAAGCCAAATCAACTATTTGTCTACAAAGATTCAAACAAACAAACAAAACAAAAGAAAGCCAAAGGGTTTTCAAGTTGTCAGAGCTGTTTGAAGCCATGTGGTACCACTTCCTCCTTTGGCACTTAAGAATCTGAGGTTTCTGTAGCCAAGGCGGAAGGGGCTCCTGCAAAGCCCCACCACAGCTTGTGGTTATCCCAGTCTTAGAGACCTGCAGCCCTGTTTTCCCTGGTCTGATTTCTCTGTCCAGAGACTTTGGGCTTAACAGGTGATGCTATTCAGATTAGAGGTCTGAGAGACAAAGGCCTCCGTGGGGAGTTTTGCAGAACAAATAGGGAGAAGAGAAAATTACAAAACAGGGAAACTGTTTTTAACTCCTGGGAGAATTTTCTGAGGTATGCTTTGAGGACTGTGCTTTTCCAGGAATCCTACCACAATCCAGCCAACAAGACTTCTTGCCAATTTTTCCAATAGAGTGGATGTTTTCGGCAAATAGTCAGGGCTGTGCATGAGGCAGGGAGCTTAAGAAAGCTGTTCACTTCCTCCTTGCTTTGCTTTAGGCACGCCCAGTAAATGAGGGCTCCAGGGGAACTCAGAGGCCGTGTGTGCAAGGCTGAGCTGGAATTAAGCTCTGACCTGTTAGTTATTGGAAATGTTCCTCTGAGTGGAGCCAATGAATGTTCAAGAACTGTTATCAATCCTCGGATCCCAGGATTATTCATTATAATTAAAATTTATTCTTAATGTAATATACCTCGTCTCTAACACTAATATTTTACTTTTAAATATGGCAGTCTGGGGACTTCCCTGGTGGTCCAGTGGTTAAGACTCTATGCTTCCACTGCATGGGGCACAGGTTTGATCCCTGGTTGGGAAGTAATACCCTATCTGCCCCCAAACAAATAAAGAGTGAAGAGTATTTTTTTTTTTTTAATCTAGCAATCTCAGAGGCAGAATATGCTTGTGACCTCCTTCAGTAAAAGAGATGCTTTCTTAACCATTTGAATAAAAATTGGAAATACTGAAATGGCATTCTTGTCATTTTATCTCCATTGTATCATCATTTTGTGGGGTTCTTTTGTGTATAAATTTCTACTAACCTCAAAGGGCAGAACCTGAGATTTGACGAGCTATTAAAAGTTGGCAGAAAAAAAGTATAGAACAGCTACTTTTAGTAATTTGGATGTTTGGAAGGACATACTTTCATACACTGTATTGGTTTCCTAGGGCTAGCATGACAAAGTACTGCAAGCTGGGTGGCTTAGAGAAACAGAAATTTATGGTCTCATAGATGTGGAGACCTGAAGTTTGAAAGCAAGGGGTCAGCAGGGCCATGGTCCTTCCGAAGGGTCTAGGAAAGTGTCTGTTTGGGGTTTCTCTCCTGGCTTCTGGCATTCCTTGGCTTGTAGATGACCATTTTCTCCCTGTGTCACTTCACATCATATTCCATCTGCATGCTCATCACTTCAGTTGTGTCCGACCCTGTGTCCTCATGGACTGTAGCCTGCCAGGTTCCTCTGTGCATGGGATTCTTTAGGCAAGAAGACTGGAGTGGGTTGCCATGCCCTCCTCCAGGGGATCTTCCCGAACCAGGGCTCAAACCTGCATCTCCTGCATCTTCTGCATTGTAGGCAGATCCTTTCCTTCTGTGCCGCTGGGGAAGCCCTCTGGGTCAGCCCTCTGGGTCCTGTGTCCAAATTTCCCCCTTTTATACCAACATCAGTCATACTGGAATAAAGCCCACCCAGTTACCCTATTTTAATTTGATTATAAAGACCTTGTCTTCAAATAAGGTCACATTCTAAGGGACTGGGGGTTAAGACTTCAACACATCTTTTTTGAGGCAGACACAACTCACACCATGACAATATAGTCTGTTGAAATTGAATGGAATTGCTTCTCAAGATTGCTGAACTACTCAGACCCAAATGTTCTGATTGGGACTTTTCACCAGCTCATCCAGAGCCCACCTTTCCTTGGTGCGCTGCTTACGGCAAGTTAGGATACAACTCTGTGTTTAAAATTAGTGATCTTGAGGCACATGCTGGTGGGGCTTGCTGTTTTTCTTTCTGCCCTTTCTGAATTGCATGTGCAAGTGAGACGTTGCTTAAAAATGAATGACAGTGGAATGCTTGTCTTGTACTCCAAGTCATAAAATTGTGGCTTCAGGCAGAGCTAGAAAAGTTGAAAAATCACAAAAATGCACTTTTCTGGAAATTTGGTTAGAAGATAGACAATGTTGTGCTTTGTAATTATTATATTCTTATCCAAAGTTGCTAATAATATTTGTTTCTTTTGGATTAAGCACCCTCCTTTCTTTGAAGGAGAATGGGGCTTTCCTGGTGACTCAGATGGTAAAGTATCTGCCTGCGATGTGGGAGACCTGGGTTTGATCCCTGAGTAGAGAAGATTCCCCCGAAGAAAGGAATGGTTACCCACTCCCGTATTCTTGCCTGGAGAAACCCATGGTCAGAAGAGCCTGGTGGGCTACAGTCCATGGGGTCACAAAGAGTTGGACATGACTAAATGACTAACACTTTACCTCACTTTCTTTAAAAATAAAAGATACAAAATAATTCCTAATTACATATCTTCTAACTATGTGAAAATGTCTACATTTCAAAATTACATGGCTAAAATATTGGGTTGACCAAAAAGTTTGATTTCAGTTTTTTGTAAGATGTTATGGAAAGACCAAGATGAAAGTTGTGGTCAACTCAATACAAGAGGATACGAAAACGATCGTATTATTTAAGGACTCCACAGGCATTTTGATTCACTTAGCCACATTGAAATGAATGGAAACATTTACTTTTTCAGACCAGTAAAATCAGAAACACATGGATTTGCAAAATGACATGTTTCAATGTAATCAAAACTCAGTTTGCCATTTTTAAATTGTCACCTAGGCAACCCCAGGACTACTGCTTATACTCCTGCTGATGCTGATACTACTATTAATAACAGCTGATGTTTGTCGAGCACACACTCCGTGTCAGGCACTGTTCCAAGTGCGTTGCCCTTTGGAGGCCAGTCTGTGCAGGGCCAAAGATGTATGGGGACAAATCTGTATCTGGTGTGGACAAGTCTATATCTCCCACCTGATGGACTAGGGGACCTGGACATCCTGAGGGAATGAGGAGTATCACTCAAGTCTTGAGTATTGATGCTGGAGAGGTTCCCCTATGAAGAAACCTTTAAAGAACTCAGATATTGGCCCATATGAGTCACCTTCACCATCCCCCATGCCCAAAGGACATATAGTCATTCAGCAAAGTAAGAACTATAACTCCCCTTACCTTTTCTCCTTGCTTTTACTTACCATTCCTCGAAAAAAAATCAAGATCTTCAGTTAAATTTGAATTTCAGGTATACAATGAACACTTTTTATTATAAATATAAGTATATCCCATGCAATATTTGGGGCATGTTTATATTAAAAAAATATATGCCATTCATCTGAATTTCAAATATTACTAGGCATCTCATATTTTTATATATTAAATCTGGCAACTTACCCCACCCCAGCTTTCCCTAAAGAACTGGTTATTAGGTGAATGGTGAGAAGAAAAGAACAAAGTTATTTTGTTTCTGAATTAATGTTGTGATTTGAGATTTAAAAGTCTTCCCCTCAAAATATGTAGAAAAGTCAATAAATCTCCCAAGGTCTTCAGGCAAGGGACAATTACTGTAATGAATACATTCCAAAAAGATTAGATAAGAATAAAAAATAAAAGTTATATTTTGAGTACACCACAAATCTTCTTTGTGAGATGATTCAGGTCTATTTTACTAGACTTTATTGAGCTGTTTCTCTCCAGGACCATAATAACTATTAACTTCTCTTACAGTTCATGTTCTTTGGAACACATTTTGGGAAATTCTGTTTTGTTTTATAACTTTGTGATATGTTTAACTAAAGTGCTGTACTGAAGAATTCTCACAAAACTGCTGGAGGACCTTTGAGGTTTGAAATAAAACTCAACTCAAATGGGTTTAAACAACAAGAGAAAACAGCAAACAGGTTAAAGTTCAGATGACTGAAAAGTCCAGATGTAGAGAGGACCTAAGGTTCATTGATCTAGCAGCTCAGCCATGCCAGTAAAAACTCAGTTTTAACATTTTGTTTTGTGTTGCTTTGTTTTTCTGTCTTCTCTCTTAACTGTTAACCACATTAATTTTATTCTGACTGGCCCCCTTGCTGTTGATAAGGTGGTTGTAAGTTTTCATACAGGCCAGCTGGGGAGATAGCAATGCTGACCCGGCACTCTGAATAGCCCAGTTGACTGGTCACATGCTCCCCTGTGGTGACTGTGGCCGAGGTGTGGAAGGAACTGGGGAGCTGAAGTCTAGTAAGGCTTCTCTATGGGCCTGAGAGTGGGTTCAACTGTTACCAAAACACAGGAGCTGGGGGGGAAGGCGTGGACGACTGCCTGAGGGTGGGCGTAAAGCATCTGAATGGATGTTGGCTCCATTGGCAGGTGTCCGATGCAGCTGGGAATTTTAAGTTTCGGTCACTGACTGCAGGCAGGGGGGATGCTCACGGTTGTTTAAACAGCTTGCAGCTTCATGGGCACCACTTCAGGAGGAGCCTGTCTCCCAAGAGCCTCCTGCTTACAAAGGGTTAACCCTTTAGTTGGTTGATGTTGAAGGGCCCAGGAGCTCCTAGGAAAGATGACAGAAGCCATGAGAGGTGAGCACTTAGGGTACTCAGGGGTGGCTACTTACCGCCAGCAACAGAAATGTATCACTACCTTAACAACGTTTATAATAGTACCCATGTGTATCAGCTTAATGATTTTTTTAAAAAAACGCAAAGGACTTTTGCCTCTGAATAAGACTCTACACTTAGTTTCTTCATTTGAAAAATGAGTGGGTTGAGGTAGATGACTTTACAAGTCCTTTGACAGAAATGTTTGTGTTGTATTCTATAAAAATTGCATCAATAAGCCTTTAACTCTGTCATGCACAGTGATATGTCTGTATTAAACAGAATATTATAAACAGTTGTTATACATTTTAAAGTGCAGAGAACCACATTTCCATTTGAAATTTGGCACAATAAATTGAACTGAATTTGGATCTGAATTTAACTAGATTTTGACATTGAAGATTTCAAATACATTATTTCTAAAGGCCATGAGGATTTTCTCATTGTGTCTCACTCTGTATTTTATAGTAAAGCGAGGGGGAAAAACAATCATTTACCATATTAAAAACTCATGTTTTTTAACATGTTAAGACTTCTTGAGGAAAACATAGGCAGATTTATGTCTTTGACATAAATCACAGCAATATGTTTTTTTGGATTCTTCTCCTAAAGCAAAGGAAATAAAAGCAAAATAAACAAATAGGACCTAATTAAGATTCAAAGTTTTTGCACAGCAAAGGAGACCATTAACAAAACAAAAAGACAATCTACTTAATAGGAGGGGATATGGAAGAAAATCTTTGCAAATGATATGACCAATAAGGGGTTAATATTAAACATATATAAATAGCTCATACAAAAAGAAAAAAAAAAAAAAAACAGTTGAAAAATGGGATACTTACCTGGCAGGGGAGATACCATGATCACGAAGGTGATTTGCCCCAGGTGAGACTTACCCATTGCACTCTGGATGTTCTGACCCCTCTGATTTCTCCAAATGTGGGAAACTTGGCTGCATAACTTGTGGTGGAGGGGGATTGCATTCACGCATTCCCCTGAGCGGAAAAAAATGGGCCAAAGAAGTAGATGTATACTTTTCCAAAGAGGAAATGCAGATTGCCAACAGGCACTTGAAAAGATTGCTAATCATCAGGGAAGTGCAAATCAAAATCACAATCAGCTGTCACTGCACATCTCTCAGAGTGGCTATTAACAAAAAGAAGACAAATGTCAAATGTTGTCAAGATGTGGAGAAAAGGAAACACTTGTACACTGTTGGGGGGAATGTAAATTGGTGTAGCCACTATGGAAACCATAATGGAGGTTTCTCAAAAAGCTAAAAATAGCACTACCATATGACCCAGCAATTCCACTCCTGGGTACATATCTGAAAAACACAGAAACACTAATTTGAAAAGATCATGCAACCCAATGTTCTTAACAGGATTGTTTACAATTGCCAAGGTATGGAAGCAACCTAAATGTCCATCAAGAGATGAATGGGTTAAAGAAGATTCAAATGTATGCAGTCTATGGGGTCGCACAGAGTCAGACATGACTGAAGTGACTTAGCAGCAGCATACACATACATACAATTGAATACACACATACATGTGATAGAATACTATTCAGCCATAGAAAAGAATGAAATTTTGCCATTTGCAGCAATGTGGTTGGACATGGAGGGCATTACACCTAGAGAAATTTGTCAGACAGAGAAAGAAGAATACATCACATATATGGATCTAAAAAATATAACAAACTAGTGAATAAAACAAAAGAAGCAGACTCACCCATAGAAAGAACAAACCAGTGGTTACCAGTGGGGAGAGGGAAAGGGGAGTGGCAACATAGGGTGGGAGAAAAAAAAACAACGTTATTATGGGATTGTATGAAATCATGTGTGTGAAACTTTTTCAAATTGTAAAGCCATCACAGAATTTAAAGCATCTTTGATTCAGTTAAAAAAATTAGTGCTGTTTTTACTTTAATGGAAAGTGGAGAGGCACAAAAACAGAAATGGTTAAAGAAAAATTGAAGATGGAAGTCATGCATTCATGTGAAGGTGGTTCAGTGGCTGAAGTAAGCCGATCACGGCAGGCTTATCCAACGGTGGAGGATATGGAGGGGGTAGTGACTCTGAGGTCATTCTCCTCTCCCCCCGGGTCAGTGTCCTCACAGGGTGGAGCTGATGTGCAGTTGGAGAAGGTGAATTTTTCTCCTAGGCTTCACCTGTCTGTTCTAACTCTCCCTGAGAAGCCTCCCCATCACCTTATGTTCTCAGCTGGCTAGTCATCTTAAATATAAAAAACCACAGAGGAGGAACTTTTTCCTAAAATAAATGGAAAATCAGCAACAATTATGATGCTGTCTCCTATCTCCCACTCCCTTACTTGTCCCTCTGACAACCACACCCCCTGCTCCAAAACAGTTGTTTTTTCCCAGAGGGCAACGTTGTAAGCACCACAATTATAGGCAAGCGGGAAGAATAATATATTTCTTATTTTCTCTATACAGAGACATAAATAAAATGTTTGTGATATTTTGATCTTTGATGAAGCATTTTAAACATTTGCAGATCTACATTTGTAGGTTTTTCTGCACTTTAACTCATCAAAAATGTCAAAGCCAAGAAAGGCTTTGACTTTCAAAGAGAGAACTTCTTGCCTGTAGCTAGCACTTTCTTCTATCTTCGGAGCAAAACCATGGCTTCGTAAATCCTAAAGTTCCTCCTTCCCTCTTTATATATAATTTCTGATAGAGTTATAGATATACATGCACAACTGTGTTAATTAACCCAGCTGAAAAACCTTACTTACAGAGACTTCTAAGGAAAGACATCTATGTCTGATCCTCTTCTTGCTTTAAAAATATTTTCTGTTATAGCACTAGCAAGAACTAAATAATAAATGTATTATAATGCTTTGAATAAAAATAGTTCTCAAGCATAGTTGATAAAATTTGTTGCCCAAGAGCTAAAATAAATTTATTAGCTGTGAATGAGGACACTGGTTTTTTGCGTCTGCCTGTTTAGGTGTATGTATACATTATGACTAATATACAATGTTACATGAAGTTTATATATACTTCAACAACTTGATACATTTTAAGTCCTCACCATTAAATTACTAAAAATTAAAATTTGTTAAAATATATGTTTTTATGTTCATGAGTGTAGGGTCAATAAATAATATAAAAACAAAATAGACATTATTTGTGTGACTTATCTCAACAACTCCATGGAAAAGAGTGTTATCCTAATTTAACAGGTAAAAACTTGAGGCAGAGAATGTCAATAGCTTGTCCAAATTCATACCGATGTTACCAGTGGTTTGTTAGGGTTTCTAACTCAAATTTTCTGATTTTATGGTTTCTAACTCAAATTTTCTGATTTTAAAGCCCTTATGTTTCCAACTATATTACACTACATTTTTGTAGTTATGTCATTATTTTGAGGCATTCTTCATTTGAATTTTCCAGGGAAGTGGGAGAAAGGTACAAGAAAACTCCAATAATAGCTACAATATTACTTATCATTATAGAACCAAGAATTATTACCTATTACTTAAGGTGTGACTGAGGACTTTCCTTAAGCCAGATAATCAAGATACTTCTCAGAGGCACACTTTTATAATTCTCTGCTTTACATATGATTTTATATATGAAGTATGAAAATACATAAAATGCTTGGTATTCCATTGTATAGCATGCTCTATTTTGACATGTTGGAAAGGAAAGCACTTCCCCAAAGAATTCTTGAACCTTCAGAAAATTTTATTCTCTCAGGAAAAAAAAAATTTTTTTCTTCCTATGTTAGCTCTAGTTTGCAGAGAAGCAGACCTCAAGACAAGAATAGGCAAGAGATTTATTGGAAATGGAGCTAGAGAAGATAGGGAGAGACCTCTGGACTGAGATGGAGGGTCTGACTGCTATGAGAAAAGGGGAAGGGAGGAAGGTGGACTGGATTAAATTAAGTGTGTAAATTCATGTGAAGCACTTTATAGATCGTTGGTACCAAATGAGAGTTGTAGATACTTACTATGTGTCAACTTCCCTGTGCATTTTTCTTGGTAACAGAGCTGTACTGTTACAATGGAAAATTGATGTTAGGCCAGTGGTTCTTCCTTGAGAGCTTAGTAAACAATATTCAGACATCAACGATGCTACAATACTTTGTAGGTAAATCCAAGTGAAGTAGAAAAATGCTAAAAGCCACCATTCATTCTTGTATGACTGCTCAAATAAAAAGTTCATTACTTGTATTTCAGAAAGTTTTCACTTGGAAATATCTGCACTATTTCCAGAAATATCATATTATTTGCAAATGTTCTGAAAGAGAGCATTTGAAATTAATTGGTAAGACCTATAGTCAACTATCATTCTATTGAACCAGTTCTAATTTACACTTAATCAAAAAGTTAAAATACTTAAAAAATAATGTAAAAACTGCACCTACGTACTCAAACTAGGCTGACATTTAACTTAATGGGCAAGTCAATTTAGAAAAGGAAATTGGAGTCTTTGACCCAAATAATTACTTGCTGCATTTGATATGAGAACAAATATGACTTGGCTGAGCTTTAATTTGGTAAGACTTTGTCCAAAGTTAAATCGTCCCAAAGTTATGGATATGGAATTTAAAATTGAACATGACATTTAAAAACTCCCTATTTTTGACTTTAGAGGAAGATGCAAAGTTGTACTGAAATATTAATGTGTATTTTATGCCACATGTGACATTTTATTCCAGCATCTTTTATATTAAAGTTTAAAAAAGAAAATACATATTCATTATAGGAAATGTAGAATATTCATAAAATGTAAAGAAAAATAAATTAAAATTAAAAATGAATCTGTCCTTGGTTCTACTATATAAAAAAAACCATTATTAACATTTTAATATATTCCCTAAATAAAGCAAGCTGAAGTAATTATTCTTTGCTGTTAAAAATAAATAGCAGGTTTAATACTTGAGTACCATGCTCTCTTATGCTTACAAATTATATTTTCTTTTTCCTTAATTGTGGGCCAGTAATTATTAACCTTATTATCATTTTACTTTGTAACATTCTTAATTCCCCTTCCTAAAAATGCTGCATGGTAAATATTATTTCTAATTTAATGTAAATTTAAATCAAGTTTTTACCTTATGTTTGGGGTAGTTTATAATGTTTATAAGTTTACAATGTTTACAAGAAGGCTGAGCACTGAAGAATTGATGCTTTCGAATTGTGGTGCTGGAGAAAACGCTTGAGAGTCCCTTGGACAAAGAGATCAAACCAGTCAATCCTAAAGGAAACCAGCCCTGAATATTCATTGAAAGGATTGATGCTGAAGCTAAAGCTCTAATTCTTTGGCCTCCTGTTGTGAAGAGCTGACTCAATGGAAAAGATCCTGATGCTGGGAAAGATTGAGGGCAGGAGAAGGGGGTGACAGAAGATGAGATGGTTGGATGACATCACCTATTCAATGGACATGAGTTTGAACAAATTCTGGGAGATAGTGAAGGACCAAGAAGACTGGCGTGCTACAGTTCATGGGGTTGCAAAGAGTCAGACATGACTTAGCGACTGAAGAGCAACAATAATGTTCCTAATCTGAGAAACTTCCATGTTTCTCAAAACTACGTTGGAGAGTCCCTACTGAGATCAGGAAGCCATTTATACAAATGTGCCTTCTGAAAAGTGTAAGCAAAGTTCCTGAAAGACAGGAGCACTGGCTCCTGAATGTCTTCTGCACACGGATCAGGGCAGCTTCTGGGCACAGTGAATAGCACTAATAAGAAAGACGGTGAAACGTCCATTTCTGGACCAGTTTAGGCTGCTATTGCCCGCACTGTCTATAGCGTGAGCTTTGGCATTAGATTTATTTTTTCTTCTTGCTATGGGTATATTCTCAGAAATCTGGGACTAGAAACATTTGAGGGATGAAGAAAATGAGACTATGCTTCTTACTTAGTACGTATTCACTATTTAAATAAGTGTTTTCCTGTGAAAGCCTCTGTCATAATGCTACTATCCTTTGGTGTGGGGTTGGGTGAGAGGGGGAGTAAAATAGATAATTGTCCATTTCTTACATGCAGCATGTATCTGTTTTTCTTTTTTTTTTTCTTTCTTTTTTTAAAATTATTTATTTATTTATTTTTCTAGTGGGTTTTGTCATACATCGATATGAATCAGCCGTATCTGTTTTTCTAGATAAGAATTTTTAGTGACTGTTGGATGGAAGATGCTGTTTCTGAAAGGTCATAATTAAGAGATCATGGGAAACATGTTACAAGAAAATGTTTTTCTTTTGAAAAAAAAATATTTTCAGTAAAATGGACTTCCTTCTCCCTCAGGCAATGTTAGTCAAGAACAGGCAAAGGGTTTGGTGATTTGAGAGATTTGCATTGGAAAAAATAATAAACAAGTGAAGGTTGTTAACAGAGTCTATTAAAGAGTAAGGGGATCAGAGGAAAAAAATATGGTGTCATGGAAAAAGCATGAGCTTTGGAATTGCATAGGTTTCAGTTTGACTGAAATCAGGTTTCATTTTTCATTCAGCTCATTAAGAATTATGTGAAACTTGATTTCTTTGAATTCTGTTTTCTTCACCTGTAATCTAAGATGGAGTTATTTCTCAACTATTATTTATCAAGCTCTTAATATGTACCAGTCTCTTTTGCAAACAGTGCTGCAATAAAAATGCATGAATGTATATCTTTGCATGTTGCCATAATTATGTTGTGTGGTAAAATCCTAGAAGTGGAATTCCTTTTCATAGATTTTATGAATATCCTATAGAAAGCTTAATCAAGTTATACTCAATCAATAATCCAAGAAGTCTTGCCCACACTCCACACCTCTAATTCTGGTAAGCCTCAGTATTTAATGTTTAAATATTTGCTAACTTAATAGGTAAAATTAGATTTTTTATTTTAATTTGATAATCTTTGATTATCATGCTAAATATTTTCATAAGTTTACTGGCAGTATTTTGAGTTATATAAGTGAAACTACTGTAATTTAAAATCCTAAAGTCTGTGTAAGTTATGCAATTTTGCACTGACTTCATTTTTCAATTCTTTATTAATTTTAAACTATTTTTTTATTAATGCATACAAGTCAGATATGCATTGCATGAACATCTTTTTCACTAGAAATAGAGTTGCCATTTCCATCTACCTTCAGCTCCTCTAAACCTGTTTTTTTTTTTTTTGCTTTAAACATGAAACCACGGGGGAAGTTTCGTTTCTCATTTACCACTTCTCCACCTGAGTTGTTGGTTTTGTTTTTGGTCTAAACAGAGGGTAAGAGAGAGGGCATCTCATTAAATCACAGTCTTTGGGCAAGGTTAGAGTAGATTTATCTACTTTACATATCCTTTTAAATTTGTTTGAAAATAAATTTAAACCAGAGGTGTTCTTATGTTTAAAACAATCTTTTACACCTAAAAATCCTTAAGATCAATCAAAGTATCTTCATTGGGGGATGCCAGTGATGGGGATATACATTGCTTTAAGGAAATATGGATGATATTTAGGAAATAAACATATCAAAATGGCAGTTACCTGAAGAAACTTGTGTATTGACAAATACGGGTTTTCCCCTAAGCATTGGGAAAGATTACTTAAATAAAGTGATTTGACTTGTCATTTTCTCTGCATATATCAAGTTCCTGTTGGGTGATGACACTTCATTCTTTGATTTAAAAAATATCTAGAGGCTTGTGAACTCCATGAGGAAATAGATTTTACCTCTATCTCTTCACATTCTACAGGGTCTAGTAGAGCCACACATATATTAGATGACTGTGAGAATGAGTTACTGGTTCAATTTTAATAGGAAATTTTAATCCATTTATGTTTTTATTGTATTATTACAATACAAATTGTGTTATTACAATATAATATTGTGTTATTGTATTGTATTAGTTGATATGTTTATTTTTACATATGACATTTTCTTTTGTATTTACTGTATTTTTTCTTTGACTTATTTTTCCTTCTCTTGCATTCTATCAAGTACTTTAGACTGAATATTAGCAACAAAAGTCAGTGGGTATTTATCAGCTGTATTTGTACATCATGCGTTTGTGTGTTTGCGTGTGTGTGTGTGTATGAGACAGAGAGAGAGAGAGAGAGAGAGATGGAGATGTGGGGTTGAGGGGAGGGGAGAGAGAGAGAGGTTTTGTGAGTGGATGACTGCAGTACGCCTGCAAAATTATAAGGAACCCATCAGTTAGAATAACAAATTTTTGGCTGTCATAATGCATTGTGTACAACACACACTTTGCATTCACAGTTTGATGTTTGAGATTGACTATTTTCCAAGAAACTCCACTGGTCTAGGCATAGAAGTATAAAAGTAAACCACTGACCTATGATGGGATGAGTAATGACTTAATTAGCAGGTCAGGCTAAACACTTAGAATTGAGATCTCAATTTTGCTTTATTCTCTACACATCATACAGTATCTCTGAAGAAGTTAAACTTTACAAAATTTGTATGGAGCATTTTATATGCTATACTGGAATTTCCAGATTTAAGAATTTGTGAACATTTCACAACAGACAGTTCTTACACACTGTCTATATGGGAAAAAAGCAGAGTTGTCTGCTAAAGACTCTGCCACAGAAACTTTTTTTAAAAAATTAAAAATAGTCTTTACTTACACAATTATTGATAAAAAAATTTTATTTGATCTAAGAACATCACAAGAATATCTATAGCTTCTGCAAATATAGATTATAAAGTATTCTAGCAAAAAGTACCTTTTACATTTCATTTAAACTAATAGTAATAAGGAACTAAAATCTTTCTAATCATAATTTATAGAGGCTGCTGCTGCTGCTGCTAAGTCGCCTCAGTCGTGTCTGACTCTGTGAGACCCCATAGACCGCAGCCCACCAGGCTCCCCTGTCCCTGGGATTCTCCAGGCAAGAATGCTGGAGTGGGTTGCCATTTCCTTCTCCAGTGCATGCATGCATGCTAAGTCGCATCAGTCATGTCCGACTCTGTTGATAGAGGCTAGCAGATAAAAATGCTAAATTTTCCATCAATATTGACAAACATGAAGTACTCATAGAGGAAGCCTAACTCTTGTTAAAATGGGAGTGATAGTAAACTAGCTAATTATTAAATCCTCTTAATTAGAAAAGGAAAAAAATCACTGAATAATGTCAGGTTGATGATATCTTAGGGTTTTGCTGATAACTTAGTTGGTAAAGAACCCTCCTGCAATGAAGGAGACCCTGGTTTGATTCCTGGGTCAGGAAGATCCACTGGAGAAGGGATAGGCTACCCAGTCCAGTATTCTTGGGTTTCTCTTTTGGCTCAGCTGGAAAGAATATGCCTGTGATGATATCTTTACTGGGTCTGCAGAGCATTACAAAAATAATATGAACATTGTATCATATAAATCCTTCAAATGGGCTACTTGCCTGAAACAATGACCATTCAACTTAATTACATGTGTCCAACTCAGAAAAGGTTCCACTGTAATTTTAAAGTGCCATTGGATCTTAGAAATTTGATACTCATATACATAAACCAAGAACTTTTTAGGTTAATAATGCTTGTCAAGTAACAGAATATCTCCTTCCACTTTTAGATTAATAAATGAACATTTTAGGTGAGTTCATATACTATGGTGTTTCAACTTGTCATAGGAACTTTCACTTTGCTAATAGTTTGACACATCAGATATTTAAAGTTTTAATGTTGAAGTTTAATCAATCTGAGGATGAAATTTCCACTTATCGGATACATTTTGGAAATGTAGCTGTTAAGAAACTGACAAATATAAGAGACAAGAGACACTCATCTGCAATGAAAAGTCAAAGTGGAGTAGTTTTTTTCTGTCTGCTGACATGTAAAGTCTAGTCGTAACTGCTTACTCATAGCATCGATAAAAGCAAAGAATGTTGATTCAAAGAAAAGAACAGAAAATAAGAACAGGCATTTGCAAGGGATAATCCAACCTACAAGCTCTGTGGAAAGCAATTGAATCCAGTACCATTTACAAATATCCCAGTAGGGAAGATTATCCTTCTCCTTTTCCTCTGGATGGCACAGCTCTCTCTCACGGTGGAGGCATCATCTTGATAGCAGGCTCCATCAGCGGCTCTTTGAGAAACAAACTTGTAATTCTTTTACTATTGCTTGACTTTTGTGAATGAGCTCTGCAGGAAAACTGAGCCTCACTTTTCTGCGTGGCATGTGCACTTGATAAGTCATTTCTCACTTCTGATATCTCTTGGGGGAATAGAGAATGATTTGAGGAGTCAAGATGAATCACAGGAAGATTTCTTTTACTCAGCTTCCCATCATACTGTGTATTTCTGTGTCTATTTAAAAATTAACTGTGACCCCTAGTAACTTATATCTCCTTTCAGTCACGCACATAGCTTCCTTCAAGACTGTTCTTACTTGAGTGTTGTGCTTGCTCTGAGGTAATTTTGACTTGTTAGAGAGGACGAACTGTGGGACTCCCAGGAATGTCAGGTTAGTTTTTATCTTTCTATATGGCCCAAATGGACTAAATGTGTGTTTGTGACTGTGTGTGCCTTAGTTTTTAAATTAATTACAAGTTATCAGACAACTTCTTATTCAGAGGCTTTAATGGCGAGCTTTACTGTGGCAACTTTTCATAGTGATATACCAACTAATTACATTTATAATTTTTTCTATCAGAGTTATGCTCTCTGTAAAATTATGCCTATATTCCTTCCATCGCTGGTACCTTATGAATATAAAATATGCTAAAATTTTTATAAGGCACACAGCATATCCACTTAAAGTATTTAAAAGTACGACAGTATAAGATAGACTCTAATATTTGTTAAATGAAAATGATTAAGAGTCATTTGATAATCTAGTTTGGAAATTTTTATGTAACATTCAATAATTAATGATAAAAACCATCATTTTACATAACTTTTTATTATTTAAGGAAACTTTTCAGTTGTATTTATTAGTCTTAAAATAAACTTAAGGATGCTATGGACATGGATATTACCAATGACATTTAGATATGAAAGATTAAAATGATTTGTTCAATGTCCCAATATTAAAGGTGAAGTTAAACCAAGTAACCCAGGTTTTCTCATTTCCTAACAAATACTGCAGCTGATTGACTGGGCTGTTTTCTAAAGGTAGCATTTCTCAAAGGCATTGATGAGTTACCGTGCTTTTGTTGATTTGTTTTTGAAAAGTAAATATCTTGTATTTTGTTTTTACTTAACGCTTGGCAATCTATTTAATTATGTTGAATTCACTTTTGAAGCTTTCCAAGAAAATTTATTTCTTATGATTTACAGTCTTTTTATTTCTATATCTATGATAATTTGTTAAAACACTGTTAGGTTATCAGTGTTAATTGATATGTTCATAGCAATTAATACAATGTAGATGAATACTTTTATAATGAAATTATATTTTTATTTAATAAAAATTTAAGAGAAATTCATAAATTAACCAATTTATAAAACCCAAAACCTCTAAACACACTATAAGAAGATGCCCAATATTTGAGATTTCTCTTAATATTAAGGTACAGAGGATGATCCTGAATTATCTAGTCTCTGAAAAGATTTGAAGCTTTCTCTGGTTTTCAAACCTAACATTTAAAACTAAAATAGTAGTTCATTTGTGTCAACAGTAGAGGTAAAAAACCTACTTTATCTTGAATCGAAAGGTATTTTCAATAGTAGGCTTGCTGCTGCAGTCTTTTGTGGTTGCTGCTAATTATATTTTCACTTCAAATTTTTAAAAGAAATGTAGGTATGAATTGGCTCAGTAAATATTTATCAGTTGAAGGAGTTCTGCAAGGTCTCTGAGTTTCAAAAAACTGCATGTAAAATATCAGTAACATTTTTGTTACAGATTTTCCCCTTTACCTGAATACTGAGCATTCTGTCTTCCTATATTATTGGATCAAATTGTGAAATTACAAACACCAAGCAAATGATGCTCTAGGGAATGTGCAGCATTAACATTTTAATTAAAATACAAAATGATAATCTGCATGAGGGTGTAGCTAAGCATTAGATGACCTCCAATTATAGTAGTAGTAACATTTTTATTTGATAACTAGATAACTGGGTAATTAAAAACATGTAATTAAAACAAAGTCATATCCTAATTTATAAAGGCTAAAAGGAAAACAAGAGCACAGTAAAACCTCATTGAAAAGTAGTTATTACACCATTATAATGAGATACATTTTAACCAATATATCTTATAAGGAAAACAGAAGTCAAAGCTTATTCTATGTCAAAATATTCTTGAAGACCAAGTGGTAAAGTAAGTCCTAAATTATAAACACAATACAAAATGATTTTTTCCCCATGAGGTTTCACCAGCCTAAAGTCACTGTGAATGGTATAGGGTGAAAGACAATGTTGGAAGGTGGTATGGAATCACCAAATTAAGTGTCAAAGATTAAGGCCAGAACCTTCATTATTCAGGAACAAGTAATTACTGAGCACAGGTATATTACAGTTTTTTAAAATCTGCATTGTCACCATATTTCTCACCAGTTACAACTGGGCGGAATCCTTTACATGCAGTCCACTCTGGAGCCCAGTATGATGGGTGGTGTGGATCAAGTTTCCTGAGAGAGGAAAAGGCTGGATTATGCATTAACACCCATGAAGAAAGGAACTGGTCCAAGCAGGAGCCTTATCTCAGAGTTCAAGATGTATAAAAGTTGTATTTTGCCCAGTGAACTTGACTGACAAGGGTCAAATAAAGCTATTCAGCTCGAACAAACAAAAAACAGCAAATAACCTAATTATATCCGTGAACACTGAGACCTTCTAGGTATCTCTTTAAAAATTAACACTTCCTTGTATTCATAAGCAATATGAATACTATAGCAATATTTTTCTTCTTTCTTTATCTTGGGCACAAATGAACCCTTCAACCCCATCCACAGAGCTCGAAATGTCACTGTCCTTTTCAGAGTGACACAGACCTCTTCCTCTTTCTGGCAAAATCTTCTGCATGTATGAAGTTGGAGAGAGCCTTCGTGAGGTCTGATGTCTCAGTGCTGCTCCCAAAGTCATAGTTCTTCAGGCAAGGGCACAGGCAGCGCACGATGGCCCGGCGGATGTAGCCATCAAAGACATAGTAGATGAAGGGGTTGACGCAGCTGTTTGCAAATGCCATCGGCCCGCACACCTCCATCCCCCGCTGCAGAAAAGCTGAGGACAGGTAGAGTTCTTCCTGCAACCCAGAGACGATAGCCAGGAGCTTGAACGTGTTGAAGGGCAGCCAGGAGAGGACAAACGCTGCCACGACGATAAAGATGATCTTTATGGACTTCCTCAGCTTTTTGTTATGCTTTCCTGAATGCTGGTAATGGGCACACAGCTTCCTTGTGATGCAACAGTAGCAGGTCACAATGCTCACCAAAGGGGCAAAAAAGGTGAAAATTAAGGCCACCAGGGCCCAAGTCAGTTTGCTGGGAGTGGCCCTCTCCTCTGCACAGTATGGTTTACCCTCAATCAGGGTAAGCTCCCGGGACAGAAGGGTAGGCAACCCCAGGAGGCAGGAGACAAACCAGACACTGGCACAGACAGCATAGGCACAGTCTCTCCTCCTGACTTTCCTGGATACAGCAGGACACACGATGGCCAGGTAGCGGTCCACACTCATGCAGGTGAGCAAGAAGACATTGCAGTGCATGTTGACTGAGATCACGTAGGAGCTTCCTTTGCACAGGAAAGAGCCTGTCCTCCACAGCCCCAGAGATGCTTCTTTATCCACCCAGAGAGGCAAGGTGATGACGAAGATGAAGTCGGAGGCAGCCAGGTTGATGATAAAGATGTCGATCAGTCTTCGGCTGCCCCGTTTGAAATGCAGTGCGCTCATGAGAATGAGGTTCCCGGACACTCCAATCAGGAACACAGCTGTGTAGAAGACCGGAAGGAAGACTGATGTATAAGGAACATGGGAGTGGGTCTCTTCAATATCAGGATTGTGGCTTGTAACAAAAAAATATTCCAAGTAAACCGGGGTTGCTTCTGGGTCCATCACTGGGTCCATCAGCTGCCAAATCTGGTAAGTTTCCTAACCTAGGAAGTTTCTGTTATGTATTTTAGAAAAATTCTCAAGGCAGCTTCTTTTATACAGTGTCTGCCTCTTCCCCCTGCCCCACCCCCTTCCTTAAAAGATCTTGGGACAAGCATAAAAACAGAGATTAAAAAACACAGTTTCTACCAACCCTCAGAGAGGGCCCACAAGGAACACCACCCTGATAGGTGCTGGGTGGTTGTGGTTATGGTTTGCTTTATTTGCATTTGCCCAGGAGGTGGCTCAGATGGTGAAGAATCTGCCTGCAATGCAGGAGACTCAGGTTCAATACCTGGGTTAGGAAGATCTCCTGGAGGAGGGCGTGGCAATCACTCCAGAAATGCTCTTGCCTCGAGAATTCCATGGGCAGAGGAGCCTGGCGGGCTACAGCCCATGGGGTCTGCAAAGAGCCAGGCATGACTGAACAACTAATATACCACACACACACACACACACACAGAAAACTGAGGTGCTCTTTGGCTTTTTTCTTCAAGGTATTCAATTTATTTCTTTAAATCCAGAAGTTAGGAGATAAATTAACTTTTTTTCTCCTACCTACTTTAATTTAAAGACATCTTTGCTTTCTAACATTGAGAATCCTTTTGATCTAGCCTTCTGTTTCACAGACGAGATCTTGTTTTACTTTTAGAATTTTAAGGTGGTGATGCTCAAGGTACTCTTTTCAATTATACTGTTGGTGGAATATGAAGACTTTTCAATAGCCTTCCATTGCATGTAGAGTAAACTGAAATTTTCCCAAATCATACCAGTCTGCATCTATGGCAAACATTATGATTCCAACTAGTTCCTTTTCATTTATTTGACTCTTTCAGTTCATGCATAATAGATCCTGTCTTGTTCAGTAAGTTTTTAAAAATACCCAAATCCTGGGACCATGTCTTGTGTTTGTATTATTATTTAAAATGTTTTTCACTGCAATTAGCATAGTACCTTGCACCTAGTAGGTGTTTTGGAAATGTTACTTTGATCCAGTATAATTTAGCAAGGATGAATTCATTGGGGTTTAATTGCAGGCACTGTTGTTATTTATGCAGCTTACAAACACAGGTTTAAAAGCCACAAACTGCTATTTTTCCATTGTTTTCTGTTACTGTAATTCAACCAACACAGTTTCCTTTTGTTAGCATTAATATCCTTGAATAATATCCTTGAAGGAATTCTCCTTATGAACCCTCAAATAACTATCCTCCACCAGTCTCTAGATTCCCTCTGATGTACTCCTTTTTACACTTCACTTTGATAGGACTGATTTTTTAGCTTCTGAACTCTGACTTTTCGATAAGTGCCTCCACACATCAGTGAACTTCCCTTTTGGGATGACTGACTTGGCAACCGACAACCATATGTTAGTTGACATTACGATGCAGTGGCCAGTATAAAGGGAAAGCACTACAGAAGGAAGATTTGAGGTTCATTCAAAACACTTGAGGGTCAGCCTAGTAGCAGACAGACTCTATCATATTTTTCTCTCACCTGTTCCCCTTTATTTAGGAAGACCATAGTAAAACACGACAAATTCTGAAGCCGACTCCTATTTCAATTCTTTACTGGCCGAAGTAGCTCAAGGCTCCCTCCCACTCTTGTGTCCTTCTCACTGTCCCTCCATCTCATGTCACCCTCAAAATTACAGTTTTGGGTTGATATTACTATTGCATAGAAGAAAATATAGTTGCTAAACATTTGAAGTCCTTTCCACTGAATTTGTGTTCCTTCCGTAATGAATTAACATGTTGTAAAGAACGATCCTGCCTGCTGGGTTCCCTCCTGCCATGTTTGATTGCCATGTTCTATTCTGTCTCAGGCCTGCAGTCTGGGTCAGGGAAGGGGGAGGGCTCCCCTGATCTGGGGCAGCTCCAGAAAGTCACCAGGGAGTTGATTTATGGGCCTCAGTCTGTCTTCTTTTGTGTCCTAGGCTGCTCTGCGTTGTCCCTGAGGGAGTGTGGGAGGCCATATCTTTCCCTAAGTATAGGCTGCAGAGGAGATATACTAATTAACTTTTTGACATTTCTGGGATAGAAATCTTTCCCACTGGGCAAGCCTTAAATATTTAATAGAATAACTCAGTCTGTCAGTTTGAAGTAGGACAATGTTTACTTGAAAAGGATTGATGAAGTAAACGTAAAAGATTCAAGTATTTAAACACTATCTGTGTGTGTGTTTGCATTAAAGAAGCTATTATATATGTAGATATTTTAAAGTTTACTTGTAAATGTACCTTAATTGTACTATTAGAACTTCACATTCTTCAGCCAGAAGTTCTGCTATTTAAAGAGACAATGTTGATTGTAGGCCTAAAATATTAAACAAATTTTAGATATATCTCAGGAATTCTGCATACAATTATTGTAACAATAGAAAAGAGTTTAGGCTCATACTCCAGAGGATCACATCTGGCTGTACATTTATTCTTCAGGCCTTAAATTTTCTTTCAGCATTCCAAAGTTATTGGCCTGCTGATGTCAATTATCTCAAATAAGTCTGACTTCCTCAGTAAACTTTGAAGCAGCTGTAGGCAAAATGATTTGCTTTATCATATAGTCACTTTGGATTATGGTAATTAGTGGTAGAATGCTGCAGTGTGAGAATACCCATCGCAGATCAACAGTATCTTGGAACCTGAGTTGGAAAATTGTTTTGAGCCAAAAAAGGGAACAAATCGCATACTGTGAGCGTGCATGCTGAGTTGCTTCAGTCATGTCCACCTGCGACCCTAAGGACCCTTCTTTCTGGTTCCTCTGTCCATGGGATTCTCCAGACAAAAATACTGGATTGGGTGGCCATGCCCTCATCCAGGCGATCTTCCAGACCCACAGAGATCTAACCGAGTCTCCTGCAGCTCCGGCAGGACAGGCAAATTCTTTCCCGCTGAGCCACCAGGGAAGCCCAAACAGCATAGTTCTGGCCTTTTAATAACTCAAAGAGTATAAAGCTGTTATAAGTCAGAACCCACGATAAAAGCTGACTAGATAGAGTAGGAGAGGTCATAGTTCTAAATAAGTCCTGAATGACGATCATTTTTAACCTTGAATGCCCTTTGAAATAAACATGAAGAAACCAAATAGACCAAAACTCAAAAACAACACTGGACACCATAAACATATGAAAAGGCAGTATGAACAGGTGATCACCAGAAAAAAAAACAAAAAAAACAAAACAAAAAAGAGTAAGCTATAAATATCAGTAACTGAATTACAGCACACATGTCACCTCTTAAGAATTATTTTTCCAGAAAAGATATACTCCCTCCCTCATCCTTTCGGTAACAGAGATGATTGCTTACACCTTTGTATGTTCTAAGACCTTTCACAATCCTACTTGTAAACTACTTATTACCTCATTTCACATGGTAAGTTGTTTTGGTGTCTGACCTCCTGAGCTGGTCATGAGCAACTTAAAGGCAGAGACCATCTGATATCATTCCACTGGCCTCAAGCTTATAGTAATTACCCAACTGTAGTCATTTTTTTGGCCCCTTAAAGTCATTGTTTTGAATTTGTGGGTGCTAGACCACATTATCCACGTCAGAGTCCCCTGGGATACCTACTAAACTGTAGCTTTCTGAACCTGGTCCCAGAGCTATTGAATCAGAGTCATTAGGAGTGGAGTCTAGGGCTTTAATAAGCACTCCATGATTCTTAAACACACTAAAGTTTAGGGCCACTGTTGTAACTCACACATCTTAACCATCTTTATACATTATGTTTGTTATTTTTTTGGCTAATTTTTTTAAAAGTTTAAAAATCACCTCTAAGTTCGAACTTCTTAGAAATCTTCTGGTCTGGATCTCAGAAATTTTTAGGAATTAATTTAGACTTCTAAACCCTCCCTTACTCTGTGTCCTATTCCTGAGATATGTTCAGAACTGACTTGAATGTTAAAAATGGGGAGAAAGTAAGCTTTTGTCCACTGAGGCATCTGCCCGAGTGGATCTACTATCATCATTCAGTCATAGCTGTGATTTACAGCCTCTGCTTCATGGGTAGATTGGAGGTTTTGTGTGAATACAGCCACCCCAACTGGCACTGTGATATATTACTTCTGTTTCTTCTCTATCAAGCATTCTGACCCCCATATTAGTTAGGATTCATTACATTACGTAGTAGATGGCCCAGCAGAAAGAAATCTCTTCATATATGCTGTACTGTTTTGTCCCAGGGTAAATGACAAAGATCATGAAGCAAACTATTTGTTTTTCATAAATCTTATCAGATAGAGTGATTGTATATTCATCTGTTAGAAACACTTGCTTGTCCATTTCTTATTTGAGTATCATAACATGTATAACCATTTAAATAGTCCAGTTTAAGAGCTCTGTTTATACTGGGTTATTTATTTTTTATTCTGACAGGAGAGTTTAATGCAATATAATGTACTATATCATGCCAAATTAAGTGGTACCTATTTGCTATTATCCCCAACTTCATATGTTGGATTTTTTTTCTCTCTTAGTATCTCATGTTTACCTAAACAGCAGTGACCATAGTATTCTAGGCACCTACACTTCAGGCTTCTTCATAATTGTTGATTTAATCTGGGTTTAGGCTACGTACAGCAATTTTTGTCTCTGGTACCCAGCATATTGTCTGGTATGCAATTGGTGGTCAATAAGTGTTTGCAGAGCTGGACTGAATTAGCTTGAGTTTTGAATCATCTGCGATGAGTAAGTACTTTTCACAAACTTCTCAGACAGCTTCCATTTTCCATGATTACTGATTTTGTTGAAGCAGCAAAGGTCTGAACTGCTGTATCTTTTCTAATCAGCATGCATGCAGCTTTCATCCTTTTTCTTTGTCCATCTACATTTCCCACTCTGTCTTCTTGTATTTTACTTCGCTGGAGGTATAGGATACATGCATTTCCCAATGAAACTGCAATGCTGTGGACCTATAGCAACCATACTTCAGAGCTACACTTTCTTCTAGCAGAATTATGATTAATAAAACTGTACAGCTTTAAGTGATATTAGTGATCATCTAGTACAACCATTTAACTAATGAGGACACTGGGACCCAGAAAGAGGTTATCTACCAAAGATTCACACTGATAATTTTAAAATAAAGGACAAATTAAACTTCTCGTTTACACATGGTCCATTCTCTGTCCTTCAGAAACATAGACATCTGAACAACTATAGTTTGTTTTTTTTCTCTGTGTAACATCCGACAGGAATTATTAAAAGGAAAGAGCTATTTTGGACACACTTTTTATTTGCCTTGTCCTTGATTAACTTTGCATTGTTCTGTAGTGAATCGGTACAAAGAAATTCAAAGACTGATACATCTTTTTGAGGATCATTATTGATTAGAACCTAGAACTTGATATTTTTCTATTTTCCTTCTTTCTGCACTCCAAAGTTCATAATGAAAACAATCAGGACAAAACTAGATGAGAAAAATATAAGGAATATATATTTTGCTTAATATAATTTTTAATTACTTAAGGTACAATTAAAAGTAATATTTAAGTATATTAGGGAGTTTTGTATTGGAGGGAATTCTCGCATAAAGAGTTGTTTTTGTAAGCACATAATAAAAACAAGTTATAATATCTGCATAACTAGATTTTTGGTTTATTTAAAGTAGAGTATAATTACAATACCTTCATAACCATCCTTAACAAGTTAAGCCAAAGGACTAGCTCAACTTTGCTTTTAACTCTAAATTTCATAATCTGTACTTGGTTGCACTAAATCATCTTTATATGAAAATACATCAGGGAAGCTACTGTTCGCCAAACAGTGCAGTATGAAATGAAGACAAATTTAACTGCATGAATTTATTAAGTATTTATTTTGCTTATCCACATGAGCAGCTAGCATAGATAGAAGACAGAAACCCCAAGATGTAAAGATAGACCAGAAACATGGCCGTGCGCTTGGTGGTACTGGGTGTGATGGAGTCCTCTGGGCTCAGTGGGCAGGAAGGTCCCAACCTCAAGCGTGCAGGCACTCCCAGGTCCATGCTAAAGTGCTGACTGAAATGTGTCGTGTTTTCTAGGCATTCTGCAGATTTCATAGCTGAAAGCGTCATCCTCCTTTGAAGGTCTCTCCAGACACACCCATCTGCTGAATCATGAGGACTTTCATATGCCATGAGCCCAGCCCGGTAATCTCCTGAGTGAAGCTGAGCGAGGATGCCCAAAACCTGGTCCTGGCAAGTCCTTCCTAGCCATTTGGCAGTTGGTCCAGAGGTTGGAAATGGCAACTCACTCCAGTATTCTTGCCTGGGAAATCCCATGGACAAAGGAGCCGGTGGGCTACAGTCCATGGGGTCGCAGAGTCTGACGCGACCGAGCAACTAAACAACAAACAACAACCACCACCGAGGTTCCTAAACTTCCTGAAGTGAGCAGGGACCAACATAAATGGCTTACTTCCAGCCTCCAGGGGAATTGAGAGCTTTAAAGAGGTGTTTATATTGCCCCTATTCAAAGATTATAGGTGTTGAACAAATAGTTGCAAATACTAATAGTTTAGCAATTGTCTAGTATGCCCCAGGCTCTAGACTGGGTATTTTATATGTATTTTCTCATTTAATTCTCACAATGATCCCATGGAATAGGTGCTATTGTCAACATCATAATTTAGATAAAAATAAACTGAGACTTAAAGAGGTTAAGTAAATTCTCTAATGTCACAAAGCTAGTCAGCTCACCCCAATATTCCAGCTTGAAGTCAGTTATTCCCTGGGCTCAGTTTCCTTGTTTGTGGATTGAGGCGGTGTCTTCCTCTTCCTTTTTCAAACTTCTCTTTGACCTGGTTTTATTTACCATGTAACTTCTCTAGAGATATAGTTCCACTTCACTCGAGAGAGAAGGTAGGGAATTTCTAATGAAGCCAATGGGTGAAAACATTTCCTGGTGAACAAATGCATTGAGGAGTTTTATTATGCATTAACAATTTGCCTGGGCACCTCCACCATTTTCTCTAGTTGGTGCCTCTAACAAACTTCTCCTTTGATCAGATATCCTACATGAAATTCTGGTAGTTTTGAATATTATACTTGGCTATTACCTTATTTTAATTATGTACTGGATGTGAATACCAGTTCACCAATTCTGGCAAAAGAAATATGGCTAAAAATAGAAAAACAAATGATACACCTTCAGTCTATCAGGGTGGTAGAAATTTAGTATCAGATTAGGGCTCCCACTTTTTTCCTGTGCTGTGGCCAAATTCAAAGGGATTTGGGGGATGAGGGAGTGTTTGAGAGTCCTGCTGGTCCTTGAGTTGACTGTCTCCATAGGTGGTGGTTGTTTAGTCGATAGGTTGAGTCTGACTTTTGAGACCCCATGGGCTGTAGATTGCCAGGCTCCTCTGTCCATGGGGTTTCCCAGGTATGAACACTGGAGTGGGTTGCCATTTCCTTCTCTAGGGGATGTTCCCAACCCAGGGACTGAACCTACATTTCCTGCATTGCATGCAGATTCTTTACCACTGAGCCACCTGGCAAGCCCGGTCTCTGTAGATATCTGTTGAGAAATCCGACATTTGCTGTTCTCAGAGCACATTCTTGGGTCCACATGGGTCACTAAAGAGATGTCACTGTTTCTTGTTTGTGGATTTCTATGCAGGACTTGAAGCCTTAGAATCCTTTCGTTGCCTCTGTGCCCTGCTTCTTGTTGTTCAGCCGCTTAAGTCATGTATGTCCAACTCTTTGCGACCCAGTGGACTTCAGCACCAGGCTTCCCTGTTTTTCACTATCTCCCCCAGTTTGCTCAGATTCGTGTCCACTGAGCAGATGATGCCATCCAACCATCTCATCCTCTGCCGCCCCTTGCTGTACAGCCACCTGCAATCTCTGAGGTCACTCATGACCTTACCTGCTTAATGCAATATTCTCCAAAATTCAGTCTTTTTCATACTACATTTAAAAAGTATTCACTTTTTTGACATATCTGAGATGCTTGGTATTAATAGTTTAACCAATTTATTTAAAAAGGAAGCTTTACTACAACAAAGAGAAAATATCATTTGCCTTTAAGAGAAAGCAGCCAAAAATTATATGAAACCTGAAGAATGTCATTACATTCTATTTGGATGCCTTCTGTCAGGTTCAGTTCAGTTCAGTTGTTTAGTCACGTCTAACTCTTTGCGACCCCATGGACTGCAGCACTCCAGGCCTCCCTGTCCATCACCAACTTACAGAGTTTAATCAAACTCATGTCCATTGAGTCGGTGATGCCATCCAACCATCTCATCCTCTGTCTTCCCCTTTTCCTCCTGCCTTCAATCTTTCCCAGCATCAGGGTCTTTGCAAATAAGTCAGTTCTTCACATCAGGTGGCCAAAGTATTGGAGATTCAGCTCAGCATCAGTCCTTCCAATGAATATTCAGGATTGATTTCCTTTAGGATTGACTGGTTGGATCTCCTTGCAGTCCAAGGGACTCTGTCAGGTTACATCCTTCTTAGTCTAAACTTAAGCCATAAAACCAGAAAGACTACCTGCTGCAATGGGAGTGAGGCTGTAGGAGTTTTTAAATTATTGGGTTACTGTTTTCAAAGGATAATCGCATCGTTGTTTCACAAGTAGGGTGGTGGTAGGGAAAGCACAACTGGAAAAATCTGAATCACATTAGTCATAATTAATGACTCGTAGTGACCCGAAACACCTCGCCTCACTCGGTGGACCTTCGTGGTAAACTACAAGAAACAATCAGCTCAGACCTCCCTTCTGCGCACCTCGGAAGCTGAACTACATCTCCCACAATGCGCCGCGCCCGGCGCCGGGAATGCCGTCTGCCGCGCCCCGCAGCTTTCCCTCTGTCCCTCCTACAACTCCCACAAGTCCCCTCGGCTCCGGGGCCAGGCCCGGCCCGGGGTGGAGGCGGAGGCGGAGGCGCGGGAGTTATGGAGGGGGCGGGCTCTGCAGGGAAGTGCGTCAGAGGAGGCGCGGGGAGAGTAGGGTGCTGTGGTTTGAGCTTGAGGGCGAAGCTGGCGGAGCAGGAGGATGGGCGGTGAGTGAGCGGGGCCGACGTCGCTGGGCGGGGGTCGCGTAGCCGTTCGAGGCTTCCAGCAGTTTGAAGAGGGGGCCCCCTCCCTGGGCGCGGCCCGGACCGTGTGGGTCCTGAGCGGGGGGCTATAGCCGGCTTTTCCCCGGCTGATTGTTCCGGGGAGGGGCCTTCTCGGGTATTTGGGGCCCCTGGCCAGGGACCGCTCAGGGCTGCCCCGCCCCAGAGCCCGTTCGTCTCGACCACCCCCAGCCTCAGGGTGCGACCCGCGAGGTGACAGCTCCAGGCGTCCGGCCTGGGCGAACCGCCGCTCCCGGTGCTCGGGACCTTTTAAGGTCATTCGAGAGCTTCAGGATGAAAAAGAATTAAAAAGAGTAAAAATACAAACCCAACTTCTGGAGTTATCATCGTTAACGATTGTGATTGCTCTGATCTCTCCTGAGTCACTTGCCATTTTCCAAACTCGGCAACCCCAGTTTGCGAGCTTGTTTTCGAGCTCCTTTTTGAGGTGTTTGGCGCGGTTCATGGTATATATTTGCAGTATTTGACTCAGCTTGATCCGCCTTGAGTCATTGTACTGCGGCCATTTACTATTGCCATTCAGCCCAGTCCACGCCTTTGGAGTGTTAATATTTGCCTAATTCAGAGTTTTCCTTCCGGCTGAGGAGGGAATCTTAGTTTCCAGATGAGGAGGTTCAAAAGTATAAGGAACGGGGCGAGTAGGTAGGAAGGAGTGAAGACTTTGACAGCGGAAGGGAGCTTGGCTTAGCTTTAATGGATTAGGAGCAGATTGGTATCTAGCATTACTGCATATTGTTATTCTCTTTACTCCTCCGTGCGCCTGGAACAACCTTTCTCTCTGGGCTAACAAACATTTTCAGCTGTCTTCTAAATAGCTCCTTACTCTTTCTTTACCTTGTTTTAAAAGGTTTCCCTGTTCAGAGGAAACTGGGAGGAGCCGATTTCCTCTGCTTCCTTTTCCAATGCCTTTTTCACACTCAGACCCAGAACACTTAATGCTCTGCAGTCTGTCATTAAAAATGTATGCAAGGTACATTGCTGACTCTGGGCATGTCTACTGTTTGTATCTGTAATGTGTATGTCCATTTCAGTGTTGTCTGTTTTAGTGTGCAGGTGATAGACTAGAGAACAAGACTTCTGTCTCCGTAGCATCCTGGGTATGTGAGCATTCAATAAGTACTTTCATGATAATGAGTTTTGTTTTGAACTTAATTTAAAACATGCTTGCTTCTTTTTAAAAATAATTCATTAATGATTATACATTACTTTAAAGAGCCATGGGATGGGGAATAGGGTAAAGGGTGATTTTGACATAATTCCTTTCAGAATCTGTACTTGTCCTAGAAGTCTAACTTTTCTTCTTTTTCAACTTCTAAACAGAGCAGTCTGAATGCCAGAATGGATAACCGTTTTGCTACAGCGTTTGTCATTGCTTGTGTACTTAGCCTCATTTCTACCATCTACATGGCAGCCTCAATTGGCACAGACTTCTGGTATGAATATCGAAGTCCAGTTCAAGAAAATTCCAGCGATTTGAACAAAAGCATCTGGAATGACTTTGCTAGTGATGAGGCAGATGAAAAGACTTACAGTGATGCACTTTTCCGATATAATGGCACAGTGGGATTGTGGAGACGGTGTATCACTATACCCCAAAACACATATTGGTATAGCCCACCAGAAAGGACAGGTATTTCTCTTATTGTAACTTTTGTCTCCTTTGTGTGTGTGTGTGTGTGTGTGTTTGCGTGCACGCACACTCCATCGTGGGCGACTCTTGGTGACCCTGTGGACTGGAGCCCGCCACGCTCCTCTCTCCATAGTATTTTCTGGGCACGAATACTGGAGTGGGTTCCCATTTCCTACTCTAGAGCATCTTCTCCACCCAGGAATTGAGCTCACATCTCTTGCGTTTTCTGCAGTGGCTACTCGATAATAGAGAAAGTGATACGGTGATGGCCAGTTATATACAAGAAAGATTGTGGGTTCTTTCTCTTCCCAAAGAAATAAATCTTATGTATTTCTTTTTCCCTATCATCTTCTCTCCTGTTTCCATTAATTACCATTGTACTCATTAATATTGGTTGGATGAGTAACTGTCCTTATTTTGGAGAAAACCATTTTAAATCTTTGTACTTATTTAGCCACACATTGAAATAGTTGTATTAATCTCACACATGTCATGAGAAAATAATTAGAAAAGTACTTTGGAAGATTTTAAATACTTGGTAATTGTTAAAAGTACTAGTATACAAAATCAAGTTAATACATATGAATTAATAGTCATTTATATGTAGTTGTGTTTTAGTAGTTATTATCATTTGCCCTCTAAATCTTGAGGATATAATTCGGCCAACTCTGTGTTTATTTTTTTTTTTTCAACTCTGTGTTTAAATCTGCTTGTTTAAGACCGTTTTACAACCATTTTGATGGAGTTTTTAGGTTAAAAATATGCATTATGAGAATAAAAAAAATTAAGAAACTACCTCTCAGGTTTATTTTGTAAACATTCTTAACATTGAAAAATTCTAATTTCCAGTTGTTAAGATGGAAACTTTAGAGTGCTTTGCAGGGAACATCTTTATAAATTTGTTTATATTTATGACTAGTTCTTTTGGCCTCTTGGTGGGGGATACTGTATTCAAATCACAGCACAATAGGCTTGAAATACTGTACATCAGAAGGATGATAGTTTGGTTTTATACAAAAAAGAAAGTGATTGGAAAGAGGTGAAAGTTGGTTGAATTTTATTTAAAATGTTCAGTTCTATTTATGAGAGCATAGGAGCACTTGATACTTGAATGTTAGCAATCATTTATTATTCAGTCAACAACTATTTATTTATTGCACACTTTCATGTTCAGGGCCTAGGAGCTAGGAGTACGTTAGGGAAAAAAACAAAAATCCCTAGTCCTGGGGAGCTAACATTCTGATAAGGGCTGACTGGCAATAAACAGGTATAACAGTATAAACAGAATAAATAATTAGAAGGTGATGTGCTATGAAAAATAGAGCAAAATAAAGGGACATAGGGAAGGGGATGTTGGTGGGCATATAAGTTATGTTCTTCAATAGTAAAGGCAGGATAGGCTACAGCAGGAAAACACCACTTGAGTAAAGACTTGATAAAGGTGAAGGAGTTGACCCTGTGGGTAATCGTGGAAACAGGGAGACTCATTTAGGATGGATGGAACAACTCTAAGGGCCCTATGGGCCCTGTGGTGGGAGCATGCCTGAAATACTCAAAAACCAGCAAGGAATTCCCTAGGCTGGAAGGGAGGGGGCTAGGGGAGAGTTGGGTAGGCGGTCAGAGATATATTCTGGGAGTGGGAGTAGGGCAAATCATGCAGGATTCTCTAGGTGTGATGAGGACTTTGGATTTTACTCTTGAGTGTGATGGAGCCATTGTGGGGCTTTGTGCAGAGGAAAGATAATCTGGCCACCTAGGCAGATGTGTTGAAAACAGACAGGTACCTGGGCAAGACAGTAGCCAGGAGACTTAGGAGGCTGTTGAACCAGTTCAGGTGAAAGATGGTTACGCCTCGGATCAGGGTGGTAGTATTGAGCAGTGCCTGATCCTAGATATCCTAGATATATGTTGAAGGTAGAGCCTGCAGGATTTCCTGATGAAACGCTTATGGGCAAGAATGACTCTATAAAGTTTCTGGTCTGAGGAATGAGAAGGATAGAATTGTCGTTTACCTGAGATGGGGAACAAGACTGATGGAATAGGTTTGGGGGAGAAGATCAAAGTTACTATTTATTTTAGTCTTTGTCCCCTCCTCCTTTGTAGTTGTCTTACTATCTAGTCTCATTCACTTGACTCCTTTTTTATTCTTTTTTTTTTGCCTTCCTGTACCCATGTCATACACCTGCTGCTGAGAACCATTCGTCTCTTGGGCATTGGTCCATCCTGTGTGTCACTCAGGGTCAAAGAGGCTGCTCTCCTGAGAACATTTTTCCATATCACCTTTTATTTCAGAGAATAATTACTGAAAGAAACTTTTGTTAAATGTTTAAAATTAAAACAAGCAAAAAAACAAGCAATGGTTGTTTTTCTTATTCCAGAGTCATTTGATATGGTCACAAAATGCATGAGTTTCACCCTAAATGAGCAGTTCATGGAGAAATTTGTTGAGCCCGGAAACCACAATAGTGGGATTGATCTGCTTCGGACCTGTGAGTACTTTGTTGGGAAAAAAGGAAAATAACTTTATATGTCTTTTGTTGAACTCTGTTTTTGGAACAAGATGACGTTGTACATTGTGTCAACTTAAAATAAGATCTTTAATGTTATCCCAACAAACTCTGTCCTATTGATAATATATTTTAGAAGTTAGATACGTACTTACAAATTGCAGATACGAAGTTGAGCAGCTAATACATTGGGTGACAGAATCTATATTCACCAAAAGATGTTATCAATAGGCCTATTTAAAGAGGAAATTTAATAGGAATAAATAATAAATTTCTATATTTAAGTTAAACACTTCATTTTTCTGTGTTCAGATAGGGATATGTGAAAAAAGTTGACTGCAAGCTTTACATGAGTCAGCTTAAGTGTCAGGCCTCCCAAAAGTATTGATCTAGCTTTAGGTGGTGGTAACAAAAGTGTAGATGTCAAAAACGAAAGTGCTTATTAAGAGCATTCTGTTCCTCGATGCTCAGGCTGCCTGGGAAATACTGTCTTCAGATTTGGACCTAGTCTCTAGGCTATTAGAGTTACTGGAACCTGCCCAAAGAATGGCCGTTTCATGAGAGGGGATGTTGAATAAATGGCACATATTCTATTTTGCACTGTCAATGCATAGGAAGTTTATTACTAACAGAGTTTGAAGGGAAGTTAGAAAAAAGACGTTGATGTAGTTCCAGAAAGTAAAGCTAGCCCTAAAAGGTAAAATTTGGTTCAGAGTTGATGTTCTTACATTGATAATAATTAAAATAGTTTGAAAAGGTAATGGGGTTCTTTGTAAAGTCATCAGCTTTTTTCCCATGTTGTTGAGGGACGTTATGATAATTAAAACTGCCATTTATTGAGTGCCTGGTATATACCAGATCCTCTGCTTTGTGCTTTGTGTATATTCTTCTAACAGGTCTTTTATAATCACTATTCATTTACTTGTTATTCCTGCCTTGAGATCCTATAAGGACTTAAATATGCATGTAGAACCAGAAGGTTTTGCTTCCAGTCTGGTTCTGCCACTTACTGTGTTACCTTGTACAAGTTATCTTCTTTCAGTTTCTTCATTTATAAAATGGAGGTAAATAGTACCTTCTTCATAGGGATGTTGGGAGGTTTAATACACAAAGCATGTATAGAACAGTGCCTGATACATAGGAAGCCCTCAGTACCAGTTCACTATAGTGTCTTTTTGCTTTTGTCAGAAGAAAGTGAGCACTGTTTTGAAAATTGTGCTTTAGGAAAAAAGCCTCAATATTAAAGCACCCTATTCTCAGTTTTTGAGAAAAGTTCTAATAGAATGTGAAAGAAATTGCCATTGTGAGAAAACTGAAATCATGGTAACATTTCATTTCTCTCTCTCTCTCTCTTTTGAAATCAGATCTTTGGCGTTGCCAGTTCCTTTTACCTTTTGTCAGTCTAGGTTTGATGTGCTTTGGGGCTTTGATTGGACTCTGTGCTTGTATCTGCCGAAGCTTGTACCCCACCATCGCCACAGGCGTTCTCCATCTCCTTGCAGGTGTGTCTCTTCTTCAAACGTAGTTTTACCTCCTTGCCGCCTTAGGGGTCACATGTCACTTCCTTGTTATGCTGCCTGGGAAGCGCTTATCGCGCTCTTATCTAGCTGTGTTGTTTTTTTTCCTCTCAATTTTCCTCCAAGGTCTGTGTACCCTGGGCTCAGTGAGTTGTTACGTTGCCGGAATTGAACTCCTCCACCAGAAGCTGGAGCCGCCCGAGAATGTGTCTGGGGAATTCGGATGGTCCTTCTGCCTGGCTTGCGTCTCAGCTCCCTTGCAGTTCATGGCTTCCGCTCTCTTCATCTGGGCCGCTCACACCAACCGGAAGGAGTACACCTTGATGAAGGCGTATCGTGTGGCATGAGTGGGAAACCGCCTGCTTTACAGTTGCCGTTTTTATGATTTTTTTTATATTAATATTGTCCCTTATCTCCCCCTGAATTGTTTTTAATTTAACTTTTTTTGTGTGTGGATATACCATTTTATCCTGAAAACCCATTTTATTTATTCATGCAGACAGTTGTTTCTCAACACAACTAAAATTTAAATGGAACCTGGGTGATTCCATCTTTTAGTCAAACTAATCTAGGTTCAGAGTCCAGACAGAAGAAATTGGGTAGACTCTTGGCACAAATTTGTGAGGAAAATTGGTAGTAGGAGGTTGACCCATAGCAAGTTCTACTGATGTCTGTTAGACTTTTCAGTAATGTAACTATCTGTTTAACTGGAACTTATAGTTTCTTTGGGAAACCTCTTATCATTGTCAAAACTTAGATTCACTTTGCTACTTTAGACAGCCAGTCAGCCAGAGATATTAGTGCTGTCTTCAAGGACTTAGGCTATCTAAAATAAGGAAATCATCTAAGATCCTTTTCCCTCATCTGAAGTGAAATACTGCAGTTTTTTATCTGTACACTGTCTGTTTAAAAGAAAGGGAGTGTTTACGTGGAATTTTAACTTTGTTAACTACAAAAATTCCAGTTCAGCCAGTCAAAACGATTAACCTTATTTTACCTTTTTTTTTTTTTCTTTCAAATCTTTAATATGTCAATAGTATTTCCAATATCAGCAAACCTTTTTGGATTTTTGTTCCTTCCCTCCTCACACACCAGACTTATTACAAGAGTGCTTTCTTTTAAATAATACATTGAGGTCACCGAGTAAAATTTTCCAACTGCTGTTTATTTCAGCTAAGTACCATAAAGAAGGTTCCACCGTAATGACCCTCCAGAGCTAGGAAAACTACCACAAGACCTAAAGCTTTGGCTGGTCATTAACTTCCGACTATGGTCTTTATCTCTTGTGGTGGAATGATGTGCCTTTCCTTGCCTAATGCCCTCCTGGTGTGTTGTCAGCATTATTTAATGTCTTCTAATTCAGTCATTTTTTTATAAATATGTCTATAAACATTGAACTTAAAAAAATCTTATTTATTTATTCCATTACTGTAGTACTTGACAGATTAAAAAAAAATGTAACAGTAATTTCTTACAAAATCCTAAATCTGTCTTTTTTAAAAAATAAAAAATGAGAAGAGACTCAGAATTGTGTATAGTGTCTGAGTTGATTAAATTTCAGTACCTTAGGATAACAAAGCACTACAGGATTTTGAATGAGGATTACTGTGATTTTCTGAGGGAGTTGCATTGTTGCTCTGAAGGCCTGTCTTTATGTCTATTGTTTGGGTTTGTTTTTTTATCTTCTAGAAAATGTGGGATGCTTCCACTAGTAAGAGACCATTTTTTACGTTTCAGTTTTAAGACATGTTTTCAAAGTATCATGTATTATGATACATACCATGTATTAAGATAGTATCATGTGTCATTGCTAACCGGGCTACTTTTTTATCTTTTGGCAGTGCCACATGGCATGTGGGATCTTAGTTCCCCTGCTAGGAATCGAACCCCTTACCCGTGGATTGGCTGCTTGAAGTCTTTACCACTGGACACCAGGGGAGTCCCAATATGGCTAGTCTTTGTAAAGTCATTTAATGGCTGTCGATGTTTATGTTCTATATTAAATAATTAAGTCAGCATCTGACTTAAAGCCGATATTACTCTTCAGCCAATTATTGCCTGTGAAATGGCTGATTACTCAGTTTTCTGCCTCTTCCTAACTCTTGAAGTTTCACTGCCTTTCAACACTTTTTGTGGAAGGTACAAAAGCTAGGTGAACAAGCACAACACTCTTTGGGGAATGGGATTTTTAAATTAATGACCAACATGACATTTTTGGATTTGGAAGTTATTTATTTTAAACAACATCTTTGCTTCTTGTTACCCCAGAGTTATCTAACTGCTGCTCTAACACCTCATCTTTCACATGCACTGAGGAGGCTCAGTCAGAACCCAGCTCCTGAGCCTCACCAGTAGATTCCTTCCTTAATAAACCCTGGTGCTGAATATGTGTTGTCGTTTTAGTGTATTTCAGAGTAGCTAAGGTCATTCTCTCCTTTGAAGGCTTTTTTCTTTGAAATACAAAGGCTTGGATTATTTCACTTAATGTATAAATATTACAGGTTTTCAGCTATCTAATGAGAAGGAAATGGCAACCCACTCCAGTACTCTTGCCTGGAGAATCCCAGGGACAGAGGAGCCTGGTGGGCTGCCGTCTATGGGGTCGCACAGAGTCGGACACGATTGAAGTGACTCAGCAGCAGTAGCAGCAGCTATCTAATGATTCTAATCAGGTGGAACCATATGAATTTAACTGATATCTAACCATTTTTGATTAATACACAAAATCAGTGACAAAGAATGTGCTATTAATCTCTTCTCACCTAATCTTTGAAAGCAACCCCCAACTAAAATAATTTTCAGATTTTTCAGAATGTGAGTTTTATGGCAACTTAAGAAACATGTTTTAAGATCTTAATTTTATGGTTCCTAACCTCATTTCATGATATGAATAAATGTCTTCTATATCATTTTCAGCAAAAACTCATTTTAGAAAATTTCTTAAGGATAGACAGAAACACAGTTTAAAGTTGATGCAGTGAAAAGGGCAGAAGTTATTTGTTCAATTAACATTGTGTGCCTACTGTCTAGGTCATGATACATTAAGGTCTCGAGAATTTGACTGTAATGTATTCAAGTTTTACCAGGCCTAAGTATTAGTTGTGTGTGTGGGGGAGGGGGGGGTGGCTGGGGGTTGCTCGGGAGGATGGATGGAGGTAAGTCACAGGTGAACTGATTGGTGACCCCAGTGAGAAGGAGATGACCATACGACAAATAAATAGAGTTTGTTTTTCTTTATCCCAGAGATGGCGCTAAATTGCAGACTAGCACTGTTGAACCATATAGATCCAATCATTTTCAATTACTGTAAAATAATGAGGGCATTTTAAAATTTAACCCTCATGAAGGGGCTTCCCTGGTGGCTCAGTGGTCAAGAATCTGCCTGCCAGTGTAACAGACATGGGTTCAGTCCCTGGGTCGGGAAGATCCCCTGGAGAAGGAAATGGCAACCCACTCCAGTATTCTTGCCTGGAAAATTCCTTGAACAGGGGAGCTTGGCAGGCTACAGTCCATGGGGTCACGAAGAGTCGGACAATTGAGTGACGGAACAACAAGCTTTGATCAGAAATGAAAGCAACCTATTGTCTTAAGCTGATTTTGCCAGCTGCAACACTTGGAAAAGTTTCCCAACAGCTAAAGGAGTAGGTAACTGGTACAGTTCTGAAGATGAAAATTATTATTTCACAAACTACGCCCACCTCTGTCCTGGCACAAATAGGTGGAGTCTCCTGTCCTCCTCACAGCCCTCTTCTCAAAGGAGTGATGATTCATGCTTTGAAAAGAGAAATAAGAAAACACATTTATGTATAGGAATTCTTTTTCTTTTGCTCATCAGGTGTTCCAACACACTTTTGTAATGAGCTTTTCTTTTTTCCCTTGGTTCAAATTATGTGAAAATTCTAAATTGCATAAAGAATTAGAATGATTATTTGCTCTTTTCAAGAAGAGTCATTCAAATCCTCTTCCGTGTTAAAATTTCTGTTAGCAAAATTAAAACATTGACATGTTAACATTTGCACACTTTGAGCAAACTTGTAAGATCCAATTTATATTATTTTCTATCTTTGCAGCATTTGAAAAATATGAACTAAGGAGAGAGAATTTTCTCTCTTGTCTTCACCTTTTAAAATATTTGAGTTTTGGGGTGATGTATCACCTTCCATCCTCAGACTCAGTGTCTCAGATGTGAACTTTTATCTCACTTCTCCAGTGTTTCAGCCTCTCCCAGTCTTCCTGCCTCTGTTCTTATTTATCTCTTCTGCTCAGCTTATATTGTCATTGTGATGTACACAAGCAGCTTTGAGTCTCTTGTTTGCATAATCTCCCATGGCACCTTCATAGTTCTTTCTCTTATCTCCACAGCAGAACTATGCCATCCAGTTTTCTTAGTCTCAAGATACCAAGGACGGCTGCTCAAAACTATTAAGCTGATTCTGTTTAAAAAAATTGCCATTTAACCTTTGTTGCTGGCTGTTTATTTATTGCCCCATAACACATGTTTTTCAGATCTCTACAAATATTAGTTTTTGGAAACCTGTACTCTTCTGTTCAACTTTGTTCTCTTTAAGGAGAGTGTATTGGAACGAACCCTTTCGATTTCTCCAACACTTGCGTACTTCTCTCTACAAGAGAAAAACAAACAAAAAATGTATTCTCTGATTGGAGTGATTGCTGGAAGCATGGCTTCCACAAATAGCAACAAAGTATATGATGTTTAAATATCCAGCTTAGGGGTGCTGGTGGCTTAGGCGCTAAGTCTGACTGTTGTGACCCTGTGGGCTGTAGCCCTCCAGGCTCCTCTGTCCCTGGGATTCCTCAGGCAAGAATACTAGAGTGAGTTAACATTTCTTTCTCCCAGGGATCTTCCCGACCCAGGGTTCGAACCTGGATCTCCTGCCTTGCAGGTGGATTCTTTACTTCTGAGCTGTCAGGGAATCGTATCCAGCTCAGGATTCAATATACTAAATTTGTCATCCCAGGTCTGTCACTTAGCCTTTCCAAGTCCCACTTGTCCCATCTGTGAAATGCTATGATTATCATACCTACCTCCTAGAGTTGTAATGAGGATTATGTAAATTTCTCAGCATAAATAAGTCACTCAAAAGTGCTTACAACTGGCTGCATTGAGTGGATGGGTTTGCCAATAATGACCTAGCCGCCCCAGGGAGTGGTTCTCAGCCTAGGCTGCATATTGGAATTGCCTGGAGAACTTTAGAAAATAGAGATTTGTTCTCTAGAGGTTCTGATTCAGTTGATCTGGGATGTGGCCAGGTCACTATGATTTTTTTTAAACCTTACCAAGTGATTCCAGTGAGTAGCTATGTTTGAAAACTGTGTTTGAAAGCCATATTTAAAAACAAGTTATAAGATTCTCTTCTCAGCAGATTGTTAAAAGGAGACAGTGGGCTCTGCAGAGTAAACAGACCTGGCATGGTGCCTGCCTTCTAGAAGCTGTTTCTTTCCTGTGCTTTCAGGCACTCTCTTCTGCTGATAACCAGGCTCTTTGAGACGGGCCCCAATCCATCGACCACTGCTGCCTAAGGATGTACGAAGCGTTTGCCTGCTGGCCCAAGACACTCCAGTTCAGACTTCCAGGACCTCCAGTCCAGGTCCTGAGGTTCAGATTTGGCTGGAGGTAACAGGTAGCCTCATTTCTTTTGGCTTCATTCTGAATTAGTTTCTTTAGGTCAGTACTTTGACCACCCCCACCTCCAACCCCCCACCCTGCCCCACGCCCCACTCCCACCCCCAGTAGTAGTAGTGCAGGGTGATTGTGCTGTCCTCTGCTAAGTCGCTCAGTCGCGTCCAACACTTTGCGATCCCATGGACTATAGCCCGCCAGGCTCCTCTGTCCATGGGGATGCTCCAGGAAAGAATACTGGAGTGGGTTGCCATGTCCTCCTCCAGGGGATCTTCCACCCCAGGGATCAAACTGAGGTCTCCTGCATTGCAGGTAGATTCCTTATCTTCTGAGCCACCAGGGAAGTCCATGAATACTGGAGTGAGTAGCCTATCCCTTCTCCAGGGGATCTTCTGGACCCAAGAATCAAACCGGTGTCTCCCGCATTGCAGGTGGATTCTTTACCAGCTGAGCTACCTGGGAAGCCCATAGGGTGTTTAGGCCTCCAAAGAGAAAGTGAATACTTTGATCCTTGTCTGCTTATCAGTTTCACTGCATTCCTTCTCTTTTGATTAGAACCAGAAAGTACAGAGGTATGAGTGATTGACATTAACCTCTACACAAGCCAGAAATGCTTGAGGATGAAAGAGGAGAATAGACTGTTGTGCAGGTTAAATGTTAATAAGTAGGTACATAGCTCCCAAAGCATAAGAGCTCAGAAACGATGAGGGTTTTGTTTGGAAACAGGGCGGCCCTCGGGGCGGAGGCAGCCTCTGCTCGGCCTGTGGGGTCAGGCTCCCGTCCGGGCAGGAGCTGGAGCTGTCCTGGCTTGTGCTGTGGCTGCATGCCAGCAGGGATGAGGGCCGGGGCTACGCTATCAGGGCAAGTCTGGTTTCCAGTTACGGTTCATGTCAAAACATAGCACTTCAATATAGACAGGCTCTTCAACCATTCTTGCATCTCAAAATGGAAGAATTTCTAGAAGTTGTGTTTTATGCTTTTTCCCAAATAAGTCTGCACCACTGCGGGGTTTCTTTTTTTTTTTTTTTCATTGTCTTTCAATGATTTTGCTAAACATCAGTTGGTGGTTTAAGATTAGCTGCCTCAAAAAAATCTGACTTTATCTTGTTTAAAGTGGATCCAGGTCCTTTGAGAGAACAGGAGGAACTTGGCTTCCTGTGGCATGTCCCGGGGCTCCTGAAATGAACTGCTACCACATGCAATACAGTTTGGTTTGGACGGTTCATTTTAAGTACTGAGGGTGGCAGTGGATTTCAGGGCCATACACCATAGGGCAAGTCATGGGTGTTATTCATGAACACTTACAATAAGTTGCAGAGTGGCATTTTTCTTGCTCAAGACTTAAAGGCGCATTCAAAGATACGAATGATAGGAAATTATCTAAAAAATAACCAGAATGGGTTCAAACACTTGGGATTAATACTTCTTCCAGGACCAGCTTAGGGGCAGCAGAATCCAATTTTATTATCATAACTATAAACCAACCTTGATGGCAGGGGTCCCCCTCCCTTCCCATTTGCAGTAAGAAGATGACTGGAAGCAGGAAGGAGAGGGAAAGGCCTTGAGCCTTTGAGTAGACGGTGCTGTAGTCTCTCTCTCCTTCCACCACAGAAGGTGGGTAGGAGTTCCCCACCCCAAGATCTAGACAGCCTTCTAGATAAACAAGCAGAGCTTGTTGTTTAGTTGCTAAGTTGTGTCGGACTCTTTTGAGACCCCATGTACTGTAGTCCACCAGACTCCTCTGTCCCTGAGATTTCCCAGGCAAGAATACTGGAATGGGATGCCGTTTCCTTTTCCAGGAGATCTTCCAGACCCAGGGAGGAAACCCGAGTCTCCTGCGTTGCAGGCAGATTCTTTACTTCTGAGCCACCAGGGGCCCTGAGCAGAGCTACTCTCTAGTTAACTCATGACTTTCACATCTAAATCACATGCTTTGGATTTAGACATTTGCTCATAACCCTAGTTCTTCTTTTTCACTGCTTGAGAAACTTTGGGAAAATTATAGCACTTCTTAGGTCTCAGTGGGATAATAATGTCCGTTTTTCATGTTTGTTGTGAGGCTTAAGTAAGATAACACATGTAAAGCACTTAGCATGGTGTCTAGCACATCGGAAACTTTCAGTAAGTGGTAACCATAATTAACTATGTATGGTGACTACAACCACGAAACCAAAAGACACTTGCTCCTTGGAAGGGAAGCTATGATAAACCTAGACAAAACCAGAGACATCTTATTAAAAACCAGAGACAACACTTTGTCAACAAAGGTCTGTATACTCAGAGCTATGGTTTTTCCAGTAGTCATGTATGGGTGTGAGAGTTGGACCATGAAGAAGGTTGAGCACCAAAGAGTTGATGCTTTTGAACTGTGGTGTTGGAGAAGACTCTTGAGAATCCCTTGGACTGCAAAGAGATCAAACCAGTCAATCCTACAGGAAATAAACTCTGAATATTCATTGGAAGGACTGATGTTGAAACAGAAGCTCTAATACTTTGGCCACCTGATGTGAAGAGCCGACTCATTGGAAAAACCCTGGTGCTGGGAAAGATTGAGGGCAGGAGGAGAAGGGGATGACAGAGGATGAGGTGGTTGGATGGCGTCACCGACTCGATGGACATCAGTTTGAGTAGACTCCGGGAGATCGTGAAGGACAGGGGAGCCTGGCGTGCTGCAGTCCGCGGGCTCGCAGAGTCGGACACGACTGAGCGGCTGAACAACAGCAACATAATTAACCAGCAGATGACTTCAGATTCTCAGTCTTGCCTTCCATCCTGTGCCTTAGGTCTGAATTTCTAACTATCTTCAAAGTAGCTCCATTTGAATATTTTCATGCTATCTAAAACTTAATATATCCAGACTGGAGCTCATCTTTCTTCTCATCATTTCTCCAGTTCCCATTTCCTTGCTGGACTTTCGGTGGTGACATCATCTTTGATTCTTCCTGTTCCCTTGCCTTAACCAACCTTTTTGATTCTACTTAACATCTGTCTCACTGGAAGCCTGCTGGCCTGCCCTGGTTCAGGCTGCTGGATGGTAACAGTAGTCTTCCCGCCAGCTCTATCTCCTGTAATCCATTTTACACATTCTGCTGGTCTGATTTGCAAAAGCATAGACTTGATCACATCAACCTTTTATTAAAAACAGTAAGTGACTCCTCATTGCTTATGAAGCAATGATTCTAGAAGCAATCTGGTGGTGTCTAGTTTTAGTCTCACCTCCAAACTCTAGCATTGGCTAGCTCCATCTTCGAAACATTTTCTGTTCCATTCTTTTACTTTAATCAGACTCACTGTTAACTGTACCCAGTTTGCACTTTCTTAGATCCGTGCTTCTTGTAATATTATCCTCTTATTAAAATCTTGCTGAAGTTACATCGTTTCAAAAATCATGACCATTTATTTGCCAAATAGAATAAAGTTCACCTCAAATGTATTATTCTTTTGAGCATTTATATCACTCTGAGTAGCCACCTTCTGTGGCTTCTGTCACTTTCTACCTTGTTTAACATTGATTACTATACATAGTATCTTCCCTCCTGATCTTATTGCCTGCTTAATCTTTGCATCTCCCAACATCTCCCATATAGCCTTGCAAAGAGCAGTCACTCAGAAAGCAAGAGGGAAGGTTTTGATTGGATAACCCTTGAAATTATTAGAAAACCCTACTTTAGAGTGTATACATGAAATTAGATTATCTATGCACGAAATTGAACTGATAGACGAGAGCTCAAGTTCAATATTTTGGAGAGAAAGCTCTGTAAGGAATCCTTCAAGATAACTTTGAGACTTCCCCCCCTGAGCTAACAGAGGAAGAGGGTGCAGTTTTTTTTTGTCAACTCAATCACTTAGGCTTTTGTGATTTTTGCACATTTCATGGGAAGTGCTGTACTAGAAAATGTTTAACATTTTTTGTTGCCTTGGTTAGAAGAACTCCTATTTGTTTTTCTAATCAAAATTTACTTAATATTTATTTCTTCAGAGAAGTTTTTCCTGACCATCTATCATGGGCTAATCTTCCCTCTTAAGTTTTCACAGCGCTCTGAATTTCTTCACCGTGGCAGGCAGTAAAGTCCAAGTTTGAGAGTGACTCTATTTATCATCGCTCTGTTTAAGCTCCACTGATCCATTCTTCCCACATGTCAATAAACTCTAGGGTAGGTTTTTGGGTTACCAGATGACACTAGTGGTAAAGAATCCACCTGCCAATGCGGGAGACGCAAGAGACATGAGTTTGATCCCTCGGTCAGGAAGATCCCTTGGAGTAGAAAATGGCAACCCACTCCAGTATTCTTGCCTGGAGAATCCAATGGACAGAGAAACCTGGCGTGCTGCAGTCCATGGGGCCGCGAAGAGTCGGACACGACTGAGCCCCTGAGCACATACAAATAATTAATGAAGTAGTTCTTTTTGACAGCAACCCAAAGAAGTTCAGTCCAGTCTGATGATCACATCCCAGTCTAGTCAGTGAACTATGAAAACTAACACGCCGTCCTGAGTTGGAACTCCATGCTCTCCTGGTGTAGCCTTGCCTCCAGACGGGAGGAGGCTTGACGGGCCTCTTCTCTCCACCCTCAGTCACCTGTCCTCCTCAGACGGTCACTCCTCTGTGGTAAACCGTGGGAAGGGTAGACTAGGAACAAGGACAGCTTTGTGCGGCTGCCTCAGGCGTCCTCTGACCTTGGGGCTATGGAGGCCCACACACACCACTGCTCTTTCTCTTTTAAGGGCTGCTGTGGGGAGTTTCTCAGACACCTGCCCCGCGCAGACTTTTCTGGTGCGGTTCCTTTAGCGTGAGAAGTCCGTGTCTCTCCTCCAGCTGTCTGTTCACTGCTCTCCCTTCAGAGCCTAGCTTCCTGGCAGGCTGGCTCCTCTGTGCTGGGGCCCTGGCGCTTCCGGGTTGTTTAGGAGTTCTCCTTTATTGGGACCACAGGTCAGCTCCTTCTGTGGGGAAGACATTCAGCCCTCAGGTGACGGGAACGGCTAATGGAGACCTGGACAGTGGAAATGCAGGTCTCTCCCAACTCAACCTGACTTCTCGCTGCTTCGCTGCCTCAGCCTCAGCTAGCCAAGCCCTTACAGCTTTTAACTTTTCAAGGGTGAATCAGATATTCTTCCACAAGTTCTTCAAGCTTCAGGGGACACGTGTCCCTTCTCAAGCGACTGAGCAGTGAGGGAGAGGCAAGCCCTTCCTCACCACAGTGGGTGGGACGGGGGAAAGCCCAGAGCCTTCAGCTTAGCTCCCCAGAGATGTCTGTTTCCTATTTGTCCAAACTCTGATGACTCCCCAAGGCACTTATAGATCTTTGAGGGGACTGATGAACTCCCCTGCAGCTCCTGCTCAGGGGTCTAACATCTCAGTATGGAACATGGAGCTTCTGATAAAACGAGACTGAAGTAATAGAATACATTACATTTAAATCCTGTTAAGCATTATTAAACAGTAATAATTTTGTTTTAACATTTTCCTTCTTTGGATTGCTTAAAACCTAAGACAGCAAAGTCTTATTTGACTTAACTCATAGTATATGGTGCTTGGCACAGTGTCTAGTATATAATAAAATGCTTAACAAATATTTATTGAATGATGCATGAATCAATAAATAAATGTCTTATCTTTCTTGAAATGTATGAACTAACCTTGTAAGTCTGGTAAACCATATTACTCATTTTTTCAGATATGAGTACATAGAAGTACACATAATTGTTAAATTTTGAGATTCGTTTCCTCTCATCAGTCCTCGAATAAGACTTATTTTCTTAGTGTGTATTTCCTCAGGAAGAGAGTAATAAATCTATTTCAAAAATTAGCTCCCTCTAAGTAGGGGCTACATATTTAAATATGTTTAGTTAGATAGAAGAAAAAATTGAGAGGGAAAAGTACTATGAAGAATGAAGTCCTATTTAGTTTAATATTAGTCGATTACATTAGCCAGTTAATATGAGTTAATTATGGGCTTCCCAGGTGGCAAATACCCCGCCTGTCAATGCAGGAGACGTAAGAGGCATGGAGTGCAATGCCTGGATAGGGATGATTCCCCTGGAGGAGGGCGTGGAAACCCACTCCAGTCTTCTCGTCTGGAGAATCCCATGAATTGAGAAGCCTGGCAGGCTACAGTCCTTGGGGTTGCACAGAGTCGGACACGACTGAAACAACTCAGCACAGAACTCATGCGCGTTAGTTAATTTTATTTAATATTATTCAATTTATATACTGTAAATAACCTATACCATTTTCTTTCCTTTTTTAATGTCCTAGCTGGCTTAGTTGCAAAGTCGTGTCTGACTCTTACGACCCCAAGGTCTGTAGCCCGCCAGGCTCCTCTGTCCATGGGATTCTCCAGGCAAGAATACTGGAGTGGGTTGCCATTTCCTTCTCCGTTTTAGTGTCTTTCATTAGATAAATTTGTGAGGAGCAGAGCTTGTGTCTGTGTATTTCTCTTCACTGTGTGTCACTCTGTATAATTTCCGACACTAAGAGAATGTTAAACTCAGTACCTGCTTTCCTGATGATGACAGGAAGAGAGATGACATGCTCTACAGGAAGGGATGAAGAGGAGACGGTGGAGAGGGTAACAGCCCTCAGATTGCTGAGGAAATTATGCAAAAAACGTCATCTCGTTGGTGCTTATAACTTGGCCCTGCAAGACCTCTTGTCGTGATAAATTTCAGCCTTATGTTGTTTCCTGTGACAACGTGAGATTCTTAAGAGAGTGCTCAGGTGACGCACTCTCCGGGCAGTCACACCGTGTGTTCAGCCAGCACAGAACTAAGATAGCTGCTTCCACGGCCCTGCTCCCTGCCACATCCAGCTCTGACTCTTCTGTGCAGCCTGGCAGCCCCGGGCTGCCCCAGTCTTCCAGGAATCATACTTAGGGCACAGTCTTGCCTTGGTGTGTGAGAGGAACCACTTCCTAGAATTGTGCCTCATTCCTCCGCTCTGGGCTGTTTCCTGCTGAATAGCTCGTAAAATAGAGATTGAATTGATTTTACGCTACTGAGAAAACGAGTCACGCTTTCCAAGGAAGTTATTTCCATTTTAACACCTGGACTTTTAAGACCGTAATCCTAATTTTTTTGCTTCTTGTCTTTCTCCCTTCCTTCCTGCCTTTCTTCATACAGTGTTTGAGCACCTCAGCTGGTGCCAGGCGTTGCAGTAGGCCCTGGGGATGCAGGGTGCGCCCCTACTTTCATGGAAGTCCTGTGGAACATGGGCTGCCTCTAAACTAGGGGAGAATAGCACATTTCATTTCCGAGTCCCTGAGCAGCATCCCTAATCTTTCAGTCATGCTCTCACTTTCTCACTTGTCAGGAAAGATAAAATCTATTCACCATGTTTGTCTCAACATTCTAATGGTGGAATATATCGTTGCTATGGAGATGAAGAAATATTTTGACTAGGAGAATTGTTTAGAGCCCCTCAAATTACATTTCTTTGCCTACTCATAGAGCTAATCTCTGTATAGCTAATCTTTATCCAGAGATGGATAAACCAATTTGTCCTGTCATCCCTAACTGTGACAACCTCAAGCAACTCTTTCAGTCTATTTGTTGTGGATTTATTATAGGTTTATTATAATAATCTCCAGATTTATTGCAAACTTGCTAAATATAGCTCCAGCTTCCCCCTTTGTAGATGACGTAAGCACCTGTGCTTAGATGCCCTAGCATGCCCCTCAGTGTCACCGGATGTGTTACCTCTCATTTTCCATCTCTGGTTTTGTGAAGAACTAGTTTCACACAGATGCATATCTCTCCGTGAAATCATAGTTTAAAAAACTCCCAGTAATTTTTTTCCTTAATAAAAATGTTTGGATTTTTATCTCAAACTTTCTATATGACACATGTATTCTTCTATCCTTAGCTTCTAAAGAAAAATCTTTCAAAATATGTCGGTAAGTCATATCAGCATACAATGACTCATATCTCCAAAATAAGCATACTAATTTGATAATACACTCTTCCCCACATAAACATAAACATTCTTTCCTTCCTTTGTAAAATAGAATTTACTTTCTTGTTAATCCACTAAACAGGACTAACTAGTTTTTTTCCTTTAGTTCCTTGGGATTGATACAGATTCACTAGCAAAAACAACACATAAAGTTATTAAAAAAGCATGAAAATAATTTAAGTGAAACATTATGCTCATATTTAATAAATGGATAACATATACTTGCTTAAAATGAATTATGTTGACTATTGTTCCATCATATTTCTATCAAGTTCATGCCTAAAATCCTGCCCAATGAAACACTTTTTTTAAAAAAGGACTTACAGCTCAGCAGTCATCTACTGTGTAAGATTTTCCTTTTAAAAATGGAATTAATGTATTTAGTTTGTTTATTGTTGGTTATTTTGCTTTTTTTAAAAAAAAAACACTATGTATAACAATGTATTACCTAATAAATTACCCCTTCTGGGCATTTTTGTTCATTTTTTTCCTTTTTAACATTTTCACTATAAAAGGTGAACTGAGACAGTGAGAAATTGTTCAAATCAATATTTTTTATAGTTTATAGTAGCAAGTTGGTGAATGTTTTTCCTGAAAAATTGAAATAATGAAGTATGATGAAAAGCAGTATTTTGTAATGTCTAAGTTACACGTTCAAATGTTCAAAGAGACCAGGCAGGTGTCATAAGAGGAACTAATTATTGCCAGATCTCCCAGTTTCTCAAAGTTAAATTTTGCTTTCATAAATATCCTCCTGATTTTTAAATCTTGGAGAGTAAATAAAAAGTACCATGCTGCTCTGCGCTGCATGGGTTGAACCATTCAGTGTAGCCCTCAGGATGATCTTTCCTCAGATCTTTCATGTGACTTCTTACATGATCGGTGAGATGCAGGTTTTGCAGTTAGCCTGGGATTCAGAACACAAACTCTACTATGGGACCCTGAACAAGTGACTCAGCCACCCTGGGCTTCATTTTCTTACTTGTCACAGGGCGATGATAACTGTACCTCTCTTGTAGTATTTTGGCTTATTGGGAGCATGGGAGTTAGGGAACATCTGAGAAACTCCATATCTGAGAAGCTGAATTCCTTTGGTGTTGACTGCTTTGTTTTTTTGTTTCACAACTGTCCTCTTTATCCGGAGAAGAACATATTTTACAAAGAATAAGTGACTAAGCAGTTCTTAATGTTTTCCCTTCAAACTAGCTGTTGATATCCTTCTCAACTCTTCCTCAAATCTTGTGGTGGTGGTGGTGGTTTATTTGCTAAGTTGTGTCCGACTCTTTGCGACCCTATGGACTATACCCTGCCAGGCTCCTCTGTCCATGGGATTCTCCAGACAAGAATACTGGAGTGGGTTGCCATTTCCTTTTCCAGGGGATCTTCCCAACCCAGGAATCAAACCTGGGTCTCCTGCATTGCAGGCAGATTCTTTACCAACTGAGCTGTGAGGGAAGCTCTTGTAAACTGTATAAATTGTGAAGGCCAACACCGTATATCTCATTCCACAAGCACATCTTATAGAGTGGCATTGACATCCTGTCCCCTCTCCTTAAATGAGTAAAATGTAGTGACTGTCTCAAAGATTGCTCTTATGTGACTTCCAAAGCTGGGCCTTCAAAATGTCATGCACTCCTTCCCTGCTCTCTTGGTATATTCTTGGAACCCAGTAGCCATGCTGTCAGGAAACCCAAGTGTCTTGTTTTCTAGCACTGCCATAACAAAGTACCACGGAAAGGTGGCTTAAAACAGCAGAATTGTGTCATCTCACAGATCTGGAGGCTAGAAGTTTGAAATGAAGGTGTTGGCAGGGCCACACTCCCTCTGCAACCTATGAAAAGAATCATTCGCTGCCTCCTGCTGTCTTCTGGTGGTTTGTTAGCACTCTTTGTTGTTCCTTGACTTGGGTGCATCACTCCAGTTCCCCATCTTCATAAGGCATTCTCCCTGTGCCTCTGCGCTGTCCCCCCTCTGCATATCTGTCTCTGTGTCCCCTTTTTATAAAGGACACTGGTCATCTAGGTTTAGGGCTCATCCTAATGACCTCATTTTCACTTGATTACGTCTGTAAGGGTCCTATTGCCAGAAATTCAACCCTTAACGCTGATCACAAGGAGAGGCCACATGTTGGCTTAGATCCCATCTGACAGCTGGCATCAACGGCCAGTCATACAACTGAAGGAGCTTCTGAGATGACTGCAGCCCCACCCACCGTTTGACTGCAACTGCGTGATAAATACTGATCAAGAACTTGCCTGGGTGAGCACAGTCAACCCCGAACCATGGGAGATATAGTATAGTGATTGTTGTTGTTTTAAGTCATCAAGTTTTGGGGCCATGCAGCAAAAAGTGATTGGAATGTAAGTCATGGTGAGATGGTAAAGAAGTTTTATCCCCACAGGAGCCCAGCATACCCCAAAGTTGCAAATATCTCAGAATCTGTGGCTATATCAGGCCAGCTCTGCTTCTTGTCTAGGCCTGCCCTGGCAATTTTCAAAGTCTCACCCTTATTAGATGCCTAAAGACTCATTTTTTACCTTTGGCCAGGAATTCTTTCATTCTTTATATGCAGCATTTAATATGTACCTTTCCTTTAGGTCCTCTCTTGGCATTTATGATGCATATTCTCTTGCCACTTTTTGTAATAATATACTTTTCCCAAGGAGTTTCTGTTAATTTTTTTTATAATTTATTTTATTGAAGTAAAGCTGATTTACAGTGTTGTGTTCATTTCTTTTATACAGCGTAGTGATTCTATTATACAATCCATACATTCTTTTACTCCTCTTTTCCATAATGCTTTATCACAGGATATTGAATACAATTTCTGTGCCATACAGTAGGATCCTGTTTATCCATTCTCTACATAATAGTTTACAGTCCCAACCCCAAACCTCCAATCCACGCCTCCTCCACACCCTTTCTCCTTTGGCAGCCACAAGACTGTGCTCTATATCTGTGAATCTGCTTTTGTTTCATAAATAAGTTCATTTGTGTCATATTTTAGATTCCACGTGTTAAGTCATACCACATGGCATTTGTCTTTCTTTGACTTACTTCTCTTCCTCTCGTTCCATCTGTGTCACTGCAAATTTCTGAGGGACACAGAGACTGAAAAAAGCTTGGAATTTCAAATGTTTGGAACATACCCTTCTTCAAAAATGCTAATTTAATTTTCTACCATAAACATTGGAAGTGGAAAGGAGCAAAAGACTCGTTTAAAATAATGTTACCAGTGTTTTAAAATTCTTCTTTTATTTTTATGAAAATAATTTGCAGCATTTCAAAAATCAGATAATTTTAAATGCCTTATAATAATAAAATAGAATCTATACCTTCACCCCAATTTTGCCCTTCCCAACCCTCAACCAGTTTCAACTCTCCTAAATGTTTTCTAGACTCATTTTTGTATTTCTAAGTGATATGCTTATACTGCTTTTTATGGTTTCTTAGTTCTAGATGTTTCTGTAGAGGAAGATAATAGCTGTCTCACTATACCACAGCCCTCCTCAGAGAACACTCTTTCACTCCCCTTACCCTCTCAGTACAGTTAAATCACCACTTTGGTTAAATCAGTAGTCATTATTTTTATTCATTTGAATATATATTTGTGGCTAATATCTGTGCCATGTAATATATTATGATATCAGTTTTCTCTTATTAAAAAAATTTCTCCTTTAGTTAATAAGGCCTTTTTTCTTACTTTTTGACACAAAATTATTTTCCAGAAGTTTAATTATTTAAACATTTTTATTGAATAAATGTGACATGTAACTTTGTATAACAGTGTGTACTTCAATGTTTATATATTGTGATGTGATTGCTATTGATCACATTCCATAATTATAGTACAATGTTATTGGCTATATTCATTATATGGCGCATAGGTCTCTATGTGCATGAGATCCCTAATTGTTACAAGTTTGTAGCCTTAAGCACTACCACTGTGACTTCCCCATGCTGATCCCCTGGTAACCATCATTTCACTCTGTTTTTTTACAGGATTGACTTTTTTGGATTCTGTGTATAAGTGATAACATAGAGTATTTCTCTTTCTTTGTCTGACTTATCTCAGCGTAATGTGTTAAGTGAAGTTGCTCAGTTGTGTCCGACTGTTTGCAACCCCATGGACTGTAGCCTACGAGGCTTCTCTGTCCGTGGGATTTTCCAGGTAAGAGTACTGGAGTGGGTTGCCATTTCCTTCTCTAGGGGATCTTCCCCATCCAGGGATCGAACCTGGGTCTCCCTCACTGCAGGCAGACGCTTTACCATCTGAGCTACCAAGGGAGCCCAGTGTGTTCAAGGTCCGTCCATACTGTGGCAAATGACAGTATTTTCCTTAGGGTCAAATAACCCATTGTGTGTGTGTGACACATCTCTCTTTACTCATTCATCCATGGATGAGCACTTGTTTGTCTCCATATGTTGGCTGTTGTGAAGAAAGCTATAGTAAACGTTACATGGTAGTGTAGGTATTTCATTAAAATCCTGTTTTCATCCCCTTTGGATATATACCCGGAAGTGGAATTGCTGGATTAGTAAATCTATTTTTAGTTTTTTGAGGAACTTCCATGGGTTTTCCACAGTGGCTGGACCAGTTTACATTTTCCACCACCAATGTAAAAGAGTTGCCTTTTCAATACCATGCACATGCCAGCACCTGTTCTCTTTTGTGTTCTTGATGATAAGACTCTAACAGATGTGAGGTAATACCAGGGCTGTGGTTTCTATTTGCATTTCCCTGATGATCAGTGATGTTGAGTGTCTCTTTAAAAGCTTCAGCACACAAGAGAAACAATTAGCAAAATGAAAAGACAACCTACACAGTGAGAGAACATTTTTGCAAACCATATATCCAGTAAAGGGTTAATATCTAAAATATACGAAAAACTCATAAAACAAAAAACAATCTGATTTTAAAATACCCTGAAATAGGTATTTTTTTCCAAAGAGGACATCAAAATGGCCAATAGGAACATTAAATATTTAAATTGAACACTTCTCTGTAGATCTATGTCACTCCTCTCTGGTTTAATCATTGTTTTCTTTTGTCTCATGATTTCACTTCACAATCATCCTGTGAATTCTTTTTGTATTTATTACTATGTAAATATTTCCCAAGTAGTATTTATTTTTTCCTATTATGTGATAAGATGATAACAACTCCTCTTATATAAACTCCTTATCTTTTTTCTTTAATCTTCAATCCTTTTTTTCTACTTTCTAAAATATTAGATTAGCTTTATCTTTTAACACAAATTGACTTTTAAAAATTTCTGCCATTGTAATTTAAATTTTTCAAGATCCTTTTGTATTTTCTTTTCCTGTTTCATTGCATTAGCTAGCATTCCGGTACAATGTTGAAAAGCTACAGTGCTTTTGCTTACTTTGCTTCTGATCTAAGTGGGAAAGTTTCAAGTTTCTCACCATTAAGTTTGATGTTAACTGTAGGTTTTATGTAGATATTATTTACTCAGTTGAGGACATCTTTCCCCATTTTTAGTTTACTAGAATTTCTATCATGAGTGGATGTTGAATTTTATCAAATATTCTTTATGCATCTATTAAGGTGATTGTGTAATATTTCTTCTTTAACCAGCTGATGTAATAGACTACATTAATTGCTTTTTAAAATATTGAACCAGTCTTGCATACCTGAAATAAATTCCACTTGGTTATGGTGTATAACTTTTAATATATTGTTAGATTCACTTTGCTAATATTTTGCTGAAAAATTTTCATCTATGTTTATGAGAAGTATTAATCTATAGTTTTCTTATATTGTCTTTGTCTGGTTTTGGTTTTAGAGTGATATTGACTTACTAGAATGAGTTAGAAAGCATTCCCTCAGCCACAATGTTTGGAAAGAAATTATAGGAAATTGGTATAATTTTTTCCTTAAATATTTTGTAGAAATTATTAGTTGAACCTCTCTGGGCCTGGTGCTTTTTGTTTTGGAAGGTTAATTAATTATTGATTCAACTTCTGTAATAGATCTAAACTCATTCAGATAGTCTATTTCTTTTTGTATGAGTTTTGACAGATTGTCTCTCAAGGAATTGGTCCATTTCATCTAGGTTATCAAATTTATGGACATAGAGGTGAATGGACTATAAGCATCTGTTCTGCCTCCCTGATGCTTCATCAGCTTCAGTTATGAACCAGTATTTGAAACCAGGTAGTAAGTTGCTTCACTGATAAAACATATCTGCATCAGCAAGCAATGCCGACTTCAGAGCAATTTTGCAGGAGCTAAAATGGGTAGGAAGATTGAAACAACAAAGGAAATCTTGAACTGTCTCCATTTTCAATCTTGAAGTCTTTGCTTACATGGGATGAGCTGAATTAGATTTTTATGGAAATTACGAATATAAACTAAGTCATTATAGTTTTGTATTCATGAGTTAGGGAATTAGAAATACTGTACTTGCATGCCTGCCACTTTCTCTAAATATACTCAACATGTTGATTTTCCATGTGAAGTCAGTCTTGGGTGGCTAGCTAGGCTGGGCCATAGCTACAACCTGACCTGGTAATTTAGATGTGACCTCAGAGCATCAGGAGAAAAGGTGGAAGGGGGAATTTCTTTTACTTGATAAGAGTCCTTCTTGGAAGAAGTTAGTCATTAAAGTTATGGCAATGTTCTGTTATTTAAAAAGATGGAAAACCTGGAACAAATTATCCTAGCACCTAAAGCAGTGCTTCTGCATAGCAGGTTCTCTATAGATCTATGTTGAATAAATAACTGGAAAGAAATTCTTTTGTTATGTCACATGAAGGTCATGAAGTTCTACCTACCTTCCAGAACTTCAGGTTTTACAGCAGGAAAAGAAAAGTATGCTTCTTGAACTGTAACTAGGGCTTATCTGAAACTTTTTTTCTTTTCCTTTTAGAACTAACACCCATCACCAACTCCTGGAGTTTACCCAGACTCCTGGAGTAACAGGCATATTTGGCCTTGGAGTACAGAATGAAGCAGGGCAAAGGCTAATAGAGATTTGCTAAGAGAAGGCACTGATCATAGCAAACACCCTCTTCCAACAACACAAGAGAAAACTCTACACACGGACCATCACCAGATGGCCAACACTGAAATCAGATTGATATATTTGCAGCCAGAGATTGAGAAGCTCTATACAGTCAGCAAAAGCAAGACCAGCAGCTGACTGTGGCTCAGATCATGAATTCCTTATTGCCGAATTCAGACTTAAATTGAAGAAAGTGGGGAAAACCACTAGACCATGCAGGTATGACCTAAATCAAATCCCTTATAATTATACAGTGGAAGTGAGAAATAGATTTAAGGGACTATATCTGATAGACAGAGTGCCTGATGAACTATGGACGGAGGTTCGTGTCTTTGTACAGGAGACAGGGATCAAGACCATCCCCAAGAAAAAGAAATGCAAAAAGGCAAAATGGCTGTCTGAGGAGGCGTTACAAAAAGCTGTGAAAAGAAGAGAAGTGAAAAGCAAAGGAGAAAAGTAAAGATATACCCATTTGAATGCAGTGTTCCAAAGAATAGCAAGGAGAGATAAGAAAGCTTTCCTCAGTGATCAGTGCAAAGAAATAGAGGAAAAAAATAGAATGGGAAAGACTAGAGATCTCTTCAAGAAAAGTACAGATACCAAAGGAACATTTCATGCAAAGATGGGCTCAATAAAGGACAAAAATGGTATGGACCTAACAGAAGCAGAAGATATTAAGAAGAGGTGGCAAGAATACACAGAAGAACTGTACAAAAAAGATCTTCAGACCCAGATAATCACAATGGTGTGATCACTCACCTAGAGCCAGACATTCTGGGATGTGAAGTCAAATGGGCCTTAGGAAACATCACTACAAACAAAGCTAGTGGAGGTGATGGAATTCCCGTTGAGCTATTTCAAATCCTAAAAGATGATGCAGTGAAAGTGCTACACTCAATATGTTAGCAAATTTGGAAAACTCAGTAGTGGCCACAGGACTGGAAAATGTCAGTTTTCATTCCAATCCCAAAGAAAGGCAAAGCCAAAGAATGTTCAAACTACCACACAATTGCACTCATCTCACACACTAGTAAAGTAATGCTCAAAATTCTCCAAGCCAGGCTTCAGATGTACATGAACCGTGAACTTCAAGCTGTTCAAGCTGGTTTTAGAAAAGGCAGAGGAACCAGAGATCAAATTGCCAACATCTGATGGATCATCAAAAAAGCAAGAGAGTTCCAGAAAAACATCTATTTCTGCTTTACTGACTATGCCAAAGCTTTCGACTGTGTGGATCACAATAAACTATGGAAAATTCTGAAAGAGATGGGAGTACCAGACCACCTGACCTGCCTCTTGAGAAACCTGTATGCAGGTCAGGAAGCAACAGTTAGAACTGGACATGGAACAACAGACTGGTTCCAAATAGGAAAAGGAGTATGTCAAGGCTGTATATTGTCACCCTGCTTATTTAACTTATATGCAGAGTATATCATGAGAAACGCTGGGCTGGAAGAAGCACAGCTGGAATCCAGATTGCTGGGAGAAATATCAATAACCTCAGATATGCAGATGACACTATCCTTATGGCAGAAAGTGAAGAACTGAAGAGCCTCTTGGTGAAAGTGAAAGAGGAGAGTGAAAAAGTTGGCTTAAAGCTCAGCATTGAGAAAACTAAGATCATGGCATCCGATCCCATTACTTCACAGCAAATGGATGGGGAAACAGTGGAAACAGTGGCTGACTTTATTTTGGGGGACTCCAAAATCACTGCAGATGGTGATTGCAGCCATGAAATTAAAAGACGCTTACTCCTTGGAAGGAGTGTTATGACCAACCGAAATAGCATATTAAAAAGCAGAGACATTACTTTGTCAAAAATGGTCCATCTAGACAAGGCTATGGTTTTTCCAGTGGTCATGTATGGATGTGAGCATTGGACTATAAAGAAAGCTGAGTGCTGAAGAATTGATGCTTTTGAACTGTGGTGTTGGAGAAGACTCTTAAGAGCCCCTTGGACTGCAAGGAGGTCCAACCAGTCCATCCTAAAGGAGATCAGTCCTGGGTGTTCATTGGAAGGAATGATTTTGAGGCTGAAACTCCAGTACTTTGACCACCTGATGTGAATAGCTGACTCATTTGAAAAGACCCTGATGCTGGGAAAGATTGAGGGCAGGAGGAGAAGGGGATGACAAAGGATGACATGGTTGGATGGCACCACCAATTCAATGGACATGTGTTTGGGTAAACTCCAGGAGCTGGTGATGGACAGGGAGGCCTGGCATGCTGTGGTTCACGGGGTCACAAAGCGTCGGACATGACCAAGCAACTGAACTGAACTGAATTTCACTTGGAATTTTTTTCTGCATTTAAACAATTAAGCTATAGTAGACGTCATTTGTTTTAAACTTTTTTGCGATTTTTCTTTCTTCAGAATTTTTCTCAAGACAGTTATTACTTCCTTATTTCTTAGGCTATAAATAAAAGGATTTAGTAAAGGAACGACTTTTGTAAACAAAATAGCAGCTGGTATATCTTTGTCCCCTTCTTCAAGCAAATTTGGTCTAATGTACATGAAAAAAAGAGATCCGTAGAATAATGAAACTGACAAGAAGTGGGACGCACAGGTAGAAAAAGCTTTGACCCTCCCCTTTTTGGATTTCATTTTGAAAATGTTTGAGAGAATGTAGAGATAAGATATTAAGACACTACCTGTTGTGAAGACTTGAATTGAACCTGAAAAGATAAATAATACCAGTTCATTGACGTAAGGGTCAACACAGGAGAGCCTGTATAAAGGAAGAATATCACAGTAAAAGTGGTTGATGTGATTTGATCCACAGAAAGTTAACCTAAATAGAAGGCCTACATGAATCATGGAATGCAGGTTCCCAGCTGTGTAGGCCCCTGTGGTCATCTGAATGCAGAGTTTCTTTGACATCATCGTGTAATATTGCAATGGTTTGCAGATGGCCACATAGCGATCATAAGCCATTGCTGCCAGGAGAAAGCAATCTGCAGTCTCAACAGTGCAAAGAAAATAAAATTGTGCCATGCATTCATAGAGGGAAATCATTCTGTTTTTGGAAAAGAAGTTCCTTAACATCTTAGGAGTCACAGCACAGGCACAGCAAGAATCCACAAGAGCGAGGTTTCCCAGAAAGATATACATCGGTGTGTGTAGACGATGCTCTTTTGAAATCAGTATCATCAGGCCAAGGTTGCCCACCATGGTGATCAGAAAGATGGTAAGAAACACCACAAACAGAAGGGTCTTCATCTCGGGGTGATCTGTAAATCCTGTGAGGATAAACTCATTTTTTATGGTATGATTTTCTTTAGCCATTCCTGACTCCTCTGTTGAGGGGAAAAAAAAAAGTTGTGGAGAAATGAGATAGTAATCTATAGTATGCCCAATTCAACTCTTGAACTCTCAAGGGGTTTTGCTCCCCCAAAAGGGCAAGGAGCTTCTTCCACAATGCTTTCACAAGTTAGGTGGTTTTGGATGCATAACTTTATCTGGGGGAGTATCAATCTCCAGGAGCTCTTACCTTTTAAGCTTGTTATTTAACATTTTCCCAGCATATTTTCAAGAAAAACGTCCAATTAGTTGGACAAAGATGGCTTTTGAGGTCTTGAGAGGAAGATTCAGTGCAAAATTTTCTCTGTGTGGTTTAGGTAAAGGTGAGGAATTTAGGTGTCAGCAATAGGTATTAATTGGGTTTCCCTGGTGGCTCAGCTGGTAAAGAATCAGCCCTCAATGTGGAAGACCTGGGTTCCATCCCTGGGTCGGGAAGACCCCTGGACAAGGGAATGGCTACCCACTCCAGTATTATTATCTGGAGAACTTCATGGACAGAGGATACTGGCAGGCTACATACAATCCATGGGGTCCCAAAGAGTTAGACATGACTGAGTGACAAAGACTTTTACTTCACTTTCAGTTGCTGTCAGTATTCTCAAATTATTTCTGTGACTGTATCTGCATGGATTAACATTGTTGTTTGAAAGACCATTTTTGTACTCTCATGTTCATAGAATTTTATTCAGGATAGCCACAGGTGCAAACAACCCAACTGTCCCCTGCTTGATGAATGGCTAACAAAATGTGGTATAGACAAAAAGTGGAATATTATTCAGCCTTAAAAAGGAATGAAATTCTGATTCATGTTAAAACATGGATGAAATTTGATAACATTACAGCAAGTGAAATAAGCTAGGCACAAAAGGACAAATATTGTGTGATGCCACTTACAGGAGTTAAAGGTTGTCTGGGTAGGGAAGCCATGGGGAATTATTGTTTAATGGGTACAGAGTTTCAGTTTGGGTAGATGAAAATGTTCTGGATTTGGATGGTGATGATAGATGCACAACAATATAAACTTAATGCCTCTGAACTGTAGATACTTAAATATAGCTAAAATGATAAGTTTTATGTTATATATATATTTTCTATTATAAAATGTTTTTAAAAACTATTTTCCTGGTCTTTATGGTATTTACAATATCATTTAGGCATACAGTATAAAGTTGCTCCTGTGTCCATGTGCATATTAAAATGTAAAGACATTTAAATGCTATCAAAAAAACTGAAGCATTCCTAAGGGTTAGAAATTGATAAATTCAATTATAGAGCTATCTGTGAAAAACATCACGAGTAACATCAAATGTCAGACACAAACTAGGAAATTGTTTCAATAAATAGGAAACCATTTCTATAGTTTTATCCCATAAAAAGCTTCTATCAGTCAACGGGAATATGAAGTGAGTGAAAGTCGCTCAGACATGTCTGACTCTTGGCGATTCCATGGTCTCTACAGTCCATGGAATTCTCCAGGCTAGAATACTGGAGTGGGTAGCCTTTCCCTTCTCCAGGAGATCTTTCCAACCCAGGGATCGAACCCAGGTCTCCTGCACTGCAGGCAGATTCTTTACAAGTTGAGCCACAGGGGAAGCCCAATCAATAGGAATAATCACTAGAAAATAGATAAAAGACAGAAACAGAAAAATATCAAAAGAAATAAAATTTTTAACAAACTGAAAATGTTTGACTAATCAGAAAAACATAATTTGAAATAATTACAAGGGCATAATTATTTTGCCTATCAAAATAACAATATTTTAAAAATGATACTATATATAGTATTGTTTAAAATACAGTAAAGGAAAAAAACATATGACCCAGCAATCCCACTTCTGGGCATACACACTGAGGAAACCAGATCTGAAAGAGACACGTGCACCCCAATGTTCATCGCAGCACTGTTTATAATAGCCAGGACATGGAAGCAACCTAGATGCCCATCAGCAGATGAATGGATAAGGAAGCTGTGGTACATATACACCATGGAATATTACTCAGCCATTAAAAAGAATTCATTTGAACCAGTCCTGATGAGATGGATGAAACTGGAGCCCCTTATACAGAGTGAAGTAAGCCAGAAAGATAAAGAACATTACAGCATACTAACACATATATATGGAATTTAGAAAGATGGTAAGGATAACCCTATATGCAAAATAGAAAAAGAGACACAGAAATACAGAACAGACTTTTGAACTCTGTGGGAGAATGTGAGGGTGGGATATTTCAAAAGAACAGCGTGTATACTATCTATGGTGAAACAGATCACCAGCCCAGGTGGGATGCATGAGACAAGTGCTCCGGCCTGGTGCACTGGGAAGACCCAGAGGAATCGGGTGGAGAGGGAGGTGGGAGGGGGGATCGGGATGGGGAATACGTGTAAATCTATGGCTGATTCATATCAATGTATGACAAAACCCACTGAAATGATGTGAAGTAATTAGCCTCCAACTAATAAAAATAAAATAAAATAAAATACAGTAAAATGGGAACCTAACTGTATTTCTGGCAAAAGTATAAACTGGTACAATTATTGGAAAATGATTTGTTTATAGTTGAAGGAAACTAGTGTTCAGATCTGTGACCAGTAATCATGAATCTAAAAGAAAGAAATATTTAGAACCTCACACAGAGGTTTATGTATAATTATGCCCACCAGAGCATTATTTATAATAGTGAACAATTCTAATTGTAAACATTTGGTCAGTATAATTAAGTTAATGTGAATCATCCATACAATGGTATATTGTGCAATACTTTAAAACAATATTTATTTAGAATATTTAAAGTAATGATAAAACAGACATAATAAAACATCATGTGGAAAAACATGCATACAAAATTTTACACATATAATAATTCTAGTTTTCCAAATAAATACTCACAGATGAATGAAAAGGGCAGGCAGAAACACGTACAATTTTTCACACTAGCTTTCCCTGTGCAGTGGAAATTATAGATATTTTTTGTTTGTTTTTTCCTTCTATTTCAAATTCTCTATAATAAATATTACTTTTATAATCAGAAAGCATATTTTTTAATTAAATAAATAAAATAACACACTCTTAGATCTATGTTTTAAAACTTGATAGCCCCATAATAATTATTGGGAATCCAACTAATGTTTTCTGTGCTTTATAATTCTGTAATGGCTAAATCACAGTGGATGTGTTGAGGAAGTGTCTGCTCCATTCCAATGACAATAAAAGTCATGGTTTAAATGATAAGAATTTGCCGACAGTCTTACACACATTTCAGATCATTTAGGAATATATTCATGTCTTGTGGTAATGCATTCCTGAAACCACTTACATTTATTAAAGCACTAACGCTTCAGTGTCAAGTTTACTAACATCGAATGTTTTCACAGTATTCTGAGATTCTACAATGCTCGTATTTATTAAATTTCAGTGTGTCTTGAAACTTCAATTATCTATCCCTTATATTTTTCCATATAGCCTAAGAGTTCTAATCTATTGGTGAATGCTTTATTTCAATCTACCTTCATTTGTTTTAGTCAGTTCATAGGTTGGTTATTTACTAAATGCCTGCTCTGTGATGTCTACTTCCTTAGAAGATTGATTGATTCTCCTGAACATTTCCACATTGATACTTTGCTGAATAGTCATTCACCATAAATATATTCTATATTTTAGAGAGAAGATCTCTTGTTTTGGCTTCCTGAAACTGTTTACTGACTTTTAAATTCAGACTATTTGTGACTGATTCCTTTAGAAACAATATTAGAAATGAATATTTGAAATATATATAATTTGAATTAATATTTTTCATTAAATGCCTTACTCTTGATAACCTGAAGTCTAAAAAACCAAAAACTTTAAATCTATGTAATTTGAAAAAGTTCATTAAATGGCTTATACTTGCCAACTTGAAGTACATAACATCATCTTCCTTCATTTTCCCCAGTTGATGATAATTAATCAGACAGAAATGATATTTTAAAATACATTGATATTTTATTTCTCTAAAAATTAAAAGATAAACTAAAAAGCTCCTTAAAATTATATCAGGAGTTTAAAAGCATGATTTAAATATATATTCCTTCCTTGTATTATCTATTTAATACATAGGGAATGTCTGACACAAAAATTTTAAACACCATTTCCTTGTAGAGGTTAACGTTACATTTTTCCTATTAAGTTGTAGGTTATATGGCAAACCACATTTTTAAAAGAAATTCCAAAAATGTTGCTAATGTTTTCTGTAATTACTAGAAAAGTATGCTTTTACTTATTTATTTTTGGGGAAATTTAGGCGTCTCAAATTCAGAAACAATGCAGATAAATTATAGTCATTTGTCCATTTCTTATACAGTGGACCTTTAGGGTAGGCAAAAGATTTCAAGAAACTTTAAACATTTTCAAATAAAAATTGTAAGGAGAAAACCTTAAAGAACTTAAATAAATGTTTCTGGAGGTTAATATTTCTACCCCCCAAAATTTTAAGTATTTTCTCACCTGGATTTTCCCAATAAGAGCTTAAGAAAGGCTATTTGGTTGCCTGATGATGGTCCTTAAACTAGATCCAGAAATAAAATTCTATCCTCTTGATTGTTTAGAATATTTCTACCAACAAATCAACAATAATATTTATGTCATTGGTAGAGAATGGCTCAAATATTGTAAATAATTCTAAAGGGATTTACTTGGCATTGACATCAGAGTTTTGCCTGAGAGATTTAATTTCCTAAACTTTACAAGAATACTAAATTGGAATAATTAATTGTATCCTTTGAGACCTAAAGAGTAGGGCAAATGCCCATTTCTAAGCAAATATTAAAAGCCATGTTTGATTTTAATTTATATGACTTTATACCATTTACCCTTATTACCAATCTGAATGTAAAGTTGTAGGTGGGAAGAACAAATTCCCACTGGCTTGTTCAGGAAAGGCTTCATAGAGGAAGTGGGAATTGAAACAGGGTTTATTGACTCAGAGGAAAGGTTGTGTGAGCAGAGGTCTTAACGTAGCACCTTCCCCACCTCTTTTTAAATCCAATATACAATTTCTAGAATATTCCTTTGAAACTATATTCATAATGTCTTCAATCTTATACCTTAGTTACTAGAAGTAATCTTTAATTTTTTTTAATGATAGTAATTAAAAAATAACTTTACAATTTTTCTTGCAAAGCTAGAAGTAGCTTTTGGAAATATTTCTTTCCTCAAAATATTCTGTGCTGATGTAGGGAAACTTTCCTGTAATGAGAGCTTCTTAAGATTTCCTGGGACCAGACTCTCCCAAAGGAATTATGGAATAATGATGAGTGTTGCTTAGTTCACCTCTTGCCCATAATCAATGTGAGCTTAGTGAAACATTCATGTAGTCTGTGCAAAGGATCATGTAGCTCACATTTGTTATTTTAATTTTCTTACAAATTTATGACAGTTTTTAGGCTTACTTTAAGGTGGCTTAAATGGACTGTACAAATGATTTACTTTAAGATGGCTCAGTGGTGAAGAATTGGCCTGCCAAGCAGGAGACACAGGGGACATGGGTTCGGACTCCAGGTTGGAAAGAACCCCTAAAGAAGGGAATAGCAATCCACTCCAGTATTCTGGTATTCTCTGGCTTAGATTAGGCCAAATTATTTAACATCCAAAATGCCTGGTGGGAATAGAATACAGTGGTGGAGAAATTACAGGAAGCATCCTAAAAAAGATGTGGTCAGAATGCCAAATCAAAGAGCTTGAATGCTATTTAGTAGGACCTGAATAAATTTGTCAAGGGACTGACTCTATAGAAGCTGAGTTTCAGAAAAACAATTCTGTGTGTGATTCATTGTTTTATTCTGCGCGTGGTATTTTCCATGTTGACATGGCATAAATTAACAAACAACTGTTTGGCTGCCCCTCGGTATTATGTTAAGATTAAAGCTGTGAGCTAAAGATGTCTTTAAGATTGTTTTTAAAAAAAAGAAAAGAAAACCCAAGACAACAAAAAAGGACTCCAAATTTAATGTGATGAATATTGGTTTGTTCTTCTGGTCATGTTTGGCCCCTTGTTCAAGAGTTGACAGCTGGGGAATTCCATGGTGGTCCAGAGTTTAAGACTCTGAGCTTTCACTGCTGAGGTCCCCAGTCTGGCCCTGGTCAGGAAATAAGATCTGTGTGACACAGCCAAGAAATGAAAGAAAGCAAAGAGCTAAAAATGCTAATTACAATGCTAAGCACAGTGCTAATATGCAATAGTAATTCAAAGCTGTGTAAGATTCAATCGTTGTTTACAGTAACTTCTCAATGTACTAGGGAGGCAGTGATGTAAACAAATATTTAGAATGTAAGGTGATAGAATCTATAGTATAATCATATGTTTAGAACTATGGGAGAACAGATGGGAGCAAATTAATTTGTCTGGGGGTGTTAAAAAAGCTTTCTGGAAGAAATCTGTCTTTTTCATAATAGAATAACATTCTAGTTTGGCAGTAGAGTGCCAGTTCCCATGTGGGAGGGGCAAAATTCATCCTCCAAACCTTTTCCCAGATTCTCATGTATCTGAATTCTCCTGAGATGCTCATAAATTCTCATGAGAATTCTCAGATTCTCATTCCCGAGGAAGTAGTCACAATTGCTGCCAAGACCATGGTGACCACAAAAAGGCGTTGCTGTCTCAATTGCTCTGTCCCATCAGACTTAGACATATTCTGGGAAACAAAATGCAGCAATATGCAACAAGAGGAGTAATCCCCAAACCTTTTTCCCCACTGAGAAAGCAAGTTGGCAGATGATGTTGACTGAGTGATATACACCTATAGGCTTTGTCAGATAATGAATAATTGCCCACTGGCTAGCTATAATTTCTCTGTATTTCTTCCACTCAAGGTACTATATTGTAAAGGAATGAGGATGGTATTACTGAGATAATATGGAATCCATTTTAGTTCATGTGTATGTGTATATATGTACAAAACCATATTAAAGTATGATAGCTTATTATTCAGTTCAGTTCAGTTCAGTCACTCAGTCGTGTCTGACTCTTTGTGACCCCATGGACTGCAGCACACCAGGCTTCCCTGTCCATCACCAACTCCTGGAGCTTACTCAAACTCCTGTCCACTGAGTCAGTGATGCCATCCAACCATCTCGTCCTCTGTTGCCCCCTTCTCCTCCCACCTTCAATCTTTCCCAGAATCAGGGTCTTTTCCAATGAGTCAGTTCTTCGCATCAGATGGCCAAAGTATAGGAGTTTCAGCTTTAGCATCAGTCCTTCCAATGAATATTCAGGACTGATTTCCTTTAGGAGGGACTGGTTGGATCTCCTTGCAGTCCAAGGGACTCTTGAGAGTCTTCTCCAACACCACAGTTCAAAAGCATCAATTCTTTAGTGCTCAGCTTTCTTTATAGTACAACTCTCACATCCATACATGACTACTGGAAAAACCATAGCCTTGACCAGATGGACCTTTGCTGATAAAGTAATGTCTCTGCTTTTTAATATGCTGTCTTGGTTTATCATAGCTTTTCTTCCAAGGAGCAAGCGTCTTTTAATTTCATGGCTGCAGTCACCATCTGCAGTGATTTTGGAGCCCAAGAAAATAAAGTCTCTCACTGTTTCTATTGTTTCCCCATCTATTTGCCGTGAAGCTTATTATTAGAAACAGAATAATTGTGATGCATCTCGTGACTGATTGTGACACACCAGGGCATTCAAATTGTCTGAATGCTGCTGATCTTGATAATCTGGTTTATACAGGTGAGCCAGTCATCTTGTCCTTTTGGTTCCCTATGGCAAGGCCTCCTTACCAATCTCCAAGCCTACCTCTCACGGGCAGATGCTGTTTCTTCCCAGTTGCCTAGAAGCTTAGGCATGGCTCAGCTCCTTGAGAGCTATTTCTAAGAATGTGACAGGAGAGCGGGCAGGAGCTCCCCTTCTGTTGTTTTGTCTGAGGACTTAGCTCTTTCACTTGAGATTGCCACTAAGAATTCCCAACCCTTGAGGGAAGCTTCCAATCTAAACCACATGAATAGAGCCATATCTTTAACAGAGGAATCATATTAAAATATCCCCCAATTAGGCCCAACATCTGGATTAGAAATATACTTACACACACATATAGACACACATCAAAAAACAACTAGGGGTGTCTTATTATAAATTATCCAGGAGAGGACATTTGATCTGGCCTTGAAAGATATTCTTGCTTGGAGAATCCCATGGACGGAGGAGCCTGGTAGGCTACAGACCATGGGGTTGCAAAGAGTCTGAGATGACTGAGCGACTTCACTTCACTTTCTTTACTTTCTTGAAAGATATGTGGACATTTTTTCAGCAAAAAAGGTTGGAAAAGGAATGCTAAGCCAAGTGTCAGAGACATGAAAGCTCATGAAGTGTTAGAGAAATGGAAAGCAGTCCCCAGTCTGGCTGGAGTGTAGGGTGTTTTTGAGAACTTGGCTTTCACAACTATGTTATAGGTGGATTACTCAGTGCTTGGTCCAATTTTGACAGCCTCTGACTGAAATGAATATTGAATGACTCAGCTACCCATAATCAAGTAATTACTCAGGAGGAATTCTAAAGTCATTCAGTATACAAGACAGGATCTCTGAGTTTGTTCTCATCACAGTCAGAAGACTTCCTAAAACATAAAGAAAAAGAGAGTGGTAGGCTGAGATGTGCTCAATGGAGAAACCCACAATTGGAAACATGGAACTTGCTTTCTTTTTCTTTCTCCCTCCCTCCTTTCCTCTTACCTTCTCCTGTCTTCCTTTCTTTTTTCATATATACATACATTTATTTTGTATCATTTTATTCACATATATTGTATGTCTACTTTATGTCAGCCATAATACTAGGCACTGAAGTTGAGCAGTAAACAAAAGCAGACATGGTATCTGATTCCGCTTCCCTTATAGAGCTGGGAGGAAGTTGCAGGAGACATTAGCCAAATATTCACACAAATGAATTTAAAATGACAACTTCACTATTATGAAGGGCAAGGTTATTGGAGGTATAAGACTTACAATAGGGGGGGTTCAGCCTAGTCTGAAAAGACAATATAATGTAGTAGTTAATCCCTTGGGTTCTGAAAACAAGACCTAATTTTGAATCTTGGCTATGCCACTTTACAGTTGGTTGTGGAAAAATTCCTTAACCTCTCCATGTGTCAATTTCCTCAATGGAGACTAAAAAAGGTACATTAGAAGACTTAGTGAATTATGTGTGAAACACCAGAAGGGAGCCTAATGCATATGTGTTTAATAAATACTAAATAATACTAAATGCTGTCACTACCACCGCCACTGTCATTATTACTTGAGGTGGCTATGGGAATGAGGGGAGGTAACAGAAAGATTTCCTGAAAAAGTGATGACTGAACTGAAATTTGGAGGTTAACCAGAATTTACCAGAGAAAGATGGAATGGGTAGGCTGTGGGAATGACATTCAAAGGCCCTATTTCTGGAGGAAACATGGCAATTTCAAGGTTCTAAAGAAATTCAGTGAGGTGGGGAGAGTTCTGGAGAAAATGGTTTAAGGGAGGGTGGAGAAGAGGGCAGGGTGTAGATAATGTGGGGAGTATTAAAGACAGGATTAAGAAGCTGGGTCTTTATTCTAATATCAATAAGAATCCATGGGAAGTGTTTTTTTTTTTTTTTTTTAATTAAGAAAGCTATATGATCAGATTTAGATTTTATAACAATTCTTGATGAAGCCTGAAAAACAGATTTGAAGCTGGCAAGATTGGATATGGACAAACTATTGAAATTGCCCAAGAAAGAGATTATGGTAGCATGGATTAGGCAGTAGTGATGAGTGGAGTGAAGAAATTGGAGACTTCTTTAGAATGTAAAGTGAGCAAGATTTAGTGATAGATTGAATGTAGGGGTCAAAGACGAAGGATCTAAAATTCTGGCTTATGTGACAGAGTGATAATGACTCACTGAGACCAAAAACCCTGGAAGAGGATCTGATTTGGGGAAAGAGAGCAGGAGATAAGTTTTATTTCACACATTCTTAGAATAAGGTGCCTTTGAGACTTGTGGTTTGATTGGCAATTGAATACAAGGGTTTGAGCTTCAGAGAAGTCTGAATATACATTTATGTGAAGATGTATATTTATGAGTCAATTGTCTAGAGGTGGTTTCTGAAGCCTAGAGAGAGGATACAGGTAAGAACACCTAGAGCAATACTGTCCAATAGAAATATAACAAGAGTTACATGTGTAGCAGAGAGTTTTTTGGCAACTACATTAAAGATAGTAAAAAGAAACCTATGAATTTAAATTTAATAATACATGTCTAACTAGATAGATAGAAAATATCATTTTAATATGTAATCAATACAAAATTATTAATAGATATTTTATATTACTTTTTCATACTAAGTCTTCAAATTCTGGTGTGTTTCTTTGTACTTACAGCACATTGTAATTTGGATTATACACAGTTCATGTACTCAATAACAATCTGCTTAGTGTTTACCTATTGGCCAGCCCACGTCTAAGGTTAGGGTGAAAAGGGAGGGAAAAAGAAATGAAGCAGAGATAGAAGAGGGAAAGGAACAGAGGATAACATACTATAAGCCAATGAGATAGTATTTCTAAAATAAAACTAGTGGCCCAAAGTGACTTCAGGTTTTTTCACTATAAAGAGTGTTTTGTTTTGTTTTTTCTTTTGTCCTATTTTGGAAAACCTCCAGTTGACCTCACTGTCAATTCTTAATTCCTTTCCCATTTCTCTCAATTTTTAGCACCAAACTTCTTAAAAAGCATCTACACTTGCTTTTTTCATTAACTCTCTTTAATTGTCTGCAACCTAGATTTTTCATTTCTATTATTTTGTAATAACCACATTCCCCAATGACCTCAAGTCCAAAGACCTTTCTTGGACTTCTGTTCTCCTTGACCTCTCTAAAACATTTGAAAGATTAAACCTTCTCTCATTCTTAAAACTGTTATTTTCCATTTCATCATAAGCAATTTTTGAAGTTCCATCTCTAAACATTTCACCTTACTTAGAAATTAATGACATTTGACTGGGAGCCAGATGATGCAATTGGCTCCCAGATATCCATTTGAAGTCCTAGTCACCTAACTGATGTCTGTGGGATATTTCCATAATCTCTAATCATCCAGTCAAACTAGACACACTTGAAAGGAGGATTACCTTGTACCAGGAAGGAATTTTTCCTCTTAACTCCCCTAGGCTTTCATAGCATGATTAGTCAGGAAAAGCATACCTGAAAAAAAAACATCATATAAGCTGAAGCCTAGAAGTGTATGAGTTAACCAGACAACAGAGGAAGAAGAGAGGAAAACAATATTACAGGATGTAGATTCCATTTGTTCACCCAAATATCCTTTCATGCCTTTACCAGCAGTGTCATCTATTAATGCCACTCACTGTGCTAGTCCTTTGGAATAGGGAGTGAGCAAGTTAAACATGGTCCTGAGCCTCATGGAGCTTGATCATCCAGTAGTAGAGAGACACATTAAGCAAATACAGAAAATTATCAGTGAATACAACAACATTCTTACCCTCATCTGTGGATGGGAGCAGGAAAAAAATTCCCTGAGAAAACGGCACATAAGCTGAAGCCTTGAGAGTATATGAATTAACCAGATAATTGGGGAAAAAGTGAGACAAATGGCATTTATTTCATAGACAGCACTTAGAAGCTTTGAGTTGGGAAGTAGCCTAGTGGGTTCCAAAAACTGAGCAACTAGAGCATTTATAGCACAGTAAATTAGAGGAATAGTGATAGTAAGTGAAGCTAGAATGGGAATCAGGAGTCAGATATCATAGTCCCTTGTGGTCCAGGGTCAAGGCTCTCAAGGGTATCCTAAGAGCAACAGGAAGAACTTCAGGATTATTTAAGTCACTGCTATTTGGTCATTGCTATTCTCCTCAATTCAGTTCAGTTGCTTAGTCGTGTCTGACTCTTTGCGACCCCATGAACTGCAGCACACCAGGCCTCCCTGTCCATCACCAACTCACAGAGTTTACGCAAACTCATGTCCATTGAGTTGGTGATGCCATCAACCATTTCATCTTCTGTTGTCTCCTTCTCTTCCCACCTTCAATCTTTCCCAGCATCAGGGTCTTTTCAAATGAGTCAGTTCTTCCCATCAGGTGGCCAAAGTATTGGAGTTTCAGCTTCAACATCAGTCCTTCCAATGAACATTTGACTGATTTCCTTTAGGATGGACTGGTTGGATCTCCTTGCAGTCCAAGGGACTCTCAAGAGTCTTTGAACACCACAGTTCAAAAGCATCAATTCTTCAGCCCTCAGCTTTCTTTATAGTCCAACTCTCATATCCATACATGACTACTAGAAAAACCATAGCTTTGACTAGATGGGCCTTTGTTAGCAAAGTGATGTCACTGCTTTTTAATATGCTGTCTATGTTGGTCATAACTTTCCTTCCAAGGAGCAAGCATCTTTTAATTTTGTGGCTTCAGTTTCCATCTGCAGTGATTTTGGAGGCCCAAAAAACAAAGTCTCTCACTGTTTCCATTGTTTCCCCATTTATTTGCCGTGAAGTGATGGGACCAGATACCATGATCTTAGTTTTCTGAATGTTGAGTTTTAAGCCAACTTTTTCACTCTCCTCTTCCACTTTCATCAACAGGCTCTTTAGTTCTTCTTTGCTTTCTTCCATAAGGGTGGTGTCATCTGTATATCTGAGATTATTGATATTTCTCCTGGCAATCTTGATTCCAGCTTGTGTTTCATCCAGCCCAGTGTTTCTCATGATGTACTCTGCATATAAGCTAAATAACCAGGGTGACAATAAGCAGCCTTGATGTACTCCTTTTTCTATTTGGAACCAGTCTGTCATTCCATGTCCAGTTCTAACTGTTGCTTCCTGACCTGTATACAGATTTCTCTCACTGCCCATATTCAACTTGTCATTAAGTTGCCTTCGAGTCCCATGAGTTCTTCCCTTATAACATCTGTTATATCATTTCCTTCTACTACAGTTCCTCAGGACTGTATCCCATGATTCTCAGCTCACATACTTCAGGCTCTGCACAAGTGGGCCATAAACTTGATATGAATTGATCAAACTATTTTCCATATCTTGATTAATATTTAAAATTTACTTTTTCTAAAACTGACCATATATACTGAGATAGTACTCTTTGCCAAATGGAATATTTATTAAGTGGGTCCTGAGAAGTGTAGAGAAGGTTGTTACTTGCAGCAAATAGGTGGTCAAAAGTGTATCATAACACTTGAGCTGGTTCCATAGAAAAATTTGGAAATTTTGTCTCATGAATATGTAAGAGGGCTTTATCAAACCAGTGAAGAGTTCTTTCAAAATAGAAACATGGAGAACAAGATGGTGGAGGAGTAGGTGGACATGGAATACCTCTCTCCATGGATACATCAGGAATACACATTCAGACACAGAAGTGCATGCAGAATACCAGCTGAGAGTGAACAGGAGTACCTGACCAGCAGAAAGGAATACATAGACCCACGCAAAACTCAAGATCAAGCCCTGAGCCTTTGGACTGGGAGCACTGAATCCAATACCCTAGACTACCGGAGAACTAACCCTAGGGGTCAAATAGTGAGAACTCACACAAAGGAAACCAGTGTAATAGAAGATCTGGCATCACCCAACCACCAATAGCACCCTGTACAGGATGCCTCATCTAAGCAAGAAACAAAACAAAAAATACAAACCCAATCATCAGCAGGCAGGATTACCACCTCACTCAACCTTGCCCATCAGAGGAAAAACCAACCAACCAACAAACAGAAACTCAGCACAAATCTCACCCTATACAAAGCTTACACAAACCACTGGACCAAACTTAGAGGGAAGAAACCAAAAGGAAGAAAGAATTCAACTTTGAAGCCTGGGAAAAGGAGACCTCAAACACAATAAGTTAAAAAAAATAATAATGAAAAGGCAGAGAAATACTGCACAAATGAAGGAACAAACCAGAAACACAGAAGTCCAAATAAATTAAGAGGAAATAGGCAAACTACATGAAAAAGAATTCAGAATAATGATAGTAAAGATGATCAAAAACCTTGAAAGCAAAATGGGGAAAATGCAAGAATCAATTAACAAAGACCTAGAAGAATTAAAGAATAAACATGCAGAGACAAACAACACAATTACTGAAATTGAAAATACTCTAGAGGGAATTAATAACAGAATATCTGAAGCAGAAGAACAAATCAGTGAGCTGGAAGATAAAACAGTGGAAATAGCTTCTGAAGAGCAGAATAAAGTAAAAAGAATGAAAAGAACTGAGGATAGTCTTAAAGACCTCTGGGGCCATATCGAATGCACCAACATTTGAATAATAGGGGTCCCAGAGAAAAAGAGAAAAAGAAAGGGTATGAGAAAATGTTTGAAGAGATTATAAGCTGAAAATTTCCCCAACATTGAAATGGAAATAGTCAGTCAAGTCCAAGAGGCACAAAGAGTCCCATACAGGATAAACCCAAGGAGAAACACACCAAGACACATACTAACCAAACTAACAAATACTAAACACAAAGAAAAAATATTAAAAGCAGCAAGGGAGAAACAACAAGCAGCAAACAAGAGAAACCCCATATGCTTAACAGTTGATCTTTCAGCAGAAACTCTGCAGGCCAGAAGGGAATGGCAGGATATATTAAAAGTACTGAGAGGGAAAAATCTACAACCAAGATTACTGTACCCAGCAAGGACCGCATTCAAAATTGATGAAGAAATCAAAAGATTTTCAGACAAGCAAAAGTTAAGAGAATTCAGTACCACAAAACCAGCTTTGCAACAAATGTTAAATGGACTTATATAGTCAAGAAATACAAGGGAAGAAAAAAGATTCACAAAATCAATCCCAATCAGTTAAAAAATGGCAATAGGAACATATATATCAATAATTACTTTAAATGTAAATGGATTAAATGCTCCAACCAAAAGACACAGACTGGCTGAATGGATACAAAGATAAGACCCATATATATGCTGTCTATAAGAAACCCACTTCAGATCTCAAGACACATATAGACTGAAAGGAAGAGGATGGAAAAATATATTCCATGCAAATGGGAAGCAAAAGCAAGCTGGAGTAACAATCCTCATATCAGACAAAATAGACCTTAAAATAAAAGAAGATTACAAGAGATAAGGAAGGACACCACATCATGATCAAAGGATCAATCCAAGAGGAAGACACAACAGTTGTAAATATCTATGCACCCAACATAGGTGCATAGGAGCACCTCAATACACAAGACAAACACTAACAGACACAAAACGAGAAATTGACAATAACACAATAATAGTAGGAGACTTTAACACCCCGCTTACACCAATGGACAGATCATCAAAACAGAAAATTAAAAGGAAACACAAGTCTTAAATGATACATTAGATGAGATGGATCTCATTGATATCTTCAAGACATTCCATCCAAATCCAGAAGACTACACCTTCTTTTCAAGTGCATATGGAACATTCTTCAGATAGACAACATCTTAGGTCACAAATCAAACCTCAGTAAATTTAAGAAAATTGAAATCATGTCAAGAATCTTCTCTGACCACAACGCTGTGAGACTAGATATCAATTACAAGAAAAAAACTGTAAGAAACACAAACAGGTGGAGATTAAGCAACACGCTTCTAAATAACCAACTGGTTACTAAAGTAATCAAAAGGGAAATCAAAGAATTTCTAGAAACAAATGACAATGAAAACATGACAACTCAAACCTTGTGGGATGCAGCAAAAGCAGTTCTAAGAGGGACGTTTATAGCAACACAATCTTACCTCAAGAAACAAGAAAAACATCTAATAGACAGCCTAACTTTACACCTAAAACAACTGGAAAAAGAAGAACAAAAATAAAAAACCCAAATTAGGCAAAGGAAAGAAATCATAAAGCTCCAAGTAGAAAGAAATGAAAAAGAAATGAAAGAAACAATAGTAAAGATTAATAAAAAAAAAGATTAATAAAACTAAAAGCTGGTTCTTTGAGAAGATAAAACAGAAATGACAAACCTTTAGCGAGACTCATCAAGAAAAAAAAGAGAGAAGAATCAAATCAACAAACTTAGAAATGAAAAAGGATAGGTTAAAACAGATAATGAAGAAATATAAAGGATTATAAGAGACTTTTTTTTATTATTATTATTTTTTTTTTCCAGTGGGTTTTGTCATACATTGATATGAATCAGCCATGGATTTACATGTATTCCCAATCCCGATCCCCCCTCCCACCTCCCTCTCCACCCGATTCCTCTGGGTCTTCCCAGTGCACCAGGCCGGAGCACTTGTCTCGTGCATCCCACCTGGGCTGGTGATCTGTTTCACCATAGATAGTATACATGCTGTTCTTTTGAAATATCCCACCCTCACATTCTCCCACAAAGTTCAAAAGTCTGTTCTGTATTTCTGTGTCTCTTTTTCTGTTCTGCATATAGGGTTATCGTTATCACCTTTCTAAATTCCATATACATGTGTCAGTATGCTGTAATGTTCTTTATCTTTCTGGCTTACTTCACTCTGTATAAGGGGCTCCAGCTTCATCCTATAAGAGACTATTATGAACAACTATATGGCAATAAAATGGATAACCTGAAAGAAATGGACAGACTCTTAGAAAAGTTCAATCTTCCAAGACTGAACCAGGAAGAAATAGAAATTATGAACAACCCAATTACAAACTGAAATTGAAGCTGTGATAAAAAATCTCCCAAAAAACAAAAGCCCAGGGCCAGATGGCTTCACAGGAGAATTCTATCACACATTTAGAGAATAGCTAATGCCTATCTTTCTGAAACTCTTCCAAAAAATTGCAGAGGAAGGAACACTTCCAAACTCATTCTATGAAGTCACCATCACCCTGATACCAAAACCAGACAAAAACAACACCAAAAAAGAAAACTAGAGGCCCATATAACTGATTAACATAGATGCAAAAATCCTCAACAAAATTTTAGCAAACAGAGTTCAGTAACACATCAAAAAGCTCATACACCATGATCAATTTGGGTTTATTCCAGGAATGCAAGGATTCTTTGATATATGCAGATCAATGTGATACACCATATTAACAAACTGAAAGATAAAAACTATATGATAGTCTCAAAAGATGCAGAAAAAGCCTTTGACAAAATTCAACACCCATTTATGATGAAAACTCTTCAAAAAATGGGCATAGAAGGAACCTACCTCAACATAGTAAAGGCCATATATGATAAGCCTACAGCAAAAATTATTCTAACATGGTGAGAACCTGAAAGCATTCCCCCTAAGATCGGGAACAAAACAAGGGTGTCCACTTTCACCACTATTATTCAACACAGTTCTGGAAGTCCTAGCTACAGCAATCAGAGAAGAAAAATAAATAAAAGGAATCCAGATAGGAAAAAAAGAAGTAAAGTTCTCACTGTTTGCAGATGACATGATACTGTACATAGAAAACCCTAAAGGTAGTATCAGAAAATTACTAGAGCTAATCAGTGAATTTAGCCAAGTTGCAGGATACAAAATCAATACACAGAAATCACTTGTATTTCTATATAGTAACAATGAAAAACCATTCATTGTTTTCATTGTTCACCATTGCAACAAAAAGAATTAAATATCTAGGAATAAACTTACCTAAGGAGACAAAAGGACTGTATTCAGAAAATTCAAAGACACTAATGAAAGAAATCAAAGATGAGATAAACAGATGGAGAGATATTCCATGTTCCTGGGTAGGAAGAATCAATATTGTGAAAATGACTATACTACCAAATGTAATCTACAGATTCAATGCAATCCCTGTCAAACTACCAATGGCATTTTTCACAGAACTAGAAAAAAATTTCATAATTCATATGGAAACACAAAAGACCCCAAATAGCCAAAGCAGTCTTGAGAAAGAAGAATGGAGCTGGAGGAATCAACCTTCCTGACTTCAGGTTATACTAAAAAGCTACAGTCATCAAGACAGTATGGTACTGGCACAAAAACAAAAATATAAATCAATAGAACAAGATGGAAAGCCCAGAAATAAACCCATGCACCTATGGGTACCTTATTTTTGACAAAGGAGACAAGAATATACAATGGTGCAAAGACAGCCTCTTCAATAAATGGTGCTGGGAAAACTGGACAGCTGCATATAAAAGAATGAAATTAGAACACTTCCTAACATCATCCACAAACATAAACTCAAAATGGATTAAAGACATAAATGTGAGACCAGAAACTATAAAACTCTTGGAGGAAAATAGAGGCAGAACACTCAATGACATAAATCAAAGCAAGACCCTCTATGACCCACCTCCTAGAGTAATGGAAATAAAAACAAAAGTAAGCAAGTGGGACATGATTAAACTTAAAATCTTTTGCATAGCAAAGGAAACTATAAGCAAGGTGAAAAGACAACCTTCAGAATGGGAGAAAATAATAACAAATGAAACAACTGACAAAGGGTTAATTTCCAAAATATACAAGCAGCTCATATAACTCAATACCAGGAAAACAAATGACCCATTCAAACAATGGGAAGAAGACCTAAACAGACATTTCTCCAAAGAAGACATACAGCTAGCTAACAAACACATGAAAAGATGATCAACATTGCTCATTATTAGAGAAATGCAAATCAAAACCACAATGAGATATCACTTCACACTGGTCCAAATGGCCATCATCAAAAAGTCAACAAACAATAAATGCTGGAGAGGGTGTGGGGAAAAGGGAACAATCTTGCCCTGTTGGTGGGAATGTAAATTGATACAGCCACTATGGAAGATGGTATGGAGATTTCTTAAAAAACTAGGAATAAAACCACCATATAACACAGTAATCCCACTCCTGGGCATATACCTTGAGGAAACCAGGGTTGAAAAAGACACATGTATCCCCATTGTTCATTGCAGCACTACTTATAATAGCTAGAACATGGAAGCAACCCAGATGCCTATTGACAGATGAATGGATAAAGAAGTTGTGGTACATATATACAATGGAATATTACTCAGCCATAAAAAGGAATGCATTTCAGTCAGTTCTGATGAGGTGGATGAACCTGGAATCTATTATACAGAGTGAAGTGAGTCAGAAAGAGAAAGTTAAATATCATATTCTAACACACATATATGGAATCTAGAAAAATGGTTCTGAAGAATTTATTTACAGGGCAACAATGGAGAAACAGACATAGAGAACAGACTTATGGACATAGGGAGAGGGCAGGAGAGGGTGAGATGTATTGAAAGAGTAACATGGAAACATATTACCATATGTAAAATAGATAGCCAACAGGAATTTGCTGTATGGCTCAGAAAACTCAAACAGGGCTTCTATATCAACCTAGAAGGGTTGGATGGGGAGGAAGATGGGAGGGAGGCTCAAAAGGCAGGGAATATATGTATACCTATGGCTGATTCATGTTGAGGTTTGACAGAAAACAATGAAGTTCTATAAAGCAATTATCCTTCAATAAAAAATAAATTAAAAAAGTAGAAACACTGTATAAAGGGCAAGCAAGAAAAGCTTCTGCACTTTATGCAAACATTAGGAAACTTTATTATACTAGAGTAGTAATTTTTATTGTAATTACTGTTATCTTGTTTAATGCTTTTGTGTCTTTTTTTTTTTTTTTGAGTTTCTACTAAAATTATTTAGGGATCTGTATGATTTGGTTAATTTTACCTTTAGTTAGATGGGGGAAAATTGCATGAATGAATAATATCTAGTGAAATATTTAGTAAACCTTAATGTCCTCACTGGAGACTTTATTAAAAGTTTGGTTCTTAGAGACTGGGAATTGGATAAGTTCCATAGCTGCAAATGAATTTTGCTTCATTTTCAGGCAATGCACAGTGGACATTATTAGGAAACAGGGATTTCCAGTAAAGATATGACAGAATAAGAAAAGAGTTTGTACTGAGGTAGCCCTTTGGGCCAGAGACATCATTAGCAAGGAGGGCTGAATCTATCTTTCAAGAATCACAGTTTCATTACATGAAACAAAGAGCCCTAGAAAATCTCCAGCAGTCAGATAACCAATCCTTTCATTAAAAAATGAAACAAAAAAAAAAAGAATCCAGTCTCAGGCAAATCACTCTAGGGCTCTGTCCCCAGACAGTATACATCAGAGGTTTACTTCATAAGGGATCTCTACACTCTTCAGCTTTAAAATGGAAATGACTTCTCTAGTGAAGGACCTTGAATTCCTACTGGCTTGAATGCCACCTCGCATTATCAAACCACAGTAGTCAACAAATATTTCTTGCCCTTCTCTTGTAAAATGTTGTGAAGACTTCCAACTATAAAAGCACTCAGTAACAATAACAATGGCTGTTCTTATTGAGAGCTTAAGCCTTTTACAAATATGATTTAATACCAGCAACAAAACCTCAAGACAAAGTTTCACCTTCAATGAAGCATAAATGATTTTCAGTGAATGTAATTTCTTTATCCAAGAGGATCTTCAGTATTTTCTAGTCTGGAGCTGAAAAAAAAAAATAGCATCTTTACATTATGTTGTTTTGGAGCCCCATATCAGAATTTAGTTTACATTGATATAAATATCAATATTTGGATATATCTATATAATTGATATATATAAACATCAATTATTACTTATGTAAATATAAATATCAATAGGGCTTCCCAGGTGGTGTGGTAAAGAACCGGCCTGCCTATGCAGGAGTCGTAAAAGATGCTGGTATGGAAGCCTCCAATTAAAATAAATAAACTAATTTTAAAAAAGATGCTGGTTATAAAGAAGGCTGAGTGCCAAAGAATTGATGCTTTCGAATTGTGGTACTGGAGAAGACTTTTGAAAGTCCTTTGGACAGCAAGGAGATCAAACCAGTCAATCCTAAAGGAAATGAACCCTGAATATTCATTGGAAGGACTGATGCTGAAACTGAAGCTCCGCTGCTTGGGTCACCTGATGCAACGTGCTGACTCATTGGAAAAGACTCTGATACTGGGAGAGATTGAGGGCCGAGGAGAAGGGGACCACAGAGGATGAAATGGTTGGATGGCATCACCGATTCAAGGGACATGAGCTTGAGCAAACTCTGGGAGATAGTGAAGAACAGGGAAGCCTGATGTGCTGCAGTCCACGGGGTTGCAAAGAGACACACGACTTAGTGACTCAAGAACAACAAAATATCAGTGATTGATGCTATCATTTATATTGATATATGTTGTTGTTGAGTTGCTAAGTTGTGTCCAACTCTTTTGTGACCCCTTGGACTGTAGACCGCCAGGTTCCTCTGTTTATAGAATTTCCCAGGCAAGAATACTGGCGAGGGTTGCTATTGCCTTCTCCAGGGGATGTTCCCCACCCAGAGATCATACCCGCATTTACTGCACTGCAGGCAGATTCTTTACGCTGAGCCATCAGGGAAAACATATTGATATAAATATCAAGTAATTTATATTTGTAATCTTGATGATTAATATATCAGTCAAGCTTAAGTTGAAAGAAAGAAAAAGAATTGCCATTTGGTACTTCTTTCTGGAAAACTATACTTTTTTTCTTCTGGTTTTTGGTTTTACTTTGCTCCCTACTAGTATGAATGGATTCTCCTTGACTTCCTTCCCTCAATTAACAGGGACCGTTCAGTTCTCAGAATCTGAGCTCAGCATTGGAGCTTGATGTATTTTTAAAAATTAAAATACATGCTGTAGTCCATGGGGTTGAAAAGAGTCAGACATCACTGGGCAACTGAAAACAACAACAACAACATGTAATACAGTATAAAAATCTTATGTGAATAGTCCAATGAAGTTTTACTTATTTGTATATCCATGTAATGTAATCACCACTGAGATCAACCTTGGTGTTATTCCATTTCTCCTAACTGAGTGACATGAACGCTGGAATTCCTTCTCCAGCACTTTCCCTGATTTCGTATCTTCTGTCGCACTTTTCTATTTCACCTGTTCCCATCTCTGTCTATATCTGTTGCTGCCCACTTCCCCATCTTCTCCACACCTCTCTTAGAACAGCTCTCTCTAGGGTTCTGTACTCCCCTTGGTTCTCCCACCTAGTCTCACTCTCACTTGTATAAGTGTTTGTGCGTACTCCTGGGCTCTTTAACTTGGCTCTCAACCCCATCACTCACTATTCTAGATTCTGCTGCAGCTCTGAAGGGGCCCAGAATCAAAGCCTTCCCGGGAGGGTGAAGTGGGATGACTGTGACCAGCTCCTTCAGGGCCTCTGTATTTGGGAGAAAGAGAATGATTCTTTTAGTGACTGAACCACACACTAACTCCATCACATTGACTAAATCTGGTTTTCAAACTGAAGGGCAAGTACTGAATCAAGTTAACCAGACATGGGTATGTCACTTTGACACTGGCATAAAAACAGCAAGTGAAGGTAACTTTATAGACAGAAAATATGACAGAATCCACCAGTCTCTATGAATTTACATTTATCAAAATGAAATGCTTTTATTATAAATCATTATAAAATGATTACGTTTATGCATCCTTATGTATAGAAAAAATGAAACAGACATAAAAATCAGATATGTATAAAGAGAAACTGAGATTTTAAAAACTATACATGAGTCTTTGGTGGCTACTGAAAAGAACCCACTATCACTTTAATGTATATTCTTCCAGAACTATTTATCATATTCCTTTAAGAAAGTGGAATCACGTTGGAAAGAGCGTTTTTAAAAATAATTTTGTTTATTTATTTGTAGCTGTGCCGGGTCTGTGTTGCTGGGCAGGCTTTTCTCTGGCTGTGGTGAACCGGGGCTGCTTTCTGCTTGCGTGTGAGGGCTTTTCATTGCAGTGGCTTCTCTTGCTGTGGAGCCTGGGCTCTAGGCATCCGCTTCAGTAATCAGAGGACAGGCTCAGCGGTTGTGGAACGTGGCCTGTGGGATCTTCCCAGGCCAGGGATTGAACCTATGACTCCTGCATTGGCAGGCAGATTCTTTACCACGGAGCTACCAGGGACGCCCCCAGAAAGAGCGTCTGAATTTTATAAATATCAAAAGGAAATAAGTCTACATCAATAAGCAAAAATATACCTCGAAATTAAATGCCTGGGGTGAAAAATACCCGGGTGCCCCCTCAGACTCGTCTGTAAGCGGTCTGGCACACACAACCTATTAAGCAAATCCCAATCGTCCCTGAAGCCTCCTCCAATGCTCAAGGCAGAGCCACGGTGCGGCGGCGCGTCACCCCCGAGCCCCGCCAGGTGTGGGAACTGCTCAGGCCGAAAGCCTGTGGTTGAGCGACGCCCCGGGCCAGCACGGGGCAGTGGACTGCGCATGCGCAAGGGAACGAGCCTCCAGGTGGTGGACGGCCCCGGGCCAGCCATACCCGCTTCTGTCTGAGCGCTGGACACGGCTTTCAGGTAGGCCAAAGTCGTTGGTCACAGGAATGCGAACACCCTGGTCCACTGCAGAACTTCAGGGCCAGTTTCTTCTGACAGAAGTGGCGTGTCCAGAATTTATCTCTGGAGGCGGTTGCTCCCTGTTCCTCCAGCTTTTCCCCTGAAGAACCATCTCAGGCGCATTCATAATGGTAAGTACCATTTTTTTTTTTTTGCTTGTTTCTTGAGATGTATTTGGTATACAACATTGTATAAATGTAAGAGGTATAATGTGATGATTTTATACAGATATCAATTGTGAAGTGATTGCGACATAAGCTTAGTTACCTTCATTACCTCACATAATTACCCTTTTTTGGTGTTGTGAACTTTTAATATTTACTCCTTCAGGAAAATTTCAAGTATGTAAAACAGAATTGTTAACTATAGCAGAATAGGTATACTGTCATTTCATAACTGGAAGTTTGTTCCCTTTGACAGCGTTGGACCATTTCCCCCGTCCTTAGCCCCTGACAACCAGCATTCTATTCTCTATTTCTCCAAGTTTGACTTTTTCCCATTTAGCATGATAGTGCCCTCAAGGTCCATCCATATTGTCAAATGGCAAGATTGCCTTCTTTTTTTATGACCTTAATACCATTCCATTGTGCGTGTGTGTCTGTGTGTGTGTCGCATTTTCTTTATTCATCCCAGGATGAATGCTTAGGTTGCTTGTGTCTTGGCTATTGTAGATAAATAATGCTGCAGTGAACTTGAGGGTGCAGATCTGTCTTCAAGATAGTAATTTCAGTTTCCTTGACATATAACCAGAAATCAAATTACTGGATTATATGGTATTCTATTTTTAATTTTTTGAAGACCTTCATACTGCTTTTCATAGTGGTTGTACCAATTTACAGTCCCTCTGATAGTACACAGGTGTTCCCTTTTTGATAGTACACAAGTGTTCCCTTTTCTCTCTACACCCTTGCCAAACACTTGTTATCGCTTGTCTCCTTGATGACAGCTATTTTAACAGGTATGAGGTGATATCTCATTATGGTTTTGACTGGCATTTCCTAGATGATTAGTAGTGCTGAGCATTTTTTGGTAAACCTGGTATGCCTTTTTTTGAAATTGTCTGGTAAGTTTTTCTGCCCATTTTAAATAGAATTATTATTACTGTTGAGTTGTATGATTTTTTATATAATTGAATGTTAACTGCTTATCAGAAATATGTATTGTCAATATTTTGTCCCATTCCTTAGGTTGCTTTTTCATTTTTCTTGGTGGTTTCCTCTGCTGTGCAGATTTTTAGTTTGATGTGGTCCCATTTGTTTATTTTTGCTTTTGTTGCCTTGGCTTTGGGTGTCAAGTCCAAAAAAATCTTTGCTAGTATCGGTGTCAAGTGGCTTTCCGCCTATGTTTTCCTCTGAGAGTTTTATGAATTTATATTTAAGTCGTAAATCCATTTTGAGTTATTTTTTGTGAGTAGTGTAAGATCAGTGTTCAGCTTCATTCTCTTGCATATGAATATCCAGTTTTCCCAACACCATTTATACACTTATCTTTTCCCCATTGTGCATTCTTACTGCTTGTGTCAAAAACTATGACAAAACCCACTGAAAAAATAAATAAATAAATAAAGGGAAAAAAAAAAAAAACTAGTTGACCATATATGTGTGGGTTTATTTCCAAGCTCTCTATTCTGTTCCATTGGTCTATGTGCCTGTTTTTATGCCAGTACATAGTGATTTTTTCCTGCAGTTTTATTGAGCTATAATTGACATACCACACTGTATGAGCTTAAGGTGTACAGCATAATGATTTGACTTACATACATCATGAAATGATTATCACAATAAGTTTAGGTAAATTTATTGTCTTATATGGATACCAAATTAAACAACCAGAAAAACATTTTTTTCTTGTGATGAGAGGTCTTGGAATTTTAACAACTTTCATATGTAACATACAGCTGTGTTAATTCTATTTATCAAGTTGTACATTATATCACTAGTACTTATTTATATTATAACTGAAAGTTTGTTTCTTTGGACTGACTGACTTCATCCAGTTCCCCCTCCGCACATCCCTAACTTTTGGTAACCACAAATCTGATCACTCTTTCTATGAATTTGCTTGTTTATTTGCTTTTGAAGTATAATTGACATACTACACTATGTGAGTTCTTGGTATACAACATAGTGATTTGGTATTTCTATGCATTTCAAAACAATCACCACCTCATTTCCTAATGTATTTAGGTCTAGTTATAATATGTCACCATACAAAAATGTTGGTTGTTGACTGTATTCCTCACAGTGTACATTGAATACCTGTGACTCAGTTATTTTGCAACTGACAGTTTGTTCTGCTTAATCCCCTTCAACTATTTTTTTTCCTCCCTGATTCTGTTTCCCCTGTAGCAACCAGCTGTTTGTTCTCTGGGTCTGTAACTGTTTTGTTATGGTTGTTTGTTTATTTTAGATTTTACACTCCACAGTTAGTGAAATCATACAGTATTGTCTTTCTCTGACTTACTTCACCTAGCATAATACCCTCTAGGTCCTTCCATGTTGTCACATATGGTAAAATTTCATTTTTTTTTGTGGTTGAGTATTATTCTATTGGCTTCCCTGGTGGCTCAGAGGTAAAGAACCTGCCTACCAGTGAAGAAGACATGGGTTCGATCCCTGGGTCAGGAAGATCCCCTGGAGAAGGGAAATGGCAACCCACTCCAGTATTCTTGCCTGGGAAATCCCATGGACAGAGAAGCCTGGTGGGCTACAGTCCATGGGGTTGCAAAAGAGTCAGGCATGACTTAGTGACTGAACAACAGCATTATTCTATTATACATGTATACCACATCTTTATCTGTTTATGGGGACTTACATTGCTTCATTTATTAGCTATTGTAAATAATACTGCAATCAACACAGGACTGCATTTTAATTTTTTTCAAATAAGTATCCAGGAGTGGAATTGCTGCATCACATGGTAGTTCTGTCTTTACTTTTTAAAGGAATCTCCACTGTTTTCCATAGTGGCTTTGCCAATTTACATTCCCATCAGCAGTGCACAGATGTTACATTTTCTCCACATCCTTGTCAGCACTTATTATTTGTTGTCTTTGGGATAAGTGCCATTTTGACTGGAGTGAGATGATATTGTGGTTTTGATTTGCTTTTCCCTGGTAATTAGTGATGTTGAGCATCTTTTCTGTGCCTGCTTGTAATTTGTGTGTCTTTTTTTGGAAGATGTCTATTCCTATACTCTGCCTATTTTTATGCCCAAACATAATCAGGTGGTTTGTTTTTTTGAGGTTGAGTTGTATGAGTTCTTGTATATTTTGGACATTAACCCCCAATCAGATATATTGTTTGCAGGTGTATTCTTCCATTCTGTAGGTGGCCTTTGCATTTTGTTGATAGTTTCCTTTGCTGTGCAAAAGCTTTTTAATGTGATATATTTTACTTCCTTTAGCTTTGATGTTGTTTACATTATGTAGTTTGAGGAGACATATACAAAAAAATATTACAAGGACCAGTGTCAAAGAGTGTACTGCGTATGTTTTCTTCTAGAAGTTTTATGGTTTCAGGTTTTACACATAAGTCTTTAATCCACTTAAAAATTTTTATTGACATATATTTGATTTACAGCATTGTGTAGTTTCAGGCATATAGCAAAGTGAATCAGTTATTCATATACATATGGTCACTCCTTTTTTTAAGATTCATTTCCCATATAGGCCATTACAGAGCACTGAATAGAGTTACTTGGTGCTATCCAGCTGGCCCTCACTAGTTATTTGTTTTATATATAGTGGTGTGTGTAGATGTTAATCCCGGTCTCTCAATTTAGCCCTCCCGCTTATCCTCTGGTAATCATAAATTTGTTTTCTATATCTGTGACTCTACTTCTATTTTGTAATAAGTTCATTTGTTCCTTTTTTTTTAGATTCCACATATAAGCAATATCATATGACACTCTTGTCTGTGTCTGACTTACTTCACTCAGTATGACAATCTCTACAAATGGCATTATTTCATTCTTTTTTATGGTTGAGTAATATTCCATTGCTGAAGCTGAAACTCCAGTACTTTGGCCACCTCACGCGAAGAGTTGATTCATTGGAAAAGACCCTGATGCTGGAAGGGATTGGGGGCAGGAGGAGAAGGGGATGACAGAGGATGAGATGGCTGGATGGCATCACCAACTCGATGGACATGAGTTTGAGTAAACTCCAGGAATTGGTGATGAACAGGGAGGCGTGGTGTGCTGCGATTCATGGGGTCACAAAGAGTCGGACACAACTGAGTGAACTGAACTGAACTGAATATTCCATTGTATATATGTACCACATCTTCTTTATTCATTCTTCTGTTGATGGACATTTAGGTTGCTTCCATGTCCTGTCTATTGTAAATAGTGTTGCAGTGAACATTGGGGTGCATGTGTCTTTTTGAATTTGGTTTTCTCTGGGTATATGCCCATGAGTGGGGTTGCTGGCTCATATGGTAGTTCTAGTTTTAGTCTTTTTAAGGAATATTTATACTGTTCTCCATAGTGGCTGTACCTTTTTTTTTTTTTTTTTTTTTTTTCTGTACCAATTTTTATTCCCACTGACACGTAGGAGGGTTCCCCTTTCTCCACATCCTCTCCTACATTTATTGTTTGTAGATTTTTTGATAATGGCCATTCTGGCTGGTGTGGGGTGATTCTTCATTGTAGTTTTATTTTGCATTTCTCTAGTAGTTAATGATGTTGAGCACTTTGTCATGTGCTTTTTGGCCATCTGTATGTCTTCTTTGGAGAAATATCTGTTTAGGTCCTCCACTATTTTTTGATTGTGTGTGTGTGTGTGTGTGTGAGTATGTGTGTGTGTGAGAGAGAGAGAGAAAGAGAGAGACATAGAGCTGCCTGGGCTTTTTGTATATTTTTGAGGTTAATTCCTTGTTGGCTGCTTCATTTGCAAATATTTTCTCCCATTCTAGGGTTGTCTTTTGTTTTGTTTATGGTTTTCTTGCTGGGTAGAATATCCTAGGTTGCAGATTTGATCATAACTTTGCCACTCCCTTCTGCCTTGCAGTTTCTTTCAAGAAATCAGTTGATAGCCACATGGGGGTTCCCTTGTAACTGACTCTTTGTTTTTCTCTTGCTGCCTTTAGAATCCTCTTGTTATCTTTTGCAATTTTAATTATAATCACTCTTGGTGTGTGTTTGGGTTCATTTGATTTGGGACACTCTGTATTTCCTGTACCTGAATATCTGTTTCCTTCTTTAAGTTTGGGAATTTTTCAGCCATAAATTTTCTCAAGTACATTTTGATCCCTTTCTCTCTTTCTGGTCCTTCTTGGGCATCTATTTGTGTAGGTTGGCAAGCTTTATATTATCCCATAGATATCATTCATTGCTTTCATTTTTTTCGTTGGTCTTTCTGTCTACTGTTGTGATTGGGTGATTGCCATTTTTCTATCTTACTGATCACTCATTCTTCTGCATTATTTAGTCTGCCATTCATTGCCTTTAACTCAGTTTTTATCTTGGCAGTTGAGTAGTCTAATTTTGATTGGTTTCCCTTTATAGTTCTGGCTTCTTGTTACAGTGATCTGTGTCTCTATTGATAATATTTCTTAATCATTTTAGCATTTTTGCTACCTCCTTTTTGAAGTTGGAGTCTGGTAGACTGGAGAGTTCTTTCATTGTTCCTTCAGGTGATTCCTTTTAATTGAGAGTATTTCCTCTGCTTTTTCTTTTTACTTAAATTTCTCTGACTCTAGGAATTTAAGACAAACATTTATTTACTGTGATCTTGATGGGCTATTTTTATGTGGGAGCATCCCTGTGTAGACTGTTAGAGTAATATTTTTGGTGTGAGGGTTTTTTGTATGGATGCCTGCCTCATCTTTTCTCAGCGTGCGCTGGCAATTGTCCCCTTGATAGGGAGTATGATGTTGTTTTGGTAATCAGAGCGTGCACTGTGTGTTGAGCAGGGCATTCTCTTTGCTCTGTGGCTATTATAGGCCTGTCAAGGAGAAGAGTCTCTCTCTAGTTGTTGGAACAGAAGATCCCAGATCTGATTGTAAGCTGTGGTGTGAGGTGAGTGAGACTGTAGTGCTTCCTTTGTGAAAGAAGCCACTGAGTATTCCTCCCCGGGGGCTTTCTGCCAGGAATGTGTGATTCTGCAATGCTGCCCATCACCCAGTCTGTGTGCCAGTGGTACTCTGCTGCTTGCACCACCCCCAGACCCACCCTTGCTGTGTGAGCAGCAATAGATGGCTGAGATGTTAGCACCACCTCCGGCATGTGCATGCTCCCCAAACCCCTTGCTGCTGGGGCTGTGCCCCACCATGAGCACGCTGACAGTGGGCTTCTATGGTGGACCCATGCCGGTACTCTTTGTGTCCTGATGATGGGGCACCTGTGGTGGGCCTGCACATTGTCTTGCTCATGCCAAGCAACCTGTGCCAAACTACAGAACCTTCAGGCCGACTCCATGTAGTCAAACTGAGCCCTTTCCCTGGGTCTGTTTGCTAAAGTCCAAGATTCAACACCAAGCAGCTGTGTGTACTAGCAAGCACAGTCCTGGGCTGAGAAATGTGGTGACATGGCAGCCCTCAGTGCAGGTCCCTGTCTGCTCTGCCTGGCAGCAAGCCGGGACATGCATACTCCTCTGCAGCAGAGTCCAGGCCACTCCAACTGTCTGTCCTGGTGGACATCACAAATGGCTTAGGGGTTCCCAGGGTGAGCGAACCTTTCTTCTTTCACAGCTCCATCCCCAGAGGTACAGGTCTCATCTTGAGTCCTTTTTTTTTTTTTCTTCCTCTTTCATTCTACCCGGTTATGTATCTTTCTTGCAGCATTGGTTGTTAAGAGATCTGCAAGATTTCAGTTGGTATTCTATAAGAATTGTTCCACGTGTAGATGTATTTTTGATGTGTTTGTGAGGGACGGTGAGGTCCAAGTCTTTGTACTCCACTATCTCTTTCACTGAGAGAGAAACTCCAATACTTTGGCCACCTGATGCGAAGAACTGACTCATTTGAAAAGACCCTGATGCAGGGAAAGATTGAAGGAGGGAGGAAAAGGGGATGACAGAGGATGAGATGGTTGGATGGTATCACTGACTCAATGGACGTGAGTTTGAGTAAACTCTGGGATTTGATGATGGCCAGGGAAGCCTGGCACGCTGCAGTCCATGGGGTCGCAAAGAGTTGGACAACAACTGAACGACTGAACTGAACTGAACTGATCTCTTTCACTGCTAGATAGCTAGACATCTCCTGTTAGCTTGAAATTCCACAGACACCTCCTTCTTTACATGATAGTTCTTATTTATCTTATAACTGGAAATTTGTGCTTTTTCAGTGCCTTCTTACAATCCCCCATGCCCTCCAACACACACACACACACACACACACACACACACACACAAGCTCTGGTAATCACATATCTGATCTCTTTTTATATGAGCATTTGATTTTGAAGTATAATTGACCTACAATGCTATTTCAGTTCCTGTTATGCAACATAGTAATTTGATATTTCTGTATGGTGTATATGTAAATTGAAAATCATGATAATTCTAGTTATAATATATCAGCATCCAACGATGTCACATATTTATTGACTATATTCACCACACTGTATATTTGACTGTGACTCAAATATTTAAAACTGAAAGTTTGTATCTCTTAACTTTCCTTATGTGTTTTTCTCCTTCCCTCAACACCCTCCTCTCTGGTCAGTACCTATTTGTTTAATTTATAACTCTGTTTCTGTTTTGTTATGTTTATTTGTTTTACTTTTTAAATTCCGTATTTAAGTGAAGTCATACAGTATTTTCTTTCTCTCATTCATTTCATTTATCATAATGCCCTTGTGACCCATCTGTGTTGTGACAAATGGCAAATTTTCATTGTTGTTCTTTTTTTTTTCTATTCTTATCTATTTTATTCTTTTCAAAAGTGGGGTATAGTTGCTATACAAGATTGTTAGTTTTTGCTGTTCAGCAAAGTGAGTCAGCTGTATGTATGCACATGGCCCCCCCCCAGTACCTCCTTCCCACCCTCCCTTCGTCCTATCCATCTGGGTCATTACAGAGCAATGAGCTGAGCTCCCTGCAATATCCCTCTCGTACGTTACCACTCGCTATCTGTTTTACACATGGCAGTGCACGTGCATTGATATCAGTCTCCCAGTTCGTCCCTCCCTCTCCCACCCGCTGTGCACACATCCATTCCCTAAGTCTGAATCTCTATTCCTGCCCTGCAAATAGGTTCATCTGTACCATTTTTCCAGATTCCACATACATGCGTTAATATATGATATTTGTTTTTCTCTTTCTGATTTACTTCACTCTATATGACAGGCTCTTGGTCTATCCACGTCTCTATTAATGACCCAGTTCCATTCCTTTTTATGGTTGAGTAATAGAAGTGACTTAGCAGCAGCAATATTCCATTGTATATATGTATCACATCTGTTTTATGTATTCATCTGTCAATGGACATTTAGGTTGCCTCCATGTCCTGGCTACTGTTAATAGTGCTACATTGTACATTGCAGGTACCTGTGTCTTTTTGAATTACGGCTTTCTCGGGGTATATGCCCAGTAGTAAATTTCTGGGTCATATAATAGTTTTAATTTTTTTTCCTGAAAAATTTAGCTTATTGAAAGAATTTTTACAAAAAGAAGCCAACAGAAGTGATTTAATTGTATTGTGATAATTCAAGTGTTCATCCCTTTTTCTTGGTCTTTGTATATAAAGATGCTACTTTTTTAGCATGTTCTGCTCTTCATTTTCTCTCTTGTTCGTGCCTTTATTTTTTAATTGGAGGGTAATTGCTTTACAACTTGTGCTGGTTTCTGCTGTGAAGCAACGTGAATGAGTCGTAATTATATATGTATCCACTCCCTCTTGAGCTTCCTCCCTGCCTCCCTAATTTTTAGTTTTTAAAGGAACCTTCATACTGTTCTTCATAGTGGCTGTATCAATCTATATTTCCACCAACAGTGTAAGAGGATTTCCTTTTCCCTATTATGTATCTGTTTATCACACTTTCTTTTATCTATTCATCTATTGATGGGCAGTTAGGTTGCTTCCATTTCTTATATAGGGGTGCACATACATTTCCTAATTTTTTTTTGCATGCTTTGGATAAATAACACATGAATGAAATTACTGGATCAGTGGCAGTTCTGTTTTTAATTTTTTGAGGAATCTTCATTCAGTTTTCCATAGTAGCAGCACCAATTTACTTTCTATCCCTTTTCTCCACATCTTCACCAACATTCATTCTTGTTATTTTTTGTATAATAACTTATGACAGGTGTGGGCTTCCCTCACAGCTCAGTTGGTAAAGAATCCACCTGAAATGCAGGAGACCCCAGTTCAATTCTTGGGTCAGGAATATCCACTGTAGAAGAGACAGGCTACCCACTACAGTATTCCTGGGCTTCCCTTGTGACTCAGATGTAAAGAATCAGTCTGTAGTGCGAGAGACCTTGGTTCCAATCCTGGGTTGGGAGATCCCCTGGAGAAGGAAAAGGCTACCCACTCCCGTATTCTGGCCTGGAAAATTCCATGACTGTGTAGTCTGTGAAGTCACAAAGAGTTGGACATGACTGAGCAACTTTCACTTAACTATGACAGGTGTAAAGTAATATCTCATTGTGGATTTGATTTGCATTTCCTTGATGACTAGCCATGTTGAACACCTTACCATGTGCATGTTGGCCACATGTGTAACTTTTTGGGAAAACTATCTGTTCAGATCTTCTGCCCATTTAAAAAATTTGCTTGTTTTTTGATACTTATTATATGAATTCTTTGTACATTTAGGATATTAATCACTTATCTGGTATATTGCTTGCAAGTATATTCTCCCATTCTGTAGATGGATATTCCATTACATTAATAACTGCCTTCACTATGCAAAAATTTTTTAGTTTGATATAATCCCCTTTGTTTATTTTTGCTTTTGGCTCTCTTTCCTGAAGAGACATATCCAATTAAATACTATTAAGATCAATTTCAAAGAACATACCACCTATGTTTTCTTCCAGAAGTTTTATAGTTTCAAGTCTTACATTTAATTCTTTAATACATTTCGAATTTACTTTTGTGCCTACTGTGAGAAAGTCATCCAACTATAATTGGAAATTCTCAGTTTACGTACTGTTGAAGCCTAGCTTGAAGGATTTTGAGCATTACCTTGCTAGCATGTGAAATGAGTGCAGTTGTATAGTGGTTTAAACATTCTTTGGCATTGCCTTTGTTTGGGATTGGAATGAAAACTGACCTATTACAGTCCTGTGGCCATTGCTGAGTTTTCCAAATTTGCTGGCATATTGAGTGAAGCACTTTAACAGCATCATCTTTTAGATTTTAAATAGCTCAGTTGGAATTCCATCACCTCCACTAGCTTTGTTCATAGTAATGCTTTCTAAGGCCCACTTGAATTCACAGTCCAGGATGTCTGGCTCTGTGAGTGACCATACCATCATGGTTATCTGGGTCATGAAGATCTTTTTTGTATAGTTCTTCTGTGTATTTTTGCCACCTCTTCTTAATATCTGCTGCTCCTGTTAGGTCTTTACCATTTCTGTCCTTTATTGTGCCCATCTTTGCATGAAATGAAACTAAAACAACAATCCAAAACCTAAGAGATGCAGCAAAAGCAGTTCTAGAAGGAAAGTTTATAGAGATACAAGCTTACTCAAGAAACAGGAAAAACCTTAAACAACCTAACCCTACACCTAAAGGAACTAGAAGAAGAAGAAAACCTAAAGATAGTAGAAAAAAGAAATAAAAATACATAAAATGGAGATTAAAGAAGCAATAGGAAAGATCAGTGAATCAGTGAAACTAAGAGCTGGTTTATTGAAAAGATGAACAAAATTGATGGATTTTTGCCAGACTCTTCAGGAGAAAAATGGAGAGGGCCCAAGTCAGTAAAATCATAAATAAAAAAGAAGTTACAACTTATGCCATAGAAATACATGGCGTCTTACGAGACTATGGTGACTATGCCAATTAAAGGGACATTTTAGAGGAAATGGACAAATTCTTAAAAAGGTACAACCTCCCAAGATTGAACCAAGATGAAATTAAAAAATATAAACAGAACAATTACCAGGAATGAAGTTGAGTCAGTAATTAAAAAATTCCCAGCAAAAAAATATCCAGGACAAGATGGCTTTGTGGGTGAGTTCTATCAAATATTTAGAGAAGAGTTAACAATTATGGTTTGAAACTATTTCAGAAAATTGCAGAGGAAAGAGCACTTCAGAATTAATTCTATGAGGCCAGCATCATCCTGATCCCAAAACCAGACAGAGATACCCAGAAAAAAGAAAATTCCAAACCAGCATCATTGAGGAACATGGATGAAAAAACCCTCAACAGAATATTTGCAGATTGAATCCAGTTGTACATAAAAAGGATCATACACCATGATCAAAGGGATTTATCAAAGGAATGCAAAAACAGTATCCACAAATGAAATCTGATATACAACACTCACAAATTGTTGAATAAAAATTATCTAATCATCTCAATATATGTTGAAAAAAATCTTTTGATGAAATTCAGTGTACACTTATAAAAAAACTCTCCAGAAAGTGGGCCTATGGAGGGAACATTCTTCAACATAATAAAGGCTGTATATGAGAAACCTACAGCTAGAATCACACTCAGTGGTGAAAAGCTGAAAGCATTTTCTCTGATATTCAGAAAGAGACAAGGATGCCTACTCTCACCACTTCTATTCAACAGATTTTTGAAAGTCCTAGCTATATCAATCAGAGAAGAAAAAGAAATAAAGGAATCCAAATTAAAAAAGTAAAATTGTCACTTTTGGCAAATGACGTGATACCATACATAGAAAATCCTAAAGACACCACTGAAAAACTACTAGAAGGCATCAATGAGTTCAGTAAAGTTGTAGTATGCAAAGTTAATATACATAAATGTGTTGCATTGTTACATATTAATGCTAACAATGAATTCTCAGAAAGAGAAATTAAGAAAGCAATCTCATTTACCACCACATCAAATAGAATAAAATACCTGGAAATAAATCTAATTAAGTAGCTAAAAATACCTGTACTCAAGTAACTATGACTCATTGATGAAAGAAATTGACAGCAACACAACTTAAGTTTCCATCAACATATGAATGGATAAAGAAGACATAGTGTGTGAGTGTGTATGTATATACACACACTAGACTATTACTAAGCCATAAAAATAATGAAATTTTGCTATTTGCTGCATTATGGATGGACTTGGAGGGCATTATGCTAAGTGAAATAAGTCAGACAAAGACAAACACTGTATGAGAGCACTTGTATGTGGGCTCTAAAAAACTACAAGAAGCTAGTGAATCTGACAGAAAGGAAGGAAACTCACAGATACAGAGAACAAGCTAGTGGTTACCAGTGGGGAGGTGGAGGAGGAGTAGTGTAGGGGTGGGAGAGTGGGAGCACAAACTACTGGGTGTAAGATAGGCCACTCGGATGTATTATAGAACACAGGGCGTATCGCCAATACTTGTTATAACTGTAACTGTAAGTGGAGTGAAACCTTTAAAAATCATATAGAAAGTGAAAACAAAAAAAATTAAAAGCTACTCTAATTGAATTCTTATTGAAAAAATAAATCACTATAGAGAACATTATTGGGAAAATGGGGAAAAGTTCAAATGTGAACTTCATATACTTCAACAGACTTGATGTTAAATTACCTGGGGATTAGAATAATATAATATGAAAATGTCTATTATTTTCAGATGTATGTTGAAGTTTTTAATGGGTAAACTCTCATAATGTAATCATGCACACATTAAATGTGTATATATATATATATAAATATACACACACATACATACATATTTGGAGATAGCTTACAAGTCAGATGTAAAATGTTAACAGTTGTTTAATCTTTACTTAAACATCTGTGGGCACTCTCCTAACTTTGATATGTTTGAAATTTTTCAAAATAAATATGAAAAGATGCTCAACATCACTCATTATCAGAGAAATGCAAATCAAAACCACAATGAGGTACCATTACACGCCAGTCAGGATGGCTGCTATCCAAAAGTCTACAAGCAATAAATGCTGGAGAGGGTGTGGAGAAAAGGGAACCCTCTTACACTGTTGGTGGGAATGCAAACTAGTACAGCCGCTATGGAAAACAGTGTGGAGATTTCTTAAAAAACTGGAAATAGAACTGCCATATGACCCAGCAATCCCACTTCTGGGCATACGCACTGAGGAAACCAGATCTGAAAGAGACACGTGCACCCCAATGTTCATCGCAGCACTGTTTATAATAGCCAGGACATGGAAGCAACCTAGATGCCCATCAGCAGATGAATGGATAAGGAAGCTGTGGTACATATACACCATGGAATATTACTCAGCCATTAAAAAGAATTCATTTGAACCAGTTCTAATGAGATGGATGAAACTGGAGCCCCTTATACAGAGTGAAGTAAGCCAGAAAGATAAAGAACATTACAGCATACTAACACATATATATGGAATTTAGAAAGATGTTAAGGACAACCCTATATGCAAAACAGAAAAAGAGACACAGAAGTACAGAACAGACTTTTGAACTCTGTGGGAGAAGGTGAGGGTGGGATGTTGCGAAAGAACAGCATGTATATTATCTATGGTGAAACAGGTCACCAGCCCAGGTGGGATGCATGAGACAAGTGCTCCGGCCTGGTGCACTGGGAAGACCCAGAGGAATCGGGTGGAGAGGGAGGTGGGAGGGGGGATCGGGATGGGGAATACGTGTAAATCTGTTGCTGATTCATGTCAATGTATGACAAAACCCACTGAAAAAAAAAATAAATTAATTAAAAAAAAATAAATTTGGAAGAAAATTGTCATTGATCCACATCATTCTTGAATCTCTGCCCTATTTCCCTGTCCACTTGACAGTATAGTTTCTTGGAAGTTTTTCTCTCCTGCTACTTTTACTTCTTTATGTTGTATATAGTATGACTTAGTGGTTAAGAACATGGATATGGAGCTAGATAGCCTGGGTTTGATTCCTGAGCTCCACCTTTGTATTTCTGTGGATAAATTATGGAATGTCTATGTCCCTTATATTTTTAAGTAGAGTTATATGAAATGAGAATAATGCAGTGAAGGTAAAAAGACAAGTAGCTGAATGGGTACTGGTAAAAAGTTAATTTGTAAACTAAAGACTATTTGAGGATTGTTTTAAAATAAACTATAAAAATGCAAGGCAAGAGACATGAATGTCTTGGTTCTCATTTATTCAGTTACAGATAATGTGTCTTGACCAAACAAGGTTAAATAATAAAATCTGTTGGATTATAAAGTCAGATGAATAGTTTATTCCAGTGACTCTGGGTTGATTTCTGTGTTATTTCCTCAGCTATGTCTTATATTGTTTATTGACTTCTCTCTGGACTGGTTTCCCTCTTGATGGCAAAATAGATGTAGATTATGCCAGCTAACATGTTCATGCACCATTCAAGAGGGAGAAATACTATCTTTATGGATGTCTTTTCAAATAAACAATGCATATTTCCCAGAAACATCTAGAAAATCACCTTTTTTTTGGTCTCATTGACCCCAAATAAGTCACATATTCTTTTCTTAACAGACCTCTGGGATACAGCATTGCTAAGGATCGAGGTGGATGGTACAGAAATAACAAAAATCACTGCATCTGTAGAAAAGGGAAGCTAAATCAGTACTTTCAAGTCTGAAAACTAAAAATATCCATTAAAATAGACAATGAATATAGGACATACCACATCCCTCTAATTCAGAGCTTTCAAAGATTTTGATATCTAAATTACTTTTTGCTCATAAAGTATCTTATGACCATAAAGAACTTTGTTTATATGTATTATGTCTATCTATATTTACAGTATCAGAAATAAAATTTTTAATTAGAAGTTAAAATTTATTAATCCAGTCAAAAGTAAAAATAAGCCCAGTATATATTTACTTACATAATTAAAATATATTGAAGGAAATGTTTATTGAATTGCCAAATGTATTAGGTACCTTGTTAAGTATTGGTGATGCCAAATGAGTTATATCATGTTTGATATTCATGGGAAGAAAATACGCCTTCATTTTATTATCCAACAGTTACAACTTACTATTTTTTTCTTTAAACTATTGCTCCTGTATGTGCATTCCTCTACTTTCAGTGTATTCTCCAGTTTCTGTTTTCGTCATCTAATATAGAGTTCGTCTTCTTGCTTTAGGTCTCTTTCTAGTCAGTTGCACAAGCAGATTTTTGAAGTGTACAATAGTATTACTTTGCTCCAAGGAGACTTAAGTGTCTGATGGTTCTAAGATAAATTCATATTTCTTAGGGTGACATTTAAGATTCTCAGATAACCTGATCTGCTTCTCCCCCTTTCCCCATATTCACCAATAGCTCTCTTCAACAGTTTTGTTCACTTCTGACTCTGTCCCGTGATTCACCTTGCCCATCCTCCACTTGAAGTAGCACACTCTTTTCCATAAACATTGAATCTGGTCATGATCATTCCTGTCCTCCTCCAAATATAATTTTTCTCCACTTTTAAGGCACAGGTTACCTCTTATGCTGCTAAGGGCTAAATACTGCAGGCTATAAGAATTTCCTGTTTTGGAACTCCCAAGCATGTGGGAAAAAGGTAGTAATTCATTCAAATTCTAGCAAAATCTGATGAACTTGGGGAAGCTACTCAGTATTGCTAAGTATAATGTTTTTACTGATGAAAAGCATGAAAATATCACATCTCATAACTTTGTAGTTAATTTATATGAAAGGTCTAGCTTAGCACCAAGCAGATAACAGGTTCCAAGTATAAATTACTTTTTTCTTCTATATTTCCACGTGTAAGACTTAATAAATATTATTCTTTAGATATTTAAATTTCTGCTATTTTCTGCCTCATTTTTGCTTTATCAGGACCTGCAGCTTTTTGTTAATGCTATACATATACCAATACTTTATCTTGGAATCAGTCCAAGTTGGTGGTATTCCTAATAACAAATAAGACAGATAATAATATCAGAGAGAAAAAGCTTTATTTAGGAATATATTCAGGTACTGGATTGTTACATATGATGGTCATTCAATCAAACTATATGAAAATATCAAATCCTTAGTGATATCAATATAATTAGCATCATCTAAAGTACAGAATTATTCATCACAAATTTATAGATGCTGTATTTTAGAGAAGGTGAAAGAGAATTAACTATAGTATACTAAAGAGGAAAATATTCTTGACTAGTAAATATATATTTTGTGTGATTTCATATTCAAACAAAATCTGTTGAACAAATTCAGAATCAAATGAAATATATAGTTTACTTCTGTCACATGGTGATGCTTAAGAGGAGACTAATAGTTGACAAATTGGGTTATAGAGGAGCTTGTGATATTATGCCTTGGGATTCCTGAAATTTGCCAAAGATACTGAATGGAGGTGACCTTTATATGTACTGGCTTCAAATTGTTGGCTCAGACAGTAAAGAATCCACCTGCAATGCTGAAGGCCTGGGTTTGATTCCTGGGTCTAGTAGATCCTGGCTCCAGTATTCTTGCCTGAAGAATTCCATGGACAGAGGAATATGGTGGGTTTCAGTCCATGGGGTCACAGAGTTTGACATGACTGAGAGACTAATAGTTTCACTTTCGATTCTTAGCATTTGCTGAATTTGTTGAAAAATTGTACATTACTATTCTTTGAAATATAGTTACTAGTGTAACTGCACTGTGACACAATTGTGACCTCAATTGTAATTATTTAGCTTGTTCCTAATGAAACCTAGTATTAGATTTTAAAATATATTTACCACATTCTCTTCTTTTGAACTTCTTTATTTGACTGATGCATCATAATGTTTTAGTAATTCAGTGTTAAGTATGGCATGGCCATTTTTCACTTTCTCATTGCTCCTTGATTTTGGAAGAAATTTAATGACACTGAAATCAGTTGTCTGTAAGGGATGATATTTGTTTCATAGTGTTATAAATTCCTCATAATTTTTCCCATAGCATTTATGACTTCCTGATTTCTTAAACTATAAATAAATGGGTTTAACAAGGGAATCACTAGAGTATAAAAAATAGCAACAGGTATATCTTTATCTTCATCATTAACTGAATTTGGCCGAACATACATGAAAAGAAGGGAACCGTAGAATATTGAGATGGAGAGAAAGTGGGACGCACATGTAGATAAGGCTTTGCCTTTTCCCTCTTTGGATTTCATCTTGAAAATTGTGAAAAGAATGAAAAGGTAAGAGATTATTACTATGGTAATAGTGAAGACTAAAACTGACCCTGCAAAGATGAGTACCATCAATTGATTGATAAAAGAATCCACACAGGAGAGTCTGTATAATGGAAGGACATCACAAAAGAAGTGGTTGATTTGACGAGACCTGCAGAAAGTTAGCCTGAACAGAAACCCTACGTGAATCGCGGGATGAATGTTCCCAGCTGTGTAGGCCCCCGCGGTCATCTGAGCGCAGAGTTTCTGTGACATCATGGTGTGGTGCTGCAGTGGTTTGCAGATGGCCACATAGCGGTCATAGGCCATCGCTGCCAGGAGAAAGCAATCTGCAGTTTCAGCAAGGCAGAGAAAGTAAAATTGTGCCATGCATTCATAGAGGGAAATCATTCTGTCTTTGGAAAAGAAGTTCTGTATTATCTTGGGGGTAATGGCACAAGAACAACAGGAATCCATCAGAGCGAGGTTACCCAGGAAGATGTACATTGGTGTGTGAAGACGATGCTCTGTAACTATCAATGCCACCAGGCCAAGATTCCCCACCATGGTGATCAGATAGATGGTAAGGAAGACCAGGAACAGAAGGGTCTTCAGCTCTGGATGATTTGTAAATCCTGTCAGGATAAACTCTGTTGTCAAGGAGTGGTTATCCTCAGTCATATCCACCGTTTCTGTTGCCATAGGAATTATGGCAATAAGAAGATTCGAAATTATAATCTCAGTAATTTACCCTTCAAAATTCTCTTTTTATAAAGATTGGAGCTCTTCCTCAGGCTGCCCCTATTTCCTGTGGGAAACAGGGACACGTTCCTATATGGGACATTCATTTCTTTGTAAATGTCAGCTTTTATGATCTTGACTCTGAAGCTCAGATTTCCCAAGAATATTTTTGTAATTCTAGAGAGGATGCTTACAATGGAAAAGGCTTGTCTTTATGAATTTACAAAGAATACTAAATGTATCTGTGTGTGTGTATGTGCGCTCAGTTGTGTCTAGCTCTTTGCAGCCCCATTGACTGTAGCCCACCAGTCTCCTCTATCCATGGAATTTTCCAGGCAAGAATACTGGAGTGGGTTGCCATTTCCTTCTCCAATACATATGTAGGACACTCATATTTAATTCAGCATTCCCAAATAATGTATTTCAGTTTTTATATTAGAGATCCTTATATATCAAGTCACTTTACATATATATATATATTTTTAAATTGAGCAATATTTTTCATGTATCCTTCCTGTACAGGGTATGTTTAAAACGTATACACAGATATGTTTAATTTGTATCTTACAAATTGTATGAAAATCACTAAGGATTAAGGAGAGGCCTGTTCCTAGTACTCTTGCCTGGAAAACCTCATGGACGGAGGAGCCTGGTAGGCTATAGTCCATGGGGTCGCAAAGAGTCAGACACGACTGAGCGACTTCACTTTGTCACTTTTGTTCCTCTTTAAAGAATATTACCTGGGAAAGCTAAGAAGAGAAATACCCATAGATTATCACCTCTTTAGTCCCTTTTCCTAGTGTCATGCTAAATCCATTATTCTTTTGAGGGTTCCCAGATATATAAATCATTTCCTCCTTTACATAAAGCATAGTTTTTACATAGTGATACTTAATGAAGTTTATTCAGTGCCCCAGACTGTATACCAATCTCCATTTGTTGAAAGATCAAGAGTGTCTTATATAACCAACACAAACTAGAATTGCTTATGTAAAATCGAATATTGCTTTTGTTTCATGTGTGCATGCACAATTTCTTGTGCTTACATTTATTTGTTTTTAATTGGAGGATAACTGCTTTAAAATATTGTGTTGATTTCTGCCATACATTAACATGCATCAGTCATAGGTGCACATATGTCCCCTCCCTCTTGAGCCTTCTTCCCGTCTCCTAGCCTGTCCCACCCTCTAGGTTGTTACAGAGTACTGGTTGAGCTCCCTCCGTCATACACTGGATATTTTGAGGTTTCCTGGGCCTTATACTTCTGTAACAGCTTGGAGAGCTATGGGAAAAGAGCATGATTGATTTTAGTCCTACCTCCAGTTCAGTGACCTGGAATGGGTGAACTTGTTTTCAGTATCCTACCAAACATCCTTAATGAACTATTTGGTATCTGCAAATTGAGATTTAATTTTAAAGAACAGTTTACAAAAGATATTATTGAAATTCATTTTTAAAAGAAATATGTGTCTCTTTCTTTTACCTGAATTAGTGTATGTACTATTATACTCCTTCCTGGGAAAATTATGTAAGATTTTCTGAAGTATATCACAGTATGTTAAAAGCTAATAAATAAAAGCAAGCCATGCTTTTATATTTTAGTTTTCTAACAGTTAGGAAGAAAGAAAATCCTTTAAATCTCCATATGGTTTATGAGAACAAATTTTGTTTTTCTTTTAAAGGCTATATTCTATTACTATTTAGTGATCTATAAGACATCTTGACTGAGTTTCAATTATACAAAGTCTTTGGTCAAAATGGTTTATTTCGATTCCAAACTCCAGGCACTGGCCAGAAGTTTTCTTTATTTTTAGTTTAAAAATATTAAACAGCCAAGATAGGAACAACTTTCTATATGCATTACTGAATGATATAACAGAATTATATTCTGTCCTTACCTGTATATTTTGAAGTTCTACCTTATAAACAGAGAGGTCAGCATAAATTGCAATACATTTTCTCATCCTAGTTCCTATAGTCTTCAGTTTTGAGAATAGCTAGAATGATAACTAAATAGTTGAAATCTTAACAACAAAAAATGCTCAATGATTCAGAAAAATAAATGTTAATTGACCTTAATATTAAAAGTAAAAGTGAGCTAGAATATTCCTCTTACCTTGATTTCACTGAGAAGTGTTTTGTAAAACCTCTTTGTTTGCTTTATGGTTTAGGTCTACTAGAATTTCAGAATATAAACCTCTAAAGCATTTGGGATTAAAAGAATAAACTGCTGGAAGGCTACTAATAGGCTAGTGTCAATAATTATTTTCCATACAATGCAAATTTAAAATTTTTATCAAATGCTAAAGGGATTTCTTTGCAATGACTTCACTGTATTTCTATGGGGAGATTAGGTCACTATAACATATACTACCTAACTTTAATTAAAGATGACCTGTGGTTCGGGAAGATCCCCTGGAGGAGGAAACCCACTCCAATATTTTTGCCTGGAAAAGTCCATGGACAGATGAGCCTGGTGGGCTGCAATCCATGGGGTTGCAAAGAATCAGACACGATTTTGCCACTGAGCATGCAAGAAAAATTTAGGTTAAACTGAAAGACCTTCATTCAAGTCAGTAAGGTTATTTAAGATCACCTTGCTGAATCTTACTTAACTGACCTAATTTTTACAATTCTTTGCATTCTTTGTGTAAAATATAAAAGCAGAAGAGTCAGGTTGGTTTCACCTCCTATGGGAGGAATTTATATGTTTATGGATTAATGTGGTTTATGAAATATGATTGAATTTGGAGGAGTAGAAGATTCAGCCTACTGAATTCAGATTCAGGGTATCAACTTCTTCCCTCTGTGAGTTGAATTTGGTTTCATGTCCTCCTCAACCCATTTTAGAAACTTTGATGTTATTATATATTCTCACATATGAATTACTAAGACTGTTCTCTTTTCACTTAAGTCTACAGTGGCTGCGTTTGTCTTTATTTTGCTGATTCCTCTTTAATTCTAATAACCACTCTTTAGCATGCTGTATATTTGTTAGTAAATCTGTAATCAGTCACTCCTCCCCCAACCTCTATGAGCTTAATAGGGAAGAGATGTCTCTCTTATGTTCATTCAGTTCAGTTCAGTCGCTCAGTCGTGTCTGACTCTGCGATCCCATGGACTGCAGCACACCAGGCCTCCCTGTCCATCACTAACTCCCAGAGGATACTCAAACTCATGTCCATCGAGTTAGTGATGCCATCCAACCATCTCACCCTATGTCGCCCCTTCTCCTCCCGCCTTCAATCTTTCCCAGCATCAGGGTCTTTTCAAATGAGTCAGTTCTTCTTCACATCAGGTGGCCAAAATATTGAAATTTCTGCTTCAGCATCAGTCCTTCTAATGAATATTCATGACTGATTTCCTTTAGAATTGACTGGTTTGATATCCTTGCAGTCCAGGGAACTCTGAAGTCTTCTCCAGCACTGCCGTTCAAAAGCATCAATTCTTTGGCACTTAGATTTCTTTATAGTCCAGCTCTCATATCCATACATGACTACTGGAAAAACCACAGCTTTGACTAGATGGACCTTTGTTGGCAAAGTAATGTCTCTGCTTTTTAATATGCTGTATAGGTTGGTTATATCTTTTCTTCCAGGGAGCAAGCCTCTTTTAATTTCATAGCTGCAGTCACTATCTGCAGTGATTTTGGAGCCCCCCCAAATTAAAGTCTGTCACTGTTTCCATTGTTTTCCCATCTATCTGCCATGAAGTGATGGGACCGGATACCATGATCTTAGTTGGAATGTTGAGTTTTAAGCCAACTTTCTTATTCTCTTTCACTCTCATCAAGAGGCTCTTTAGTTCACTTTCTGCCATAAGGGTGATATTATCTGTGTATCTGAGGTTATTGATATTTCTCCCGTCAATCTTGATTCCAGCTTGTGCTTCATCCAGCCTGGCAGTTCACATGATATACTCTGCATATAAGTTAAATAAGCGGGGGTACAATATGTTCCCTTGGATTCTCTAATTTTCTTGAAGTGATCTCTAGTCTTTCCCATTCTATTCTTTCTCCCTATTTATTTGCACTGATCACGGAGGAAGGCTTTCTTATCTCTTCTTTTTATTCTTTGGAACTCTGCATTCAAATGGGTATATCTTTCCTTTTTTCCTTTGCCTTTCGCTTCTCTTCTTTTCTCAGCTATTTGTAAGGCCTCCTTATACAATCATTTTGCCCTTTTGCATTTCTTTTTCTTGGGGATGGCCTTGATCACTGCCTCCTGTACAATGTCATGAACCTCCGACTGTAGTTCTTCAGGCACTCTGTCTATCAGATCTAATCCCTTGAATCTATTTGTCACTTCCACTGTATAATTGTAAGGGGTTTGATTTAGGTCATACCTGAATGGTCTAGTGGTTTTCCCTACTTTCTTCAATTTAAATCTGAATTTTGCAGGAAGGAGTTTGTGATCTGAGTCACAGTGAGCTCCCATTCTTGTTTTTGCTGACTATATAGAGCTTCTCCATCTTTGGCTGCAAAGAATACAATCCATCTGATTTCAGTATTGGCCATCTGATCATGTCCATGTGTAAAGTCTTCTCTTGTGTTGGACGAGGGTGTTTGCTATGACCAGTGTGTTCTCTTGGCAAAATTCTGTTAGCCTTTGCCCTGCTTCGTTTTGTACTCCAAGGCAAAATTGACCTGTTACTCCAGGTATCTCGTACTTCTAACACTTGAATAAGATATGACACTTTGACACACTCAACAAATATTTATCCGTTGATGACAAAAAGATAATGCTTCCTTGCTCATGTATTTGAAATGGTTGTTGATTTGTTTTTAAACAAATAATTTCCCCTTATTTTGTCAGCCCTGATGCAGCACAGTCTCTCTGTATTGTGCCTTTCACTTTGCTTTCTTCTGCTCACCTCATGGCTCTTGGCCATGTGCAGTCCTTCACTCTTCCTCTGTGTACCTGCTTTATTAATTTGCTTATGTTTCCTCATCTAAAATATGTTCTTCTCAATCTCTGTCACCCCAGTCTTACTCATTCTTGATCTCAAATGAGATCTCTTTCTTGAGGATTTTTCTAGTCCTCCTTCTAAATTAAAAAGTTTCCTTTTTCCTAGTTTCTGTGATAATAACATGCTTTTATAATGCATTTGCAGCTTTATCTGATATGAATTGTATGTGTCTTGAATGTAAAAGTAGTGGCTGAATATTCACAATTCACTGGTCATGTCCTACATCTTTTGGGTTTCTGACAAAATGAGCTAGATTCTTAATAGAAGCTGCATTGATCTTTCAAATTTCAGTTCTGTTTAACCTTAAATCAAGCATTTACAATATACAGGGTATTGGAAGCGACTATGTGTAGAATGAGCACAGGATTAGGAGTTCCTAGATTTTAGAAATGGCTCCTGACAAGAAGCTCATAATCCAGTGGGGGAGAAGAAGAGTTACGTTGGTAACTAGTAAACAACTCAAGCTGTGATATAGAAAAGTACAAATATGCAGTGTGAAAATATGGAGAATAAAATGAATACAGACTTGAAGGAAGAAAGAAAGACTTTTCACTGAAAGTATCATATCAGACGAACCTTGGTGGAGAAGTAGGGTTATAATATGTAAAGTGCAGGTGGGAAAGCAGCAGCAGATTGGAAGCAAATGGTAAATTCTGGAAGCTGAAAGTAGCAAGACCTAATTAGAAAGTGGATAGATAAATAATGTTGGCAGAAGTTTATGCATGCATGATATAGGAGAACTTACAGGTACTATATAGTGCATGGGAAAATGGACTGGAAATTGTTCTGTTTGGGTCCTGCCCTGATCCCTGTCTCTCAGAAAGGTCAAAACCAATGCTAAGTGTCAACTCCAAAGAGCATCTAATTATATGCCTAACCAAATCTTCATCTTTGGTTCTGTGATAAAACTCACTGCTTCTGTCTTCCTGAGTGTTCCATCTCAATTTAAATGCTGGGTTGTGTTTCTCTCTCTCTCTCTGTTTTTTTTTTTTTTTTACAGTGTTTGTGTTCCCCTTGGTTCTGTACTTGACCAACTTCTTTCATTCTTTGAATTTCCTCCAGATTATCACATCTGCTTATATATTTCAGTTATATTCCATCTTCTGATGATTTCCCTATAGGAGAGTAACAAGAGTTTTTTTTGGCTTTAATTCAGAACCCATTTTATTGGTTTCTATGTATTGCTGTTTTATTTTTTAGTTTTATTTTCTATTGGAGGATAGTTGATTCATAATGTTGTGTTAGTTTCAGGTTACAGCAAATTTATTCAGTTAAACATATCATTTTCAAATTCTTTTCGTGTTTAAGTTGTTGTTGTTCAGTCACTAAGTTGTGTCTGACTCTTTGTAACCCCATGGACTGCAGCATGGCAGGCCTGTCTGTCCCTTACCATCTCCCAGAGTTTGCCCAAGTTCATGTCCATTGAATAATTGATGCCATCCAACCATCTCATCCTTTGTTGCCCTCTTCTTTTTCCTTCAGTCTTTCCCAGCTCAAGGTCTTTTCCAATGAATTGGCTGTTCATCTCAGGTGGTCAAGTACTGGAGCTTCAGCTTCAGCATCAGTCCTTCACGTGAGAATTCAGGGTTGATTTCCTTTAGGATTTACTCATTTGACTCCTCGCTGTCCAAGCGACTCTCAAGAGTTATCTCCAGCATCATGATTCAAAAGCATCAATTCTTCGGTATTTGGTCTTCTTTATGGTCCAACTCTTTCATCCGTATATGACAACTGGAAAGATCATAGCTTTGACTATATGGACCTTTGTGAGCAAAGCAATATCTTTGCTTTTTAATATGCTGTCTGGTTTTATCCTAGCCTTCCTTCCAAGAAGCAAGCATCTTCTAGTTTCACAGCTTCAGTTACCCAAGAAGAGAAAATCTGTTATTGTTTCCACTTTTTCCCTTCTGTTTGCCATTAAGTGATGGGACCAGGTGTCATGATCTTAGGGTTTTTTTTTTTAATGTTGAGTTTTAAGCCATCTTTTTCACTCTCCTCTTTCGTCTTCCTCAGTTCAGTTCAGTTGCTCAGTCATGTCCAACTCTTTGCGACCCCATGGACTGTAGCATGCCAGGCCTCCCTGTCCATCACCAGCTCCTGGAGGCTACTCAAACTCATGTCCATTGAGTTGGTGATGCCATCCAACCATCTCGTACTCTGTCGTCCCCTTGTCCTCCTGCCTTCAATCTTTCCCAGCATCAGGGTCTTTTCAAATGAGTCAGCTCTTCGCATCAGGTGGCCAAAGTACTCAAGTTTCAGCCTCAGCATCAGTCCTTTCAATCAGTACTCAGGATTGATCTCCTTTAGGATGGACTGGTTGGATCTCCTTGCTGTCCAAGGGACTCTCAAGAGTCTTCTCCAACACCACAGTTCAAAAGCATCAATTCTTCAGCACTCAGCTTTCTTTATAGTCTAACTCTCACATCCATATATGACTACTGGAAAAACTATAACTTTGAATAGACGGACCTTTGTTGGCAAAGTAATGTCTCTGCTTTTTAATATGCTGTCTAGGTTGGTCATAACTTTTCTTCCAAGGAGCAAGTCTTTTAATTTCATGTCTTCAGTCACCATCTGCAGTGATTTTGGAGCCCCCCAAAATAAAGTCTGTCACTGTTTCCATTGCTTCCCCATCTATTTTCCATTTGCATATCTGATATTGTTGATACTTCTCTTGGCAGTCTTGATTTCAGCTTGTGATTCATCCTGCCTGGCATTTCACGTGATGTACTGTGCATATAAGTTAAATAAACAGGGTGACAATATACAGTCTTGTTATATTCCTTTCCCAGTTTTGAATCAGTCTTTTGTTTCATGTAAGGTTCTAACTGGGTTTCCCTTGTGGCTCAGCTGGTAAAGAATTTGCCTGCAATGTGAGAGACCTGGGTTCAATCCCTGGATTGGGAAGATCTGCTGGAGAAGGGAATGGCTTCCCACTCCAGTATTCTGGCCTGGAGAATTCCATGGATTTGTGGTCCATGGGGTCACAAAGAGTCAGACACAACTGAGCAACTTTCACTTCACTTCAAGTTCTAACTGTTGCTTTTTGACCCTTAAAGAGGTTTCTCAGGAGACAGTTAAGATGGTCTCTGGTAGTCCCATCTTTTTAAAAAATTTCCACAGTTTGTTGTGATCCACAGAGTCAAAGGCTTTTGCATAGTCAGTGAAACAGAAGTAGATGCTTTTCTGGAATTTCCTGGCTTTCTCTATGATCCAGTGAATGTTAGCAATAGCAATTTGATCTCTGATTCCTCTGCCTTTTCTAAACTCTGCTTGTACATCTGGAAGTTTTCGATTCAAGTACTTTTGAAGCTTAGCTTGAAGGATTGTGAGCATTAGCTTACTAGCATGGGACATGATTGCCATTGTCTGGTAGTTTGGACATTCTTTGGCACTGCCCTTCTTTGGAATTGGGGTGAAAACTGACCATTTCCAGTCCCGTGGCCATTGCTAGGTTTTCCAAATTTGCTGACATATTGAGTGCAGCACTTTAACACCATCATCTTTTAATATTTTAGATAGTTCAGTAAGCTGGAATTCCAGCTGGAATTCACCTCCACTAGCCTTATTGGTAGTAATGCTTCCTAAAGCCCTCTTGACCTCACTCTCCAGGATATCTGACTCTGGGTGAGTAATCACACCATCATGGTTGTCTGGGTCATTAAGACCTTTTATGTACAGTTCTTCTGTATATACTTGCCACCTCTTCCTAATCTCTTCTACCTCTGTTAAGTATTTACCATTTCTGTCCATTATCATGCCCATCCTTTCATGAAATGTTCCTTTGATATCTTCAGTTTTCTTGAAGAGATCTCTGGTCTTTTACATTCTATTGTTTTCCTTTTTTTTTTTTTTTTGCATTGTTCGTTGAAGAAGGCCTTCTTATTTCTCCTTGCTATTCTCTGTAGCTCTGCATTCAGTTGGGCGTATCTTTCCCTTTCTCCCTTGCTTTTGGCTTCTCTTCTTTCCTCAGCTATTTGTAAACCTCTTCTGACAACCACATTGCCTTCTTCCATTTCTTTTTCTTTGGGATGGTTTTATTTACTGCCTCCTGTACAGTGTTATGAACTTCAGTCCGTAGTTCTTCAGGCACTCTGTCTCCCAGATTTAATCCTTTGAATCTATTTGTCACTTCCACTGTTTAATCATAAGAGGTGTGATTTAAGTCATACCTGAATGGCCTAGTGTCATTCCCCACTTTCTTTAGTTTAAGCCTGAATTTTTCTTTAAGGGGCAGATTATCTGAGCCACAGTCAGCTCCAGATCATGTTTTTGTGGACTGTTTAGAGCTTTTCTCTCTTCGGCTGCAAAGAATGTAATCAGTTTGATTTCAGTATTGAACATTTGGTGATGTCCCAGTGTAGAGTCATTTCTTGAGTTGTTGAAAGGGTGTTTGTTGTGACCAGCGCATTCTATTGGAAAAGCTCTATTAGCCTTTGGCCCTGTTTCAGTTTGTACTCCAAAGCCTAACTTGCCTACTACACCAGGTACCTCTTGACTTCCTACTTTTGCATTCTAGTCCCCTATGATGAAAAGCACATCTTTTTTTTGATGTCAGTTCTAGAAGGTCTTGTAGGTCATCATAGAACTGGTCAACTTCATCTTCAACATTAGTGGTTGGGGCGTAGACTTGGATTGCTATGAAGCTGAATCATGCCTTGGAAATGAACTGAGATCATTCTGTTGCTTTTGAGATTGTTCTGAAGTAGTGTATTTTAGACTCTTGTTGACTGTGAAGGCTATTCCATTTCTTCTAAGGGATTCTTGCCTACAATAGTAGATATAATGGTCATCTTCGTTAAATTTGCCCATTCCTGTTCATTTTAGTTCACTGATTCCTAAGATGCTGATGTTCACTCTTGCCATTTCCTGCTTGACCACATCCAGTTTACCTTGGTTCATGGACATAACATTCTAGGTTCCTTTGCAGTATTGTTCTTTACAGCATCAGATTTTACTTTTACCACTAGACGTATACACAGCTGAGTGTCATTTCTGCTTTGGCCCAACCACTTCATTCTTTCTGCAGCTATTGATAATTGCCCTCCACTCTTCTCCAGTAGCATACTGGACTCCTTCCAAACTGGGGTTCGGCTTTTGGTGTTATATCATTTTCATACTGTTCATGGAGTTCTCGCTGCAAGACTACTGGAGTAGTTTGTCATTCCCTCTTCCAGTGGACCACATTTTCTCAGAACTCTCTACTATATCCCATCCATCTTAGATTGCCCTGCCTTGCGTGGCTGATAGCTTCATTGAGTTACACAAGCCCATTCACCACAAGGCAGTGATCCATGAAGGGCCCTGTTTAAGTTACTGCAGAATATTGAGCAGAGGTTCATGTGTTAAATAGTAGGTCCTTGTAGGTTAACCGTTTTAAAATAGTAGAGTGTACATGTCAACCCCAATCTCTCAATTTATCCATTCCTCAACATTTTCCCTTTGGTAACAATATTTGTCTTCTAAGTCAGTTTCTGTTTTGTAAAAAGTTCATTTGTATCATTTTCTTAAAAAGATTCTACATATAAGTGATTTTATTTGATATTTGTCTTTCTCTTTCTGACTTACTTCACTTTGTAAAATCTCCAGGTCCATCCATGTTGCTGCAAATGGCCTTATTTTGTTCTTTGTTATGGTGAATTATATCCCATGGTATATGTGTTCCATATCTTGTTTATCCATTCTTCCATGGATGGACATTTAGGTTGTTTCCATGTCTTGGCTGTTGTAAATAGTGCTGCAATCAACATTGGGGTGTATATATCCTATTGAACCTTGTTTTTCTTCAGACATATGCTCAGTAGAGGGATAACTCTAGTTTAAGTTTTTTAAGGAACCCCCATACAGTTTTCCATAATGAATGTACCAATTCACATTTCCACCAACAGTGTAGGAAGGTTCCCTTTTTGAAACATGCTCTCCAGCATTTATTCTTTGTAGACTTTTGGATGATGGCCATGTGTGGCCATCATCCAAAACTACCTCATTGTAGTTTGATTTGCATTTCTCTATTAATTAGAAATGTTGAGCCTTTTTTCATGTGTCTCTTAGCCATTTGTATGTCTTCTTTGGAGAAATGTCTATCTAGGTCTTCTGCCTATTTTTTGATTGGGTGTTTTTTTTTTTTAATATTGAGCTACACGACCTATTTGTAAATTTTGGAGGTTAATCCATTGTGAGTCACATCATTTGCAAATATTTTATTCTATTCTGTGGGTTGTGCTTTGATTTTGTTTATGGTTTCCTTTGCTGTGCAAAAATCTTTTGAGTTAAGTTCAGTCCCATTTGTTTATTGCTTTTATGTCTCTTATTGGAGGAAATGGATTGAAAAAGATCTTGTTGCAGTTTATGTCAAAGAGTGTTCTTTCAGTGTTTTCCTCTAAACGTTATATAGTATGTTGTCTTACATTTTAAATCACTAAATTTAATAATTAATAATTTAATAACCAGTGCATTTAACAACTTTAAATTTTTTATTTAAAATTAATTTTAATTTATTACACTTGATAATTTCATTATTGTTTTGATATTTAATTTTTTTACTATTTTCTGCCTCATTTTTGCTTTATCAGAACCTGGTGCTTTTTGTTAACACCATGAATGTATAATAATTTATCTTGGAATTAGTCTAAGTTGGTGGTATTCCAAATAACAAGCAAGACAAGTAATATTAGTGAGAAAAACTTTATTTGAGAATGTATTTATGTGTTGGATTGTCATACATGATGATCAACCAAGCCATTTAGAAATACCAAATCCATAGTGATATCAGTATAAATAGCATCATATTCAAGTATAGATTTTGAAATCACAGATTTATAGATACTTTGTTTCAGAAAGCTTAGAGAAAATTGACTAATAATAAAGAGGAAATTGATTAGCAAATATATATTCTGTGTGATTTCATATTCAAATAAAACCTGTTGAACAGACCCAAAATTCAGAATTATATGAAATATAAAGATTACTTCTGTCACACAGTTTACTTAAGAACAGGCTAGTTAATAATTGAGAACTTGGGATATGGGGGAGTTATAAAGTTATGCCTTGGAATTCCTGAAATTTGCCAAGAATATTAAATGAAGGTGACCTTATATGTACTGACTTCAATTCTTAGCATTTGTAGAATTTGCTGAAAATTGTGACTTATTATACTCTGAAACATAGTCTCACATATTTATTACCTCAAGGGTACTTAGTTCATTCCTGATGAAAGCTTGTAGCTTAGATTTTGAAATATATTTACCACATTCTCTTCTTTTAACTTCTGTATTTAACTAATACATCATCATGTTTTAGTAATTTAATGTTATATATGACATGATTATTTTCTACTTTCTCAATATTATTGATTTTGAAAAAAAGTTTAATGACGTTACATTTTGAAAAGTTTGATGATGTTAAAATCAGTTGTGCATGTTGGACAATATTTGTTTCCTCGTGTCATAAATTCTTCTCCATATTTTTTTTGTAGTGTTTATTACTTCCTTATTTCTTAGACTATAAATAAATGGGTTTAACAAGGGAATCACTAGAGTATAAAAAATAGCAACAGGTATATCTTTATCATCTTTATTACCTGAATTTGGCCGAACATACATGAAAAGAAGGGAACCGTAGAATATTGAGACAGAGAGAAAATGGGATGCACATGTAGATAAGGCTTTGCCTTTTCCCTCTTTGGATTTCATCTTGAAAATTGTGAAAAGAATGAAAAGGTAAGAGATTATTACTATGGTAATAGTGAAGACTAAAACTGACCCTGCAAAGATGAGTATCATCAATTGATTGATAAAATGATCCACACAGGAGAGTCTGTATAATGGAAGGACATCACAAAAGAAGTGGTTGATTTGACGAGACCTGCAGAAAGTTAGCCTAAACAGGAACCCTACGTGAATCGCGGGATGAATGTTCCCAGCTGTGTAGGCCCCCGCGGTCATCTGAGCGCAGAGTTTCTGTGACATCATAGTGTGGTGCTGCAGTGGTTTGCAGATGGCCACATAGCGGTCATAGGCCATCGCTGCCAGGAGAAAGCAATCTGCAGTTTCAGCAAGGCAGAGAAAGTAAAATTGTGCCATGCATTCATAAAGGGAAATCATTCTGTCTTTAGAAAAGAAGTTCTGTAGCATCTTTGGGGTAATGGCACTAGAACAAAAGGAGTCCATCAGAGCGAGGTTACCCAGGAAGATGTACATTGGTGTGTGAAGACGATGCTCTGTAACTATCAATGCCACCAGACCAAGATTCCCCACCATGGTGATCAGATAGATGGTAAAGAACACCAGAAACAGAAGGGTCTTCAGCTCTGGATGATCTGTAAATCCTGTCAGGATAAACTCTGTTGTCAAGGAGAGGTTATCTTCAGTCATATCCACCTTTTCTGTTGACATAGGAATTATGGAGATAAGAAGATTTGAAATTACAATGTCAATAATTTTCTCTTCAAAATTCTCTTTTTATAAAGATTGGAGCTCTTCCTCAGGCTGCCCCTATTTCCTCTGGGAAACAGGGACACATTCCTTTATGGGACATTCTTTTCTCTGTAAATGTCAGTTTTTATGATCTTGACTCTGAAACTCAGATTTCCCAAGAATATTTTTGTAATTCTAGAGAGGATGCTTACAATGGAAAAGGCTTGTCTTTATGAATTTACAAAGAATACTAAATGTATCTGTGTGTGTGTATGTGCGCTCAGTTGTGTCTGGCTCTTTGTGACCCCATCAAGTGTAGACTGTAGCCCGCCAGTTTCCTCTATCCATGGAGGAGGCAAGGATACTGGAGTGGGTTGCCATTTCCTTCTCCAGTACGTATGTAGGACACTCATATTTGATTCAGTATTCCCAAATAATGTACTTCAGTGTTTATATTAGAGGTCCTTAAAGTAAATATCTAGTCACTTTATATATATATGTATATATATATATGTATGTGTGTATGCATTATATATATATTTTAAATTCAGCAATATTTTTCATGTGCCCTCCCAGTAGAGGGTATGTTTAAAATGTGTACATAGATATGCTTAATTTATATCTTAGGAATTTTATGAAAATGACTAAGGATTAAGGAGAGGCCTGTTCCTCTTTAAAGAAAATTACATGGGAAAGCTAAGAAGAGAAATACCCATAGATTATCACTTCATTGGTGCCTTTTCCCAGTGTCATGCTAAATCCGTTATTCTTCTGAAGTATCCAAGATATCTAAATCCTTTCCTCCTGTATATAAAGCATAATTTTTATGTAATGGTACTTAAATTTACTCAGTGCCCCAGACTGTATACCAATCTCCATATGTTGAATGATCAACAGTGTCTTATATACCCAACACAAACTAAAATTGTTTATGTAAAATCTAGCTTTGCTTTTGTTTCATGTGTGCATGCACCGTTTCTTGTATTTACATTTATTTGTTTTTAATTGGAGGATAACTGCTTTACAATATTGTGTTGATTTCTGCCATACGTCAACATGCATCAGTCATAGGTGCACATATGGCCCCTCCTTGAACCTCCCTCAGATCTCCCTCTAGGTTGTCACAGAGTACTGGTTGAGCCCCCTGAGTCATACACTGGATATTGTGAGGTTTTCTGTGACTTATACTTCTGTAACAGCTGTGGAGAGCTATGGGAAAAAAACCTGATTGATTCCAGTCCTACCTCCAGTTCAGTGACCTAGGATGGGTGAATTTGTTTTCAGTATCCTACCAAACATCCTTAATGAACTACTTGGTGTCTGAAAATTGAGATTTAATTTTGAAGAGCAGTTTACAAAGAATATTATTGAAATTCATTGTTTAAAAAAATTTGTGTCTCTTTTACCTGAATTAGTGTATCTATTATTTTACTCCTTCCTAGGAAATTTATGTAAGATTTTCTGAAGTATGTCACAGTATATTAATGCTAATAAATAAAAGCAAGCCATGCCTTTATATTTTAGTTTTCTAGCAGTTAGGAAGAGAGAAAATTATTTAACTCTTAATATGGTTTATGAGAACAGATTTTGTTTTTCTTTTAAAGTCTATGTTCTGTTATTATTTAGTGATCTATAAGAACATCTTGACTGAATTTCAGTTATATAAAGTCTTTGGTCAAAATGGTTTATTTCAATTCCAAACTCCAGCACTGATGGGTAGTTTCCTTTAATTTTTGTTTTAAAATATTAAACATATGATACTTTATTGTACAGCTAAGATAGAAATGACTTTCTACATGCAGTCCTGAATGATATAACAAAATTATTTTCTGTCCTTACCTGTGTATTTTGAAGTTCTACCATATAACCAGAGAGGTCAGCATAAATTGCAATAAATTTTCTCATCCTAATTTCCATAGTCAGTTTTGAGAATAGCTAGAATGATAACTAAATAGGTGAAATCTAACTTCAACAAAAATGCTCAATAATTCAGAAAATGAATATTACTTGACCTTAATATTAAAAGTAAAAGTGAACTAGAATATTCCTCTTACCTTGATTTCACTGAGAAGTGTTTTGTAAAACCTCCTTAGCAAATAAGCTTTATGGTTTTGGTCTACTAGAATTTCAGAATATAAACCTCTAAAGCATTTGGGATTAAAAGAATAAATTACTGGAAGGCTACTAATCGGCCGGTGTCAGTAATTATTTTCCATACAATGCAAATTTAAATGTTCCATCAAATGCTAAAGGGATTTCTTTGCCATAACTTCACTATATTTCTATGGGGAGATTATGTCACTATGATATACACCACCTAACTTTAATTAAAGGTGACCTATGGTTCAGGAAGATCCCTGGAGGGGGAAATGGCAACCCACTCCAATATTTTTGCCTGGAAAAGTCCATGGACAGTGGAGTCTGGTGGGCTATATATAGTCCATGGGGTACCAAAGAATCAGACATGACTTGGTGATAGCCTGCATGAAGAAACTAGATCAAAGTAAATGGCTTCCCTGGTGGCTCAGCTGGTAAAGAATCTGCCTGCAATGTGGGAGACCTGGGTTTGATCCCTGGGTTGGGAAGATCTGCTGGAGAAGGGAAAGGCTACCCGCTCCAGTATTCTGGCCTGGAGAATTCCATGGACTGTATAGTCCATGCAGTCGCGTAGAGTCAGACATGACTGAGCAACTTTCACTTCACTTCAAAAGACCTTCATTAAAGTCAGTAAGGTAATTTGAGATCATCCTGCTGAATCTTACTTAACTGACATAACTTTTATGATTCTTTGCATCCTTTGTGTAAAATGTAAAATGTGCAGAAGAGTCAGTTGGTTTCACCTCCTACTGAAGGAATTAATATGTTTATAAGATTAATATGTTTTGTGAAAGATGATTGAATTTGGAAGTGTAGAAGATTCAGCCAGTATCAACTTCTTCCCTCTGTGAGTTGAATTTGGCCCCGTGTCCACAAAAATAGTTTTGGAAACTTTGATGTTTTTAATATTATATATTCTCACTATGATTTACTGAGATTGTTCTTTTTTTCTTTTAAGTCTACAGCAGCTACATTTATCTTTATTATGCTGTGTGTTAGTTGCTCAGTTGCGTCCAGCTCTTTGCGACCCCATGGACAAAGCCCACAAGGCTCCTCTGTCTATGGAATTCTCCAGGCCAGAATACTGGAGTGGGTTGCCATTTCCTTCTCCAGGGGATCTTCCCACCCCATGGATCATACCCAGGTCTTCAGCATTGCAGGCAGATGCTTTACCATCCGAGCTATCTTTCAAAACAACGTAGTGAAAGTGTTAGCTGCTCGGTCGTGTCTGACTCTTTGCGATCCCATGGGCTGTGGCCTGCCAGGCTCCTCTGTCCATGGAATTCTCCAGGCAAGAATACTGGAGTGGGTTGCCATTCCCTTATTCAGGGGATCTTCTAGACCCAGGATCAAACCCTGTAGGGGTTTGAAATCTGTAGGCAGATTTTTTACTGTCTAAGCCACCAGGGATTCCCCCTTAATTCTAATAATTACTCTTCAGGATGCTATATATTTGTTAGTATATCTGTAATCATCACTCTTCCTCCAACCTCCATGAGCTTAAGAAGGAAGAGATATCTCTGTTACGTTCATTCCTTTATTCCTAAGACTTGAATAATATGTGACACTTTGATGCCCTCAACAAATATTTATCTGATGATGATAAAAGATAGTAATCCCTTGCCCATGTATTTGAAATGGTCTTTGATTTGTTTTTAAACAAATAATTTCCCCTTATTTTGTCAGCCCTGATGCAGCACAGTCTCTCTGTATTATGCCTTTCACTTTGCTTTCTTCTGCTCACCTCATGGCTCTTGGCCATGTGCAGTCCTTCACTCTTCCTCTGTGTACCTGCCTCATTAATTTGCTTATGTTTCCTCATCTAAAATATGTTCTTCTCAATCTCTATCACCCCAGTCTTACACATTCTTGATCTCAAATGAGATCTCTTTTCTTGAGGATTTTTCTAGTCCTCCTTCTAAATTAAAAAGTTTCCTTTTTCCTAGTTTCTGTGATAATAACATGCTTTTATAATACATTTGTGACTTTATCTGATATGAATTGTATGTGTCTTGAATGTAAAAGTAGTGGCTGAATATTCATAATTCACTGGTCATCAGTCTTACATCTTTTGGGTTTCTGACAAAATGAGCTGGATTCTTAATACAAGCTGCATTGATCTTTCAAATTTCAGTTCTGTTTAACCTTAAATCAAGCATTTACAATATACAGGGTATTGGAAGCGACTATATGTAGAATGAGCACAGGATTAGGAGTTCCTAGATTTTAGAAATGGCTCCTGACAAGAAACTCATAATCTAGTGGGGAGAAGAAAAGTTACGTTGGTAACTAGCAGACAACTCAAGCTGTGATATAAAAAAGTACAAATATGCAGTGTGAAAATATGGAGAATAAAATGAATACAGACTTGAAGGAAAAAAGAAAGATTTTTCACTGGAAGTATCGTATCAGGTGAACCTTGGTGGACAAGTAGGATCATAATACGTGAAGTGCAGGTGGGAAAGCAGCAGCAGATTGGAAGTAAATGGTAAATTCTGGAAGCTGGAAGTAGCAAGACCTAATTAGAAAGTGGATAGTAAATAATGTTGGCAGAAGTTTGTGCATGCATGATATAGGAGAACTTACAGGTGCTATATAGTGCATGGGAAAATAGACTGGAAATTGTTCTGTTTGGGTTCTTCTCTGCCAATTCCCTGAACCCTCTGTCTCAGTAAGATCAAAATCAATGCTAAATGGCAGCTCCAAAGAGCATGTAGTTATCTGCCTAAACATGCTGTGGTGTTTGGTACTGTTGAAAATCTTCATCTTTGGTTCTGTGATAAAACTCACTGCTTCTGTCTTCCTGAGTGTTCCATCTCAATTTAAATGCTGGGTTGTGTTTCTCTCTGTTTTTACAATGCTTGTGTTCCCCTTGGTTCTGTACTTGACCAACTTCTCTTTCATGCTGGAGTTTCCCCCAGATTATCTCATTTACTTATATATTTCAATAATTCAACTATGTTCCATCTTCCGATGACTTCTCTATAGGAGAGTAACAATACTTTTTTTTTGGTTTTAATTGATAACCAATTTTATTTTTGTTGCTTTTTATATATTGTTTTATTTTTTATTTTTATTTTCTACTGGAGTATAGTTGATTAATAATGTTGTGTTCATTTTAGGTTACAGCAAATTTATTCAGTTATATATATTTTTATCTTATCTTTTTCAAATACTTTTCCTGTTTAGGTTGTTGTTGTTCAGGTGCTAAGTTGTGTTCAACTCTTTGGGACCCCATGGATTGTAGCACGCCAGACCTCCCTGTCCCTCACCATCTCCTAGAGTTCACCCAAGTTCATGTCCATTAAACTGTCCAACCATCTCATCCTCTGTCACCCCCTTCTCCTCCTGCCCTCAATCTGTCCCAGCATCAGGGTCTTTCACAGTGAATTGCCTATTGTATCAGGTGGCCAAAGTACTGGAGCCTCAGCTTCAGCATCAGTCTTTGAAGTGTGTATTCAGGGTTGATTTCCCTGGGGATTGACTGGTTTGCTCTCCTTACTGTCCAAGGGACTCTCTAGAGTCTTCTCCAGCACCACAATTCAAAAGCATCAATTCTTTGGTGTTCAGCTTTCTTTATGGTCCAGCTCTTACATCTGCACATGTACATGACTACTGGAAAGATCATAGCTTTGACTATATGGACCTATGTCAGCAAAGTGATATCTTTGCTTTTTAATACGCTGTCTAGGTTTGTCACAGCCTTCCTTCCAAGAAGCAAGCATCTTCTAATTTCATGGCTGCCATCACCATCCATAGTGATTTTGGAGCCCAAGAAGAGAAAATCTGTCATTGCTTCCACTTTTCCCCCTTCTATTTGACATGAAGTGATGGAACCAGATGCTATGATCTTAGTTTTTTTAAGTTTTTTAAAAAAACTTTTTCTTAGTTTTTAAGTTTTTTTTAGTTTAGTTTTAAGTGAGCTTTTTCACTCTCCTCCTTCATCCTCGTCAAGTGTCTCTTTAGTTCCTCTTCACTTTCTGCCATTAAGTAGTATCATCTTCATATCTGAGGTTGTTGATACTTAGCAGTCTTGAATCGAGCTTGTGATTCATCCACCCTGGCATTTCTCATGATGTGCTCTGCATATAAGTTAAATAAACAGGGTGACAATATACAGCTTTGTCATACTTCTTTCCCAGTTTTGAACAAGTTAGTTGTTCCATGTAAGGTTCTGACTGTTGCTTTTTGACCTGCGTACAGGTTTCTCAGGAGACAGGTAAGATGGTCTGGTATTTCCATCTCTTTAAGAATTTTCCACAGTTTGTTGTGATCCACACAGTCAAAGACTTTTGTGTAGTCAGTGAAACAGAAGTCGATGCTTTTCTGGAATTTCCTGGCTTTCTGTTATGATTCAGTGAATGTTGGCAATTTGATCTCTGATTCCTCTGCCTTTTCTAAACCCAGCGTGTACATCTGGAAGTTTTCAATTCAAGTACTTCTGAGGTCTAACATGGAGGATTTTGAGCATTAACCTACTAACATGGGAAGTGATTGAAATTGTCTGGTGGTTTGGACATTCTTTGGCACTGCCCTTCTTTGGAATTGGGATAAAAACTGACTGTTTCCAGTTCTGTGGCCATTGCTGCATTTTCCAAATTTGCTTACATATTAAGTGCAGCACTTTAACACCATCACCTGTAGTATTTTATATTTTAAATAGCTCAGCTGTAATTCCATCACCTCCACTAGCTTTATTGGTAGTAATACTTCCTAAGGCCCACTTGACTTCACTTTCCAGGATGTCTGTCTCTTGGTGGTGAAGACCACACCATTCTGGTTATCTGGGACATGAAGACATTTTTTGTACAGTTCTGTATATTCTTGCCACCTCTTCTTAATATCTTCTCCCTCTGTTAAGTAATTACCATTTCTGTCCTTTATCATGCCCATCCATGCATGAACTGTCCCTTTTATATCTCCAGTTTTGAAGAGATCTTTAGTGTTTCCCACTCTGTTGTTTTCCTCTATTTCTTTGCATTGTTCATTGAAGAAGGCCTTCTTATCTCTCCTTGCTATTCTCTGTAACTCTGCATTCAGTTGGATGTATCTGCTCCTTTCTCCCTTACTTTTGGCTTCTCTTCTTTCCTCAGCTATTTGTAAAGCCTACTCTGTCAACCACTTTGCCTTCTTGCATTTCTCTTTGGGATGGTTTTATTCACTGCCTCCTGTACAGTGTTTGTTCAGTCCATAGTTCTTCAGGCACTCTGTCTCCCAGATTTAATCCTTTGAATCTATATGTCACTTCCACTGTTTAATCATAAGAGTTTTCATTTAGGTCATACCTGAGTGGTCTAGTGGTTTTCTTCACTTTTTTTTTAGTCTGAGTTTTGCTATAAGGAGCTAACGATCTAAATCACAGTGAATTCCTGGTCTCATTTTTTCTGACTGTATAGAGCTTCTCCATCTTTGACTGCAGTAATGTAATCATTCTAATTTTGGTATTGAACATTTGGTGATGTCCATGTGTAGAGTCATCTCTTGAATTGTTGTAAAAGGGTGTTTTCTATGACCAGTGTGTTCTCTTGTCAAAACTATATTAACAAAAGACCTATACATGGAAAAGTATAAAACACTGATGAGAGAAATAAAAGAGGACACAAACAGATGGAGAAACATACCGTGTTCATGGAATGGAAGAATCAATATTGTCAAAATGGCTATACTGCCCAAAGCAATCTATAGATTCAATGCAATCCCTATTAAGCTCCCAACGGTATTTTTCACAGAACTAGAACAAATAATTTCACAATTTGTGTGGAAATACAAAAAACCTCAAATAGCCAAAGTAATCTTGAGAAAGAAGAATGGAACTGGAGGAATCAACCTGCCTGACTTCAGACTATACTACAAAGCCACAGTCATCAAGACAGTATGGTACTGGCACAAAGACAGAAATATAGATCAATGGAACAGAATAGAAAGCCCAGAGATAAATCCACGAACCTATGGACACCTTATCTTCAACAAAGGAGGCAAGGATATACAATGGAAAAAAGACAACCTCTTTAACAAGTGATGCTGGGAAAACTGGTCAACCACTTGTAAAAGAATGAAACTAGAACACTTTCTAACACCATACACAAAAATAAACTCAAAATGGATTAAAGATCTAAATGTAAGACCAGAAACTATAAAACTCCTAGAGGAGAACATAGGCAAAACACTCTCCGACATAAATCACAGCAAGATCCTCTATGACCCACCTCCCAGAATATTGGAAATAAAAGCAAAACTAAACAAATGGGACCTAATGAAACTTAAAAGCTTTTGCACTACAAAGGAAACTATAAGCAAGGTGAAAAGACAGCCCTCAGATTGGGAGAAAATAATAGCAAACGAATTAACAGACAAAGGATTAAAATAAAAAATATACAAGCAACTCCTGCAGCTCAATTCCAGAAAAATAAATGACCCAATCAAAAAATGGGCCAAAGAACTAAACAGACATTTCTCCAAAGAAGACATACAGATGGCTAACAAACACATGAAAAGATGCTCAACATCACTCATTATCAGAGAAATGCAAATCAAAACCACAATGAGGTACCATTACACGCCAGTCAGGATGGCTGCTATCCAAAAGTCTACAAGCAATAAATGCTGGAGAGGGTGTGGAGAAAAGGGAACCCTCTTACACTGTTGGTGGGAATGCAAACTAGTACAGCCACTATGGAAAACAGTGTGGAGATTTCTTAAAAAACTGGAAATAGAACTGCCATATGACCCAGCACTCCCACTTCTGGGCATACACACTGAGGAAACCAGATCTGAAAGAGACACGTGCACCCCAATGTTCATCGCAGCACTATTTATAATAGCCAGGACATGGAAGCAACCTAGATGCCCATCAGCAGATGAATGGATAAGGAAGCTGTGGTACATATACACCATGGAATATTACTCAGCCATTAAAAAGAATTCATTTGAATCAGTTCTAATGAGATGGATGAAACTGGAGCCCCTTATACAGAGTGAAGTATGCTAGAAAGATAAAGAACATTACAGCATACTAACACATATATATGGGATTTAGAAAGATGGTAACGATAACTGTATATGCAAAACAGAAAAAGAGACACAGATGTACAGAACAGACTTTTGGACTCTGTGGGAGAAGGCAAGGGTGGGATGTTCTGAGAGAATAGAATTGAAACATGTATATTATCAAGTGTGAAGCAGGTCGCCAGTCCAGGTTGGATGCATGAGACAAGTGCTCAGGGCTGCTGCACTGCGATGACTTGGAGGGATGGGATGGGGAGGGTGGTGGGAGGGGGTTCAGAATGGGGAACACATGTAAATCCATGGCTGATTCATATCTATATATGGCAAAAACCACTACAATATTGTAAAATAATTAGCCTCCAACTAATAAAAATAAAATAATAATTTTAAAAAGCTGTATTAGCCTTTGCCCTGCTTGAGTTTGTACTCCAAGGTCAAACTTTCCTATTGTTCCAAGTTTCTCCTGACTTCCTACTTTTGCATTCCAATTCCCTTTGCTGAACAGGACATCTTTTTTTTTCTTTTTTTTTTTTTTGGTGTTAGGTCTAGAAGGTCTTGTGTTTCTTCATAGAACTGATCAACTTCATCTTATTTGGCATTCGTGTTTGGGGCATAGACTTGGATTACTGTGATGTTGAATGGTTTGCCTTGCAAACCAACTGAGATCATACTGTTGTTTCTGAGATTGCACCCAAGTACTGCATTTCAGACTCTTGTTGATTATGAAGGCTGCTTCATTTCTTCTAAGGGATTCTTGCCCACAGTAGTAGATATAACAGTCGTCTGAATTAAATTCACCCATTCCTGTCCATTTTAGTTCAATGATTCCTAAAATGTTGATGTTCACTCTTGCCATTTCCTGCTTGACTACATCCAATTTACCTTGATTCATAGATGTAACTTTCCAGGTTCCTATGCTGTATTGTTGTATACAACATCGGATTTTACTTTCACCACCAGACACATCCACAACTGAGTATCATTTCTGCTTTGGACCAGCCACTTCATTCTTTCTGAAGCTATTAGTAATTACCCTCTGTTCTTCCTTAGTAGCATATTCCAACCCAGGGGGCTCATCTTTTGATGTCATATCTCTTTGCCTTTTTATACTGTTCATGGTGTTCTTGCTCCAAGAATACTGGAGTGGTTTGTCATTCCCTCCTCCAGTGGACCATGTTTTCTCAGAACTCTCTACTGTATCCCGTCCCTCTTGGGTGGCCCTGTGCAGCATGGCTGATAACTTCATTGAGTTATAGAAGGCCCTTCACCACAATAAGGCAGTGACCCATGAAGGGTCCTATTTAGGTTACTACAGAATATTGAGCAGAGTCCCATGTTCTGTACAGTAGGTCCTTGTAGGTTAACTATTTTAAAATAGTATAATGTACATGTCAACCTCAAACTCCAAATTTATCCATTCCTCAGCATTTTTCCTTTGGTAACAATAAGTTTGTCTTCTAAGTTTCTGTTTTGTAAATAAATCCCCTTATATCATTAAAAAAAAAGATTCCTCATATAAGTGATATCATATGATATTTATCTTTCTCTGTCTGACTTACTTCACTTAATATGATAATCTCCAGGTCCATCCATGTTGCTGCAAGTGGCCTTATTTCATTCTTTTTTTTATGGCTGAATTATATCCCTTGGTACATGTGTTCCATATCTTGTTTATCCATTCTTCTGTGGGTGCACACTTAGGTTGTTTCCATGTCTTGGCCATTTTAAATGGTGCTGCAGTCAACACTGGGGTTCATGTATCCTATTGAGTTATGTTTTTCTCTGGATATATGCTCAGTAGTGGGATAGCTCTATTTTTAGTTTTTTAAGGAACCTCTGTACTGTTTTCCATAATGAATGTACCAATTCACACTTCCACCAGTAGTGAAGGAGGGTTCCCTTTTTGAAACATACTCTCCAGCATTTATTGTTTGTAGACTTTTGGATGATGGCCATGCTGACTGGTGTATGGTGATACTTCATTGTAGTTTTGATTTGCATTTCTCTACTAATTAGCAATATTGATCATCTTTTCATGTGTCTCTTGGTCATGTGTATCTCTTCTTTGGAGAAATGCCTATCTAGGTCTTCTGCCCAATTTTTGATTGGGTATTTATTTTCTTTAATATTGAGCTATATGATGTGTTTGTAAATTTTGAAGGTTAATCCATTGTCCATCTCATCATTTGCAAATATTTTATTCTCCATGGGGAGACAGTAGAAACAGTGTCAGAGTTTATTTTTTTGGGCTCCAAAATCACTGCAGATGGTGATTGCAGCCATGAAATTAAAAGAGGCTTACTCCTTGGAAGGAAAGTTATGACCAACCTAGATAGCACAATAAAAAGCAGAGACATTACTTTGCCAACAAAGGTCCATCTGGTCAAGGCTATGGTTTTTCCAGTAGTCATGTATAGATGTGAGAGCTGGACTGTGAAGAAAGCTGAGCACCGAAAAATTGATGCTTCTGAACTGTGGTGTTGGAGAAGACTCTTGAGACTCCCTTGGACTGCAAGGAGATCCAACCAGTCCATCCTAAAGGAGATCAGTCCTGGGTGTTCATTGGAAGGAGTGATGTTGAAGCTGAAACTCAGTACTTTGGCCACCTCATGCAAAGAGTTGACTCATTGGAAAAGACCCTGATGCTGGGACGGATTGGGGGCAGGAGGAGAAGGGGATGACAGAGGATGAGATGGTTGGATGGCATCACCGACTCAATGGACATGGGTTTGAGTAAACTCCGGGAGTTTGTGATGGACAGGGAGGCCTGGCATGCTGCGATTCATGGGGTCGCGAAGAGTCAGACACAACAGAGTGACTGAATTGAACTGAATTGATTCTATTCTGTGGGTTGTGCTTTGATTTTGTTTATGGTTTCATTTGCTGTGCAACTTCTTCTGAGTTAAATTAGGTCCCATTTAGTTTTGTTTTTATGTCTCTTACTGGAGGAAATGGATTGAAAAAGATGTTGTTGCAATTTATGTCAAAGAGTTTTCTTTCTGTGTTGTCCTCTAAGATTTTATAGTATCTAGTCTTACGTTTAAATTAGTAAATTTAATAATACATTTAATAAACTTAAATTGTTATATTTAAAATTAAATTTATTAAATTTAATAGTTACATTATTGTTTTGATATTTAAATTTTTATGACTTTCTGCCTCATTTTTGCTTGATCAGAACCTGGTGTTTGTTGTTAATTCTGTTCATGTGTCAGCAATTTACCTTGGAATCAGTCTAAGTCAGCGGTTTTCCTAGTAACAAGCAAGACAAGTAATAATATCAGAGAGAAAAACTTTATTTAAGAATATATTTATGTACTGAATTGTCATATATGATGGTCAGCCAATCAAACTGTACAGAAATATCAAATCCATAGTGATGTCAATATAAATAGCATCATCTTCAAGTACTGATTTATAAATCACAAATTTATAGATACTGTATTTCAGAGAACTGAGAGAAAATTGAGTAATAATAGGAAAATGTTCTTGACTAGCAAATATATACTCTGTATGATTTCATATTCAAACAAAGCCTGTTGAACAAACTCAAAATTGAGAATCAAATGAAATATAAAGATTACCTCTGTCACATGGTTTTTTTTAAGAAGAGTCTAATAATTGAGAACTTGGGATATGGGAGAGTTGGCAAATTTTGCCTTGGGATTCCTGAAATTTGCCAGAAATATTATATGGAGGTGACCATATATGTACTGACTTCAATTCTTAGCATTTGTAGAAAATTGTAACTTACTATACTCTGAAACTTAGTTTCATGTAATTGTGACCTCAAGGGTAATTAGTTCATTCCTGATGAAACCTCTGGTAGGTTAGATTTTGAAATTTATTTACCACATTTGCTTCTTTTAAACTTTTTTTTTTTGACTGCTAAATCATCATGTGTTAGTAATTTAGTGTTATAACTGACATTGCCATTTCCGTTTTTTCAATATTCCTTGATTTTGAAAAAAGTTTAATGACATTACAATCAGTTGTCCATATTCGACAATATTTCTTTCATAATGTTATAAATTCTTCTCCATATTTTTTTATAACATTTATAACTTCCTTATTTCTTAGACTATAAATAAATTGGTTTAACAAGGGAATCACTAGAGTATAAAAAATAGCAACAGGTATATCTTTATCATCTTTATTACCTGAATTTGGCCGAACATACATGAAAAGAAGGGAACCGTAGAATATTGAGACAGAGAGAAAGTGGGACGCACATGTAGATGAGGCTTTGCCTTTTCCCTCTTTGGATTTCATCTTGAAAATTGTGAAAAGAATGAAAAGGTAAGAGATTATTACTATGGTAATAGTGAAGACTAAAACTGACCCTGCGAAGATGAATATCATCAATTCATTGATATAGGGATCCACACAAGAGAGTCTGTATAATGGAAGGACATCACACAAAAAGTGATTGATTTGATGAGACCTGCAGAAAGTTAACCTCAACAGAAATCCAGTGTGAATCATGGAATGTAGGTTCCCAGCTGTGTGGGCCCCGTGGTCATCTGAACGCAGAGTTTCTGTGACATCATGGTGTGGTGCTGCAGTGGTTTGCAGATGGTCACACGGCGGTCATAGGCCATCGCTGCCAGGAGAAAGCAGTCTGCAGTTTCAGCAAGGCAGAGAAATAAAATTGTACTATGCATTCATAGAGGGAAATCATTCTGTCTTTAGAAAACAGGTTCTGTAACATCTTTGGGGTAATGGCACTGGAGCAAGAGGAATTCATCAGAGGGAGGTTCCCCAGAAGGATGTACATTGGTGTGTGAAGATGATGCTCTGTGACTATCAATGCCACCTGGCCATGATTTCCCACCATAGTAATCAGATGCAGGATAAGAAACACCAGAAACATAAGGGGCTTCAGCTCTGTATGATTTGTAAATCCTGTTAGGGTAAGCTCTGTTGTCAGGGAATGGCTATCCTCAGTCATATCCACCTTTTCTCCTGACAGAGGAGTTGTGGAGATACAAGATTTGAAATTAGCATGAAAATAATTTTCCCTTAAAAATTTTCTTTTTATAAGGAATGGAGTTCTTCTCTGGCTTCCTCTGTTTATTCTGGGATACAAGAACATGTAGTTGTTGGCGACATTCTTTTTTGAGTAATATCACCTTTTATGATTTTGTCTGTGAAATTCAGAATTCCAAAGAATACTTTTTTTTTTAATTCTAAGGAAGATGCTCATTGTGAAAAAAAGCTTGTCTTTATGAATTTATGAAAAATAGTATATGTAGTTAGGGCACTTATATTTGATTTGGTAGTCCCCAAATATATTTGTCTGAGGAGGCCATACAAATAGCTGTGAAAAGAAGAGAAGCAAAAAGCAAAGGAGAAAAGGAAAGACATACCCATTCGATTGCAGAGTTCCAAAGAATAGCAAGGAAAGATATGAAAGCCTTCCTCAGCGATCAATGCAAAGAAATAGAGGAAAACAATAGAATGGGAAAGACTAGAGATCTCTACAAGAAAATTAGAGATACCAAGGGAACATTTCATGCAAAAATGGGCTCAATAAAGGACAGAAATGGCATGGACCTAACAGAAGCAGGAGATATTAAGAAGAAGTGGCAGGAATACACAGAAGAACTATACAAAAAAGATCTTCATGACCCAGATAATCACGATGGTGTGATCACTCACCTAGAGCCAGACATCCTGGAATGTGAAGTCAAGTGGGCCTTAGAAAGTATCACTACGAACAAAGCTAGTGGAGGTTATGGAATTCCGGTTGAGCTATTTCAAGTCCTAAAAGATGATGCTGTGAAAGTGCTGCACTCAATATGTCAGCAAATTTGGAGAACTCAGCAGTGGCCACAGGACTGGAAAATGTCAGTTTTCATTCCAATCCCACAGAAAGACAATGCCAAAGAATGCTCAGACTACTGCACAATTGTACTCATCTCACGCTAGTAAAATAATGCTCAAAATTCTCCAAGCCAGGCTTCAGCAATACATGAACCATGAACTTCCAGATGTTCAAGCTGGTTTTAGAAAAGGCAGAGGAACCAGAGAGCAAATTGTCAACATCCGCTGGATCATCGAAAAAGCAAGAGAGTTCCAGAAAAACATCTATTTCTGCTTTATAGATTATGCCAAAGCCTTCGACTGTGTGGATCACAATAAACTGTGGAAAATTCTGAGAGAGATGGGAATATCAGACCATCTGACCTATCTGTTGAGAAACTGTATGCAGGCCAGGAAGCAATAGTTACAACTATACATGGAACAACAGACTGGTTCCAAATAGAAAAAGGAGTACATCAAGGCTGTATATTGTCACCCTGCTTATTTAACTTATATGCATAGTACATCATGAGAAACGCTGGGCTGGAAGAAGCACAAGCTGAAATCAAGATTGCTGGGAGAAATATCAGTAACCTCAGATGTGCAGACGACACCACCCTTATGGCAGAAAGTGAAGAGGAACTAAAAAGCCTCTTGATGAAAGTGAAGAAGGAGAGTGAAAAAGTTGGCTTAAAGCTCAGCATTTAGAAAACTAAGATCATGGCATCTGGTCCCATCACTTCATGGGAAATAGATGGGGAAACAGTGGAAACAGTGTCAGACTTTATTTTTTCGGGCTCCAAAATCACTGCAGATGGTGATTGTAGCCATGAAATTAAAAGATGCTGACTCCTTGAAAGGAAAGTTATGACCAACCTAGATACCATATTTAAAAGCAGAGACATTACTTTGCCAACAAAGGTCCGTCTAGTCAAGGCTATGATTTTTCCTGTAGTCATGTATGGATGTGAGAGTTGAACTGTGAAGAAAGCTGAGCATCAAAGAATTGATGCTTTTGAACTGTGGTGTTGGAGAAGACTCTTGAGAGTCCCTTGGACTGCAAGGAGATCCAACCAGTCCATCCTAAGGGAGATCAGTCCTGGGTGTTCATTGGAAGGAGTGATGTTGAAGCTGAAACTCCAGTACTTTGGCTACCTCATGTGAAGAGTTCACTCATTGGGAAAGATCCTAATGCTGGGAAGGATTGGGAGCAGGAGGAGAAGGGGATGACAGAAGATGAGATGGCTGGATGGCATCACCGACTCTACGGACATGGGTTTGGGGAGACTCCGGGAGTTGGTGATGGACAGGGAGGCCTGGCGTGCTGTGATTAATGGGGTCGCAGAGTCGGACATGACTGATCGACTGAACTGTACTGATACATATAACTGAATCACTTTATTTTACTGAAACTAATACAAGAATGTTTATCAACTGTACTCCAATATAACATTAAAAGTTAAAAAAAGACAGATGTGATAATAGTTGAATTGGTACTCAGTTCAGTTCAGTTCTATTACTCAGTTGTGTCGTCCCATTTTCCTCATGCCTTCAATCTTTCCCAGCATCAAGGTCTTTTCAAATGAGTCAGCTCTTTGTATCAGATGGCCAAAGTATGGGAGTTTCAGCTTCAGCATCTATCCTTCCAATGAATATTCAGGACAGATTTCCTTTAGGATGGACTAGTTGGATCTCCTTGTAGTCCAAGGAACTCTCAAGAGTCTTCTCCAACACCACAGTTCAAAAGCATCAATTCTTCATTGCTCATCTTTCTTTATAGTCCAGCTCTCACAGCCATACATGACCACTGGAAAAACCATAGTCATCCATACATGACTACTGGAGAAACACATCTAGTTGTGCCATCCTTAGCCAAAGTGCACCAGGTCCATCCTGTAAAGTCACATGCCTGAAGACTGTGAGTAAAAATACACATAGATTGTGCCAGATATTATGATACCATGGTAGTCACATACCATGACTCGAGGGAGAGACACTATCTTTTTTGTGAACATCTTTTCAAATAAATGATACATATTTCCCAGATAGTCTAGAAAATAACTTTTTTGTCTCATTGACCCCCAATCAGTCACGTATTCTTCTCTTAACAGATCTCTGGTGTTCCAGTATTGCTTAGGGTTGGGGAGTGGTGCAGAGGTTCATAGATCAAATTTTGGTATCCTTAGGAAACGGAAACTAAATCAATGTATACAAGCCTGCAAACTAAAAATATCCATTAAAATAGACAGAGACTATCATGGTTTCTCATAATTTTTGGTATCTAGATTTCTTTTTGCTTATAAAGAATCTTATGACCGTAAAGAACTTTGTTTGTATGGATTATATCTACCCATATTACAATGTTAGAAATTAAAACTAAGCAATTAAAATTTACTAATTCATTCAAAAATAAAAATAATAAGCCTATTACATTAATTTTCACAATTATATTAAAATATATTGAAGGAGGGCTCAGAAGGAGGCCTAAAAACTTGCCAGAAAAACTTGACCTCAGTGAAATGTTTATTGAAGTCCAAATGTGTCGGGTACCTTATTAAGTATTGGTGATATGGAATCAGTTACATCATGTTTGATATTCACAGGGAGAAGATAGACTTTCATTTTATTATTAGCAGTTACAGCTTACTATTTATTTTAATTAAAATGTTTCTCTCTGTGCATTCCACTTCATTTATTCTCCAGTTTCAGTTCTTCTCATCTAATACGTGAATTATTGACATTATCCTTCTTGCTTTAAGTCTCTTTCTGATTAGCTGCAAGATCAGGTTTCAAAATATACAATCATATTGCTTTGTTCCAAGGGGACTTCAGCCTCTAAGATTAAGTCAGATTCCTTAGGGTGGCCTTTAAAATTCTCAGTAACTGATGCACCTTCCCTGTTTTCCCCACATTAACTGATAGCTCTCTCCGACTGGTTTGTTTGATTCCATCCCATGGTTCACCTCCCTCATCCTCATTCCCAGAGCCACTCTGTTTTCCATAAACATTGACATCAGTCATAACTATTTCTAATTTTCCTCCAAAAATCATTTTTCCCCATTTTTAAGGTGCATTTTTACTTCTGATGCAACTTAAGAGCTAAATACCCTAGGCTGCAAGGATCTTCATTTTCTGAACTCCTAATCATGTAGGGAAAAGGTAGTGCTGATTCAAATTCTGGCAGAATTTGATGAGCTGGATGAACTTGGACAATATTGCAAAGTATGAGATTTTTACTGATGAAAAGCATGAAAAATCACATTTTATGAATTGAACTAAAGGTAATATATATGAAAGGTCTAATGTAACTTCAAGCACATTCTCAGTAAATTATTTTTTCTTCCATATTTACACGTTAGTGTCAATAAATATCATTGTTTAGATATTTAAATTTTTACTATTTTCTGCCTCCTTTTTGTTTAATAAGCACCTCCAACTTTTTATTAATGATATGCATATACAGTAATTTACCCTGGTATCAGTCCAGATTGGTGGTATTCCTAATAACAAGAAAGACAAATAATAACATCAGAGAGAAAAAAACTTTAAGAATATATTCAGGAATTTCACTGTCATATATGATGATCAATCAAACTACTTGAAGATGTCAAATTCATAGTGATGTCAATATAAATAGCATCATCTTCAAGTACAGATTGATAGTATACCAAAGTACATATACTGTATTTCAGAGAACTTGAGTTTAAATTGACTAAGTCTAAAGAGAAAAAATTTTTATTAGTCAATATACATTCTGTGAGATTTCATACTTAAACATAATCTTTTGAACAAACTAAAAAATTGAAAGTGAAGTTGATATATGTTTTTTCTTCTGTCATATGCTTAAGAGGGCACTAATATTTGAGAACTTGGCTATGGGGAAGTTTGTAAGATTATACCTTGGGATTCTAGAAATTTGCCAAATGAAGGTGCCCTTAATATGTATTGACCTCAATTCCTGGCATTTGCTGAATTTGTCGAAAATTGTAACTTACTATGCTCTGAAATACAGCTTCTAGTTTAACTAATATACTGTGACACAATTGTGACCTCAATGGTGATTATTTAGTTCACTTCTGATGAAACCTAATAGCTTAGATTTGTGAATATATTTTACCATATTTTCTTTTGACCTTGTTTATTTGACTGTTATGCCATCTTGTTTTAATAATTTAATGTTATTTGTGAGGTATCCATTTTCTATTTTCTCAGTATTTCTTGATTTTGAAAAAGCTTTAATGAAATTAAAATCATTTGTTCACATGGAATGAGATTTGTTGTAGAATGTTATGAAATCTTCATAATTTTCTTCACAATATTAATTACTTCCCTATTTCTTAGACTATAAATAAAAGGGTTTAATAAAGGAATCACTGAAGTATAAAAAATAGCAATGGGTATAATATCTTTATTCTCTTCATTAACTGAATCTGGCCGAATGTACATGAAGAGAAGAGAACCATAGAAAATTGAGACAGAGAGAAAATGGGATGCACATGTAGATAGGGCTTTGCTTTTTCCCTCTTTGGATTTCATTTTTAAAATTGTGAAAAGGATAAAAAGGTAAGAGATTATGACTATGGTAATAGTGAAGACTGAAAGTGACCCTGAAACAATAAATATCATCAGTTCGTTGATATAAGGGTCCACACAGGAGAGTCTGTATAATGGAAGGACATCACAAAAGAAGTGGTTGATTTGATGAGACCTGCAGAAAGTTAGCCTAAACAGAAACCCTACATGAATCATGGGATGAATGTTCCCAGCTGTGTAGGCCCCCGCGGTCATCTGAGCGCAGAGTTTCTGTGACATCATGGCATGGTACTGCAGTGGTTTGCAGATGGCCACGTAGCGGTCATAGGCCATTGCTGCCAGGAGAAAGCCATCTGCAGTTTCTGCAAGGCAGAGACAATAGAACTGTGCCATGCATTCATAAAGGGAGATCATTCTGTCTTTGGAAAAGAGGTTCTGCAGCATCTTGGGGGTAATGGCACTGGAACAAAAGGAGTCCATCAGAGCGAGGTTACCCAGAAAGATGTACATTGGTGTGTGAAGGCGATGCTCTGTAACTATCAATGCCACCAGGCCAAGATTCCCCACCATGGTGATCAGATAGATGGTAAGGAACACCAGGAACAGAAGGGGCTTCAGCTCTGGACGTTCTGTAAATCCTATGAGGGTAAACTCTGTTGTCAAGGAGTGGTTATCTTCGGTCATATCTACCTTCTCTGTTGACACAGGAATCATGGAGATATAACATTGAAATTAGAGTGTCTATAGTTTTCCCCTTCAAATTTTTCTTTTTATGAGGAGTGTAGCCATTCTTAAAACTTCCCCTATTTCCTCTGGGATATAGGGACATGGACCTGTGGGAGACATTTATTTCTGTGAAATGTAAATTTTTTGATTTTGATTCTGAAATTCAGGATTCCTCAAAATATTTTTGTAGTTTTAGGGAGCATGCTTATGGTGAAAAGGGGTTGCCTTTATGAATTTATGGAGAATACTATATATATCTATGGCACCCATATTCAGTATTCCCAAATAATGTGTCATTTTTTATAAGTGCTCAGGTGCAGTCGCTGACACATGTCCAACCGTTTGCGACCCTGTGGACTGTAGCTCCCCAGGCTCCTCTGTCCATGGGATTTTCTAGGCAAGAATACTAGAGTGGGTTGCTATTTCCTCCTTCAGAGGCTCTTCCTGACTCAGGAATCAAACCCGCATCTCCTACATTGGCAGGCAGATTCTTTACCACTAGAGCCATCTGGGAAAGCCCCAGTTTTTATATGAGTTCCTTAAAATAAATACCAATCACATATATATCTCATTCACCTAGAGCCAGACAGCCAGGAGTGTGAAGTGAAGTGGGCTTTAAGCAGCATTACCACAAAAAAAAGTAGTGGGGGTGATGGAATTCCGGCTGAGCTATTTCAAATCCTAAAGGATGATGCTGTTGAAGTGCTACACTCAGTATGTTGAGCCAATTTGGGAAACTCAGCAATGGTTACAGGACTGGAAAAGGTCAATTTTCATTCCAATCCCAAAGAAAGGCAGTGCTAAAGAGTGCTCAGGCTACTGCACAATTGCACTCATTTCACATGCTAGCAAGGTAGCACTCAAAATCCTTTAAGCTAAGCTTCAACAGTATGTGAACCAAGAACTTCCATACGTACAAGCTGGATTTAGAAAAGGCAGAGGAACCAGAGATCAAACTGCCTACATCTGTTGGATCATAGAAAAAGCAAGGGAATTAAAAAAAAAAAATCTACTTCTGCATCATTGACTATGCTAAAGCCTTTGACTGTGTGAATCACAACAAACTGTCAAAAATTCTTAAAGAGATGGGAATACCAGACCACCTTACCTGTCTGCTGAGAAACCTGTATGCAGGTCAAAAAGCAACAGATAGAACCAGACATGGAAGAATGGACAGGTTCAAAATTGGGAAAGAAGTATGTCAAGGCTGTACATTATCACCCTGCTTATTTAACTTATATGCAGAGTATATCATGCAAAATGCTGGGCTGGATGAATCACAAGCTGAAATCAAGATTGCTGAGAGAAATAACAACCACCTCAGATATGCAGATGATATCATTCTAATAGCAGAAAGTGAAGAGGAACTAAAGAGCCTCTTGATGAAGGTGAAAGAGGAGAATAAAAAAGCTGGCTTAAAATTCAACATGCAAAAAAATAAGATCATGGCTTCTGGTCCTATCACTTCATGGCACATAGATAAAGAAAAGGTGGAAACAGTTTTTTATTTTATTTTCTTGGGCTCCTAAATCACTGTGGATGGTGACTACAGCCATGCAATTAAAAGATGCTTGCTCCTTGGAAGAAAAGCTATGTCATCGCTAGACAGTATAGTAAAAAGCAGGGACATCACTTTGCCAATAAAGGTCTGTATAGTCAAAACTGTGGTTTTTCCAGCAGTCATGTACAGATTAGAGAGTTGGTCCATAAAGAAGGCTGAGCACTGAAGAATTGATGCTTTTGAATTGTAGTGCTGGAGAAGACTCTTGAGAGTTCCTTGGACAGCAAAGAGATCAAACCAGTCCATCCTAAAGGAAATCAACTTTGAATGTTCATTGAATGAACTGATGCTGAAGCTGAAGCTCCAATACTTTGGCCACCTGATGCGAAGAGCCAACTCATTGGAAAAGACCCCGATGCTGGGAAAGATTGACAGCAGGAGAAGAACAGGGTGACAGAGGATGAGATGGTTGGATGGCATCACCAACTCAATGGATATGAATTTGAGCAAACTCTGAGAGATAGTGAATGACAGGGAAGCCTGGTGTGTTGCAGTCCATGGGATTGCAAAGAGTCGGACATTACTTAGTGACTGAACAACAACAAGTGTGTGTGTGTGTGTGTGTGTGTGTGTGTGTGTATAATCAGATATTTTTCATGTACTCTCCCGGTAGAGGCAATTTTTGAATAACATACACAGATATGTTTGATTTATATCTTAGGAATGTGTGGAAATCACTAAGGATGAAGGACAGAGCTGTTCATCTTTAAAGAAAATTGCCTAAGAAAATAGCACTTGTAGATTTTCATCTCTTTCATCTCTTTTCACAGTGTCATGCTGCATCCATTATTCTCTTTGAACATGCTTGGATATCTACATCTTTATATAAAGATAAAGCATATTTTTTTTTTAATTTGCTTAAATAGGCATAGTTTCTTCTTTATATAAAGCATAGATTTTTATAATAATACCTAATAAAGTTTGTTCAGTGTCCCAAACTATGCCAGTCTCCATTTTTTTGAACCATCAAGAGTGTTTTTTTATATCCAATACAATCTAGAATTGCTTGCGTAAAATCTAACTTTGCTTTTTCCATATGTGTAGGTGTATTTTCCCTTTTATATTATAAGGTATTTTGAGATATTCTATAACTTATACTTCAAAAACAGTTGTAGAGTGCTATGGGAAAAGAGCATGATTGATTCATGTCCTACCTCCAGTTGAGTGACCTGGGATGGGTGAACTTGTTTTTAGTATCCTACCAATGGTCCTTAATGAATTACTTGGTATCTGCAGGTTGAGATTTAATTTTGAAGAACAGTTTACAAAGGATATTATCAAAATTCCTTGCTTAGAAGTATCTGTGTATCTTTTATCTGAATTAACATGCCTACTATATTCTGTTTCCTAAGAAAGTTATGTAAGATTTTCTGAAGTATGTCATAGTACATTAAAAGTAAATAAAAATAAGCCACGCTTTTCTACTTTAGTTTCCTAAGACTTAGAGAAAAGCCTTTAAATCTTAATATGATTTGTGAGAACAAATTTTGTTTTTCTTTAAAGAGCAACCTTCTACTATTATTTAGTAACCTACAAGACATATTGACTGAGTGTCTAATCATATAAATTCTATGGTCAAAATGGTTTATTTCAATTTCAAACTATGGGAACTGGCTGAAAGTTTTATTTATTTTTTGTTTTAAAATATTGAATATATGCCACTTTATTATTCAGCAAAGATAGAAATAACTTTCTATGTACAGGTCTGAATTATATAACAGAATTATATTCTGTCTTTACCTGCATATTTTGAAGTTTTACCTTATAATCAGAGAGGTCAGCATTAGTTGCAATAAATTTTTTCACCCTCTTTCCCATAGTTTTCAGTTTTGGAAATAGCTAGGATGATAACTAAATAGTTGAAATCTTGCAATAACAAAAATGCTTAATAATTCAAAAAATAAATGTTAATTTATGTTAATATTAAAAGTAAAATAGAAATTTCTTCTTACCTAGATTTCACTGAGAAGTCTTACATAACGCCTAGTTATTTGCTTTCTGGTGTTAGGTCTGCTAGAATTTCAGAATATAAACCTTAGTCTCTAAAACACTTGGGATTAAAGGAATAAATATCTGGGAGACTACTAATAGGTTAGCATCAGTAATTATTTTCCATACAACGCAAATTTAAAATTTCCATCAAATGCTAAAGGGATTTCCTTGTAATGATTTCATTGTGTTTCTGTGGGGGACATTAGGTCACTATGCTCTAGTTACCAAAAGTTAATTAAAGATGACCTGTGAAAAAATTAGGTTAAAGTAAAAAACCTTCATTAAAGTCACCAAGGTAATTTGAGGTCATCTTGCTGAATCTTATGTAGCTGACCTCATTTTTACGCATCTCTGCCTTCATTTTGTAAAATGTAAAATAAGCAGAAGAGTCAGGTTGGTTTCACCTTCTGTTGAAGTAATTAATATTTTTATGGCTTTAATATTGTTTATGAAAGATGATTTAATTTGGATATGATACTAAATGGTGTTGAAGATGTAGCCAGAGTATCAGCTTCTTCCCTCTGTGAATTGAATTTGGTCCCATGTCCTCCTCAACCCATACTGGGAACTTTGATACTATTATTTAGTCCCAGATATGAATTACTGAAGTTGTTCTTTCTTTTAAGTCTTTACCAGCTGTTTTGTCTTTATTATGCTGATTCCTCATTTAGTCTAATAATTACTCTCATGGAGGCTATATATTTATTTGTGGTTGTTCAGTCATTAAGTTGTGTCCCACTGCTTGTGATACCATGCACTGTGTAGCGCAATTTCAAACTACTGCACAATTGCACTCCTTTCACATGCTAGGAAGGTCATGCTCAAAATTCTTCAAGCTAGGCTTCAACAGTATGTGAACTGAGAACACTCAGATATACTAACTGGATTTAGAAAAGGCAGAGGAACCAGAGATCAAATTGCCAATATCCGTTGGATCATAGAAAAAACAAGAGAATTTCAGAAAAAACATCTGCTTCTGCTTCATTGACTACACTAAAGCCTTTGACTGTGTGGGTCACAACAAACTGTGGAAAATTCTTAGAGATGGGAATACCAGACCACCTGACCTCCTGAGCTCGCCTCCTGAGAAACCTGTATGCAGGTCAAGAAGCAACAGTTAGAACCAGACATGAAACAAAGACGGGTTCCTAATTGGGAAAGGAGTGTGTCAAGGCTGTAGATTGTCACCCTGATTGTTTAAACTATATGCAGAGTATATCATGCGAAGGGGCTTCCCTCCTAGCTCAGTCGGTAAAGAATCTGCCTGCAGTGCAGGAGAATGGGTTCGATTCCTGGGTCTGGAAGATCCCCTGGAGAAGGAAATGGCAACCTACTCCAGTATTCTTGCCTGGAGAATCCCCATGGACATAGGAGCCTGGCAGGCTACAGTCCAGCAGGTCACAAGATTCAGACACAACTTAGAGAAAAACATCCACCACCATATCATGCAAAATGCTGGACTGGATGAAACACAAGCTGGAATCAAGATTGCCAGGAGAAATATCAATAACTCAGATATGCAGATGACACCATGCTTATGGGAGAAAGTGAAGAGGAACTAAAGAGCCTCTTGATGAAGGTGAAAGATGACAGTGACAAGCTGGCTTAAAACTCAACATTCAAAAAATGAAGATCATGGCATCCGGTCCCATCACTTCATGGCAAATAGATGGGGAAACAATGGAAACAGTGACAGACTTTATTTTGGGGGGCTCCAAAATCACTGCAGCCATGAAATTACAAGATACTTGCTCCTTGGAATGAAAGTTATGACAAACCTAGACAGTGCATTAAAAACCAGAGATATCACTTTGCCAGCAAAATTCTGTGTAGTCAAAACTATGATTTTTCCAGTAGTCATGTACGAATGTGAGAGTTGGGCCATAAAGAAGGCTGAGTGCCAAAGAATTGATGCTTTCAAACTGTGGTGTTAGAGAAGACTCTTGAAGAATCCCTTGGACTGCAAGGAGATCAAACCAGTCAGTCCTAAAGGCAATCAACCCTGAATATGCATTGGAAAGACTGATGCTGAAGTTGAAGCTCCTATAGTTTGGCCACCAGATACAAACTCCAGGAGATGGTGAAGGACAGGGAAGCCTGGGGAGTTGCAGTCCATGGGGTCACAAAGAGTCAGAAAGGACTGAGCAATTGAACAACAATAAGGGACTGTGTAGCATGCCAGGCTCCTCTGTCCTTCACTGTCTCCTGGAGGTTGTTCAAATTCATGTCCATTGAGTAGCTGATGCTATTGAATCATTTCATCCTCTGAAGCCCCCTTTTCTCCTTTTGCCTTCAGTCTTTCCCAGCGAGTCAACTCTTCACATCAGATGGCCATACTGTTGGAGCTTCAGCTTCAGCATCAGTACTCCCAGTGAATATTTAAGGGTTAATTTCCTTTAAGAAAGACTGGTTTCATCTCTTTGTTGTCCAAGGGACTGTCAAGAGTCTTCTCCAGCTCCACAGTTCAAAAGCATCAATTCTTCAGTGCTCAGCATGTCTATAATCAGTCACTCCTCCTCTAATCTCTGTTGTTTTAAGAGGAAAGAGATGTCTTGGTTATGTTCATTCATTTATTTCTAACACTTGAATAGATACATGGTACTTTGTAGTGCTCAACAAATACTTATCTGATGAATGAAAGAAATGATAGTATTTCCTTGCTCAAGTATTTGTAAGGATCTCTGATTAGCTTTCAAACAGTTTTTCCTTGTTTTGTCATCCCATATGCTCCACAGTCTGCATCTTGCCTCTCACCTTGCGTTCTTCCTGTCAGCTCAGGGCAGTTGGCCACGTGCATCACTTTACTCTTCCTCTTACCCACCTGCTTCATTAATTTGCTTTTATTTCCTCATCTAAAATATCTTCTCACTCTTTCTCACCCTAGACCTACTCATTTTTGTTCTCAAATCAGATCTCCTCCTTGAGGACATTTAAGAACTCTGCATTAAAAAAGGATTTTCCTTTTCCTGGCCTCTGTGATAATTATCTGCTTTTGTAATGTATTTACCATTTTATCAAATATGGATTGTATGTGCCTCGATTGTAAAAGTATTGAATAAATATACATGTGTGTTTGTGTGCTCAGTTGCTCAGCCATGTCCAGCTCTTTGTGACCTCATGGACTGTAGCCTGCCAGGCTTGTCTGTCCATGGAATTCTCCAAGCCAGAATACTGGAGTGAGTAGCCTTTCCCTTCCCCAGGGGATCTTCCCAACACAGGGATCAAACCTGCGTCTCTTATGTCTCCTGCATTGGCAGGCAGAGTCTTTACCACTGGGTCACCTGGGAAGCCCATATAAGTTACCAATCATGCCTTATGACTTTTGGGCTCCTGACAACATAATGAGCTGGATCATTAATACAAGCTGCTTTATTTTTCAAATTTCAGTTCTGTTTAACCTTAATCAAGTATTTACAGTATACAGGATGTTAGAAGAGGCCTTTGGTAGGATGAGCAGAGTATAAGGCGTTCTTAGATTTTAGAAATGGCTCCTGACAAGAAGCTTATCATCTGGTGGGGAGAGAAATGGTCACATTGGTAACTAGCAGACAACTCAGTCTGTGATGTAAAAGTGTTAATATGCTATATGAAAATATGGTGAAGAAAATGAATAGAGACCCAGAGGAAAAAAGAAAGATTTTTTTCATTAGAAGTATCATTTCTGGATGAACTTTACAGAGTAAGAATTATCATAATTGAGGCACACAAGAAAAAGAAGCAACAGATTGGAAGCATATGATGAATCCTGGAAGCTTGAAATAGCAGGACTTTTTAATTTCTATTGAAAAGTAGATAGTCAATAACTTTAGCTGAAGTTTATGCACCCTTGATACAGGTGACACTTAAGGTACTGTGCAGGGCCTGGAAAAATAGACTGGAAATTGTTCTATTTGAGTTCTTCCCTGACCGCCCCCCCCCCCCCGCCCTCAGTAAGGTCAAAACCAATGCTAAATGGCAGTTGCAGAGAGCATCTAATTACCTGCCTAACCAAGCTCTGGTGTTTGGTACCAGTGAAAGTCTTCACCTTTGGTTCTGTGATAAAACGCACTGCTTTTGTCTTCCTCTGTATTCCATCTCAGTCTTCAATGCTGGGTCATGTTTCTCTCTTTGCCTTAAAAATGCTTGTGTTGCCCTCAGCCCTTTACTTGACTTCCATCTTCTTTCAGTCTGGAGTTTCCCCCAGATTATCTCATCTATTTATATATTTCACCTACTTATACATTCCTCATCTACTATATGTTTCATCTTCTGGTGGCTTCTCTAAAGGAGATTAGTAAGTTTTTTTTTGGTTTTAAATTACAACCCATTTTATTTTTATCATTTTTATGTGTAACTTTTATTTTATATTGCAGTTTGATTGATTAACAATGTTGTGTTAGTTTCAGGTGTACAACAGAGTCATTCAGTTATACATATACATGTATCTAATCTTTTTCAAATTCATTCTCCATTTAGGTTACTACAAATTACTGAGCAGAGTTCCTTGTGCTATGCAGAAGGTTGCTATTTAAGATAGTAGTGTCAGTGAGTGAGTGAAAGTTGCTCAGTCGTGTCTGACTCTCTGTGAGCCTGTGGACTGTAAAGTCCATGGAATTCTCCAGGCTAGAATACTGGAGTGGATAGCCTTTCCCTTCTCCAGAGGATCTTCCCAACTCAGGGATCGAACCCATGTCTCCTGCACTGCAGGCGGATTCTGTACCAACTGAGCCACAAGGGAAGCCCAAGAATACTGGAGTGGGTAGCCTATTCCTTCTCCAGGGGATCTTCCTGCCCCAGGGATCGAATTGGGGTCTCCTGCAGTGAAGGTGGATTCTTTACCAACTGAGCTATGAGGGAAGGCCTATACAGTAGTGTATATTTATATGTTAATTCCAAACTCCCTCACATTTCACCTTTGGTAACCCTAAGTTTGTTTTCTGAGTCTGTAAGTCTGTTTCTGTTTTATAAATAAGTTTATTGTATCATTTTAAGAAAACATTCCACATGTAAATGATAATGTGATTTTTGTCTTTCTCTGTTTTACTTCACTTGGTACAATAAACTCTAGGTCCATCCATGTTTCTAATGCCATCTATAAATGGCATTATTTCATTCTTTGGCTGAATAATTTCCTGTTGGATATATGTACCACATCTTCTTTATCCATTCCTTTGTGGGTAGACATTTATGTTGCTTCCATGTCTTGGCTATGGTATATTGTGCTGCAGTAAACCCTGGGGTGCATGTGTCTTTTTAGATTAGATGGTTTTAGATTTAAATGTTTTTTTCTGGATATATGCCCAGGAGTGGATTGCAGGATAGTACAGTAGTTCTGTTTTTAGTTTTTACAGGAACCTCCATATTGTTTCCCACAGTGACTGTACCAATTTATATCCCCACCAGTATAATAGGATGGTTTCCTTTTTTCCACACTTTCTCCAGCTTTTATTATTTGTAGACTTTTTGATGATGACTGTTCTGACCAGTGTGAGGTTAAACCTCATTGTAGTTTTGATTTCCATTTCTCTTAATAATTAGCAATGCTAATTATTGCAAAAATAATGAGTATCTTTTAATGTGCTTTCTGGCCATATGTATATCTTCTTTGGGTAAATATCTGTTTAGATCTTCTTTCTATTTTTTGATTGGATTTGAATTTCTTTTTGCTATTGAGTTGTATGAGCCATTAGTGAATTTTGGAGATTAAGCTCTTATTGGTGACATCATTTGCAAATATTCTTTCTTATTCTATGGATATTCTTTTCATCTTGTTTATAGTTTCATTTGCTGTGCAAAACTGCTAATTAGGTCCCACTTGTTTACCGTTGTTTTTATTTCAATTACTCTAGGAGACAGATCCAAAAAGATATTGCTGTGATTTATGTTGTAGTGTTCTGCCTATGTTTTCCTCTAGAAATTGTATAGTATCCAGCAATACATTTAGGTCTTTAATCCATTTTGCATTTATTTTTGTGTGTAGTGTTAGATAATCTTGAAAATTATCCTCTCATACTACCTTTACTTCTTCATGCTACGTTTAGTATGATTTAGTTGCTAAGAACATGGATTATGGAACTAGATAGCCTGGGTTTGATTCCTGAGCTCCACCTTAGTATTTCTGTGACTAGATCAGATCATGGAACATCTCTGCCCTTCATATTTTTTTAAGTGAAGTTATACGAAATGAAAATAGTGTCATAAAGGTGACATGAAATATTTGTGCTGAATACTTGAATAGATGCAGGTGAGAAGTTATTTGTAAACAAGAGAATGTGTACTGAGTCACTCAATCATGTCTGACTCTTTGGAATCCCATTGACTGTAGCCTGCCAGTCTCCTCTGCCCATAGAATTTTCCAGGCAAGACTACTGAAGTGTGGTGCTGTTTCCTGCTCCAGGGGATCTTTCCAATCCAGGGATAGAACCCGCATCTCTTATATCATGCATTGGCAGGCGGATTCTTTACCACTAGCACCACGTGGTTCAGCTGGTAAAGAACTCGCCTGCCAACGCATGGGGCTTCCCTGATAGCTCCGTTGGTAAAGAATCCACCTGCAGTGGCTCAGCTGGTAAAGAATCCACCTGCAACGCAGGAGACCTGGGTTCAATCCCTGGGTTGGGAAGATCCCCTGGAGAAGGGACAGGCTACCACTCCAGTGGCCCGGAGAATTCCAGGACTGTATGCAAGTGAAAGTGAAGTCGCTCAGTCGTGTCTGACTCTTTGCGACCCCATGGACTGTAACCTACTAGGCTCCTCCGTCCATGGGATTTTCCAGGCAAGAATACTGGAGTGGGTTGCCATTTCCTTCTCCAGAGGATCTTCCCGACCCACGGACTGAATCCAGGTCTCCTGCATTGTAGGCAGACGCTTTACCGTCAGAGCCACCAGGGAAGTCGGACTATACAGTTGTGTCCTGGACCCATGGGGTTGCAAAGAGTCTGAAACGATTGAGCCAATGCATGAGACACAAGAGATGTGAGTTTGATCCCTGAGTCGGGAAGATCCCTTGGAGAAGGAAATGGTAACCCACTCCAGTATTCAAGCCTGGAAAATTCCATGGACTAGGAGCGTAGCAGGCTACATTCCGTGGGGTCACACAGAGTCAGACATGATTGGATGCATGCGTGTACATACACAGACAGAGGAAAATGAGAGATAAAGTAAGAGATATAAATTTTTCAGTTATTACTCATTTGCAAATAAAGCATCTTTTCCAAATAAGCTTAAACATTAAGATCTGTTAGATTATACACTCAGCAGAATGGTTGATTCCAATTTCTCTGAATCTGTTTCTCTGTGATTTCCTCAGCTTTGCCCTTCATTATGTATTGACTTCATCTCCAGGCTGGTTACCATCTTGATGGCTTATATCCCTGTGTGTTCAGTAGTGTCCAGCTCTTTGCAACCCCATGGGTTGTAGCCTGCCAGACTTCTGTGTCCATGGGATTTTCCAGGAAAGAATACTGGAGTGGGTTGTCATTTCCATCTCCAGTGGATATTCTGGACCCAGGGATGAAACACTTGTCTCTTGTGTCTCCTACACTGGCAGGCGGATTCTACACCACTGTGCCACGTGGGATGGCAAAATGTACCCCAACTGCTGAATATCATATCCACACAGCAAGGCATTAGAGGGAGAATGCTACCTATTTTGTGGACCTATTTTAAAATAAAAGATACATGTTTCCTCAGAAACTTCCATTAAAACACCCTTTTGCCTTAGCCCCAAATAGGTCACATATTCTTCCTTAACAGACCTCTGGGATTCAGCATTGTTAAAGGTTGGGATTGATGGTGCAGAAATAATAATAAAAATTGTGGTACTCTTAGAAAAAGGTAACAAAATTTATGCATTTAAGCCTAGAAACTGAAAATGCTGAGTGAAACAGAGGGTGACACAGGAGGTACACTATCCATCTATTTCAGTACTCCACAGAATTTTTGTATCTAGATTCCTTTTTGTTTGCAGAGTGTCTTAGGACATAAAGACCTTTGTATATGTGGATTAAATCTATCATTATTTACAGTATTAAAATTTGAACAAAGAAATTAAAATATATTTACTAATTCATTCAAATATAAAAATAATAATATTGTTACATGTTAACTTCCTGACCTGCATACAGGTTTCTCAAGAGGCAGGTCAGGTGGTCTGGTATTCCCATCTCTTTCAGAATTTTCCACAGTTTATTGTGATCCACACAGTCAAAGGCTTTGGCATAGTCAATAAAGCAGAAATAGATGTTTTTCTGGAACTCTCTTGCTTTTTCGATGATCCAGTGGATGTTGGCAATTTGATCTCTGATTCTTCTGCCTTTTCTAAAACCAGCTTGAACATCTGGAAATTCACAGTTCATGTATTGCTTAAGCCTGGCTTGGAGAATTTTGAGTATTACTTTACTAGTGTGTGAGATGAGTGCAATTGTGAGATAGTTTGAGCATTCTTTGGCATTGCCTTTCTTTGGGATGGGAATGAAAACTGACCTTTTCTAGTCCTGTGGCCACTGCTGAGTTTCCAAATTTGCTGGCATATTGAGTGCAGCACTTTCACAGCATCATCTTTCAGGATTTGAAATAGCTCCACTGGAATTCCATCACCTCCACTAGCTTTGTAGTGATGCCTCCTAAGGCCCACTTGACTTCATATTCCAGGATGCCTGGCTCTAGATGAGTGATCACACCATTGTGATTATCTGGGTCATGAAGATCTTTTTTGTACAGTTCTTCTATGTATTCTTGCCACCTCTTCTTAATATCTTCTGTGTCTGTTAGGTCCATACCATTTCTGTCCTTTATTGAGCCCATCTTTGCCTGAAGTGTTCCCTTGGTACTGGACATGGAACAACAGACTGGTTCCAAATAGGAAAAGGAGTATGTCAAGGCTGTATATTGTCATCCTGCTTATTTAACTTATATGCAGAATAGACCATGAGAAACACTGAGCTGGAAGAAGCGCAACCTGGAATCAAGATTGCCAGGAGAAATATCCATAACCTCAGATATGCAGATGACACCACCCTTATGGCAGAAAGTGAAGATGAACTAAAGAGCCTCTTGATGAAAGTGAAAGAGGAGAGTGAAAAAGTTGGCTTAAAGCTCAACATTCAGAAAACTAAGATCATGGCATCTGGTCCCATCACTTCATGGCAAATAGATGGGGAAACAGTGGAAACAGTGGCTGACTTTATTTTTCTGGGCTCCAAAAACACTGCAGATGGTGATTGCAGCCATGAAATTAAAAGACGCTTACTCCTTGGAAGGAAAGTTATGACCAACCTAGACAGAATATTAAAAAGCAGAGACATTACGTTGCCAACAAAGGTCCATCTGGTCAAGGCTATGGTTTTTCCAGTAGTCATGTGTGGATGTATAGTTGGACTATAAAGAAAGCTGAGTGCAGAAGAATTGATGCTTTTGAATTGTGGTGTTGGAGAAGACTCTTGAGAGTCCCTTGGACTGCAAGGAGATCCATCCAGTCCATCCTAAAGGAGATCAGTCCTGGGTGTTCATTGGAAGGACTGATGCTAAAGCTGAAACTGCAGTACTTTGGCCACCTGATGCAAAGAGCTGACTCATTTGAAAAGACCCTGTTGCTGGGAAAGATTGATGGCAGGAGGAGAAGGGGACAACAGAGGATGAGATGGTTGGATGGCATCACCGACTCAATGGACATGGGTTTGGGTGGACTCCGGGAGTTGGTGATAGACAGGGAGGCCTGGCGTGCTGCAGTTCATGGGGTCGCAAAGAGTCAGACACAACTGAGCGACTGAACTGAACATGTTAACTTAAACAATTAAAAGATATTGAAAAAAATATTTATTGAATGGCCTAATGTGTCAGTTACCTTGCTAAGTATTCGTGATCTTAAATCATTGTCATGTTTGATACTCCTAGGAGGAAAATAGACCTTCATTTTTATTACTCAACAGGTACAATTTACTGTTTTCTCTTTAAAATGTTGTTCATATCTGTGAACATTTCCCCTTTTACAATACTCTCCAGTTTCAGTTCTCCTCATTGAATATATGATTTGTTAAAGTTAGTCTCCTTGCTTCAGAGCTTTCAACCAATTGCAAGAATAGGTTTCTGAAATGTAAAATCATATTACTTTGCTTCTGGAAGACTTCAGTGACTGATGGCTTGAAGATAAATTCAGATTCCTTAGGGTGGCTTATAAGAGAAGTAGTTATCTGACCCATTTCCCCACTCTTTCCCCATATTCACTAACAGCTCTCATCGCTAGTTTCATCAGCTTTCTGACTCCATGCCATGGTTCAACTCCTTCATCCCGCATTCCCAATACCACACTCATTTCCATAAACATTGACTAGGGTTTCATACCCATTCATGTTTTCCACAAATATCGGGTTTTTTTCCTGTTTCTTTTTAAGGCTTAGGTTATTTCTTATGCTAGTTAAAAAGTTAATACCCCAGCCTACTCATATCTTCATTTTCTGAACTCCTAAGCTTATTTGGGAAGAGGTAGTGTTGATTCAAATTCTGTCTGATTTCCATGACCTGAATGAACCTGGGCAAGCTCCTAAATATTGCAAAGTATGGGATTTCTGCTGAGGAAAAACATGAAAAATCACATCCAGTAAATTGGGAAGTAATATATATGAAATGTCTACCTTAGTACTTAGAAGATACTAAGTTGTCAATAATTTTTTTTTCTTTTATATTGCACATGGGTGTGCATGCTTAGTTGCTCAGTTGTGTCTGACTCTTTGCGACCCTTTGGACTGTAGCCTACCAGGCTCCTCAGTCCATCAGATTCTCCAAGCCAGAATACTGGGGTGGGTTGCCATGCCCTCCAGAGGATCTTCCCGACCCAGCGATCGAACCCGCATTTCCTGTGTCTCCTGTATTTCAGGCTGATTTTTTACCTGCTGAGCCACTGGGGAAGCCCAATTGCACATGTAAGGATCAATAAATATTACTAAGAGGTTTAAGTTTTTCCTGTTTCTGCCTTATTTTTATTCAAGCAGCACCTGCAGCTTTTGTTAATGCTGTGCATGTATTGATTCTTACCTTTGAGTCAGTCCAGTTTAATGGTATTCCTAGTAAACAACAAGCAAGTCATGTAATGATATCAGAGAGAAAAAGTTGTATTTAATTAATTTATTTAGGAATTCCACTGTCATATATGATGGTGTATATGACAACCAAACTACATGAAAATATAAAATCCATGAACATGTCAATATAAATAGAATCATCTTAAAACTACAGGTTAAGTAACTAATATACTCATATACTCTATTTCAGAGAACTTGAGAGAAAACTGACCAACGCCAAAGAGGAAAGTGTTCTTGATTAGACAGTAGTTTGATTTCATATTCAAACATAATCTCTTGAACAAACTCAAAATAGAGAGTCAAATTGAAACATAGTTTACTTAGTCACACAGTATTGTTCAAAAAGGGATTAATATCTGAGAGCTTGAGATGTGAGAGGTTTTGTAAAATTATACCTTGAGTTTCCAGGATATTACCAAGAATATTAAAGGGAGGCAAACTCACACGTAGTGACTTTTATTCCCAGCATTTGTTGAAAATTGTTAACTCACTGTATTTTGAAGCAAGTAGTTACTGGTTAACTAATTACATCATGACACAGTTTGTGACCTCAAGAGTAATAATAGTAGTAGTAGTTATTATTTTGTAACTTAAACAGCTTTATTTTAATGTAATTTGCTCTGTGGCATTGGTTCATCTCTTGAGTGTTTACGCTGTGAGAATTCTCCCATGAAAATGATTTCTTAAATTCTACACCTTTGGCACTTTGGCCACGTCTTCTTAAACCAATCATATGTTACTGAGCACTTGAGCTATTTCCGTGTCTTGGCTATTGTAAATAGTGCTTCTGTGAAAACTGGGGTACATGCATCTTTATGAATTAGTTTTTGTCTTTTCCAGATATATGCCCAGGTGGGATTTCTGGGCCATATAGTAGCTCTAGTAATTATTTAACAATCTGTTACTTACCTATTTCCCCCTTAGGGGACCTGTTAGCTTAGAGTTTGAAATGCATTTTAGCAGAATCTCTGCTATCTGAACTTGTTTGTTTGACTCATACAACATCATTTTTTAGTAATTTAGTATTTTGTATACAAAATGACCATTTTCCACTTTCTTACTATTCTTTGATTTTGAAAAAGAGGTTTGGGCAGATTGAAAACAATTATTCACAGAATATTTTCAGAATAGGAGTACGTCAAGGCTGTATATTGTCACTCTGCTTATTTAACTTATATGCAGAGTACATCATGAGAAATACTGTGCTGCATAAAGCTCAAGCTGGAATCAAGATTGTCGGGAGAAATATCAGTAACCTCAGATATGCGGATGACACCACCCTTATGGCAGAAAGTGAAGAAGAACTAAAGAGTCTCTTAATGAAAGTGAAAGAGGAGAGTGAAAATGTTGGCTTAAAGCTTAACACTCAGAAAACTAAGATCATGGCATGTGGTCCCATCATTTCATGGCAAATAGATGGGAAACAATGGGAACAGTGGCTGACTTTATTTTTTTGGGCTCCAAAATCACTGCGGATGGTGATTGCAGTCATGAAATTAAAAGATGCTTACTCCTTGGAAGGAAAGTTATGACCAACTTAGATAGCATATTAAAAAGCAGAGACATTACGTTGCCAACAAAGGTCCATCTGGTCAAGGCTATGGTTTTTTCTGTAGTCATGTATGGATGTGAGAGTTGGATGGTGACGAAAGCTGAGCACTGAAGAATTGATGCTTTTGAACTGTGGTGTTGGAGAAGACTCTTGAGAGTCCCTTGGACTGCAGGGAGATCCAATCAGCCCATCCGGAAGGAAATCAGTCCTGAATATTCATTGGAAGGACTGATGCTGAAGCTGAAACTCCAATACTTTGCCCACCTGATGCGAAGAACCAACTTATTGGAAAAGACCATGATGCTGGGAAAAATTGAAGGTGGGAGGAGAAGGGGACAACAGAGGATGAGATGGTTGATTGGCATCACTGACTCAATGGACATGAGTTTGAGTAAGCTCTGCAAGTTGGTGGACAGGGAGGCCTGACGTGCTGCAGTCCATGGGGTTGCAAAGAGTCGGACACGAGTGAGTGACTGAACTGAACTGAACTGATAACATTTTTATACTTTTTTTCATAGCATTTATTACATCCCTATTTCTTAGACTATAAATAAAAGGGTTTAATAAAGGAATAACTAGAGTATAAAAAATAGCAAGGGGTATATCTTTATCTTCGTCATTAACTGAATTTGGTCGCACATATGTGAAGAGAAGGGAACCGTAGAATATTGAGACAGAGAGAAAGTGGGATGCACAGGTAGATAGGGCCTTGCCTTTTCCCTCTTTGGATTTCATTTTTAAAACCATGAAAAGGATGAAAAGGTAAGAGATTATTACTATGATAATAGTGAAGATTGAAAGTGACCCTGCAATGATAAATAACATTAATTCATTGATATCAGGGTCTAGACAGGAGAGTCTGTATAATGGAAGGACATCACAAAAAAAGTGGTTGATTTGATGAGACCTACAGAAAGTTAGCCTAAACAGAAACCCTACATGAATCATGGGATGCAGGTTTCCAACTATATAGGCCCCTGTGGTCATCTGAATGCAGAGTTTCTTTGACATCATGGTGTGGTACTGCAGCGGTTTGCAGATGGCCACATAGCGGTCATAGGCCATTGCTGCCAGGAGAAAGCTATCTGTAGTTTCAGCAAGGCAGAGAAAATAAAATTGTGCCATGCATTCATATAGAGAAATCATTTTGTCTTTGGAAAAGAGGTTCTGCAGCATCTTGGGGGTAATGGCACTGGAGCAACAGGAATCCATCAGCGCGAGGTTACCCAGGAAGATGTACATTGGTGTGTGAAGATGATGCTCTGTAACTATCAATGCCACCAGGCCAAGATTCCCCACCATGGTGATCAGATAGATGGTGAGGAACACCAGGAACAGAAGGGGCTTCAGCTCTGGGTGATCTGTAAATCCTATCAGGATAAACTCAGTTGTCAAGGAGTGGTTATCCTCAGTCATCTCTACTTGTCTGTTGAGATAGGAATTATGGAGATAGAAGATTAATTTAAAATGTATGTAAATTTCCCTTAAATATATATTTTTTTAAACAAGAAGAGCTTCTCCTTCAGTCTTCTGCTCTTACCTCCTGTGATATACACACAAACTCTAAGGGACATTCATTCCCATAACATGTCAGATTCTATGACCTCAAATCTGTAACTCATAATTCCCAAGACTCTTGATAATTATAGGAAGTATGTTAATATTGGAAGAGGTTTGTCTTTTTGAGTTTGTGAAAGTATAGTATATGACTCTAAGGTACTTATATTTGTTCTGTTGTTTCAAATAAGGTCAGTATTAGTTTTCACACTAAAGATCCTTAAAATGAACTTAAAATCAATTTTTTGTATATTTTTCATACACAATAAAGGATAGAAATGTTATGGACCTAACAGAAGCAGAAGATATTAAGAAGAGGTGGCAAGAATACATGGAAGAACTATACGAAAAAGATCTTCATGACCCAGATAATCATGATGGTGTGATCACTCACCTAGAGCCAGACATCTGGGAACACAAAGTTAACTGGGCCTTAGGAAGTATCACTACAAATAAAGCTACAGGAGGTGATGGAATTCCAGTTGAGGTATTTCAAATCCTAAAAGATGATGCTATAAGATCCTAAAAGAAAGTGCTGTTGTCAATGTGCCAGCAAATTTGGAAAACTCAGCAGTGGCCACAGGACTGGAAAAGGTCAGTTTTCATTCCAATCCCAAAGAAAGACAATGCAAAAGAATGCTCAAACTACTGCACAATTGCACCCATCTCACACACTAATAAAGTAATGCTCAAAATCCTCCAAGCCAGGCTTCAACAGTATGTGAACCATGAACTTCCAGATATTCAAGCTGGATTTAGAAAAGACAGAAGAACCAGAGATCAAATTGCCAGCATCTGCTGGATCATTGAAAAAGCAAGAGAGTTCCAGGAAAACATCTATTTCTGCTTTATTGACTATGCCAAAGCCTTTGAGTGTGTGGGTCACAATAAACTGTGGAAAATTCTGAAAGAGAAGGGAATACCAGACCACCTGACCTGCCTCCTGAGAAATCTGTATGCAGGTCAAGAAGCAACAGTTAGAACTGAATATGGAATAATAGACTGTTTCCAAATCGGGAATGGAGTACGTCAAGGCTGTATATTTTCACCCTACTTATTTAACTTATGTGCAGAGTACATCATGAGAAACACTGGGCTGGATGAAGCACAAGCTGGAATCAAGATTGCCAGGAGAAATATCAATAACCTCAGATATACAGATTATACCACCCTTATGGCAGAAAGTGAAGAACTACAGAGCCTCCTGATGAAAGTGAAAGAGGAGAGTGAAAAAGTTGGCGTTAAACTCAACATTCAGAAAACTAGGATCATGGCGTCTGGTCCCATCACTTCATGGCAAATAGATGGGGAAACAATGGATCCAGTGGCAGACTTCATTTTTTTCGGCTCCAAAATCGCTGAAGATTTTTGCTGAAGCCATGAAATTAAAAGACGCTTGCTCCTTGGAAGAAAAGGTATGACCAACCTAGACAGCATATTAAAAAACAGAGACATTACTTTGCCAACAAAGGTCCATCTAGTCAAAGCTATGGTTTTTCCAGTAGTCATGTATGGATGTGAGAGTTGGACTATAAAGAAAGCTGAGAGCAGAAGATTTGATGCTTTTGAACTGTAGTGTTAGAGTCCCTTGGACTACAAGGAGATCCAACCAGTCACTCCTAAAGGAAGTCAGTCTGAATATTCACCAGAAGGACTGATGCCGAGGCTGAAACTCCAATACTTTGGCCACCTGATGCCAGGAACTGACTCCTTGGATAAGACACTGATACGGGGAAAGATTGAAGGTAGGAGGTGAAGGGGACAACAGAGGATGAGGTGGTTGGATGGCATCACCAACTCGATGGACATGAGTTTGAGTAATCTCTGGTGGTTGGTGATGGATAAGGAAGCCTGGCGTGCTGCAGTTCATGGGGTTGCAAAGAGTTAGACACAACTGAGTGCCTGAACTAACCTGAACTGATATTTGTTATTGATCAGAAAGTTTTCATATACTCAGCATTGTGAATGTTTGAAAATAGCATGTATCATATGTGTTACGTTACTACCTTAGAATTGCATGAAGGTCACTAAGGATTAATGAGAGGATTATTCAGTTTTAAAGAAAATAAACTGGGATAGCTACGGAATAAAACATGCATTGATTATTACATTTTTTATCCCTTTTCCCAGTGTCATACCCATTTCTATAAACACTGACTCTGTCCATTCCATTATTCTTATTGATTTTTGCTCTTAGGTACAGTCTTTTCTTTCTAAATATAAAACTTAGTTTACTTAATAAAGTTTTATCTAAATGACTCAGACTGTTCTGATTACAGTTCCTGTACTCTCAACCACATCTTATGTATCCATTACAGTTTACAATGACTCTTGTACAGTCTATAATGCTTTTCTTATGTGCACACACAATTTCTTTATTATACTATAGGCATTTTGAGGTTTAGTGTGAATTATTATTGCTTACAAAAGCTATGGGGAAAAAGTGGTATTGATTCCAGTTCTTCACTGCAGTTAGTTGTGATACATGAAATTGTTTTCTGTATACTACCAATGATCATTAGTGACTTTGGTTGTTCCAGCAGTGACCCGTAGTAACCTCTTATGCAAATTGAGTCTATTAATTTTGAGTAGTGTTCACAAAGAAAATTATTCATGATACATCATTTTTTTAAATTAAGGGTTAATATCCAAAATATATGGGCTTCCCTTGTGGCTCAGCAGTAAAGAATCTGCCTGCTAATGCAGGAGATGCAGGAGACTTGAGTTTGATTGCTGAATTGGAAAGATCCCCTGGAGGAGGAAATGGCAACCCATGCCAGTATTCTTGCCTGAAGGATCCCGTGGACACAGGAGTCTGGTGGGCTACAGCCCATAGTGTCGCAGAGTTGGACTCAACTGAAGTAACTTGAGCATGCACGCACATCCAAAATATATAAGGAACTTGTACAGTGCAACATATCAATAAATGTACAAACAATGTGGTCACAAAATGGGCTAAGGAACTAAAAAGATAAAAAATACAAATCGCCAATAGACTTATGAAAAGATATTCACATTAGTTAGGGAAATGCAAATTAAAGGAGATATTATCTCACACCTGTCAAAATGCCAGTCATTAAGAAGGCAAAATATTACACATGTTGCTGACAATGTGGAGAAACCTCTGTTGGTGGGAGTGAAAATTGGTTCTGCCAATATGGATATCAATGTAGAGGTTCCTCAAATAAAAATAGAACTACCATATGACCTCACAATTCTGCTTCTGGGTATATACTAGAAGGAAATGAAAACAGATTAGCAAAAGGGTATCTGCACTCCTGTGGAGCATTAGTGACAATAGCAGGCATATATAAACACCCAAGTGACCATCAAAGGATAAAAGGTTAAAAGTATGGTGCCATGTATTCAACTGTGAGAAATAAGGCTATCCGTCCATTTTTGACAACATGGATTGACCTTGAGGACATTATGCTAAGTGAGGTAAGTCATAAAGACAAATACTGTAAGACATAACTTACATGTGCATCTCAGAAAGCCAAACTCATAAAAGCGGTGATTACCAGGAGCTGAGGAGTGGGAGACTTAGATGTTTGAGTGTATTAATTTGAAACTAATATATAAATAATTCTGTAGATGTAACACATACTATACTGGATAAAGACAACTTTTTATTATAATCAAAGTTGCTAAGAGACCAGATCTTAACTATTCCTACCACAAGAAAGAAATGACAGTTATATGATGTAATAGAGTGCTACAGTGGCAATCACATTACTATTTATTATTGTGTGAAGTCAACAAGTTTGACTTACACATGTTATATGTCAAATATGTTTTAATAAAAATCTGTTTTTATGAAAAGTTTAGATATCCTTCTTTTATCTGAATTGACCAGTCTATTATTTTTCTGTTTCTAAGAAAATTATGTTAGACTTTCTGAAGTATATTGCAGTAGATTCAAAGCTAATAAAAGTAAGCTTCCCTTTATACGTCAGTTTTCTAACAAGTAGAAAAAGAGAAAACCTTTTAAATTGCAGTATAATTTTTGGGAACACATTTTGTTTTCCTTTAAATGGCTGTCTTCTGCCATTGTTTAGGTATCCATTAGGAATAATGACTGAAGTCTGATACTAATTCTGTAATCAAAATTTTTTCCCTTAATCAAAACATCAAAATAAAGACCTTTGCTGAACATGTTATTTATTTGTTTTGAAGTATTAAATATGAGCTACTTATTCATCCTAGCTAGAAAAAACATTCCATGTAAGTGCCCAAATTGTTTAACAGAGTTGCTTTGTTTCCTTACCTGTATGTTTGAGGTTCGACTTTAATCAGATAAGGTCAGAGTGAATTGAAGTGTCATTCTCATCCTAATTTTTCCATCGCCTTCAGTTTTGAGAAAAGCAGGGAAGAAAACTGATTTGTTGAAATAAAACAACAACAAAAAATGCTTAATGCCTCATAGATGTTAATGGATACTAATACTAAAAGATAAATTAGAATAAATCCTTTACCTGGATTTCACTGAAAAAAGTCTTGTAACACCTCTTGTTTGGTTTATAGTGTTAGATCTCATAGAACACCAGAATATAAACCTTGGTCTAGAAAACATTTGGGATTAAAAGAATGAAAATATGAGCGATTTCAAATAGCTTAGTCAACAATTATGTTCCTTACAATGCTAATTTAAAGTTCTCTATCAAATCCTAAGAGATTTCTCAGGACCGACATAAGTGTATTTCTGTAGGGAGATTTGTAACCAATACATATAAAGATGCCCTGTGAGACAGTGACGTTAAAGCAAATTACATGTGGAATCTAAATAATAAAACAAATTAATGAATATAATAAGCAGAAACAGACTCACTGATACAGAGAATAAACTAGCAGTTAATAGTTGGAGAGGAAATGGGCGTGCTATAAGATCAGGTTAGAGGATTGAGAGAGATGAAGTACTGTGTATAATATAAGTAAACTACAATGATATATTGTACAACATAGGGAATACAGCCAATATTTTATGTTAACTTTAAATGAAGCATAATCTATAAAATAATAAATTACTATGTTTTACACCTGAACCTAATACAATATTATACATTATATATAATGCATCTGCCTTCTTTCTCAGGAAGGCTTTGGGTACTTGGGGTATTTTGTGGTTCCATACAAATTTTAAAATTGTCTATTTCTGTGGAAAATGCCATTATAATTTTTTTGCTGTGTATTATTTTTTGCTATCTACTTAATTTTTTCTTTATCGATGTGGAGTTGAAGTATATTATGTAAGTTTCAGTTGTACAAGATAGCATTTCACAATTTTTATAGGTAATAGTCGTTTACTGATAGAAAATTTCACCTGTTTTCATAATGCTATCCCTGTAGGTTATTTATTTTATACATAGTAGTTTGTACCTCTTAATCATCTGACTCTGTCTTGCCCCCCACTTCTTCCCTCTACCCACTGATATCATCTAGTTTGTTCCTATCTGTGTAAATATGTTTCCGTTTTGTACATTTGCTAGTTTGGCTTATTTTTTAGATTACACATATAAGTGATATAGTACAGCATTTGCCTTTCTCTGCTGAACTCATTTCACTAAGCATGAATCCTTTAGCTACACCCCAGTGTTAGTCACTCAGTTGTGTCCGACTCTCTGCGACCCCATGCACTATAGCCCGCCAGGCTCCTCTGTCCATGGGATTCTCCAGGCAAGAATGCTGGAGTGGGTTGCCATTTCCTTCTCCAGGGGATCTTCCTGACCCAGGGATCGAACCCGGGTCTCCCACATTGTAGGCAGACACTTCACTGTCTGAGCCACAGGGAAGTCCTTCCCAGGTTAGGGGTGTTTTAAGGGATGTTTTAAGTTGTTACATCTTCAAATTTTATTCTCAACCTCTTTTTATCCATCTTCTCCTTCTGGGACCCTATAATGTAAATATTAGTATGCTTAATGTTGTCCTAGAGGACCCTTAAATTTCTTTCCATTCCATTCTCGTTTCTTTTTTCTGTTCAATGTTAGTAATTTCTACTATTCTGTTCCATGTTGCTGATCCATGTCCTAATATACTGTTGATATTTTCTAGTGTATTTTCCTCCAGTTATTGTATTACTCATCTCTCTTTGGATGTCCTTTGTATTTTCTAACTGTTGTCTGGTTCAGTCCCTCAGTTGTGTCTGACTCTTTGTGACCCCGTGGACTGCAGCATGCTAGACTTCTCTGTCCTTCACTATCTCTCAGAGTGTGCTCAAACATGTCCATTGAGTCGATGATGTCATCCAACCATCTTATCCTCTGTCACCCCCTTCTCCTCCTGCCCCCAGTGTTTACCAGCATCAGGGTCTTTTCCAATGAGTTGGCTCTTCGCATCAGGTGGCCAAAGTATTAGAGCTTCAGCATCAGCATCAGTCCTTCCAATGAGTATGCAGGGTTGATTTCCTTTAGCATTGACTGGTTTGATCTTCTTGCTGTCCAAGGGACTCTCAAGAGTCTTCTCCAGCACCATAGTTTGAAAGCATCCATTCTTTGGTGCTCAGCCTTCTTTGTGGTCCAGCTCTCACAGCCATACACTGTTAAAAACTTCTAATTTCTTTCTTTGTGCATCCATTCTTCTCCTGAGTTATTTGATAATTAACATGATCCTTGCCTTGAACTCTTTCTTGGGTTGATTGCCTATCTTCACTTAGTTTTTCTTTTGGGGTTTTATCTTGTTCCTTCATTTAGACCATGTTCCTCTGTCATCTCATTTTGCTTAACTGGTTTTTACTTCTGAGTGTCTTGCAGGTTGGTCATGTTTCCCAAGCTTAGGGAAGTGGTATTTTTATAGGAGATGTCCTATGTATTCCAGCAGTGCACTCCCCTCTCATCACCAGAGCTGGATGCTGTAGGAGTGCCCTTGTGTGGGCTGCATTATTCCTTCTGTTGTGGCAGGCTGACTACTGTGGGTGGTCTAGTAGACTTGGTTGTCTCCTGGTCCATGTTGGTTGCCAGGCCATGCCTTGTGTGGAGCCTGCTACCATTGGCTGATGGGACCAGGTCACAGGGCTTCATGCTGCAGGACCCCAGTGAGCCCCACAACTTGTTCTGGCTCACTGGTGGGCAGAGGTGAGGCCCAGGAAACCCCAGGGCTGGTGACAACCCACTGGTGTGTAAATCCAGGCACTGAGGCTACTACTGGCTTACAGCAAGCAGAGCCAAGTCCTGTGGTCTGACTGTAGGGCCCAGGTATCCCAGAGCTGATGTCAGGCAACTGTTTGGTGGGACCAATTCCTGACATAGCTGGCAATGGGATTAGGGCTGTTTCAAAGCTTGCGTTGGCTTGCTGGTGGGTAGGGACAGGGCCTAGCTGGTTCTGGGGCAGATGGTGACCTACTGGTGGGAGTGCTAGGTCAGGAGGCTGCAGGGATGTGATTATTCTGTGGCTTATCTGCCCACTGGGTGTGAGACTGAGCCTGAGGCTAGAGCATGCATCCTGGAGGTTGGTCCAGGAATTCTGGGGCTGGCGCCTGCCCACAGGTGAATAGAACTGGCTCCCGGGGTCTCTGGCTGCAGGACTCTGGGAGCTCCTGGTCTAGCTCCTGTGCATGGTGTGTGGGGGCAAGGCCTGAGCGCTCTGGTGGCCAGGGCCTCAGTTGGCTCACTGGTCTTAAGGTAGCTTCTCTGCTGGTGAATGGGGCTATGTTCACCCAATTAGCTGCTTGGCTAGAAGCATCCCGCACTCCTACCTATATGCTATTGGGTAGGAACAAAGATGCATCCTGTAGATACTGTGCTATAGCAAGGATCCCAGCATGGTGCTTCCCAGCACCAGTATTTACCTGTTGGTAGAAAGAGCTCCCCCAAATGGCTGCCTCTGATGTATGTGTCTCCATGGTGATATGCAGTTGCCTCTTGCCTCTTTGTGGAACAATCCAAGATCAGCAGGTAGGTGTGACCCCGGTTCCTCTCAGCTTACTGCTTCTGTCCTGGTTCCCAGAGCATGTGAGATTTTGTGTGTGCCTTTTGAATATGAATTCTTTATTTCCTACAGCCCTCTGGGACTCCTAAAAGTAAGCACCACTGGCCTTCAGAGCCAAATGTTCCAGGGACTTGTCTTCCCAGCCCAGGATCTTTAAACTGGGTCACCCAATGTGAGGCTAAGACCCCTCACTCCTTGGGGAGAGCCTCTACAATTTTAACTATTCTCCCATTTTTGGGTCACCCTCCTGGGGTTGTGAGATTTGACTGTATTGTGAGTGCACCCCTCCTATTGTCTTGCTGTAGTTCCTTCTTTATGCGTTTAGTTGTTTTATTTCTGTGTGATGCAGTTATAAATTTGATCTTTTCCTTAATTTTACTTTCTGTTAGTTTGCATAGAAAATCAACTGATTTTTGCATATTGATTTTGTGTACTGAAAATATATTGGATTCACTTATTTCTAACTGTATTTAGGTGGGATCTTGAAGGTTTTCTATGTGTAATATTATGTCATCTGCAAATTATGACATTTTTACTACTTCCTTACAGATTTGGAGGCCTGTATTTTTTTGTTTTTGTCTAGGGTAGGGAAGATAACCTGGAGAAGGAAATGGCAACCCATTCCAGTATTCTTGCCTGGAGAATCCCATGAAGAAAGGAGCCTGGCAGGGGCTGCAGTCCCTGGGTTTGCAAAGAGTAGGATATGACTGAGCGATTATCACTCACTCAGCAGCAGTGTTTAGGACTTCTAATACTATATTCAGTAAATGTGGCAGGAGTGGTTATTCTTGTCTTGATTCTGATGTCACAGGCAAAGTTTCATATTTTCACTGTTCAATATCATTTAGCTATAGGCTTGTCATATGTGACCTTTATTATGTTGAGGTGCATTCCCGCTATGCCCACTTTGTTATGGTTTTTATTATAGATGGATGTTAAATGTCATCAAGTGCTTTTTTCTGCATTCATTAAGATGATTATTCTGATGGTTGTTTACTAGAAATATTGGCTTCTTATTATCTTTTCTCGTGCAGTCTGTCTAGTTTTGGTATCAGAGTAATTCTGGCCTTCTAAATGAGTTTAGAAGTGCTCCCTCATCTTCCGTTTATGGAAGAGTTTGAGAAGGATTGGTATTTATTCTTCTCTAAATATTTGGAAGAATTCAGCAGTGTAGCCGTCTGATCCTGGGCTTGTTTCTTGGGTAGTTTTTGATTAATGAATCAGTGTCTAGTAATTACCAGTCATTATTCTGGGATTTCCAGTTTCTTTATGATTCAGTTGTAGTAAGTTGTATGTTTCTAGAAAATTTCCCATTATTTTGATTATGCAAAGTGTGTGTGTGTGTGTGTGTGTGTGTGTGCTCAGTCGTGTCCTACTCTTTGCAACCCCATATACTATAGCCCACCAGGCTCCTCTATCCTCATTCTCTCCAGGCAAAGGTACTGTAGTGGGTTATCATTTCCTCCTCCAGGGGATCTTCCTGACCCAGGAGTGGAACCCACATGTCCTGCATTGGCAGTTCTTTACCCCTGAGCCACCAAGGAATCCTTTTATCCCCATATGTTTTTGCATTTTCCAGTTTTGTGATAATTTATTTCATATCTTTGGACTAGGAAAAGATGCTTCATATGTTTTCAGTGTTCTTAAAGTTCTTAAGATTTATTTTATGACTTAACATATAACCTATATTAGAGAATGTTTTATGTGCACTTGAGAAGATTGTGTATTCTGTTACCTTTGGATGGAATATTCTTTATATGTCTGTTAAGTTCACTTGGTGTAATATATAATTTAAAGCAAAAGTTCCTTATTGAGTTTCTGTGTGGTAAAAGTGGGAAGTCCTCTACTGTTATTATTTCTCCCTTTAGGTTACTTAATATTTGCTTTATAAAAATTAGGTACCCCTATTTTGGGTGCAATAATTCTCACAAATGTTATATCCCCTTTATCATTTTAAAATAATCTTCTTTATCTCACACTAAAGTCTGTGTCTTAAAGTCTATTTTCTGGATGTCAGTATACTACCTCAGCATCCTTTCGGTTTTCATTTGCCTAGATTATTTTTTTCATCCCTCCATTTTCAGTCTTTGTGTCTCCTTATATCTGAAATGAGTGTCTTATAAGCAGCATATGGAAGACTTAAAAAATTCATTTAGCTACTCTACATCCTTTGATTGGCAAATTTAAAGTAATTATTGATATTTAGAGCTTACTAATATCATTCTATTGTTTTCATACTATTTTGTAATTCCTCTGTTCTGTTATTCATCTCTTGCTCTCTCATTTGTGATTTGATGTTAATACTTTTCTTAGTTGTATGCTTTGATCCCCTTCTCTTTAGCCTTTGTGTTTCTACACTAGATTTTTGCTTTATAGTTACCGTGAGATTTTATGTATCATTTAAAGTGTACTTCTTTTTTGAAGAATGTTTTAATTTCATTTTCTTTTACTGTAAACAAGCTACTTATTAATATCTATATAAATATATTCTTTACCTCTGATATATTATTAATAGAAGAGAACAGCCTGGATCAAAGTTTATGAGAGTTACAAAAGTTTTTAATCTGTTTTGTTACACTGTCCTCCAGAAAGACTGTTTCAATCTGAGTAATGTACCTACTCCATTATGGTCCCAACAAATTTGCTATCATACTCCTTTAGCTATTTGCCAGAATTATAGCTCTTCTTTCCCTTTATCGGGCTTCCCTGGTGGCTCAGATGGTAAAGCGTCTGCCTGCAATGCGGGAGACCCAGATTCGATCCCTGGGTCTGGAAGATCCCCTGGAGAAGGAAATGGCAACCCACTCCAGTGTTCTTGCCTGGAAAATTCCATGGACTGAGGAGACTTGTAGGTTACAGTCCACGGGGTTGCAAAGATTTGGACACGACTGAGCGACTTCACTTTCACGTCCCTTTATTACTCCCAAAGTGAAATAAATAAAACCATAATGTTTTAATAGCCTTAATTTAAAATAATATATTTTCTTAAACATACTGCACATTTTAATTTTTTTGAATGGCCATTGGGCCTTGTTTTGTTCAGAGGTTTGCATTTTTTATATGAATTATAAGAGCTCCTTATAAACATATAGATGTTTAACTTTTCTTTCTCTCATAAATTTCTTTTTTTTTTTTGTATTTTTATTTGACTGTTTACTCTGCTTTTTTATTGTTCTGTAAAGGTTTTAACACTTTATGTAGTCATTTTAAGTCAACTCAACAAAACTGAGATCTTGCCCACTAGTTAAAATGAGGAAAATTTAATTTAGTGAACAGTTCCAAAGCATTATAAAAGCAAAGATTAAAACAGGCAATAGTAAGACAATTGAAAGATTACTAATGGTGGGAAGCTCCTACAGGGATCAGTGATGTTAACAGAACCATTGATTTCAGCCTTGAGCAATTTTCCTGCCGGGGCTGGACTCAGTGAGAACATCCAAGTTGTGCTGGAGACACTGCCTGTAGCAGAGAAAAAGGGGAGAGATATTGTGATTTCTTTTCCTCCACTCTGAAGTTTCTTTTCAGTGCCTCTCGTTGTCCAAATCTAGCCCGAAGCCATTTGAAAGGGAGTCTGGCAAATAGTTTACAGTGGAAATTGCTTATAAAACAAAACATACATGTGAAAGTTGAGAAATGGATTGAGAACAAATAGGCAATGATCTGGAGAATTATACATATCAATTATCTGGTTTATGATTTCCAGATTTGGTGTTTTTATAGTAAATCTTTTCCTTTCTCAGAATTACTTCTACTATTTGTATTCAGTGTTGATTCTTATGTTTTCAGTACACATGAAATATATTTTAGTATAAATATAAATAGAAATCTAATCTTATTTCTCAATGCAGAATAGTTTTCCAAATACTATCATTTATCTATTGTTTTGAAATTATGCTTTTGTCATATTCTGAGTTTTTAGTTTCTGCACTATTATTTAGCTTCTTATATCTCCTTGTTTATTCTGACAACCTACTGTGTTGCTTTTTATTCACTCACTCTATAATACACAGATGACGCCACCCTTATGGCAGAAAGCAAAGAAGAACTAAAGAGCCTCTTGATGAAAGTGAAAGAGGAGAGTGAAAAAGTTGGCTTAAAACTTAACATTCAGAAAACTAAGATCATGACATCTGGTCCCGTCACTTCATGGCAAATAGATGGGGGAACAATGGAAACAGTGAGAGACTTTATTTTTTGGGGGTGCTCCAAAATCACTGCAGATGGTGACTGCAACCATGAAGTTAAAAGACACTTACTCCTTGGAAGAAAAGTTATGACCAACCTAGACAGCATATTAAAAAGCAGAGACATTACTTTACCAACAAAGGTCTATCTAGTCAAGGCTATGGTTTTTCCAATAGTCATGTATGGATGTGAGAGTTGGACTATAAAGAAAGTTGAGCTAAGAATAATTGATGCTTTTGAACTGTGGTGTTGAAAAGTCCCTTGGACTGTAAGGAGATCCAGCCAGTCCATCCTAAAGGAAATCAGTCCTGAATATTCATTGGAAGGACTGATGCTGAAGCTGAGACTCCCAATACTTTGGCCACCTATTATGAAGAACCGACTCATTGGAAAAGACCCTGATGCTGGGGAAGATTGAGGTCATGTGGGGAAGGGGATGACAGAGAATGAGATGGTTGGATGCCATCACTGACTCGACAGACATGAGTGTGAGCAAACTCCAAGAGTTGGTGATGGACAGGGAACCCTGGAATGCTGCAGTCCTTGGGGCTGCAAGGAGTCAGACATGACTGACCTATAACACATGGGAAATTAAAATTAAAAAATTAAAATAAAAGACTTAATAGAGCATTAAATGGATATGGGTAAAAAGTTTTTTGAAAAGCTATTTGTAAACTTGTAAATAATAAGTGTTTCAGTTAATATTTATTCACTTGCAGATAAGGTGCCTCAGACTGTAAGAAGATCTTTTGGATTATGCAACTGGAAGAATGGTTTATTCCAGTGATTCTAAGTCTGTTTCTCTGTGATTTTTCAGCTATCTTCCTTGTCTATTTGACTTCATCTCTAGGCTGGTTTCACTCTTGCTAACAAAAGCAATGTTGACTGTGCCAAGCTTCATGAAAATCAGAGAGATAAACACCACCTGTTTTGTGGACCTATATTAAAATAAAGGATCCATATTTCCTATAAACTTCTGGAAAATCACCTCTTTTTTTCTCACTGTCCTCAAGTAAGTTACATACTTTCCCTTAACAGACCTCTGGGATTCAGTGTTGCTAATGGTGAGATGAATGCTACAGATGTCCATGACAGAAATCATGGTACCCTTAGAAAAAGGAAATGAAATCAATGCATGGAAGTCTAATAACAAAATATCCACTAAAATAGAGGGTGATACAGGATTAGAGCATCTATTTAATTCAGAGCTTCTCAAAGTTTTGCTGTGTAGACTTCTTTTTGCTTCTAAAATATGTTAAATCCTAAAAAGCTTTATTTTGGGTTATATCTATCAGTATTTACAGTATGAGATTCGAAATTGAGAAAATAAAATATATTATTTTATTAAAAGAAAAATAATGAGCCTATTACACGTTAACATACTCAATTATGTTAAAAGCATATTGAAGGAAATGCTTATTGAATGGCCATATGTCAGGTACCTTGTTAAGTATGAAGTCAGTTATGTCATGTTTGATTCAGGAAGAAGATAGGCTTTCATTTTATTATCTAACAGGTACAATTTACTATTTTTTTTTTAAATGTTGCTTCTTTCTGTCCACTTCTCTCTGTTTAGGATATTCTCCAGTTTCAGTTCTCCTTAAAAATAAGTTAGTCTCCTTGATTAAAGTCTCCTTCCAGTCAGTTGCAAGATCAAACTTCTGAACTGTACAATCACATCACTCTGCGCCAGGTTATCTTCAGTGTTTGATGGCTCTAAGATAAATTCGGATTCTTCAGGGTAGTGTATAAGTTTCTCAGTAACCTGATCGTCTTTCCCCCTTCTCCCCACATTCACCAACAGCTCTCTCCAACAGTTTTGTCCACTTTCTGGCTCTGTTCTATGGTTCATCTTCCTCATCTCCCACTCCCAGTACCACACTCATTTCTATAAATATTGACTCTGGTCATATCCGTTCCTGTGTTTCTCCAAATACTACATTTCCCGCCCCCCCCACCCCGGTTTTCAGTAGCACAGGTTACTTCCTATGCTACGTAAGAACTCAATACCCCAAGCTACATGCTGTCAATTTTCTGAACTCCCAAAGCATATAGAGGAAAAGACAGTATAGATTCAAATTCTAGGTCAGACCAGGTGAATTGGATGAGTCGGCATGTTCCTCAGTATTTCAGAGTATGATATTTTTATACTCTGGACCAGCATGAAAAAGGTCTAACTAGTTGAGGGGGTGCATCAAGTCTAGCTTAGTGAACAGCTGATGATAGTTTGTCAGTAAATTATTTTTTCTTTCATATTTGCCCATGTAAGAATCAATACATAGTTTAGATAATCAGAATTTTCACTTTTTTCTGCCTCTCTTATGCTTGAAAAGCACCTCCAGCTTTTTTGTTAATGCTGTTTTTATATCAGTATGTTACATTGCAGTCAGTCCATGTTAGTATTTCTAATGGCAAACAAGGCAAGTATACTATCAGAGAACAAAGCCCTTTAATTAATAAATTACACTATCTTATGATAGATAGTCAGCCAAAATACATGAAAATGTAAAATTCATAGAGATGTCATATAAATAGCCTCACTTTCAACTTCATATTGGTAAATCAGTGATATATTCAGATACTGTATTTCAGAGAACTTGAGAGAAAACTAACACTAGAAGGAAACTGCTTAGAGAATATATGTTCTGCTTGATTTCATAGTTAAGTATAATTTCTAAAGCAAACTCAATATTGTGGTTCAAATTCAAACATAGTTTACTTCTATCACATGCTGTTGCTTAAGAAGGGTTTGGTATTAGAGAACCTGGAATATGGGAGATTTTGTAACATTATGTCTTTGTGGGATTCCAGGATGTTGCCAACAGTATTAAGTGGAGGAGACTTTCGTATATAGTTACTTCTATTTCTAGCATTTATTGGATTTATTGAAAATTGTAGCTCATTATACTCTGAAACAAATAGTTGCTAGTATATGTAAATATATCCTGACATAATCTGTGACCTCAAGAATAATTATTTAGTTTATCTGAGATGGAACCTAGTCACTTATATTTTGAAATACGTTGCAGCAGAATCTCCTTTCTTAACTTGTTTGCATGACTTACACAATATCATGTTTAAGTAATTTAATATTTTCCATGCAAAATGGTCATTTACCACTTTTTCAATATTGCTTGATTTTGAAAATAAAGTTTTATCAAATTAAAATCAGTTGTCCATATGGAATGATATTTTATTTTATTTATTTATTTATTTATTTATTTATTTTTTTTAATTATTATTATTTTTTTTTTCCCAGTGGGTTTTGTCATACATTGATATGAATCAGCCATGGATTTACATGTATTCCCAATCCCGATCCCCCCTCCCACCTCCCTCTCCACCCGATTCCTCTGGGTCTTCCCAGTGCACCAGGCCGGAGCACTTGTCTCGTGCATCCCACCTGATATTTTAGAATCTTATGATGTTTTCTTCATAATTTTTTTCATAACATTTATTACTTCCTTATTTCTTAGACTATAAATGAAAGGATTTAACAAAGGGATAACTAGTGTATAAAAAATAGCAAGAGGTATATCTTTATCTGTGTCATTAACTGAATTTGGTCTGATATACATGAAGAGAAGGGAACCGTAGAACATTGAGACGGAGAGAAAGTGGGATGCACAGGTGGATAGGGCTTTGCCTTTTCCTTCTTTGGTTTTCATCTTAAAAATCGTGAAAAGGATGAGGAGATAAGAGATTATTACTATGATAATAGAGAATACTTGAACTGACCCTGAAAAGATAAATATCATTAATTCATTGATATAAGGGTCAGCACAGGAGAGTCTATATAATGGAAGAACATCACAAAAGAAGTGGTTGATTTGATGAGACCTGCAGAAAGTTAGCCTAAACAAAAATCCAATGTGAATCATGGAATGTAGGTTTCCAGCTGTGTAGGCCCCCGTGGTCATCTGAACGCAGAGTTTCTTTGACATCATGGTATGGTACTGCAGTGGTTTGCATATGGCCACATAGCGGTCATAGGCCATTGCTGCCAGGAGAAAGCAATCTGCAGTTTCAGCAAGGCAGAGAAAGTAAAATTGTGCCATACATTCATAGAGGGAAATCATTCTGTCTTTGGAAAAGAAGTTCTGTAGCATCTTGGGGGTAATGGCACTGGAGCAACAGGAATCCATCAGTGCGAGGTTTCCCAGAAAGATGTACATTGGTGTGTGAAGGCGATGCTCTCTAACTATCAATGCCACCAGGCCAAGATTCCCCACCATGGTGATCAGATAGATGGTAAGGAAGATCAGGAACAGAAGGGGTTTCAGCTCTGGGTGATCTGTAAATCCTGTCAGGGTAAATTCAGTTGCCAAGGAGAGGTTATCCTGAGTCATCTCTACTGTTGTCTGTTGAGATAGGAATTATGGAGAGATAAGATTCCAATGTAGAATGTGTATAACTTTCCTTTTAATATGTTTTTTAATAAGGAGAAAGCTTCTCCTGCTGTCTTGTGATACAAGGACACAAACTTCTAGGGAATATTCATCTCCAAAATGTGTCAGTGCCTATGACCTCAACTCTGAAACTCAACATTCACATGGCTATTTGGTAATCACAGGGGGGATGCTAACAGTGGAAAAGGTTTGTCTTTATGAATTTATGGAAGTATGGTGTACAAATCTAGGTACTCATATTTGCTGCATTTTGCCCATAAAATTTGTTTCAATTTTATATTAAAGTTTTTAAAAATGAATTTAAAATTACTTTTTCTATATATAGAAACTTTTGAAAATTAAATTTCATATACTTTCCCAGTGGAATAAATATTTTAAAATAGCTTAGAATAGAGGTGTTAATTTATGTCTTAAGAATTGTTTGAAGATTACTAAGGATTATTGAGAGTTCTGTTCAGTTTTAAAGAAAGTAAACTCAGAAAACTAAGGAGTAAAACAAGAATTGATTATCACCTCTTTATCCCTTTTCTCAGCTTCATACCCATTTTCATAAGCACTGACTGTCCATGTCGTTATTCCTATTTCTAAGATATCTGCATCCTTTTCTCCTTCATCTAAAGCATGGTTTGTATATACTACTACTTAATAAAGTTAACCAGATCCCCCGATCACACTAATTTTCACCTTCTGGACTCTCCATCACGTCTTGTATACCCAACACAATCTTTGATAACATATCTAATTGATATTGCGTTTTTCATAAGTGTGTACAATTAACTTATTGTATAGTAGACATTTTGAGGTTAGCTGTAACTTATGCTTCTTATAGCAGCTGTACAGTACAAAAGCAGAAAGAACAGTATTGATTCTAGTCCTACTTCCCTCCCAGTGACCTGGGATGGATGAACTTGTTTCCAGGGTCCTACCACTGATCCTTAATAACGTCTTTGGTGGTCCTTACAGTGATCCTTAGTAAACTCTTCTGCAGGTTGAGAAGATTCTACAAGGAGAATTATCCAAAACTCATCATTTAAAAATTAAGATTAATATCTAAAATATGTGAAAACTCATACAGCTCAATAATAAAAGTATAGACATTCAGATTAAAAGATGGGCAGAGGAACTACCAAGATAATTTTACAAAAGTCATCCAAATGGTCAACAGACACATGAAAAGATGGTCGACATCACTAATCATTAGAGAAATGCAAATCAAAAACCATGATATATTACCTCACACATTTCAGAATGCGTATCATCAAGAAGATGAGAGATAACCATTGTTGCCTAGATTGTGGAGAACAGAGAATGTGGCAAGAACTTTGTTGGTGGAAATGTAAATTGGTTCAGCCTCTGTGGATGCCAGCATGGAGTTTCCTCAGATAATTTAAAATAGAATTACCATGTAATCTCACAATTGCGCTTCTGTATATATACTCTAAGAAAATGAAAACAAATTATGAAAGGGATATGTGCAGTCTTATATTTCTAGTTACAGTAGCTAAAATACAGAAACATCTGTGTATCTGTCTAAGGATGAATGGATAGAAGTGAAAGGACATTCAGACATGAGAAAGAAGGATATCTTTCCATTTACAGCATCGTGGATTGACTTTGGGGACATTATGCCAAGTTATATAAGTCAGAGAAAGACAAAAACTAAGATATAGCTTAAATGTGCATCTAAAAAAACAAAACATGAAAACAGAGTAAAATAGTGGTTACTGGGGGCTCTGGGAGATGAAGAAACAGGAAAGGTATTCTTTATTGGTACAAACTTGAAATTAACAGATAAGTAAGATCTTATCTGAAATTGACAGATAAGATCTAGTACCCACTATAGTGAATATAAACAATATTTTACTATAATCATCTAAACCACTGAGAGACTAGATGTCAATGATTTCTGCCACAAAAATGAAAATTATGTGATGTTATAGAGAGCTAACATTCTGCAGTTGCAATCAATTACTAGTTTTTCAAATCAACATGTTATAAGCATTAAACTTACACAATGTATGTCAAATATATTTCAGTTATATATATATAATAAGAACTTTCAGGTATCTTTTATCTGAGTTGACTCATCTACTATTTTGTTTTGCTTCTAAAAATTTATATAAGATTTTCTAAAGTATATCACAGTAGATTCAAAGTTAATAAAATAAACTTTATGCTTTAGTTTTCTAACATTTAGAAAAAGAGAAATTTCTTTAAACCTTAATATACTTTTTGAGAACAAATTTTTATTTCCTTTAGATGGTTATCTTCTACCATTATTTAGTGATCCACTAGAAATATTGACTGGTATCTAATCATATGAATTCTATATTTTTTTCAAAATGGGTTTATTTTTTCCATAGTCAAGTATTAAAGAACTTAACTGAAAAATGTTTGTTGTAAAATATTAAATATTAGCTGTTGGATTATTGGGCTAAGCTAGGAAAGCATTCAGTGCAAGTTCCTAAATTATTTGATTACTTTCTGTCTTTACCTGTGTATTTTTAAAAATTCTAACTGAAAAGAAAGGTCAGGGTACTCTACAGTTTGAATATCATTCTAATTTTTCCATAGCCTTCAGTTTGGGGAAGAGGTAAAAAGATAACTGAGTAATTGACATCTAATAACAACAAAATACCCTCTCTAGTGTTCTTGCCTGGAGAATCCCAGGGACGGCGGAGCCTGGTGGGCTGCGGTCTATGGGGTCACACAGAGTCGGACACGACTGAAGTGACTTAGCAGCAGCAACAACAAAATACTTTAGATAAATAAATATTAAGGGATGCTAATATGAAAACTAAATTGGAGTACTTCTCTTACCTAGATTTCACAGCAGAAAGTTTTGCAGCATCTTATGTTTGCCTTGTGATCTTGGATCTCATAGAATTTCAGAATATAAGCCTTAGTCTCTTAAAACATTTGGGATTAAAAGAATGAAAATATGGGCAAATACTAATAGGTCAGAGTCAATAATTATGTTTCTTACATTACAAAGTAAAATTTTCCATCAAATCCTAAGGGATTTCCCTGCAGGGACACCAGTATATTTCCATATGGAGATTCAGTCACCAACACATATCAGGATCACCTGTGAAATAATGAAGTTAAAACAATTTACTTTCATTAAGGTCACTAAGGTTATTTGATCATTACCCATTGACTAATATGTAACTGACCTCATTTTAAAATTCTGTTTCTCATTCTACTTAAATGCAGTGTGAGCAGGAAAGAGTCTCATGTTGGCTTGACCTTTTTTACTGGAGGAATTAATATGGTTTATGAAAGATGCTTAGAATTTTGAGAGGAGGCTGGAAGATGTGGTCGTTTTATCACAGGGTCGTCTGTGAGTTGATGTGTCCTGATGTTTTGCAACATATCATTGGAAACTCTGATATTGTTATTTAGTCCCACATATGAATTACCTAGGGCTTGCCTGGTGGCTCAGCAATAAGAATCCACCTGCAATGGAAGAAAGAGATGCGAGTTCGATCCCTAGGTCAGAAAGATCCCCTGGAAAAGGAAATGGCAACTCACTCCAGTATTCTTGCCTAGGTAACTGCATGGACAGAGGGGTTACAGTCCATGCGGTCGCCACAGAGTCGGACACAACTTATCAACTAAAGCAGTGACTAAACGACAACAACAGCAGCAGCCTGAATCACCTAGATGGTTCTCCTTCCTTTTCAGTTTTCCCCAGCTGCCTTTATCCTTCTTACCCTGTTTTTTCCCACTACATTCCACTAATCACTCTTCAGTATACTACATATTTATTTGTTGGTACATTTATAGTCAATCAATATTTCCCCCACCATTAGCATGTGGAGCTAAATGGAAAGGTTTTTTTCTCTGTTATGTTCATCTCCATGTTTATAATGCCTTGATAGCATGTGGCAGATTGTAATGGTCAACAAATACCTGTTAGATGAAAGAAATTATATTTTCCTGCTCAAGAACTTGAAATGATATTTCATTAGTTTCAAACAATCCTTTTTTAAAAAGAACTTAGTATTCTAGATGGTCCACAGTCTTTCAGTATCTTAATTATAATCCTGATTTATTCTTCTGACCTCAGGACATGACACTTGGCTGTATTTATTCCTTCACTGGTCTTGTGTGCGCCTGCTAGATTAATTTACACTTACACTTTATTTCAGCTAAAACTCCTTGTTCAGCCTCTCTTTTCAGCCCAATATACTCATTCTTGATCTTAAGTCAGATCTCTATGAGGACATTCCTTTCAATTATATTGATGTTTGTTTTCCTGTTCTGTTTAGTAACTACCTGCTATCACAGTGCATTTGCCACTTGCTTACATGTGACTTCTTATGTGTTGATTTTAAAAGTATTGGCTAAATATCCATAAAGTACCAATCATGTCTTATGTATTTTGTGCTTCTGACAACACACTGAGTTAGATTCTCAAGATACGCTTCACTGATATTGAAAATTTCAGTTTTGTTGAACTTCAGTCAAGTGCTTCTAATATACAGGATGCCGGAAGAGATGGTAGGTAGAATGAGTGCAGGATGAGAAATATTTAGGTTTTAGAAATGACTCCACAAGAAGCTCATAATCTAGTGAGAGAAAGACACTTGCATTGCTAACGAGAAGGCAGTTCAGGCTGTGATATTAAAAAGTGTAAGTAGGTCACATATAAACATGGTGAATGAAGTGGATGGAGACCCAGAGGAAAAAAGAAAGATTCCTCATTGGAAGTGCCATTTCAGATTAACTTTGCAGGATAAGTAGAGTTATAATAAGTGATGCACTTGAGGAAAATAAGAAGACTAATGGGAGCATATGTAAAAATTCTGGAATCTTGAAAGAGCAAGACCTAATTAAAAATATATGAATAGTATATATATTATAATAATGTAAATAATTTATATAAAATATATAAAAATAGTAAACTAGGGTGGCTGTGGCTTACCCATACATGATGTTGGAGATTCAGTTCAGTTCAGTCACTCAGTCGTCTCTGACTCTTTGCGACCCCATGGACTGCAGCACGCCAGGCTTCTCTGTCCATCACCAACTCCCGGAGCCTACTCAAACTTATGTCCATCGCGTAGGTGGTGCCGTCCAACCATCTCATCCTCTGTCGTCCCCTTCTCCTGCCTCAATCTTTCCCAGCAACAGGGTCTTTTCCAATGAGTTGGTTTTTCACATCAGGTGGCCAAAGTATTGGAGTTTCAGCCTCAGCATCAGTCCTTCCAATGAGTATTCAAGACTGATTTCCTCGAGGATGGACTAGTTGGACCTTATTACAGTCCAAGGGATATAGGAGATACAGATAGTATAAATGGAATGGGAAAATAGATTAGAAATTGTTCTGATTGGTTCCTTCCCATTCTTTTCTGTCCCTGCCAATTCACCAAACCCTGTCTCTCAATAAGGTCACAACCAACTCTAAATGTTGACTCCAAAGAATATGTAATTATCTTTCTAACCCAGCTGTGATGTTTGGTATTTTTTAAAATCTTCACCTCTGGTTCTCTAATAGTACTCACTGTTCCTATCTTCCTGACTATTCCATTTAAGTCTTTTATCAGGGTTGTTTTTCTCTGTTTGTGTTTAATGATGCTTGTGTTTCCCTTAGTTTTTTACTTGACCTTCCTCTTTAATGCTAGATATTCCTCTAGATTGTCGCATCTAATTATGTGACTCAACTTTGTTCCATCTTATGGTGGCTTCACCATCAGAGCGTTCCAAGCCATTTTTGGTATATATTCATATTACTAAAATCTTGGGGAGTGTATTCTGAATATGTACATTTTATCTATGACTTGGTAGAATTATCACTATGCTAAAATATTATGTGTAGTATAAAATATGAAAATAGAATAAGAATTAAAGAAGTGGTATTAAAAGTTTTATTTAAAAACAATGTTACTCCCACTAACACTATTTTCAATTTAAAAATTAATAATTTTATATTCAGAAAAAGGTATAATGATGTATGGTATATAATATAATTAAAATCTTAGGGCTATGATATAACAATTCACGTACTTGTTGGAATCTATTTCCAAACATTTAAAAATGTCTGAGATAGAGGAAAAGATCCTATACAAAGATATCTGCCCAAATGGAGAAGAAGGCAAATTTTGGTGGGTCACAACACAGGGATGGGCTCTTCAGCAGACTCAAGCTGGGGGTGAAGAGCCCTGATATTTGAGTCCAGTGACTCATCAGACCAGTGGTGTTAGAGACATCTGAGGTGGGAAGAGGATATAGAGGGAGTGGAAAGTTAATGGAAAACTCTAGGAGGAGAGTTGCTTATGGTGTTGGGGCAAGGCCTTATTTTCTGCAGCAGAGAATAATCAACTATTTAAAACATAACTCCCTGGTGTGCTGTGAGCACTACTAGAGGAAGAGTTCCTGACTTTGGAACATCAGGCGACCAAGAAGCCAGAGCTGACCCATGAACTGGAATTTATCAGACTATTGAGTATAAGGTTGAGTGAGCCCAGGAACAATTCATTAGAATTCAAAGATGGACCATTTAAGGATTTGTTATGAGCAGGGCCAGAAATACCATAAACCACAAAGTAGGTGACCCAGACTGCCTTGTTATCTACTACCATTGCAATGACCTCTTTCCCTCAGCTCACATATCTTGCCTCAAATGGCCAAGTTAGTTTTTGGACAGTAAGCTTGGTCTGTTGATACAAGCCAGTTGCCACAGAGCTATAGCCCCAGCAAGAGTGATCTAGAAAGGCATTGATAAGGGGAACTCCTCCTTTAGAGTGTTGGAATGCTTATCCATTTCTACTGTATAGAAAGAGAGGTGGTCCAAGTTAAAACTATATAGATTCAGGGTAGAGGTGAATGATTTGGACATTGGTCAGTGCCCTGGGGGGAGAGAGATGAGAAGGTCAGAGTCCAGGAAGAAGAGGCATATGAATGGATCTCTTGGAATGGATACGAAGTATGGAGCACCTCATATTGTAATGTAAATGTCCTCCACAGAACATCTACTATGGAAGAGCTACTAAAGAACCAAATTAGAGTGATTCAGCCAGTTGAGGTCATAAAGCTTTGTTCATCCATCACCCCAGGGCTGGATTATGGACACATGAAAAATGGCTGGGATGGAGGCATGCATGTTGCCTAATAGCAGAGGTTCCAGTTTTTCTAGGCTGATTTAGCAACTGTTTCTTCCAGAAGTTCAACTTGCCCAGAAAGAGACCACTCTGGCCCCCAGTGTGGCAACATTACTCAAGGAGATCAGTCAGCCACTTGGTGGTAAGAGTGCTACTCTGAACCTCTTTTACTCTAAAGTAGGAAGAAATTTGTTTTGGGGAAGGAATTCATTTTGAGTAGAATCAGCATAATCTAGATATGGAGATGATTCATATGCATCTATTGGTATTCTCTTGCTCAGATTTGACAGTAAATAGACAAATAACCTTGTACTCAAATGGTTCAGACAGTCCAGGCTCAGGACCCACCCCCTTAAGGGATCTGCTTCTTGACCATCCCATTAGGATAGTCATCTGGAGCAGCAGAAGTGTAATGAATCAAGCAGAGGAATAAGGTGAATATTAGCATGTGTTTGAGACTAGCTGTAACAGTGGGAACTGCAGGTGTCGATTAACCTTCATCTTGTCAAATTCTCCAGGAAGAGAGAACGAGCTACCTCCTGGTGGGGCCTTCCCCAGGGTTTAGTATAAGTAACAAGTAACTCTGGACAGTGTAAGACGTGGCCTGTACTGGATCTGTGGTTCCATCCCAGATCCCACCTGATTTCTCAAGCTGTAGGAGTGCTAGGAGGTGACAGCGGTCGTCTAAATCTCACTCCAAAAATGTTCTTAAGGTGGAGATAACCAACTTTGGAAGTTTATATAAACTTTTATTTATGTATTGGTTAATTTAAAAATGTTTATTTTGTATTGGAATATAGTTGATTTAAGATGTTTTCGTTTCAGGTGTATAGCAAAGTGGTTCAGTTATACAAATATATATGTATATATATATACTCTTTTTCAAATTTGTTTCCCATTTAGGCTATTATAGAATATTGAGCAGAGTTCCCTGTGCAGGATAGTAGATCCGTGTTGGTTAACTATTATAAATATAGTAGTTTGTATAAGTCAATCCCAAACTCCCGGTTTATCCCACTCCCTCACCCTTTGGTAACCGAAAGTTTGCTTTCTAAGTCTGTGGGTCTATTTCTGTTTTGTAAATATGTTCATTGTGGATTCCATGTCTAATCTATATCATATGATGTTTGTCTTTCTCTCTCAGACTTACTTCACTTAGTGTGATAATCTCCAGGTCCATACACATGGCTGCAAATGGCATCACTTCACTCTTGTTTAAATTAATTTTTATTGGGGTATAGTTGCTTCACAGTGTTGTGTTAGTTTCTGCTGAATAGCAAAGTGAATCCGCTACATTTTAGCATGTATCTCCTCCTTTTTGAATTTCCTTCCTGCTTAGGTCAGCACGGAGCATTGAGTAGAGTTCCCTGTGCTGCCTTGCAGTAGGCTCTCATTGGTCATCTGTTTTATACATGGTGCCAGTAGAGTGTATATGTCAGTCCCAGCCCCCCAATTCATCCCTCCCCCTTCCCCCTTTGCATCTATTTATTTGTTCTCTACATCTCTGTCTCTCCATTCTGAAGCTATTTGGTTTAGAAACCAATTGTATTTTAGTTATTTTATATATTAAATAGTGGACATGTTCACTTTTCCATTCAATAATCCTTGATTTTGAAAAAAAAATTTACTCAAAATCAATTAACTGTGGGGCATGATATTTGTTTCAGAATGTTATGAAATCTTCATAATTCTTTTCATGACTTTTATTACTTCCTTATTTCTTAGACTATAAATAAAAGGGTTTAGTAAAGGAATAACTAGAGTATAAAAAATAGCAACAGGTATGTCTTTTTCTTCTTCATTAACTGAACTTGGTCGAATGTACATGAAGAGAAGAGAACCGTAGAAAATTGAGACAGAGAGAAAGTGGGACGCACAAGTAGATAGGGCTTTGCCTCTGGTCTTGTTAGATTTCATTTTGAAAATTGTGAAAAGGATGAAAAGATAAGAGATTATTACTGTGGTAATAGTAAAGGTTTGAATTGACCCTGAAAAGATAAATACCATCAGTTGATTGATATAAGGGTCCACACAAGAGAGTCTGTAAAATGGAAGCACATCACAAAAGAAGTGGTTGATTTGATGAGACCTGCAGAAAGTTAGCCTAAACAGAAACCCTACATGAATCGCAGGATGAATGTTCCCAGCTGTGTAGGCCCCCGCGGTCATCTGAGCGCAGAGTTTCTGTGACATCATGGTGTGGTACTTCAGTGGTTTGCAGATGGCCACGTAGCGATCATAGGCCATTGCTGCCAGAAGAAAGCATTCTGCAGTTTCAGCAAGGCAGAAAAAATAAAATTGTACTATGCATTCATAGAGGGAAATCATTCTGTCTTTGGAAAAGAGGTTCTGTAGCATCTTGGGGGTAATGGCACTGGAGCAACAGGAATCCATCAGCGCGAGGTTACCCAGGAAGATGTACATTGGTGTGTGAAGACGATGCTCTGTAACTATCAATGCCACCAGGCCAAGATTCCCCACCATGGTGATCAGATAGATGGTGAGGAACACCAGGAACAGAAGGGGCTTCAGCTGTGGGTGGTCTGTAAATCCTGTCAGGGTAAATTCAGTTGCCAAGGAGAGGTTATCCTGAGTCATCTCTATGTTGTCTGTTGAGATAGAAATTATGGAGATGTAAGATTCTAATCTAGAGTGTGTATAATTTTCCCAACATATGTTTTTTTACAGTGATGAGAGGAGCTTTTTCTTCAAGCTTCTAATACTGTCTCTGTGATATAGGCACACAGACTTCTGGGGGACATTTGTTTCACTAACATATCATCTTTTATGACCTCAGCTCTTCAAACTCAAGATTCGTGAGACTATTTCGATCATTTTAGGGAAGATGGTTACTGTGGAAAAGATATGTCTTTATGAATTTTTGCTACTGTACATACCTAGGGTACCCATATTTGTCACAGTGTTCTCAAATAAGTTCATTGTCAATTTTAAATTAAAAATAAATCAAAACTCATTTTCCTGTATATAGATCTTTTGTTTTCGCTTTTTAAAATTTTTAATTGGAGGAAAATTGCTTTATGATGTTGTATTTGCTTCTGCCCTACAACGCAAATCAGCTGTAATTATAACTATATCACCCCCCACTTGAGCCTCCCGCCTCTTCCACAGTGCACCCTTTTAGGTCATCAGAGAGTGCCAGGCTGGGCTCCCAGTATTATATAGCAACTGTTTACCAGCTATCTATTTTACACATGATACTAGAGCCTGTTACACAGACTGAAGTAGGTCAGAAAGATATTTTCTCTTGAGCAAAGGTTTTTTTTTTTTTTTTTTTTGAGCAAAGGTTTTCATATGTTTTCTCGGAGGAGTGAATATTTAAAAATAGCATACAATAAATATGTTAAATTTGTATGTTAGAAATTACATGAAGATCACTAAGGATTAAAGAAGGGACTATTCAGTTTTATAGAAAGTAATTTTGGAAAGCTAAGGGATTAATTATCTGTTGATTATCATTCACTGTTTTCATTCCTTTCCCCAGTGTCATACACATTTCTATAAACATTGGCTCTGTCTGTGCCATATTCCTGTTGATTTTTACCCATATATCTGAATCTTTGTTTCCTCTCTGTAAAGCAAATTTATGTAAAATGTTACCTCATAAGCATATAACTAAATGTCCCGGGCCAAACTTATCTCCGTTTTCTCTACTCTTATGCTTGTCTTATGTACACAACATGTTTTAGAATGCCTTATGTGTAATTTACATTGCTTTTTGAAAATATGTGTATGGAGAATTCCCTTATTAAATTATGGGCATCTTGAGTTTAACTGTGACTTATACTTCTTAAGATGGCTATATGGTGTTATGGGGAAAAGCACTGTTGATTCCAGTCCTACCTCCACTCCGGAGACCTGAGATGAGTGGAATGGTTTTCAGTGTCCTGTCAATGGCCCTTAATGACTTCTTCGATGATCCTACCGATTATCCTTAGCGACCTCTTCTGCAAACTGAGCCTTTTAATTTTAAGAAGAATATACAGAGAAAATTATTCAAACTTATCAGTAAAAAGTAAGGGTTTACATTTAAAGTGTATTAAGAAATTCATACAACTCAATAACAAAATTATAAACAACTGGATTTTTTTTTTAATGGGCGTAGTAACTCAAAAGAAATTTTTCCAGAAATATTTAAATGTTCAACAGAAACATGAAACGTTGATCAACATTACTAATCATTAAGGAAATGCAAATAAAAAGCACAATGAGATATCACCTCACACTGTCGGAATGCCTATCATCAAGAAAACAAGAGATACAAGCATTGATAAGGATGTGGAGAAATGGGAAATCTTGTGCACTGTTGGTGGTAATGCTAATTGGTTCAGCCACTAAAGATAACAATATAGAGGTTTCTCAAAAACTTAAAAATAGAACTGCCAAATGATCACAGAATTCCACTTTTGGCTATATACTCAGGAAATGAAAGCAGGCTATCAAAGGGATATTTGCACTCCCATGTTTATTGCAGAATTATTTACAGTAGTCAAGATATGGAAACACTTCAGTGCCCATTAAAAGGTGAATGGGTAAAGAAACTGAGGTATTTCTATACAATCAAATATTGTTTAGCCCTGAGAAGATGAATATCCTGTCTTCTGTGACAGTATGGATGGGACATCATACAAAGTGCAATAAGTCAGACAGAAGAAGACATATACTATTTACATGTGAACCTAAAAAAAAAAACCCAAATTCGTAAAAGCAGTTGTGGATACATGGGAATAAGGGTTGAGGGAATAGAGATGGTGTTCAAGGGCAGCTGTTGTTTCGTTGCTATATCCTGTCTGACTCTTTACGAACTGTGGACTGTAGCCGGCCAGACTGCTCTGTCCAAATGGTTTCCTCAGCAAGAATATTGGAGTGGGTTGCCATTTCCTTTTCCAAGAGATCTTCCAGACTCAGGAATACAACTCACATCTCGTGCATTGGCAGGTAGAATCTTTATCACTGAGTCACCAAAGGAAGCCTGTTTAAGGGTACAGACTTGCAACAAATAATTCCTGGAAATCTAATTCATTGTATAGTAGATGTAAACCAACAATATTTTATCATTATCATCAAAATTATTAACAGACTAAATGACAACTGTGTGATGTGTTAGAGTGCCAACTACTGCTTCAATAAATGGCAATCATATTTGCATTTACCATTTTATCAAATCAGTATCTTGGTGGTTTAGTCACTAAGTCATGTCCAACTCTTGTGACCCACGGACTGTAGCCTGCCAGGCTCCTCTGTCCATGGGATTCTCCAGGCAAGAATACTGGAGTGGGTAGCCATTTCCTTCTCCAGGGGATTTAAATTAACACAATGTTATGTGTCTTTTATATATATATATATATATATATATATATATATATATATATGAATATATATATATATTTATATATATGTATGTATGTATATATACATATGTATGTATGTATATATATTTATGTATACATAATATGTATGTATACATATGTATACATATGTATGTATATATATTTATATATATGTATGTATGTATAATATTATATATGTGTGCATATATTTATATAATCAAAATATCCTACACATTTCATTAATCTGAATTGACTCATCTATTATTTTTCTATTTCAACAAAAATTATGTAAGATTTTCTGAAGTAGATATACAAGTAGATTAAAAGTTTCCCATAACCTTCAGTTTTGAGAAGATCTGTAAAGATCACTGAGTAGTTGAAATCTAACATCAAGGAAAAAATGTGTAATAATTCATATAAATATGTATTAGTGGATGCTAATACTAAAAGTAAAAATAAGTAAAAATACTTCCCTTATGTAACTTACACTGTAAAGTCTTCGAGCACCTTATTTTTGCTTCTTGATGTTAAGCCTTAGAATTTCAGAATATAAACCTTGGTCTCAAAAACATTTGGGATTAAAAAATGAAAATCTGGGAGACTACAAAGAGGTCAGAGTCATTAAGTATGTTTCTAACAATGGAAAGTTAAAATTTTCCATCAAATCCTAAGGGATTTCCTGCAATAACATCAGGGTATTTCTGTGGGGAGATTTAATCCATAAACATATAAAAATGACCTGTGAGATAATGAGGTTAAAGCAAATTATCTTCAGTAAGGTTACTTAGTGAAGTAACCTAACATCATTCATTGATCACCTTGTTGATTATTATGTAACTGACTTCATTTAAAAATTCTCTTTGATTTACTACCTAAATGTGAAATGAGCAGAAAGAATGTCATATTGACTTGACCTTTCTTTTTTGACAGGGAGAATTAATACAACTCATGAAATATGATTAGATTTTGCGAAAAGAGTGAAAAATGTGGTAGGGTCTTCAGTTTCATTCTGTGAGTTGAATTTGTTTTGCTGTTTTACAAAAATCTCACTGGAGACTCTGATATCATTATGTAATCCCACAAATGAATTACTGTGATGATTCTCCTTTCTTTTCAATTTACGCCAACTGCCTTTATCTTTTTTACCCTGACCCTGTTTTGATTTTTTCCCACTTCATTCCACTAATCATCAGTATAATAATTGGTCAGTCCCATTTCCCCAACCACCATTAGTGTATAACCTTGAGAGGGAGGTGATTTCTCGGTTACTTTCATTTGTATATTTCCTACACCTTCAATAGTATGTGGTACTTTGCATCAAATTTTTGTCCCATGAATGAAAAAAATACTTCCTTGCTCAAGAATTTGAAAGTGGTCTGGTGGGGGGGGGGTGGGAGGGGGGATCGGGATGGGGAATACGTGTAAATCTATGGCTGATTCATATCAATGTATGACAAAACCCACTGAAATGTTGTGAAGTAATTAGCCTCCAACTAATAAAAAAATAAATAAATTAAAAAACAAACAAACAAAAAAATAATAAAAATAAATAAATAAATAAACAAACCCATTTTCCTTAATTCAGTATTCCAGATGCTCTACATTATCTCTGCATCTTAAACTAAAGCTTGACTTCTCACCTTAGGATACTGGCCATGTTTATCCCTCTGCTGTTCCTTTATGCACCTGTTTCATTAATTTATTCTTAACATTTCCCTCACCTAACCCCTTCTTTTCTCTCTCCTTTTTATCCTACTAATTCTTGACTCAAATCAGATCTCCTTGAGGGACTTTCCTGGGTTATTTAAATTGTTTTTTTCATTTTCTTCATTTACAAAATAATTATCTGTTTTTGTAATGCATTTGCCACTTTCCCCAAGTGTGACTTTGTGTGTCTTGGTTGAATATATCAGAGAATTGTGTAGTTGAAGCTTCAGTCAGTTCAGTTCAGTTCAGTTGCTCAGTCGTGTCCCACTCTTTGCGACCCCATGAACTGCAGCACTCCAGGCTTCCCTGTTGAACCTTGTTGCATCCTAACATGTTGACTTCAGGTAGAGGCAAAAAGTCTTCCCCAATCATAATATTATTTAGTATAATCATTTAGAAAATGTCTGTCCTATCTACCAGAATATAAACTATAAACTATCATTTGTTTTATCTTTTATTGAAATACAGTTGATTTATGATATTACATTCAGGTCATGTGTACAACATAGTGACTTAATATTTTTATAGGTTATATTACATTTAAAGCTATTATAAAATAATGGCTACTTCTCGTGTTGTACAATATATCCTTCTGCATATTTATTTTATACATGTTAGTTCATCTGAACACAGAGTTCCTAAGAATAGCAAGGAGAGATAAGAAAGGCTTCCTCAGTGATCAATGTAAAGGAAATAGAGGAAAACAATAGAATAAGAAAGATAAGAGACCTCTTCCAGAAAATTAGAGATACCAAGGGAACATTTCATGCAAAGATGGGCACAATAAAGGACAGAAATGGTATGGACCTAACAGAAACAGAAGATATTAAGAAAAGGTGGCAAGAATACACAGAAGAAATATGCAAAAAAGATCTTAATGACCCAAATAACCATGATGGTGTGATCACTCACCTAGAGCCAGACATCCTGGAATGTGAAGTCAAGTGGGCCTTAGGAAGCATCATTGTGAACAAAGCTAGTGGAGGTGATGGAATTCCAGTTGAGCTATTTCAAATCCTGGAAGATGATGCTGTGAAAGTGCTGCATTCAGTATGCCAACAAACTTGGAAAACTCAGCAGTGGCTATAGGACTGGAAAAGATCAGTTTTCATTCCAATCCCAAAGAAAGGCAATGACAAAGACTGTTCAGACTACCACACAACTGCACTCATCTCACACGCTAGCAAAGTAATCCTCAAAATTCTCCAAGCTAGGATTCAACATTGAGTGAGCTGAGAACTTCAGATGTTCAAGCTGGATTTACAAAAGGCAGAGGAACCAGAGATCAAATTGCCAACATCTGTTGGATCATAGAAAAAGCAAGGGAATTCCAGAAAAACATCTGCTTCATTGACTATGCTAAAGCCTTTGGCTGTGTGGATCACAACAAACTGTGAAAAATTCTTAAAGATGTGGTGTTATCAGACCACCTTACCTGCCTCCTGTGAAACCTCTATCCAGGTCAAGAAGGAACAGTTAGAAGTGGACATGGAACAACAGACTGGCTCCAATTGGGAAAGGAGTATGTCAAGGCTGTATATTGTCACCCTGCTTAGTTAACTTATATGCAGAGTACATCATGCGAAATGTTGGACTGGATGAAGTCCAAGCTGAAATCAATATTGCCAGGAGAAATATAAAAAACCTCAGATATGCAGATGACACCACCCTTATGGCAGAGAGTGAAGCAAAACTAAAGAGCCTCTTGATGAAAGTGAAAGAGGAGAATGAAAAAGCTGACTTAAAATTCTACATTCAAAAAACTAAGATCCTGGCATCCGGTCTCATCTCTTCATGGCAAATAGATGGGGAAACAACGGAAACAGTGACACACTTTATTATTTTGGGCTCCAAAGTCACTGCAAGTGGTGACTGCAGCAATGAAACTCAAAGTGCTTGTTCCTTGAAAGAAAAGCTATGACCAACCTAGACAGCATATTAAAAAGCAGAGACATCTCTTTACTGACAAAGTTCTGTATAGTCAAAGCTATGGTTTTTCCAGTTATCATGTATGGATGTGAGAGTTAGACCATAAAGAAAGCTGAGCACTGAAGAATCGATGCTTTTGAACTGTGGTGTTGGAGAAGACTCTTGAGAGCCCCTTGGACTGCAAGGAGATCAAACCAGTCAGTCCTGAAGTAGGTAAGAACCGAGTTCATTTCTGAAATTAGGTAATGTTATTTCTTTTATAATATTTCTATGCACTTTTAATAAAAATGTATATATTTAAGATGTACAACATGATTTAACATATACATAGAACAGTTATTACTCCAGTCAAGCTAACTTACATATCATCCCCTCACATAGTTATCATTTGTGTGTATGATGAATGCACTTAGTCTGCTCTTAGCAGTTCTGATTGATTCTTTTTTATATTTTCTAATTCCTTGTTAAAATTCTCATTGTATTCATATATTCTTTCCCCTAATTCAGTTAGCATTATTATTACTAATGCTTTGAACTCCTTATCTGGCAAATCATTTATTTCTGTTTTGTTAGTTGTTATTTCATGGATTTTGTCCTGTTATTTTAATGGACAAATTTGCCTGTCTCCTCATTTTTGCTTCACTTTCTCTCTTTCTGTGAAATTAGGTGAAACATTTACTTACTTTGGTCTTAAAATGGTGTCCTTTTGTGGGAGCATGCTTGTACAGTCTGCCTATGCCTAGTAGAATTGGTGGGAAGTCTGCATCTGACTTAGCGTTTTCTCTGGATGTCCTGACAGTTATCACCTTGGTAGCAGGCAGGGCGGGAGGTGAGAAGGTTGGAGCCAGAGGTGTCAAGTCTCAGGTAGCTCTGTTCCTTCTATGTGTGGGTTCTCCCCCTCCCAGCACCAGTGCCCACATCCCAGAAGGAAGCAGTGCTGGAGCTGGAGTGGATACTCTACATGGGTCTGGTAAGAGCTATGGTGGTTCTGGGCTTACTCCGAGTTGCAGAATGCTTCTGATGCACTGCCTTCTTAAACACCATTAATTGCTGTCCCACCTCTTTCAGGGGCTTCCCTGATAGTACAGTTGGTAAAGAATGTGCCTGCAATGCAGGAGACTCTGGTTCTGTTCCTGGGTTGGGAAGATCCCCTGGAGAAGGGATAGGCTACCCACTCCAGTATTCTGGCCTGGAGAATTCCATGGACTGTACAGTCCATGGTTTCACAAAGAGTCTGACACGACTGAGCGACTTTTACTTCACTCACCTCTTTCAGATGTGTTCAAGATCCAAGCCTACTCCATCTCTCACAACTGAGTTTTCCTCTCAGCCACAGCAGCCCTGGCTCTCGCGCGGAGCTATGCCATAGAACAAGCAGGGATGAAACAAGTGCTCAACTCAGGGCAGTCATGGGAAATCTGCTTCCTCTATCTCGCTTTGGGAGCAAGTATATGCATGCTCTTCATAAGCAGTCTAGCTCTCTTACAGCCCTCCTGGTAGTTCTCCTGCTTTTCAAACCAGGTAAGGGGACTCCACTTCTCAGTGTTACAGCCCTGGACTGGAGTACCCAATATGTTGCTCCCACCACTCACTCCCAAGAAAGTATGGCCACTTGTGTAATCCCTCTTTTCGTCTGTGTCCCCTCTAAGAGGTGCAAGTCCTGATCTGTTCACTTCTCTTACCTTCCTAATTCCATGTGGCGCTGTCTTACAGCCTTGGTTGGACAAGAGTCTTGTCAATCTCCGGTTTGTTATCAGTGAGAATTACTCTACATATAGGTATATTTTGATGTGTTCATGGTGGGAGATGAGGTCCACACCCTCCTAGTTTGCCACATTGATCCCCTAGAACCATCTTATTTTTTTTTTAATTATTATTATTATTTTTTTTTTCCAGTGGGTTTTGTCATACATTGATATGAATCAGCCATGGATTTACATGTATTCCCAATCCCGATCCCCCCTCCCACCTCCCTCTCCACCCGATTCCTCTGGGTCTTCCCAGTGCACCAGGCCGGAGCACTTGTCTCATGCATCCCACCTGGGCTGGTGATCTGTTTCACCATAGATAGTATACATGCTGTTCTTTTGAAATATCCCACCCTCACATTCTCCCACAGAGTTCAAAAGTCTGTTCTGTATTTCTGTGTCTCTTTTTCTGTTTTGCATATAGGGTCATTGTTATCACCTTTCTAAATTCCATATATATGTGTTAGTATGCTGTAATGTTCTTTATCTTTCTGGCTTACTTCACTCTGTATAAGGGGCTCCAGCTTCATCCATCTCATTAGGACTGGTTCAAATGAATTCTTTTTAATGGCTGAGTAATATTCCATGGTGTATATGTACCACAGCTTCCTTATCCATTCATCTGCTGATGGGCATCTAGGTTGCTTCCATGTCCTGGCTATTATAAACAGTGCTGCGATGAACATTGGGGTTCATGAACACATGTTCATCACGTGTCTCTTTCAGATCTGGTTTCCTCAGTGTGTATGCCCAGAAGTGGGAGTGCTGGGTCATATGGCAGTTCTATTTCCAGTTTTTTAAGAAATCTCCACACTGTTTTCCATAGTGGCTGTACTAGTTTGCATTCCCACCAACAGTGTAAGAGGGTTCCCTTTTCTCCACACCCTCTCCAGCATTTATTGCTTGTAGACTTTTGGATAGCAGCCATCCTGACTGGCGTGTAATGGTACCTCATTGTGGTTTTGATTTGCATTTCTCTAATAATGAGTGATGTTGAGCATCTTTTCATGTGTTTGTTAGCCATCTGTATGTCTTCTTTGGAGAAAAGTCTGTTTAGTTCTTTGGCCCATTTTTTGATTGGGTCATTTATTTTTCTGGAATTGAGCTGCAGGAGTTGCTTGTATATTTTTTATTTTAATCCTTTGTCTGTTAATTCGTTTGCTATTATTTTCTCCCAATCTGAGGGCTGTCTTTTCACCTTGCTTATAGTTTCCTTTGTAGTGCAAAAGCTTTTAAGTTTCATTAGGTCCCATTTGTTTAGTTTTGCTTTTATTTCCAATATTCTGGGAGGTGGGTCATAGAGGATCTTGCTGTGATTTATGTCGGAGAGTGTTTTGCCTATGTTCTCCTCTAGGAGTTTTATAGTTTCTGGTCTTACATTTAGATCTTTAATCCATTTTGAGTTTATTTTTGTGTATGGTGTTAGAAAGTGTTCTAGTTTCATTCTTTTACAAGTGGTTGACCAGTTTTCCCAGCATCACTTGTTAAAGAGGTTGTCTTTTTTCCATTGTATATCCTTGCCTCCTTTGTTGAAGATAAGGTGTCCATAGGTTCGTGGATTTATCTCTGGGCTTTCTATTCTGTTCCATTGATCTATATTTCTGTCTTTGTGCCAGTACCATACTGTCTTGATGACTGTGGCTTTGTAGTAGAGTCTGAAGTCAGGCAGGTTGATTCCTCCAGTTCCATTCTTCTTTCTCAAGATTACTTTGGCTATTCGAGGTTTTTTTGTATTTCCATACAAATTGTGAAATTCTTTGGTCTAGTTCTGTGAAAAATACCGTTGGTAGCTTGATAGGGATTGCATTGAATCTATAGACTGCTTTGGGTAGAATAGCCATTTTGACAATGTTAATTCTTCCAATCCATGAACATGGTATGTTTCTCCATCTGTTTGTGTCCTCTTTGATTTCTTTCATCAGTGTTTTATAGTTTTCTATGTATAGGTCCTTTGTTTCTTTAGGTAGATATACTCCTAAGTATTTTATTCTTTTTGTTGCAATGGTGAATGGTATTGTTTCCTTAATTTCTCTTTCTGTTTTTTCATTGTTAGTATATAGGAATGCAAGGGATTTCTGTGTGTTAATTTTATATCCTGCAACTTTACTATATTCATTGATTAGCTCTAGTAATTTTCTGGTAGAGTCTTTAGGGTTTTCTATGTGGAGGATCATGTCATCTGCAAACAGTGAGAGTTTTACTTCTTCTTTTCCTATCTGGATTCCTTTTACTTCTTTTTCTGCTCTGATTGCTGTGGCCAGAACTTCCAACACTATGTTGAATAGTAGTGGCGAGAGTGGACACCCTTGTCTTGTTCCTGATTTCAGGGGAAATGCCTTCAATTTTTCACCATTGAGGGTGATGCTTGCTGTGGGTTTGTCATATATAGCTTTTATTATGTTGAGGTATGTTCCTTCTATTCCTGCTTTTTGGAGAGTTTTAATCATAAATGAGTGTTGAATTTTGTCAAAGACTTTCTCTGCATCTAAGAACCATCTTATTTTTATTGTGCAGACTAGATGAGCTAGAAATAGACCTCTTTGTGTATGTGTGTGTATGTGAGTATATAAACGGAAAGGAGGCATACACATTTAGTAACAGAAGAATTAGCTAATAAACGCCATTTAGCCATAAAGTCAAATTTTAATTTTTACTTCACAACATTATAGAAGGAATTCCAGTTGAGTAAAAGTGCTATGTGTAAAAACTTAAGGTGGAAAAAAAAATGAAGTAAATTTATAGGATATCTCTGAATGAGAGATTTGTGAAGTTTAATACAAATTGAAGAAACAGTTAATCAATTGATGGAAGACTATTCATTAAATAACCCTTTCTTTTCTGATTGATTTGTTTTGCTCTTCCTGTTTTATTTGGGAATTTACTTTTGGATAATCTCATTTTTTCATTTATCTATATACTGATTCTTAATTTGCAACCAAGTTATTTCAGTTACTGGTACTTCATTATATATTTTAATATATAATACATCAAGTCTGTTTGCTTATTGATTATTATTTTTCTACAAAATAGAATTATTTTTAAATTAAATTAAATTATTTTAATTAAATTAATTTAATAATAATTAAATTAATTATTTAGAATTAATTTTGCTGCTTTCCCAAAGAAGTCCTCCTTTGATGTTTATTTGAGTTGAATTAAGTTGTGGATTATTTTTGGATAAAAAAGCCAAAAGGTCTAATACAAACTATCACACACACAGAAAAGGAGGAAAACAAGGGGGAGGAAAAGGAGAAAAAAAATAGAAAAGTAGGAGAAACAGAAATATTGGCTAATAGTAGAATTTGCATTAAGAAAAGAAATTCTAAACAAAAGTGCATGAAAGAGATTGTATTTAAAAAAATAATATATCAATTTTATAATTTTATTAATTACAAATAACACAAACAAGTATGAAAACACTGTCGGCACACAGAGAAATTACTTACCACTAACAGTCACAACATTTTAATATTTTTTCTCTATAAACATTGGTACAAATAAATGAGGAAAAAATTAGTAAGACAAAGAGAAAGTGAATAGAAAATCCATAGAAGTAAAAATGGCCAGAAAACAAATAAAATATTAATATATTTCAGCATTACTCAAAAATTAGAAAAATGACAAAACTGCCTTCAGTAATATTTTTTAGAATGCTTATTGAGAATATATTATGTAAGTTGCTTTCTGTGTTCCCTAACATATAATATGGTTGATGCCTTCAAAAAGGTGAAGGACCTTAATCATACTTCAGGTAAAAGTAGCTCTGAATCTACTGTAGCCAACTTGTTATAATTTCTTGTTAATTACTCTACAAAATGGCTATGTGACTCTGTGTGTGTGTGTTTATTCCTTCTCACTCCTTTTTCCCCCATTCTTGTAATTTGATCTAGATCAAACTTCATTACTTTAAATATAGATCATTGCAAAGTTAGGGGCTTTCCAGGTTGTGCAGTGGTAAAGAATCTGCCTGCCAGTGCAGGAGGTGCAAGAGACTCAGATTTGATCCTTGGATCAAGAAGATTCCCTGGAGTAGGATATGGCAATCCACTCCAATATTCTCGCTGGAAAATTCCATGGACAGAAGATCCTAATGGTCTTCTACAGTCCAAGGGGTTGCAAAGAGTTGGATACGACTTGAGTGAAATAGTTAACTAAGGCAGGTTGATGAGTCCAAGCCTAAGGCCCCTTTAAGGAGGAGGTAAACATTCCTTCTTTTTCACTTTCTTTTGTCTGAAACAAGTAGGCCTTGTAGGCAGCAGTATCACTTGTTCAAGGACATACCTTTTTTTGAGCTGCAGATGTATGTTATGGGAGAAGGTCTGGGTAAAAACTTCCACAGTCTTGAGCTCTGAGTTAACCTGTTCTTTCTGGCTAATCTTGTGCTGATGTCATCCCAGGATGTGTGTTACAGGAAAGGGTCTGGGCAAAATTCTCATAGCCTTGACATATTTTTTATCTATTCTCAGCAGCTGGTTGAGAAGTATATAAGGCCCTGCCTAAACTAGTGAGGCGGGTACTCTCCTGACCCCTTCCAATGCCTCTTGCTGGATGCTTTCTCCATCCCTTTTACTTTAACAAATTCTACACAAGGCTCTGAGTGACCGAGACTGTCTTTGGTCCCAGAGTTAAATCTTCTCATTTGGAGACCATGAATCCAGTGGCACCGTTCACCATAAGCTATCATGAGCGACTGAGCACACGCTCACACGTGCAATTAGTTAGCTTGCTTCTAGTCTCTCTATCCCTCAAACTCATCTACTTCTGTCTACCAGGTCAGTTTTCTAAAGTCTGCCAGAAAATTTTAAGTATTTCAAACAGTCTACACAGAATCAGATATAATGTTTTCCTTTAGCTAAACAAGGTAAATCAAGGCAAATTCTTCTAAACATTTAATTTTGATCCTTTGTTGAGTTATTAAGTTGAAAACACTGATCTGAGACAATTCTATATGAATAATCTGAGTTGGTAATAAAAGTTATTATTGAGTTTCCTCCTGATTTCGTCTGGTATTTGTGGAATTTGGATTAAGAGCTGCCGGACAATTTTGAATTTAATTCATATATCTTTAAACCAACATAGTCTAATGATTTATAGATTAATACTTTACATAAGAATATATTTTTCATTTTCTGTGTCCCTTAATCTATAAATCATTTAAATAAAATCAGTTTTCCGTAGAAGATTAAGCTTGTTTAAGAATAGTATAAGTCCTCATAATTTTTTTCAGAACATTTATCACTTCCTTGTTTCTCAGGCTATAAATAAAAGGGTTTAATAAAGGAATTACTATTGTGTAAAAAATTGCCACTGGTATATCTTTATCCCCTTCTTCAAATGGTCGAATATACATGAGAAGACAAATGTAGAATATTGAGACAGATAGGAAGTGGGATGCACAAGTGGATAAGGCTTTACCTCTCCCTTCTCTGGATTTTATTTTGAAAACAGTGAAAAGAATGTAAACATAAGAAATCAAGACAGTGGCAATGGTAATGATTTGAATTGGCATTGAAAAAATATATATCATTAGTTCATTAATATAAGGGTCAGTACAGGAAAGTCTATATAGTGGAAGAATGTCACAAAAAAAGTGGTCAATTTGACTAGATCTACAGAAAGTTAACCTCAATAGAAGTCCTACATGAATCACAGAATGCAGGTTACTAGCTATGTAGGCCCCCGTGGTCATCTGAACGCAAAGTTTCTGTGACATCATGGTGTGGTATTGCAGTGGTTTGCAGATGGCCACATAGCGATCATAGGCCATTGCTGCCAGGAGAAAGCAATCTGCAGTTTCAGCAAGGCAGAGAAAGTAAAATTGTGCCATGCATTCATAGAGGGAGATCATTCTGTCTTTAGAAAATAAATTCTGTAGCATCTTGGGGGTTATGGCACTGGAGCAACAGAAATCCATCAGAGCGAGGTTACCCAGAAGGATGTACATTGGTGTGTGAAGATGACGTTCCCTAAAAATCAATGCCACCAGACCAAGATTGCCCACAGTAGTGATCAGATAGATGGCAAGGAACACCAGGAACAGAACGGTCTTCAGCACGGGATGATCTGTAAATCCTTTGAGAATGAACTCAGTTGTCAAAGATTGATTTTCCTTAGCCATTCCTGGCTTTTCAGCTGGGATAGAAATGGCAGAGAAATGAGATTCTAAATTAGAATGTATCTAGTTCTTTCCTCTTGGAGAAGGCAATGGCACCCCAGTCCAGTACTCTTGCCTGGAAAATCCCATGGACGGAGGAGGCTGGTAGGCTGCAGTCCATGTGGTCGCTACAAGTCGAACACGACTGAGGGACTTCACTTTCACTTTTCACTTTGATGCATTGGAGAAGAAAACGGCAACCCACTCCAGTGTTCTTGCCTGGAGATTCCCAGGGATGGCAGAGCCTGGTTGGCTGCCGTCTATGGGGTCGCACAGAGTCAAACACGACCGAAGCGACTTAGCAGCTGCAGCAGTTCTTTCCTCTAATTTCCCCACATACAAGAAGAAAGAAGCTCATCTTTAATCATCCTGTGCTGTGTCCTGAATACTAGTACATGCATAGTAGATTAAGTCTGTGAGAAATAAAAGTATCACAGACTGTGTACTGAGGATAGTCTAGAAATCCTGTGTAAATTCTCAGGGCAGAAAACATTTTTATGCATGAATTACCTAATGCCAATGTACTAATTCCTGGTTCATATATGTAATTTGACATTTCCAAAATTAGAAGACATAAGAAAATTTTATGGTGTTTTTTTTCTGCAGTCTTATGGGATTGATGTGGTGTTTGAAAATAAATTAATTTAGACATTTAAAATGTCTTAATTTTTAAAACTGCTCAGAAACATAGTTGGCTGTAAAAATTGTTTCTCTTGCTTAGTATCCCTTTACCAAGGGATAATTTAAAGGAAGACATTTTCAGCCTTTAAGACAGTAAGATTATAGCAATTTTAGAAGTTTTACTAATAGGTTAATTTTGTTATCATTTTTATATTTACTTCATCACATTCTGGATCCTACTACTATGGTGGTATGGCATACTGCCTCAAGAAGTTATTATTCCTAATTATTCATTTATCCTAATACTTCCTGTCTTTAGGTTTAACTCCTAAATACATGTTTAACATTATGAGATTATGAGGTTACCAAGTCTCCGTTCAAAGTGTTTATATAAATACCTATCTTGAACTCTATTATGGGCTTCCCAGGTGGCTCAGTGGGTAAAGAATTCACCTGCAATGCAGGAGACAGGGATTCGATCCCTGGATCTGGAAGATTCCCTGGAGGAGGGCATGGCAACCCACTCCAGCATTTCTGCCTAGAAAATCCCATGGATAGAGGAGCCTGGCGGGCTATAGCCCATGGAGTTGCAGAGTCGGACACAACTGAAGCAATTGAGCACGTCACACACACTCTGTTATACCTCTTCTAAGCAACTAATGTCATTTTGGTGAATCCCATGGAGGTTCTACCTTTATTATATGATTAAGTTTACAAACTCATCATTTCCTTCTAATGCACTATATATTTATTGGAATTCACCAATCACCCAGATTTATTATAAATTTACTGTAGTTATATTTAGTTAATATTGCAAGAAGGATAAGTTTTAAGGAATGGTAAAGTCATATTTCTTCTTTTCCATAAATTGATAAAATCTTTGGTTTCTGAATTTTTCAAATAAATAATGTTGGAGAAGAACCTGAAAGTTCTTCAAAGTATATTACTTTAAGAACATATTTCATTTAACTTTTTCCCTTTATTATCCTTGTCTATTCTGAATTTAATACACTGTTTTACTTTTTGTTCACATAGTATCATGAGGTTTTCTGGAGCTTTATCACTAGAGGGCTGTAAAATGAGTAAAATATGTTTGCTCTTTATAATGTAGGTCTATAACAGTGTTTGAAAAATCTTTCAGAATTAAAGTATTTTATGAAAATTAGTAAAAATATTCAAAGACAGTGTTTTACTATTATTTTAGCAATACCTGATGGTGAGTCAACTAAAGTTACTTGTCATGTGGACTATGGATTAGTTTTCAATAATCATATTTTATAGAGAAGGTATTGGATCAGAATAGTCCTGAGTGAAAACTCATTTTCTCTTCCCCAACTTGAAACATACATTATTGTGTAAATTAAACTGAATTAGAAATAAGTTTACTTTATCTCCCAGAATTATTTTACAGAATTGTTTATAGCCTTACCTGTATATCTGCTGATTAGACAGTGGTCCTTTTGCAGTCAGAATAGGTACTGTGTCTTGTTATGGCCTTTCATAGTGTCTTCAATTTAGAGAGGAACCAAGAAAATTATTAGATAAAATGAGCAACCAATTAAAAATGCTGACATTTTAGGAAAATGGGTGTTTCTGCATTTTAACATTTTAAATAAATTAGAAATTAGTCCTCATATTTTGAGTTCACTGATAGATATTTTATAGTATCTAATTGGCCACCTGATATTATTTGTTTTTAGCAAAATTAATATTAAAGCCTTGGTCTTGAAAACATTTGGGAATCAATTATGAAAATTTAGAACACTCCATCCACCAATATGTCAGTGACAATAATTATGTTAGCCTCGGAGCAAAGTAAAAGTTTTCCATTGATTCTAAAGGGATTGCCTTGGCATCTGCATCAGTGTTTCTGCAGAAACTCTTAACCTGAGAGACGTAGTTCCCAAAACAAAGGTAAACCAGAGAGCATCAATTTAAGATGGATATCTTTTGAAAGTCTTAGGTTAAATCAAATGGCCATCTCTAAAGCTAGCTTAAGGATCATGTTGACTTTTCAAACACTTGATCAAAATAAAACTGTGATCTAGGTATACAGGGACACAAAGAAAGGCATAACTTAGAGCTAAGAGCAAGCATCTCAAAGAATTCCAATGATTCTTCAAGGAAAAGCTAAATTTCACTAAGCAGAACATGTGTGGTAAGATGTAATAGGAAGAAACAGAATATTTAAGGAATAGAGAGTAAACCTGGGTAGCCAGAGTCTGTGTGTATTCTAGGAATAGGAGGGGCTGAGAGGTTCTGGTTGTAACTGGTTCTGTTTTTGACACCCTCCATATCTCGGTTATACCTCACCGAGATAACTTCTCCTTTCCTAATTACCAAATTCAAATGCATTTTTCAATTATTATCTTAATTCAGTTCAGTTCAGTTCAGTCGCTCAGTCATGTCCAACTCTTTGTGACCCCATGAATCACAGCACGCCAGGCCTCCCTGTCCATCACCAACTCCAGGAGTTTACTCAAACTCATGCCCATTGAGTCGGTGATGCCATCCAGCCATCTCATCCTCTGTCGTCCCCTTCTCCTCCTGCCCCCAATCCCTCCCAGCATCAGGGTCTTTTCCAATGTCAACTCTTCGCATGAGGTGGCCAAAGTATTGGAGTTTCATCTTCAGTGTCAGTCCTTCCAATGAACACCCAGGACTGATCTCCTTGAGGTTGGACTGGTTGGATCTCCTTGCAGTCCAAGGGACTCTCAAGAGTCTTCTCCAACACCACAGTTCAAAAGCATCAATTTTTCAGCACTCAGCTTTTTTCACAGTCCAACTCTCACATCCATATATGACCACTGGAAAAACCATAGCCTTGACCAGATGGACCTTTGTTGACAAAGTAATGTCTCTGCTTTTTAATATGCTATCTAGGTTGGTCATAACTTTCCTTCCAAGGAGTAAGCATCTTTTAATTTCATGGCTGCAATCACCATCTGCAGTGATTTTGGATCCCCAAAAAATAAAGTCTGACACTGTTTCTACTGTCTCCCCATCTATTTCCCATGAGGTGATGGGACCAGATGCCATGATCTTAGTTTTCTGAATGTTGAGCTTTAAGCCAACTTTTTCACTCTCCTCTTTCACTTTCTTTTTTTGTTTTTTTTTTTTCATTTATTTTTATTAGTTGGAGGCTAACTACTTTACAATATTGTAGTGTTTTTTTTCATACATTGACATGAATTAGCCATGGATTTAGATATATTCCCCATCCCATCCCCCCTCCCACCTCCCTCTCCACCCGATCCCTCTGGGTCTTCCCAGTGCACCAGGTCCGAGCACTTGTCTCATGCATCCCACCTGGGCTGGTGATCTGTTTCACCATAGATAATATACATGTTTCGATGCTGTTCTCTTGAAACATCCCACCCTTGCCTTCTCCCACAGAGTCCAGAAGTCTGTTCTGTACATTTGTGCCTCTTTTTCTGTCTTGCATATAGGGTTATCGTTACCATCTTTCTAAATTCCATATAAGTGTGTTAGTATACTGTAATGGTCTTTATCTTTCTGGCTTACTTCACTCTGTATAATGGGCTCCAGTTTCATCCATCTCATTAGAACTGATTCAAATGAATTCTTTTTAATGGCTGAGTAAAATTCCATGGTGTATATGTACCACAGCTTCCTTATCCATTCATCTGCTGATGGGCATCTAGGTTGCTTCCATGCCCTGGCTATTATAAACAGTGCTGCGATGAACATTGGGGTGCACGTGTCTCTTTCAGATCTGGTTTCCTCAGTGTGTATGCCCAGAAGTGGGATTGCTGGGTCATATGGCAGTTCTATTTCCAGTTTTTTAAGAAATCTCCACACTGTTTTCCATAGTGGCTGTACTAGTTTGCATTCCCACCAACAGTGTAAGAGGGTTCCCTTTTCTCCACACCCTCTCCAGCATTTATTGCTTTGTAGACTTTTGGATAGAAGCCATCCTGACTGGCGTGTAATGGTACCTCATTGTGGTTTTGATTTGCATTTCTCTGATAATGGTGATGTTGAGCATCTTTTCATGTGTTTGTTAGCCATCTGTATGTCTTCTTTGGAGAAAAGTCTGTTTAGTTCTTTGGCCCATTTTTTGATTGGGTCATTTATTTTTCTGCAGTTGAGCTTCAGGAGTTGCTTGTATATTTTTGAGATTAATCCTTTGTTGCTTCATTTGCTTCCTCTTTCACTTTCATCAAGAGGCTTTTTAGTTCCTCTTCACTTTCTGCCATAGGATGGTGTCATCTGCATATCTGAGGTTATTGATATTTCTCCCGGCAATCTTGATTCCAGCTTGTGCTTCTTCCAGCCCAGCGTTTCTCATGATGTACTCTGCATATAGGTTAAATAAGCAGGGTGACAATACACAGCCTTGACATACTCCTTTTCCTATTTGGAACCAGTCTGTTGTTCCATGCCCAGTTGTAACTGTTGCTTCCTGACCTGCATACAGGTTTCTCAAGAGGCAGGTCAGGTGGTCTAGTATTCCCATCTCTTTCAGAATTTTCCACAGTTTATTGTGATCCACACAGTCGAAAGCTTTGGCGTAGTCAATAAAGCAGAAATAGATGTTTTTCTGGAGCTCTCTTGCTTTTTCGATGATCCAGCGGATATTGGCAATTTGATCTCTGGTTCCTCTGCCTTTTCTAAAACCAGCTTGAACATCTGGAAGTTCTCAGTTCATGTATTGATGAAGCCTGGCTTGGAGAATTTTGAGCATTACTTTACTAGCATGTGAGATGATAATTAGCTATACATTAATAATTAGTCACTGTTGATCACACAGAGAAGGCAATGGCACCCCACTCCGGTACTCTTGCCTGGAAAATCCTATGGATGGAGGAGCCTGGTAGGCTACGGTCTATGGGGTCACTAAGAGTGTGACACGACTGAGCGACTTCACTTTCACTTTTCACTTTCATGCATTGGAGAAGGAAATGGCAACCCACTCCAGGGTTCTTGCCTGGAGAATCCCAGGGATGGAGGAGCCTGGTGGGCTGCCGTCTATGGGGTCGCACAGAGTCGGACACGACTGAAGCGACTTGGCAGTAGCAATTGATCAAGTACCCATTGCCTCCTCAGGATTCTATGATAATAATTTTTATTCCTGCATGTCTGACTTTTTTCTCAGTGTTATATTAGATCCTCTTTTCCTCACAACTACATATTTGTTTAATTAAAAAAGCCCATCCTTGAGTACATTTAAAAAATCATGGCACTTTGTTTTAAAAAACTATTAATTTATAAAGGATTTTTCTTAAAAAAATTTTTTTTGATGTAGACCATTTTTAAAGTCTTTATTGAATTTGTTACAATACTGTTTCTGTTTTATGTTTTGTTTTTTTGGCCACAAGTTATGTGGAATTGTAGCTCCTCCACCAGGGATGGAACCCACACCTCTTGCATTGGAAGGTGAAGTCTTAATCCCTTGACTGCCAGGAAAGTCCTGTAAAAAGAATTTTTCTAATATTTAGTTTGTAAATTACCATATTCCTTGATGTCAGTCAGCTGTTCTTACTAACTAATCAGAATGTGTTGAATATATATATATATATATGTATATATATGTGTGTATACATTACATATATATATTTAAATGGACCTACACCTCATTGAAATTCTTTGGAATATTTTTTCATGTCCTTCTTTCTCAAAATTACTTTTGCTGTTGGGGTCTTTTTGTGATTCCACATGAATTGTAAGATTGTTTTTTTCTATTTTGATGAAAATTGCCATTGGGATTTTTATAGGGATTGCATTGAGTCTATAGTTGGCTTTGGATAGTATGGACGTATTAACAATATTAATTCTTCCAGGTCATGGACATGGGATATTGTTCCATTTTTTTTTTTTTTTTTGCATCTGTTCTAATTTCTCTCATCAACGCCTTATTGTTTTTAGTGTGTAAATCTTTTACCTATTTGGTTCATCTTACTCCTAAGTATATCATTGGGTTTCTTTGCTGTTCTTCATTCAACAGTTATTTATTGAACGCTGTGCCAGATATTGGAGTAGGAAATACAACCCACTCCAGTGTCCTTGCCTGGAAAATTCCATGGACAGAGAAGCCTGGCGGTCTGTGGTCCATGGAGTCACAAAGAATCGGACATGACTGAGTGACTAAGCTTGCACGCATGTGCCAGATATAAAACTGGAGAGACAAGCATTAAACAAAGTTGTGTGAATTGTTTATATTTACAGTTGTGCAATGCAGGAGACCCCGGTTTGATTCCTGGGTCAGGAAGATCCCCTGGAGAAGGGAAAGGCTACCCACTCCAGTACTCTGGCCTGGAGAGTTCCATAGACTGTATAGTCCATGGGGTCGCAAAGAGTCAGACGTGACTGAGCAACTTTCACTTCACTTCACTTCACAATTGTGAAAACGCTACAATGAAGTAGAATAGAATGAAGTAGAAGTAGAATACAATGAAGTAGAATAGAATAAACTTGGCCTTAGCAGTGGAATTGGAGAGAAGGTTTTCTTACTGAAGTATCATTTGAGGTGATGCCAATTAAACAGATTCACAGGAATCAGAAGGAGAGTGAGGAAACAGATGTGAATTAAACAGGGGTTCAAGATATTCTTGATTTTATACTTTAGAAGTGTTCTCTAGGAGTTGGCTAAAGCATCATATTAGACTTAACTCTCTGCTAAAGACTTGTTTAAGTTTGAGGGTACACTTGAGAAACAGGAGTGGTAAGCATAAAATTTGGTCCAGTCAGTCCTTATAATTCTCTTTGTTAAACTGCCATATACTGAGTATTATTAGTTGTGTGTTTCATGTCAAGCATGAGCAAATATTTCTGAAGTTAATTTTGACACTTTAGGTTGAGTGCCACCAAGAGGATTTTATGTCATTCTTGGCTCCAGACTTTGTATATTTGTTATATCATCAGTTGGAACCATTTGAATAAATTTATGTACTATGGATGCTTATAAGGCTGAGTGTTTTGAAATGAAGGATGATTTTATCTGTGCTATAACTTAAATAGGAAAAATTAATTTATTTTAATAGCATTAAAATATATATACAGTATATATACTTCTGTACACTGCTATACACAGTAAAGTCATGAAAAGTAGTATAAAGACTTCTATACACAGTAAGGTAATGAAGCCTCAAAAGTTTGTTGGGAACACGAAAGCTTCTGGCAATTTGTGCAAAGTTAAATAATAAATGAAAACTTGGTGACAATCATTATCACTGATATATAGTAGCTGGCAAAAAGGCAGAACACAATAGGTGATCTCATCTAGGTTTTCTCATAGCTAGCAAAGTAATATTATGAATATTTTATTTTTTACTTTATTTTTTATTGGAGTATAGTTACTTGACAATGTTGTGTTAGTTTATAATGTACAGCAGAGTGAATCAGCCATGTGTACACATATATCCCCTCTTCCTTGGATTTCCTTCCCATTTAGACCTCCACAGAGCATTGAGTCGAGTACCCTGTGCAATACAGTTGATTTTCATTAATTATCTATTTTATAGGTACTAGTGTATATGTAACAATCTCCCAGTCCACCCCACACCCTGCTTCCCACCTTGGTATCCATACTCTTGTTCTCTATGTTTGTGTCTCTAGTCCTGTTTTGCAAATAAGTTGTTCTATACCATTTTCCTCACTGGGGAAGGAAATGGCAACCCACTCCAGTGTTCTTGCCTAGAAAATCCCATGGACAGAGGAACCTGGTGGGCTACAGTCCATGGGGTCTCGAAGAGTTGGACATGACTGATAGACTAACATACATATCATTTTCCTAGATTCCACAAGTTAATATACGTGTTAATATATAATATTTGTTTTTCTCTTTCTGACTTCACTCTTGTATGACAGTCTCTAGGTCTATCCACATCTCTGCAAATGGCACAATTTTGTTCTATTTTATGGTTGAGTAATATTCCATTGAATTTATGTACCACATCTTCATTTTTCATTCCTCTGTTGATTATGTTTAGATTCCTCTCATTCCTGGCTATTGTAAATGGTGTTGCAGTGAACATTGGGGTGCATGTATCTTTTTGAATTTTGGTTTTCTCTGGGTATATGCCCAGGAATGGAATTGCTGAGTCATATGGTAGTTCTATTTTTAGTTTTTTAGGGAACCTTCATATTGTTCTCCATAGTGGCTGTATCGATTTATATCCCCACCATTAGGGTAAGAGGGTTCCTTTTTCTCTACACCCTTTCCAGCATTTATTTGAAGATTTTTGGATGGGTGTGAGGTGATTCCTCATTGTAGTTTTGATTTGCATTTCTCTAATTAGTGATATTGAGCATTTTTTTCATGTGTTTGTTGGCCATGAGCGTGTCTTCTTTGGAGAAATTTCTATTTAGGTCTCCAGCCCATTTTTTGATGGGGTGGTTTGTTTGTGTTTAATATAAAGCTGCATGAGCTGTTTGTATAGTTTGAGTATTAATCCCTTGTCAATTGCTTCATTTGCAAAGATTTTCTCCTACTCTGAGGGTTGTCTTTTCTTTTTGTTTGTGGTTTCCTTTGCTATGCAAAAGCTTTTAAGTTTCATTAGATCCCATTTGTTTATTTCTGTTTTTATTTTCATGATCCTAGGTGGTGGGTCAACAAAGATCTTGCTGCAATTTATATCAAAGAGTGTTCTGGCTGTTTTCTTCTAAGAACTTTATAGTGTCCAGCCTTACATTTAGGTCTTTAATCGATTTTGAGTTTATCTTTATGATTGGTATTAGGGAGCGTTCTAATTTCGTTCTTTTACATGTAGCCTTTCAGTTTTCCCAGCACCACTTATTGAAGAGACTATCTTTTCTCTTTTGTATATTCTCGTGTATTATTGTTTTTGATTCTTTTGTGAGTGGGATTATTCTCTTTGTTTCTCTTTCATATATTTTGTTGTTAGTGTATAGAAATGCAGCTGATTTTTGTATGCTGATTTTGTATCCTGTAACTTTACTGAACCTGTTGATTAGTTCTAATAGTATTTTGGTAGAATATTTAGATTTGTCTATATATAAGAGCATGCCATCTGAAAACAAGGATGATTTTGCTTCTTTATTTCCTATTTGGATGTCTTTGTCTCTTTCTCTTGCCTAATTACTCTGGAAAGTCTTGTTAACATTGTATTAAGTGGGAGTGGTGAGAGTAGGCACCCTGATGTTCCTGATTTTAAAGGAAAAATTTCAGGTCTTCACTGTTGAGTGTGATTTAAGCTGTGAGCCTGTTATATATGGCCTTTATTATGTTGAGGTGTTTTAATCCTACATTTGGTTTGTTGAAATCTGTTATTATTAAAAGAAGTTGAATTTTGATTAAGTAATTTTTCTGCATCTTTTGAATGATCATATGACTTCATCTTTCATTCTGTCAGTGTAGCTTATTACATTTGTTGATTTGTATATGTTGACCACGCAGGGATAGATGCCACTTGTTCATAGTATATGATCCTTTTAATGTGCTATGAAATTTGATCTACTGGTATTTTGCCGAGTGTTTTCGTATCTATGTTCATCAGGTAAATTGGCCTGTAGTGTATTTGTAGTGTTATTATTTAATTTTTGTATGATGAGGTTGAAAGTGTTCCCTCCTCTTATATTTTTAAGAAAAATTTAGGGAGGATTAGCTTTAATTCTGCTTAAAGGTCTTATAGAATTCACCAGTGAAATGAACTGGTCCTGGGCTTTTATTTCTTGGTAGGTATTTGATTACTGATTTAATCTCTTTACTTGATATATTCAGATTTTCTGTTTCTTCATGATTCGGTTTTGGTAGGTTGTATATTTCTAGAAAGTTATCCACTGGTCTAAATTATCCAATTTATTGGATCGTAGTTTTTCATAATAGCCTCTGTCATCCCTTGTATTTCTGTGGTATTGATTAATGTCTCTTCTTATTTATAACTGTATTTGAGTCCTCTCTGTTTTTCTTGGTTAGTCTAGCTGAAGGTCTTTTGATTTTGTTTATCTTTCAAAAACCAACTCTTAGTTTTATTGATCTTTTTATTTGTCCTTCTAATCTCTTATTTGTTTATGCTCTAATATTTACTTTTTCCTTTGTTGTGCTATCTCTGAGCAGCTGGGAGTAAGCAGGAACTGAATTTAGGGCCCTTTCAAAATCTCTAGGGGTGCAGACAGAAGCACGTCCTTTGGGTCCCTGAGCCAGGAGGAATGTTCATGGATGGTGACTGGCAAGGCCTCCAGTTACAGGGTTCTTTCTGTGTCTACAGTCAGACTGAGTTTGGTAGGCCCTCCAGGGGCACCTGGACTACAGCCGAGAGGGACTGCAGCCATTTCTGGACCGCTTCAGGAACACCTCAGACAGAGGTGTGTGTGCCTGACACACAGGTGTGACGTACGGGTGTGCATGACTCCTCCTGGAATCCTTGGTATATGGTACTGGTCATGGAACCAAAGCTAAATGGGGCTGTAGTCAAGTTCTTAGGAGTTATGGAGCTGTTTCCAGGCCTGTACCTGGGACTATGGTCAGTTAAATCAGCTACCTGAGAACAAGTCTTTCTCAAAACAGCTCTCCTAGACTGTGGACTGCACTGGGTTTTCACAGTCTTCTACCTAGATCTCAAAACTCTCACAAAGTTACTCTTGTCTGTGGATGGATGCCAGATTATTATTGTTAGGGAGTATGAGTTAGGGATATCTTATTAGGGATATCTTATCTTGTTGACATCTGACGACTAATTTTTGAGAGTGAAATTACAAAGTTTGGATAGCTTATATAAATAAGACAGCAGAAAGAAGAGCAAAAATCACTGGAGATTATTTTACAGCTTTTTGAGGTATATTTTATATGTAGTGAAGTCTATTCACTTAAACTGTATAGAGTTGTACCACTACCTCAGTCAAATTTCAGGACATTTTCATCACCTTAAAAAGTTGTTGAATATCTCTTTGCAGTGAGTCTCCTCCCCCAACCTGGCCCTAGGCAGCTTCTAACCTGGTGTCCTGTCATTATAGTTTTGCCTCCGCTAAAATGTCTTTTCCAAAATGAAAACACAGTTTGTAGGATCTTGTGTCTAGATATATTTATTTAGTGTAATGAGGAGGGCATGACAACCCACTCCAGTATTCTTGCCTGGAGACTCCCCATGGACAGAGTAGCCTGGTGGGCTACAAGTCCATGGCGTTGCAAAAAATCAGACACGAGTGAGCGACTTAATCACACAGCACATTCAGTGTCATACTTTTGAGATTCATTTACATTGTTGTACATACCAGCAGCTCATTGCTTTTGATTACTAAATAGGAATATTTTATTAATCTATTTGTGATGCTGGAACTGAACCTCATGGACACTTCTTTGTCAGATGGTGCAGTGATAAATTTTGTCAGTAGAGGGAACTAGAAGGATATTATAAGAGGCTGGTTCTTATCTAATTCCAGTTAGTGTCTTCTCCTCTTGATGCAGCAACATAAATACCAAGAGCATTCATGAGCAATGAATTCATGAGCAATACCCACAGCACTCACTCACCAGCAAATTTTATTGCTAGAGTCACCTCAGTTGTAGGTTTCCTGATTGATGCTCCAGGCCCATTTGTTTTCTTCGTTACTTCATTAGCCAGCTAGCTTTGGATAAACTCTGGCCCAAAGCAATCTAGCAAATTTACTCTCCCATCCACTGGGCTGCAAGTCCCAGTCTACAACAAGGTTTGGATCCCAGCCTTGGGAAAAAATTTACTTCCAAGTTTACCTTTACTTAGGAACTTTCCTTCAGCCATAGGCTATTTTTCCGAGTTCTCTAGTTATCTACTCCTGTTCCCAACTTCTTTGTCTCTTAACTGGACTCTTGCTGATCCAGGTTTGGTGCTAGGAGTGGTTTCAGGAGATAGATTCCACAAAAAAGGAATTATGAAATAAGTTTGATTCTTGGATTAATCATTGTGCTACGATCCTTGACAATGGGACATGCCAACTAGTGATTCAGGGCAACATAAATAGCAATCACAGTTAAGCTATAAACTACAGTGTCAATTGAAGCATATTCTTTGGGAACTAAAGTGGCTAGTTCACTTGATCAATATGGCACTAATAATGACCATAGGAATTATGACACGGGGTGGATTCTGAGTGCACTAAAGTGCTTACAGAAAATAATAAGCATAGGCCCTTTAACGCTCAACTTCAGTCATCGTCTGTCTGATAAGAAACGAGCAAAGTGGCAGAATAGGAATTTCTGGACTCTTCTTGCTCCCATGAACAAACCAATTCAACAGCAACACACAGACCAACTGCCTTTGTGTAAAACCCAGAAAGCTGAATGCCTACTGCATCCTGAGTGAGCATAAAACCAGTTACCTTGAAGCCAATAGGAAAGTTTGGGACCTATTCATCCCATAATTCCTACCCTCAGAAATTGTGAATCATGTCCCAGTACCAGGTGATTGGGAGGAAACTTTCAGAGTCTAGCTTCTAACTGGGGAACAAGGAAACAACTGCATCATATTTCCAATGGTCTAATTTTTCTGGGGACTGCCCAAGGCACTTGCTTTTGTCTTCCCTGTCTTGGAATGCTGATGGGGCCCAGAAAACTCCAGATGTCTGTGGGGTCACTGAGAATAAAGGAGGAAATTTGAACCTAGCGTGCTAGCACTCATCACAGCTCATCCAGTCATCACAGCACAGAGTAAAGAGGGCAACAGATACTGGATCCCAACTTCTCCCTGGAGAGGGAAAAAATTAAATGTGTCCAGTGTTCAAGTTTTTCTAGATGCTATCCAAGGGATTGGCTTCTGCCTTGCCCATCATGATCCATCATATTCTAGACAGCTGGGGATCACTAAGAATAAAGTTGGTAGGTTCAACTAGCATAAAAATTTAAGAGGCCCCCCAGAATCTCTGGCCATGATGATCAGTGAGGAGTTTCTTCAGTACAAGGCCAATCCAAGAAGACTAGAAAAGGTGGCTGTTTGTTTAATGCTGAGATATCAACACAAAGAATTAAGAAAAATGAAGAAACAGTGAAATATGTTCCTAAAGAAAGTGTAAGACAAATCTCTAGAAACCAACCCCAATGGAATGAAAATACAGATATCCCATGCTTTCAACAGTTCTCTTTATGCCACTTTGCTTTTATGAAAGACCTACAGTAGTACCTGTTTTAACTAACTGAAAGAAATCTGAAGAGGATTTTTGCTTTTATGAGAAAAGGGAAAAGTGAAAACAGCTTTCAGCATGTGTTTTGCAGTAAACTGTTATAGAGATAGCACACTCCCCAAGTTCCTCCAAGCTCCTTTCCTGGGAACTGCACCCAGTGTCTCAGCATCATGCTGCCACCACTTTGAACTTCGTCTGTGAGCATCTATGCTTTATCTTGATATATTTTGTGCATTCTTTAGCAACATTTGTACTAAAGCATTTGCTTCTTTGTTTTATATAATTTTGGTTTATGCAAGATTTCATAGAAATGTCCTGTTTTTGAATAGTAGGGGAAACCCTGTATATGATTTACCTGACAGAGAATCAGAATAACTTTAATATAGTCAACAGTGTCAGCAGAACAGTGCATGGATAAAGGGAGAATTTCAACAAAGAAATACAAAATTTAAAAGAAGGACCAGACATCATGAAGTAAAGGAAAAAAATACTAGAACTGAAAACTTCACTAGAGGAATTCAGAGTCCCTTTAGAATAGCAGAATAAAAGATCTGCAGAATTAAAGACAGGTTATTGAAAATTATCTAGTCAGAGAAGAAACACAAGAATGAAAATATCTGAAGTAAACTTAAGGGACTTTGGTATATCATGAAGCAGATTAATATATGTACTATAGAAATCCCAGTAGAAAAAGAAAGAGGCAAAAAGCTTATTCAACAAAATAAATGTCTGAAAACTTCCCAAATCTGGGAAAGTAAATGGACATCCTGATTGAAGAAGCCCGCCAGAGATGCCCAAATGAAAAGCCAAAAGAAGTCCACACCCGGACACATTGTAGTCAAAGTGTCAAAAGTCCGAGACAAGAAAAAATTTTGAAAGCAGTGAGAAAAAAAAGCTACAGGATAGTGTAAACATATCTTTGATATGCACCACAAAATAAAAAAAATTTTTCATGTGACTTAAAATCATATAAGACCATTAAAGGAAAGGAAACAATAGACTAATACCTGTGATGAATATAGATGTTACAAAGTCCTCAACAAAATGTTAGCAAATCAAATTCAATAGCAAAGGATCATACACCATAATCAAATAGGATTTATTCCTGGGATATAAGGATGATTCAGTATATGCAGATCAGCATGTGAAGTATACCATATTAATAGAATGAGTGATTAAAACCATATGGTCACCTCTATACATACGGAAAAATCATTTGACAAAATTCAACATTATTTCATGATAAAAATTCTTGAAACTTGAGCATAGACATAATGTACCTCAACATTAAAAAAGGACACACGTGACAAACTCACAGCTGAAATATTATAGTACTCATTAGTGAAAAGAGTTGAAATCTATGCCTCTGAGATTAATAACAATACAAGTATATACCATTTTTACCCAGTCTAGAACTGGAAGTACTAACAAGAGCAATCAGGCAAGAAAAATTCATGAAAGGAATACAGTTGTTTGCAAATAACATAATCATATATATGGAAAACCCTAAAGATCCCACCAAAAACTGTTAGAACTAATCAGTGGTTTCAGTAAAGTTGCAGGATGAAAAATCAACATACGAAGTTGGTTCTGTTTCTATATACTAATGAAGAAAATTCTAAAAAATAAGTAATTCCATTTATAATAGCATAAAAAACACTTAGGAGTAATTTAATCAGTAAGGTGAAAGATCCTGTGTTTATAATTTGGAAGATTTAATATTATTAAAATGTCCATACTGTCTAAAGCCATCTCTATAGTCAATGTAGTTCCTATCACAATTTCAACAGCAATTTTTATGGATATACAAAAAGCAATCCAAAATTCATATGAAACTACAAAAGGCTCCGATAGCTCAGGTAATGTTTAGAAAAAGAATAAAGCTGGAGACATCACATTTAATAATTTATATTATACTACAAAGCTATAGAAGTGAAACAGTATAGCATTGGCATAAAAGCAGATATACAAATCAAGGGAGCATAGTTGAGAGCCCAGATATAAACCTACATGTATGTGTCTATGAATATTTGACAAGGGAGTCGAGAATGTTCAAAGGGGAAAAGTTAGTCTCTTCAATAAATGGTGTTGGGAATACTGGATATTCACATGTAGAGGAATAAAATTAAAGGTCATTTTTCATTCCAATCCCAAAGAAAGGCAATGCCAAAGAATGTTCAAACTACTGCACAATTGCACTCATTTCACATGCTACCAAGGTAATGTCCTAAATCCTAAAGCTAGGCGTCAGCAGTGTGTGAACTGAGAACTTCTCAATGTACGAGCTGGATTTAGGAAAGGCGGAGGAATGAGAGATCAAATTGCAACCATCCATTGGATCATAGAAAAAGCAGAAAAATATCTGCTTCATTGACTACACTGAAGTGTTTGACTGTGTGGATCACAATAAACTGTGGAAAAATTCTTAAAGAGATGAGAATACCAGACCACCTTACCTGCCTCCTGAGAAACCTGTATGCAGGTCAAGAAGCAACAGTTAGAACCAGACATGGAACAACAGATTGGTTCCAAATTGGGAAGAGTACACCAAGGCTGTATATTGTCACTGTTTATTTAACTTATATGCAGAGTACATGTGAAATGCCGGGCTGGATGAAGCACAAACTGAAATCAAGATTGCCAGGAGAAATCTCAGTGACCTCAGATATGCAGATGACACCACCCTTATGGCAGAGAGTGAAGAAGAACTAAAGAGCCTCTTGATGAAAATGAAAGCGGAGAGTGAAAAAGCTGGCTTAAAACTCAGCATCCAAAACGCGAAGATCTTGGCATCCAGTCCCATCACTTCATGGCAAATAGAAGGGGAAACAATGACAGACTTTATTTTCTTGGGCTCCAGAATCACTGTGGATGGTGACTGCACCCATGAAATTAAAAGACTCTTGCTCCTTGGAAGAAAAGCTATGACACACCTCGACAGCATATTAAAAAGCGGAGACATTACTTTGCCAACAAAGGTCTGTATAGTCAAAGCTATGGTTTCTCCAGTAGTCATATACGGATGTGAGAGCTGAACAGTAAAAAAGGCTGAGTGCTGAAGAATTAATGCCTTTGAACTGTGGTGCTGGAGAAGATTCTTGAGAGTCCTTTGAACTGCAAGGAGACCAAACCAGTCAATCCTAAAGGAAATCAACCTTGAATATTCACTGGAAGGACTGATGCTGAAGCTGAAACTCCAATATTTTGGCAACCTGATACAAAGAGCTGGCTCACTTGAAAAGATCCTGATGCTGGGAAAAATTGAAGGCAGGAGAAGGGAATGACAGAGGATGAGATGATTGGATAGCATCACCGATTCAATGTACAGGAGTTTGAGCAAGCTCCGGGAAATAGTGAAGGACAGGGAAGGCTGGTGTGCTGCAGTCCATGGGATCACAAAGAGTCAGACCTGACTGAGTGACTGAATAACAACAACAAATCTTACACCATTCATGAAGATTAACTCCAAATGCATTAAATACTTAAATGTAAGACCTAAAACATTACAACTTCTAGAATAAATAGGGACAAAGATTCTTGATACTGATCCTGGCAGTGATTTTTTTGGATATGACATCAAAAGCAGAGGCAACAAAAGCAAAAATAAGTAAGTAGGACTATATCAAACTAAAAAAATTCTGCATAGCCAAAGAAGCAATACAATGAAAGGAAACCTGTGGAATGGGATAAAGTATTTGAGAACCATATATCTAAAGACGTTAATATCCAAAAGGAATGTAAGGAACTACTACAACTCAATAGGAAAAGTATAAATAATCTGATTTAAAAATGGGCAAGGGGCCTGAAAAGGCACGTTTTAAAAGAAGATATAGAAATGGGCAGCAAGTACATGAAAAAGTGCTTAACATCACTAATCATCAGGGAAATGCAAGTCAAAATCATAAAGAGCTATTACCACACACTTGGCAGAATGGCTGTCTCAAAAAGAAAGGAAGTAACAAGTGTTGGCGAGGATGTGGAGAAAAGGGCACTCTTTTACACTTTGGTAGGAATGTAAATTTGTATAGTCACTATGGAAAACAGTATAGAGGCTCATTAAAAATCTTTTATATGGATCATTTACCATATGATCCAGTAGTCCTGTTTCTGGTGATCTATCCAAAGGAAATGAAATCACTATCTCTAAGAGACAGCTGCAGCCCATGTTCACTGCAGCATTATTTAAAATAGTCAAGACATGGAAAAACCCAAGTGTCTATTGATAGATGAATGGATAAAGAAAGTGTTATATATATTATGTATGTGTAAATGGAGACAGTCTCTTTCACACACATACACACAATATTATTCAGCCTAAAATCGAAACAAATCCTGCCATTTGCAACAACATGCATGGACTTTGAGGGCATTATGCTAACTAAAATAAGTCATACAGAAAAAGATAAAAACTGTATGATTTCACTTATATATTAAATCTAAAAGCAAGCAAAAAACCAAACAACGTCCCCACTCCCAAAGCCCCCAAGCTCATTGATATATTGTGATGTGTGCTCAGCATGTCTGACTCTTTGCAACCCCATGGCCTGTAGTCCACCAGGTTCCTCTGTCCATCGAGTTTTCTAGGCAAGAACACTGGAGTGGGTTGCCATTTCCTGCTCCAGGTGATCTTCCCGACACAGGGATCATACCCACATCTCTTGCATTTCCTGCTTTGGCAAGTGGATTTATCACTAGGCCTACCTGGGAAGCCAAAAAACTAGTCAAAAACCAAACAGCTTCCCCTCCTGCCCTAAAAAGCCTCCAAACTCATTGATATAGAGAACATATTGAAAGTTGCCTGGGATAGAATGTGGGCAGAATGGGTAAAGGGGGTCAAAAGTTACAATTTCTAGGGCTTCCTTGGTGGCTCAGTGGTAAGGAATCTGCCTGCCGTTGCAGGAAACATGGATTCAAAAATGGATATTGTATATGAATATATATATATATACACACACACACGCACACACACACATATATATGTGGAATCTCGAAAGATGGTACTAGTGAACCCATCTGCAGGGCAGGAATAGAGTCACAGACATAGAGACCAGACTTACGGACCCAGCCGGGAAGGAGAAGGTGGGACAAATTGAAAGAGTAGCACTGAAACATACACATTACCATATGTAAAACAGATAGCTAGTGGGAAGTTGCTGTGTGCCCCAGGGAGCTCAAGCTGGTGCTCTGTGATGACCTAGAGAGGTGGGATGGCGTGGGAGGAGAGAGGGAGGTTCAAGAGGGAGGGGACATATGTATACCTTTGGCTAATTCATATTGACATATGGCAGAAACCAATGCAATATTGTAAAGCAATTATCCTCCAATTGGAAATAAAAATCAATACTATGTCATACTTTTGAAATTAGGTAGGAGACTGGATCTTTAAAGTTCTCATCAAGACAAATTTGTAGTTAAGTATGGCAACAGATGTGGACCAAATGTAGTTGACCATTTTGCAATACATACAAATAGCAAATCATTATGTTGTATACCTGAAACTTACCTAATGTTGTGTTAATTTTACCTCAATGTAAAGAAATAAATTGAAAATAAAAATAAACAAAACTAATAAAATTTAAGAGCCAAACTCATAGAAATAGAGAGTAGATTTGTGGTTTCTAGGGGTGGGAGTAGAGGTGGGAGAAATTGGTCAAGGTGGTCAAAAGGTAGCAATTTCCAGTTATAAGTGAATGGGTTCTGGGGATCTAATATAAGGCCTCTACTTAATGATACTATATTATACACTTGAAAGTGCAAAGAAAGTAGATCTTAAAAATTCACACAAAAATGGTAACTATATGAGTTTATGAATATGTTAACTAGCCTTATTGTGGTGATCACTGCAATATATAAGTATATCAAATTATCACATGAGTGAGTGAGTGAAGTCGCTGGGTCGTGTCCGACTCTGCGACCCCGTGGACTGTACCATATAGTACACCTTAAACTTATATGATTCTGCTATGTCAATTATATCTCAATAGTTATAGGGGAAAATGTCTAGTAATCAAACAAAATGCCATCCAAGTAAAAAAATGTTTCAATCCTGTAGAAATCCTTGAGAGAACCTGTTCATTCACATTTGGAAAATGATGAGAACATTCAATATTTAAATGTAATGAAAGCTTACATATGTCCAAATATACTTATTGCTATCATCTCAGACTTGAAATAGTTGTGTATATATAATTCCAAGAAGACCTCATGTTTGCCAAGAATATTATAATATTCCAACTAGCATTTTCTAGGCTCTTTATGTGGGCCAGTTTCTGTATTAAATATTTTACAACAATTACCCCTGTAAATCTTCATAACAAATCTATGCAGTCAGTATTATTTTCACCTTCGCCCTCCACCTGGCTCATAAATGGGAAAACAGAGGTGCAGAGAGTTTGTGACTTAACCAGGGCTATATATGACTAGTAAATGATAGAGTCAAACTTCAAAACCCAGGAGTCTAAACCTAAAAGTTTATGCACTTAACTATTCTGCATTGTCAGCATTAATAATGAGGATAGTGCTGGCCTGAATCAGGCCAACATCCCATTTCTTGTACATAATTAGTCCAAGGAGATTTGTGGGAGAATCAGAAGTACTAATGAACTCCTGATGCCGATTTCTATTAACATAATCTAGAGCTAACTTTCAATCAAGGTTAGGAAAATGAGACCCCTCCTTTTTAGTACCTATAACTCAGTACTGCCAGATCTGGGGAATTCCTGAGAAAGTATAGGATGGAAAATGAAGCTAGAAATTAGAGGGGAAAGAATCAGAGCTAAGGAATCAGAATGCACAGAGAAAAGTGTTATAAGAGATTTCAGGAGCAACCATTGCCATTAACATTTTGCTTTAATGAGTCAGCTTCAGGTACATAGTGGATGAGGAGTGGGAGAATGCAGTCAGTTTGGCCTAGGGCCAGGGCAGAGCAAAGTCTTCTGCCCTTAAGGCCAAGGTTGATTTGGGTTTTGTCCATATATGTAAACATTATTTTCATTTGATGATACCAATGTTACCTTTCCTAAGAAATCCCTGTTGCTTCCCTAATAATGTCTACTGAGCATTGCATGTAGATTATGGATACATAATTACAATTACAGAAGTTTCCCTAGCCCTCATCTCTGAGCATCAAACTTCTAATAGAGTCTCTAGAGAAGACTCTCAGGTTCACTATTGTATTTTCAGCAGAGAGTGTTAATTGTCTGTATGTCTACAGTTAATGAGTGAATGAGAGAGTTAGCCAAGGTGCTATTCTCAGTGATCTCAACTGATGGATTATTTTCCAAAGATTAGTGATAGTCTGAAAAAGGGAAATATTTTGGTGATTTCTGTTCTAAGAAATATGTGAAAAAGCCCCTCCATTTTGTTTCATAATAAAATGAGAGAAGAGTCTCTTTTAATATATCAGTTTTTTTAAGCTATTGATTTATATAAATAATATGTGAAAAATCAGAATAAATATTAGAAGCTAGCAATAAACTGAAATAATGAACATAGGGGAAGAAACTTTAGTTTCTTTTGGAAAGCCTTCAGTTCAGTCTCTCAGTCGTGTCCGACTCTTTGCGACCCCATGAATCGCAGCACGCCAGGCCTCCCTGTCCATCACCAACTCGCAGAGTTTACTCAAACTCATGTCCATAGAGTCGGTGATGTCATCCAGCCATCTCATCCTCTGTTGTCCCCTTCTCCTCCTGCCCCCACTCCCTCCCAGCATCAGGGTCTTTTCCAATGAGTCAGCTCTTTGCATGAGGTGGCCAAAGTATTGGAGTTTCAGCTTCAGCATCAGTCCTTCCAATGAACACCCAGGACCGATCTCCTTTAGGATGGACTGGTTGGATCTCCTTGCAGTCCAAGGGACTCTCAAGAGTCTTCTCCAACACCACAGTTCAAAAGCATCAATTTTTTGGTGCTCAGCGTTCTTCACAGTCCAACTCTCACATCCATACATGACTGCTGGAAAAACCATAGCCTTACTTGTTGGCAAAGTAATGTCTCTGCTTTTTAATATGCTATCTAGGTTGGTCATAACTTTCCTTCCAAGGAGTAAGCGTCTTTTAATTTCATGGCTGCAATCACCATCTGCAGTGATTTTGGTGATTTTGGAGCCCCAAAAAATAAAGTCTGACACTGTTTCCACTGTCTCCCCATCTATTTCCCATGAGGTGATGGGACCAGATGCCATGATCCTAGTTTTCTGAATGTTGAGCTTTAAGCCAACTTTTTTACTCTCTTTTTTCACTTTCATCAAGAGGCTTTTTAGTTCCTCTTCACTTTCTGCCATAGGATGGTGTCATCTACATATCTGAGGTTATTGATATTTCTCCCGGCAATCTTGATTCCAGCTTGTGGTTCTTCCAGCCCAGCGTTTCTCATGATGTACTCTGCATATAAGTTAAATAAGCAGGGTGACAATATACAGCCTTGACGTACTCCTTTTCCTATTTGGAACTAGTCTGTTGTTCCATGTCCAGTTGTAACTGTTGCTTCCTGACCTGCATAAGGTTTCTCAAGAGGCAGGTCAGGTGGTCTGGTATTCCCATCTCTTTCAGAATTTTCCACAGTTTATTGTGATCCACACAGTCAAAGGCTTTGGCGTAGTCAATAAAGCAGAAATAGATGTTTTTCTGGAGCTCTCTTGCTTTTTCGATGATCCAGCGGATATTGGCAATTTGATCTCTGGTTCCTCTGCCTTTTCTAAAACCAGCTTGAACATCTGGAAGTTCTCAGTTCATGTATTGCTGAAGCCTGGCTTGGAGAATTTTGAGCATCACTTTACTAACATGTGAGATGAGTGCAATTGTGCGGTAGTTTCATCTATTTTAATAACATAGATACTTTTAGAGGATATAAAGCATTATGGAGTGATTTCCGTATTTCTTTTCTTTCCTTTAAAACTCCTTCTTCTTCCCTTTCCCAATCTCTAGGAGCTTGGGAAAGATAAAGGAAGCTCTGCTTCTATCACCTATCCTGACATAAATATTTCTCTTCTTTGCCCTGTTTTCTCTGTCTCTCTTCATCTTTTTCTTAATTGTTTTTCAGAGACCCTGTGCCTGTCCTTTATTCTCCTGGTATGAAAGATACAAAGGTTCTGCCTTCAGTCCTGGGTATTCTGCTCAACTCTTTCAGTCTGTTTATTGTTTTTTTTTTTTTTTTCTTCAAGAAATTAGCTGCTCTGCATTAGTCTTGGATCTGATCACATCATCTTTAAAGGGAAATTGATCTAGTTTGTGAGAGGAGGAAGAAACTCTCTCTCTTTTTTTTTTTTTTTTTTTTTTTTTTGAGGTGAAACAAAGTTCTGCAGCAAGGAAAACCAAAGCTTCTTTTTCAGTTATAAGCTGGCAAATTCATTATGTTGTGTATTTACCTTCCTACTTGACATCTCTATGTAAACGTTAGTAGGCATCTCACATTTATCATGGCCCAACCTGAGTTTCTTTATTACTATCAATCCCCAATTTTATTTCTCCTATATCTTCCTTATTTTTAGAAAATGGTGATTCCATTTTCCAGATACTGAGGTAAAAACTATGGTCAGTTGTTTAAAAAAAAGTCAGCATTAATGTCAAAATGTATTCAAAATCCAACCTCTTTTACTATCCTGGTGCAGACCACCATTTCTTACCTGATAATGCAAAAGTCATACAACAGATTTTGCTGTTTTCACCCGTGCATTCTACAGTCTTGTCTCAACAGAGCAGCCAGAGGTATAAGCCATGTGAAGTCACTTCTGCTCAAGGCACTTTCTTTGATAGACCCTTTTTTCGCTTAGCTTAAAAGCAGAAGTCCTTATCTATTTTTGATTTTTCCCTAATTGTAGTGGCTTTTAAAATATATTTTATTTGTCATTTGTCAGATATAGTTTTGCAACTATTCCCTCCTAAAATGTGACCCTCCTGTTCATTTTCTTGATGGTATCTTTTGATGAACAGAAATTTTCATTCAATAGTCTAATTTATCAGTTTTTAATGATACTACTTTCCATGTTCTGTCTAAACACTTCTGCCTACCCATATTTCTTGAAGATATTCTTCTCTTTTCTTCCAAAAGCTTTATCATTTTAGTTTTTAGCGTTATGTCTATAAATCTTGAATCAATCCTGTGTATAGTAAGCGGTAATGATCAACGCTTTTTGTTTTTTTCATGTAGTATATTATGTTAAAAAGACCTTACTTCCTGTGTTGGAATGTTTTGAAGCCTTTGTTGAAAATCAGATTCTTCATGTGTGTGAGCCTGTTTCTGGGTTCTCATCCACAGATCTGCTTTTATAATTTTATTTCTGTATCACACCATATGAATGATGATAGCTTTAAAGTTAGTATTAAAATCAATCAGTAAGTCCTTCAATAGTTTTTTTTTTCAGAATTGCTTTGGATATTCTAGATTGCTTGCATTTTAATTTAAATTTTATAGTCAGTTTGTTAATTTTTACATAGGATCCATAATTGTTGTTGTTCAGTTGCTAAATCATGTCTGACTCTTTGCGACCCCATGAAGTGCAGCATGCCAGGCTTCCCAATCCTTCACTATCTCCCGGAGTTTGCTCAAACTCATCTCTTGTGTCAATGATGCCATCCAACTATTTAATCCTCTCTTGCATCAGGTGACCAGAATATTGGATCATAATATTCTGATTAAAATTGCATTGAATCCCAGTTTGATCTCTGGATTAGGAGGATCCCCTGGAGGAGGCATGGCAACCCACTCCAGTTTATAGCCTGGAGAATCCACATGGACAAAGGAGCCTGGCGGGCTAGAGTCCATGGGGTTGTGAAGAGTCAGACACGACTGAGTGACTATGCACAGCACAGCTTTGAATCTATAGATACATTTGGGAAGAATTAACATTCTAATGGTGTCGGATGTTTCAGTCCAAGATTTCATTTGTTCAGGTTTCTTCTAATGTCTCACAGCAGTGCCTTATAGAATTCAGAATAAAGGTCTTCTATACTTTTTGTTAAATTTATCCCTTACTATTATGATTTCTATGATATTGTAAGTAGGGCTTTACTTTTTATTTTCTAAACATTTCTTGCTAGCACACATAAGAACACTATATATATATGTATGTATGGGTATACATTATATATATATATATAACTTTTATACTATAGGTTTAATAAATAAACCTGTTACCATCATTATTTTAAGGATTCCTTAGGATTCTCTGAATAAAACAACCATGTCCTCTTATTACAGAGAATTTTGATTATTTCTTTACTTTCTTTACGTTTTTTTATTTGCTTGACTTACTGCAATGACTAGGACCTCCAGTAAAATATTGAGCAGAGTGGTGGGAGTTTTACCAATGTAATGGCAAAGTGTTTAGCTAGTGGTAAAGAATCTGCCTGCCAGTGCAGGAGATACAAAAGCCGTGGATTCGATCCCTGGGTCAGGAAGAGTCCCTGGAGTAGGAAATGGCATTCCACTTCAGTATTCTTGCCTTGAAAATTCCATGGGCAGGAAAGCCTGGTGGGATACAGAGTCAGACGTGGCTGAGCAACTGAGCACATTATGTTTTTACATTATGTATAAAATTATTTGTGGATTTTACATAAATGAACTTTGTCAAGTTGAAGAAATTTCCTTCTATGTAGACTATTGTTAGCTTTTTAAGAAAGCAGGAATGAATGTTAGCTTTTTTCACATGTCTTTTTTTCACCTATTAAAATAATCATATTTTTCTTTTTTATGTTAATATGATAACTTAAAATATTGATTTTAATCCATTAGCTTATTGATTTTAAAGCAATTTTGTATTTTTGGAATGAAATCACTTTAGGATATATTATCTTTTCTGTTTCTGAACATGATTTGCTAATATTTTATTAAGCACTTTTGACTACATATTCAGAGGGACATTGATCCCTCTTTTAAAAAAGTGCACTTTTCTTGTATTGATATCAAGGTTGTGCTGGCCTCGTAAAATGAGGTAGGAAGATATCCCATCATTTCTATTTACTGGAAGATTTTTTGTAGATTGGTATTATTTAATTCCCTAAATGTTTGATTAAGTTGTTCAGTGGTTTCTAATGGTTCCATTTGGGCCTAGACTTTTCTTTGTAGGAAAAAAAAATTGATATTAATTCAGTTTATATATTAGAGGTTTATTTAACTTTTTAATTTTTTCTTGTGACAGTTTTGGGGAATTATATTTTTCAGAGTTTATCCATTTTATCTAAGTAGTTTAATTTTTTGGCATAAAATTGTTCTTATTTTCCTATTCTTTTAATACTATAAAATTTGTAGTAATAGTCTCTTTCATTCCTTATGTAGGTGATAGGGTGTTTACTCACCCTAGTAATTTAATTCTCACTAAAGCTTTACTATTTTTTATATTTTCAATGAAGCAATTTTTAGTTTTGTCAGTTTTCTTTATTATACATTTATTTTATGTTTTTTTTAATTCCTCTGTTATCTTTATTATTTTTCCTTGCATTTATTTTGGGTTTATTTTTCCCCTCTTTAAGTGAAAGCTTAGATAATTGATTTTAGACCTATCTTCTTTCCTAGTATAATTATTTAATGCTATACACTTTTCTTCCTTGCACTGATTTAACAGCAGTACACAAATTTTAAAATATTATTTTCATTATTGTTTAATTCAAATTTTCTTCTAGTTTCTTTTGTGAATTATTTGATGCATCGATTACTTAGAGGAAACTTCTAAAATTTACAAATATTTTCAGTTTGTTTAAATATCTTATTGTTGTTTTCTAATTTAATTCCATTATGGATAAAGATACCCTGTATAATTTTATTTCTCTTAAATTTATGGAGACATGTGTCTCCAGCATGCGATTATCTTAAAAAAAGTATAGTTCTTAAAGATGTTGGTTGTATTGTTCTACAAGTTGCCAATTATATTAAGAAAGGTGATATTGTTCCTCAGATTTTGTTTCTCTTCACTGTAGTTTTATCACTTCATTGTTCTCTTGTTGAAAGAAGGGTGTTAAAATCCTCAACAAAGATAATGGACTTACTTATATATTTCCCTTTTTTATTACATCTATTTGTTCCATTATTATTCTATTATTAGGGTCATACACTATTAGGGCTGTTATGTCTTTTTGACAAATTGATCCCTTTGTTGCTGTAAAGTCTTTTTTATTTTTGGCAATATTACTTGTCTTGTCATCTTTTCTTCTGATATTAATGTAGTCACTCCAGCTTTCTTATGGTTACTCTGAGCATGGTACATTTTTTTCTGTTTTTTACTTTTAATCTGTATCTATCTGTATATTTAAAGTACATTTTTTAGAGACAATGTATTGTTAGGCCTTGATTTTTTTCTTACTAAAATAATTTTTATTTAAGTATGATTTGCCTATTAAACTATAACCATTTTTAAGTATACATTGAGTTCAGTGGATTTTGGCAAATTTTAACATATAACTACTAGCACAATCAAAATTCATAGCATTTTCATAATTTTCAAAATAGCCACTACCCCTTCCCAGTCATTCTCACTTTCTGTTAACTACAGATTAATTTTGCCTTTTCTAGGATTTCACATTAATAGTATAACACATGATCTTTTGTGTCTGAGTTTTTTCACTCACCTTACCTGTTTTGAAAATCATCCATTTTTTGCATGTACCATAGTCCAGAGTTCATTCCTTTTTATTGCTGAGTAGTATGCCACTGTATGGCTTTACCAGGTCAAGATGATCCCCTGGAGAAGGGAATGGCTACCCACTCCAGTATTCTTGCCTGGGAATTCCGTGGACAGAGGAGCCTGGTGGGCTGCAGTCCAAGGGGTTGCAAAGAGTTGAACACAGCTGAGTGACTAACACTTTTACTGACAGACATTTGCATTGTCTTCAGTATGAGACCATTTACAATAAATCTACCATGAGAAAAAGTCTTTGGGAGGATATATGTTTTCATTTTGTGGCGTAAATATCAAGAATTTCTTGGTTATAATGGTAACTATATGGTTCACTTGTTTGAAAATGGCATACTTTTTTGGAATACTTGTGCTATTTTATATTCCTACCAACAATGAATGAGAATTTCATTTGCTTCACTTCCTGGCAACACTTGATATTGTCCGTCTTTTCACATTTAGCCGTTCTAACGGGGGTAGTGGTATCTCACTGTGATTTTAATTTGCATTTCTCTGATGACTAATGCTATTGAGCATCTTTTCATATTTTTGGCATATCTTCTTTTATAAAGTATCCATTCAAATATCTTTTCCCACTAAAAATTGTATTATTTGAATTGTTCCTACTGAGTTGAAGAGTCCTTTATATATTCTGAATACAAGTTTTTAGTCAGATAGGTGCACTACAGTTATTTTCCCCAGGTTTGTGGCTTGGCTTTTCATTTTATAAATTATGCTTTTTTTAACAGCAGACGGTTTATATTTTGCTCAGGTTCACTTGTCACATTTTTCTCTTATGGTAATTCTGTTTTATATCCCCTCTAAAAAATAATTGAATACACTCATAATTGCAATTTTTCTTATTTTATTTTTGATGTTTTATAGCTTAGCTTTTATGTTTTGTTTTGTGATACATTTTAGTTACTTTGTATGTGTGGTGAAGTAAGAGTCAAGATTTATTTTTCTTATATGAGGGAAAAACATAAAGCCAAAGAGGATTCGTCTCAAGCTTTGAAAACTCATGAAGTTTGCCTCAATAGGTTTTGGGCTTGCTTAGGACACATCATCACTTCTTTCTTCTCCAGTTCTAACTTTTTGAATGGGAATGTTTATCCTATGCCCCTCCCACCATTGTACTAATTTGGTTTTTATAGGAGCACAACTGAAGATATATTTCACCTAAGGATAACTCATACCTTGAATCTGAGTATGTACTCAAGTATAATTCATACCTTAAAACGTACCTTGATTCATTCATATCTAATTTAGATGATGTTTAGATGAGACTTTGAACTTTACATTATAGATTTGATACTGGAGTGAGTTAAGACTTTTGGAGTTGTAGGGTGAAATAAATGTATTTTGTAAGTGAAAAGGACATCAATTTTGGGGGTCAGGGACCCCTGTTATGGACTGACTGCTCATAACATATGGTCATATGGTCCTCAATGTTATGAATTGAATATTTATGTTCCCATAAAATGCATATAATAAAACTTAACCCCCAATATGTATTAGGAGATAGGGCCTCTGGGAGGTAAGTCATGAAAGTGGAGCTCTTATGAATGAAATTAATGCCCTTATAAGAAGAACAGGAGAGAGTTTCCTTCCTGTCTCTGCCCTCTATCATGTGAAGATACACTGATAAGGCAATTATCTGCAAATCAGAAAGGAGGCTATTGCCAGAACCTTACTATACTGGCACCATGTTCTTTGATTTCCAGTCGCACCGTGAAAAAATAAATTTCTAAAAAACTACCGCACAATTGAACTCATCTCACATGCTAAGAAAGTAATGCTCAAAATTCCCCATGCCAGGCTTCAACAGTACGTGAACCGTGAACTTCCAGATGTTCAAGCTGGGTTTAGAAAAGGCAGAGGAACCAGAGATCAAATTGCCAATATCCATTAGGTCGTTGAAAAAGCAAGAGAGTTCCAGAAAAACTTCTACTTCTGCTTTATTGACTATGCCAAAGCCTGTGACTGTGGGGTCACAATAAACTGTGGAAAATTCTGAAGGAGATGGGAATACCAGAGCACCTGACCTGCCTCTTGAGAAACCTTATGCAGGTCAGGAAGCAACAGTTAGAACTGGACATGGAACAACAGACTGGTTCCAAATAGGGAAAGGAGTACGTCATGGCTGTATATTGTCACCGTGCTCATTTAACTTATATGCAGAGTACATCATGAGAAATGCTGGGCTGGATGAAGCACAAGCTGAAATCAAGATTTCCAGGAGAAATATCAATAACATCAGATATACAAATGACACCACCCTTATGACAGAAAGCGAAGAACTAAAGAGCCTCTTAATGAAAGTGAAAAAGGAGAGTGAAAAGGTGGGCTTAAAACTCCACATTCAGAAAACTAAGATCATGGCATCTGGTCCCATCACTTCATGGCAAATAGATGGGGAAACAGTGGAAGCAGTGACAGACTTTATTTTTGGGCTCCAAAATCACTGCAGATGGTGATTGCAGCCATGAAATTAAAAGATGCTTGCTCCTTGGAAGAAAAGTTATGGCCAACCTAGATAGCATATTAAAAAGCAAAGACATTACTTTGCCAAGAAACGTCCATCTAGTCAAAGCTATGGTGTTTCCAGTATTCATGTATGAATGTGAGGATTGGACTATGAAGAAAGCTGAGTGTCGAAGAATTGATGCTTTTGAACTGTGGTGTTGGAGAAGACTCTTGAGAGTCCCTTGGACTGCAAGGAGATCCAACCAGTCCATCCTAAAGGAAATTGGTCCTGAGTATGCATTGGAAGGAATGATGCTGAAGCTGAAACTCCAATACTTTGGCCACCTGATGCAAAGAACTGACTCATCGAAAAAGACCCTGAAGCTGGAAAAGACTGAAGGCAGGAGGAGAAGGGGACAACAGAGGATGAGATAGTTGGATGGCATCACCGACTCAGTGGATATGAGTTTGAGTAAACTCTGGGAGTTGGTGATGGACAGAGAGGCCTGAGTGCTGTAGTCCATGAGGTCACAGAGTCGGACACGACTGAGTGACTGAACTGAACTGTTTTCAAGTTCACTGATTGTTTCTTCTGGCTATTCAAATATGCCTTAAATTTCTTTAGTGAATTTTCATTTTAATTATTATATTTTTCAGTTTCAGAATTTCTTTTTTATTTCTTTTTAGGTTTCTTTTATTAATATTTCCATTTTATTTATACATCATCTTCTTTCCTTTTTCCACATCTTCCTATAGTTCTTTAAGCATCTTTAAGACAACTGTTTTAAGGTCTTTATCTAGTATATCTGCCATTAGGCCTTTTTCAGGGACAGTTTCTATTTTTTTTTTGGGGGGGGGGGGCATGTTTTTTCTTTGGATGGGTCACATTTCTTATTTTTTGGTTTGCCTTGAGGTTCTTTGTTAAAAACTGGATGAATATTGTTGTGTGCTATGATCAGTCATGTCTGACTCTTTGTGACCCTATGGACTGTAGCCCACCAGACTCCTCTGTCATGGGATTTTTCAGGCAAGAATTCTGGAGTGGGCTGCCATTTCCTCCTCCAGGGGATCTTCCTGACTCAGGGATTGAACCCCTGTCTCCTGTATCTCCTGCCTTGTAGGCAGATTCTCTTGCCCACTGAGGCATTAGGGAAGCTCCTCACCACCACTCCCCCTGCCAAAATCTGGATATTTGAATCTAATAATATGGTAAATCTGGAAATTAAATTCTCCCCTTTTCTAGGATTTGCTGTTTATGATTTTGGGGGTTTTGTTTTTGTTATTGTTTTTTAATTGTGGGCCATCTTTTTGCTCATGATCAGTCTGAGGTGTAAATTTAAGGTTGTTTCAGGTTTCTTTTTCTTAGCTTTTATTTTTCAGCCTTTTTTTTTTTTTCAGGTTTCTTTTTCTGTGTCTTTTCTTGGACATACATGGTAATTTTCTAATTTTTCCCATACATGTGGTTGCTTTTGGATGTAGTAGTCTTTGGTATTTTGATCCAAAAAGGAAAAATAAAAAAAAAATTAAAGAGGAGAAAAGTGTACCAACTCCTTAAATTCCCTGGTAGTCACTTCTGTCAGGGGAGAGGAGCTTGCAAAAATGGTGGGAGGTACAACAAAAATGGCCATTTCTTCTTTTTTTTTTTAACATCTTTGTGATCAGAATTCATCATCTGCAATCACTGCACAGATCCCCAGTATTTGGATGGAGGATTCTGTTCCACTCCTACAACATGAGTGCCAGATGTTCCCGGAACACACACACAGCTGCGTGGCATGGGGGATGGAGTCGTTGATGGGTAGCTGTGCTTACAGCTGAAATTGACCAAAATTAACTCCAATTTACTGCTCAATCTTCCCTTGCTGTTACAATTCTTCAGTAGACTCTAGATTTCCATATTACTTCTGTTACACAGATAATGCCAGTGAAATTTTTGTTTAGGAAGGGAGAGAGATTTGTGGTGCTCTTATCATCTTTCCAGAATACTCTCCTGCTTTTTGAACATCTGTTGAAAGAATTTGTCATTTAATAGGAGTACTTTGTCTCCACTTATCTTTAATATAATTATTGACAAGACTGGATTATGTATAACATTTTACTATTTGTTTTGTTTGTAACATCTGTTTTTTCTATAGGTCTCTACTTTTGTGTGTGTGTGTGTGTGTGTATCTGTGTGTTTGTGTGTGTGTGTCTGCTCTCAGGATTACAATATATGTTCTTAGCTCATTTCAAAGTTTGCTTACAGGTAATATTGTACCATTCACATGAAACTGAACAATGTACAGTTGTATAGATCTATTCATAGACTGCCTGGCCTGTAAGGCAAAGTTGTCATTTTATAGCCCCAATATAAGTCATAATTTTTGCTGTAAATATCCATATGAATTTTAAAGAAATTAATAGAAAAATACTTTTCTATTTATCTACAGAATTATTATTTTCATAGCTCTAGATTTCTCCCTGAAGATCCAAGTATCCATCTGAACTTATTTCCCTTCATTCTTAAGAAATACCTTTTTCACAGTGATATTGATGATAGAGTTGCTTAGTCTTTATTATATAAAAATATCTTTACTATGCTTTTATTCTTAAAATTTGTTTTCACCAGATATAGAGCTCTCAGTTGACATATTTTATTTTTATCACTTTAAAGATGTTGTTCTACTGTCTTTTGAGCTCTCTTGTTTCTGATGAGAAGTCAGTGATCATTTGTTGTTTTTGTTGTGTTGTTTTTAAGAAGGCATTTGTTTCTTAGTTCTCTTATAGTTGACAGTGTCATAGAATATAACTCAGAGTTTATTGTGCCTTCCAGAATCAGGACATTTTCATTTTTCAGTTACATAATTTATTTGTGAATTTTCTAACCAGTTTATTGAGATGTGTATTATTGTAATAAATCTTACCTAAGTGTTTCTTTATTATAATCAAAAGCAGTGCAACAGATTGTACCATCTTTTTCCCCCTATGCTATGTAGTATGTCCTCGTTAGTTATCTGTTTTATACATAGTATATGTCAATCCCTATCTCCCAATTTGTCCTACCCTTCCTTTCCCCTCTTGGCGTATATACATTTGTTCTCTACGTCTGTGGCTCTATTTCTGCTTTGCAAATAGGTTCATTTGTAGTATTTTTCTAGCTGTTTGGAGGACATATATTAAGTTAACCTTAAAGGGTGCAGACAAATACTGTTTGACTCCAGTTATATGAGATATCTAGAACAGTCAAATTCATAAAGTCAGAAAGAACTTACATTGGTAGATGCCAGAGAGTGGAGGGTGGGGGTTGGGGAGGGGCACCTGAAGTTGGTGTTCAATGGTAACAAAGTTCCAGATTAGGAAAAACTCAGGAGATGGATGATGGTGAGATTGCACAACATTGGGAATGTACTTAGCGCCACTAACTTTATAGTTAAATATGGTTAAGACAGTATATTTTATATTATGTGTTTTTTACGACAATAAAAAAAAAATTTAAGTAGTACAATAGAAATCAGAGTAACAATCTTAAGAGAAATAATGGGAGCCAGCAATGTCTTCAAGGTAAAGAAAAACTTATGTATGGGATATTCCTTATATATTGATTGAAATGAAGTATCTATTAAATGTGCCTTTATTATCATGAAATTTATTTGGGTATAATTAAACATACAGAAAAGTTTTTCCTTTTGGTTATTTTGATATGTATTATTGTGCAATATTCTTTTGTACAAAATATAAAATGGAAGCATTTACTCAAGTTTAGTATCTCAAAGGAGATTCATGCTTGTGTAAAACAGATTTCCTTTTCTACTGTTTAACTGAACTAATCTCAGAATGAATTAAGAAATTCCTTGAACTCAAGAGACCAGAATAAATATTTTGATGCTACAAAAAAGGATAAATAAACTGCTAAAAGTTTCAAATGAGTAAGCATTACTAACCTCTTCAAGATAATCAAGTGCATCATGGGAGCTATAACATTTGAGAAAGATCTGAAAGAAAGACCACCATTTCAGTTGTAAATAAAGATGGGGTTCATTCTTCATAGTGAGGAGATTCTCTGTGGAGAGACTTGTATTAGCAAAAGCATGAACTTGAGAGAATAAAAGAGGTTCAGAAAGTTTTCTGCAACTTATTTCGGGTATAACACAGGGTTCATTATGAAAATTGTGTTGTCAGTGATTTCAGAATTAAATCAAGATATTGTTTGAAAGGACCTTATAATACCATGGTGAACAAATCGGGGTGATGGTCATAGTGGTAGAAACAGAGATGGAGACGGGGGGAGAGGGTGAGGGAAAGGGCTGTATGAGTCAGTTCAGCTCAGTCACTCAGTCGTGTCCGGCTCTTTGCAGCCCCACGAACCGCAGCAAGCCAGGCCTCACTGTCCATCACCAACTCCCAGAGTCCACCCAAACCCATGTCCATTGAGTTGGTGACGCCATCCAACCATCTCATCCTCTGTCGTTCCCTTCTCCTCCTGCCCTCAATCTTTCCCAGCATCAGGGTCTTTTCAAATGAGTCAGCTCTTCGCATCAGGTGGCCAAAGTATTGGAGTTTCAGATTCAACATCAGTCCTTCAAATGAGCACCCAGAACTGATATCCTTTAGGATGGACTGGTTGGATCTCCTTGCAGTCCAAGGGACTCTCAAGAATCTTCTCCAACACCACAGTTCAAAAGCATCAATTCTTCGGTGCTCAGCTTTCTTCACAGTCCAACTCTCACATCCATACATGACCACTGGAAAAACCATAGCCTTGACTAGACGGACCTTTGTTGACAAAGTAATGTCTCTGCTTTTTAATATGCTGTCTAGGTTGGTCATAACTTTCCTTCCAAGGAGCAAGTGTCTTTTAATTTCATGGCTGCAATCACCATCTGCAGTGATTTTGGAGCCCAAAAAAATAAAGTCAGCCACTGTTTCCACTGTTTCCCCATCTATTTGCCATGAAGTGATGGGACAAGATGCCATGATCTTAGTTTTCTGAATGTTGAGCTTTAAGCCAACTTTTTCACTCTCCTCTTTCACTTTCATCAAGAGGCTCTTTAGTTCTTCTTCACTTTTGCCATAACAGTGGTGTCATTTGCAGCTCTTGATTCCAGCTTGTGCTTCTTCCAGCCCAGCGTTTCTCATGATGTACTCTGCATATAAGTTAAATAAGCAAAGTGACAATATACAGCCTTGACGTACTCCTTTTCCTCTTTGGAACCAATCTATTGTTCCATTTCCAGTTCTAACTGTTGCTTCCTGACCTGCATAAGGTTTCTCAAGAGGCAGGTCAGGTGGTCTGGTATTCCCATCTCTTTCAGAATTTTCCAGTTTATTGTGATCCACACAGTCACAGGCTTTGGCATAGACAATAAAGCACAAATAGATGTTTTTTTTTAACTCTCTTGCTTTTTCAATGATCCAGTAGATGTTGGCATCTTGATCTCTGGTTCCTCTGCCTTTTCTAAAACCAGCTTGCACATCTGGACGGTCACAGTTCACGTATTGCTGAAGCCTGGCTTGGAGAATTTTAAGCATTATTTTTCTAGCGTGTGAGATAAGTGCAATTGTGCGGTAGTTTGAGCATTCTTTGGCATTGCCTTTCTTTGGGATTGGAATGAAAACTGACCTTTTCCAGTCCTGTGGCTACTGCTGAGTTTTCCAAATTTGCTGACATATTGAGTGCAGCACTTTCACAGCATCACCTTTTAGGATTTGAAATAGCTCAACTGGAATTCCATCACCTCTACTAGCTTTGTTCATAGTGATGTTTCCTAAGGCCCACTTGATTTCACATTCCAGGATGTCTGGCTCTAGGTGAGTGATCACACCATTGTGATTATCTGGGTCGTGAAGATCTTTTTTGTACAGTTCTTCTGTGTATTCTTGCCACCTCCTCTTAATATCTTCTGCTTCTGTCAGGTCCCTACCATTTCTGTCCTTTATTGATTTATCCATCTTTGCATGAAATGTTCCCTCAGTATCTATCTCTAATCTTCTTGAAGAGATCTCTAGTCTTTCCCATTCTATTGTTTTCCTCTGTTTCTTTGCATTGATTGCTGAGGAAGGCTTTCCTATCTCTGCTTGCTGTTCTTTGGAACTCTGCATTCAAATGGGTATATCTTTCCTTTTCTCCTATATAGGTATATACTTATATATATATTATTTAATCTGGACATACCCATGAACAAATAATCAGATGTATGTGTATATACACAGAAAAATCTGTATATACACTCATATACCATGTTTGCAAATAATCTATTAGCATGTCAATCCATTAAACTATCAAAATGGAATATGATTTAATTATTGTCCTATTTATGAAAATAAACTGTTGGGTATGGTTAGGACTCATGAGTATCTTTAGGATATAGGAGATAAGCAAGTACTCAAAGGTGGATAATTTTTAGGGTAAAGACCTCAGTAGTGTTAATAGGAAAGTGTATGGAATTTCAGTGTTGAGGAGAAAAAGGCAAGAGACGTGAAGATGGATTACTCATTGTAGGTAGAGCTTAAAGTGAGATGAAAGCTGACATCTAAGTACTTTGAGGTCACAAAACATCCAAAATATTACTCATTTTCATATCTTCCCAAGCCATCCACTAGGCACTATGATACCATATAATCTTAACATTATTTGAACTTTGGTTATTTGCATCTGAAGCCATCATGTAAGCAACACATTCTAGAATTTTATTTTATTTTTTTACGTTTCAACGCTACCCTCGCAAATCATCTCACCCTCGCCTTCTCCCACAGAGTCCAAAAGACTGTTCTTTACATCTGTGTCTCTTTCGCTATCTTGCATATAGGGATATCGTTATTATCTTGCTGCTGCCACTGCTAAGTCGTTCCAGTTGTGTCTGATTCTGTGCGACCCCCTAGATGGCAGCCCACCAGGCTCCTCCATCCCTCGGATTCTCCAGGCAAGAACCCTGGGATGGGTTGCCATTTCCTTCTCCAATGCATGAAGGTGAAAAGTGAAAGTGAAGTCGCTCAGTCCTGTCCAACTCTTCGTGACCCCATGGACATGAGCCCATCAGGCTCCTCTGTCCGTGTGATTTTTCAGGCAAGAGTACTGCAGTGGGTTGCCATTTCCTGATCCAACCATCTTTCTAAATTCAATATATATGCATTAGTGTACTGTATTGGTGTTTTTCTTTCTGACTTACTTCACTCAGTATAATAGGCTCCAGTTTCATCTACCTCATTAGAACTGATTCAAATGAATTCTTTTTAATGGCTGAGTAATATTCCATGGTGTATATGTACCACAGCTTCCTTATCCATTTGTCTGCTGATGGGCATCTAGGTTGCTTCCGTGTCCTGGCTATTATAAACAGTGCTGCGATGAACATTGGGGTACACGTGTCTCTTTCAATTCTGGTTTCCTCGGTGTTTGCCCAGCAGTGGGATTGCTCGGTCATATGGCAGTTCTATTTCCAGTTTTTTAAGGAATCTTCACACTCTTCTCCATAGTGGCTGTACTAGTTTGCATTCCCAGCAACAGTGTAAGAGGGTTCCTTTTTCTCCACATCCTCTCCAGCATTTACTGTTTATAGACTTTTTGATAGCAGCCATTCTGACTGGCATTAGAAATGTTTTATATAGTAATAATTTCTTTATCTTCCTAGTAACTTCATTTTTTAAAAATCTAGCAAGATTGACCATTTCCTTTCTATTATATCACTTTTCTTCTCTGTGTCCTCCCAACTATTCTGAAATTTCATCTCCTAGCTTTCTGAATTAGTGAAACTTATAAGGTTATCCCACAACATACAAACACAGCTCGAAATTACCTTTCAAGGAAATATATGCAATGAGAGACAACCCTCCTCATTATTCAAAAAAATACACTAAGATAAGGGGGCATCCTTTTACAATTTGGTTTGACCTTCACTGTTTTAGTTCCATTCTCATTTTTTCCTCATTGCTTTCCCAATTTCTGTTTCTCTCTGTGATATGAGTATTGAATTCCCACAAGAAGTGACATGCATCACGTCCCAAATAGAGTGGATGGAAGACCTTTGGATGGCAGCAGAATTCCTGGGATTTGCCTCTGTTCAAACACAAACCTGCCTCCACTATGGAGTTAAATGGATATGAATCTACAGGCTGCACAGCTGTATTCCTATCTAAATCAACATAATGCTGTTCAGAGGAACTATCCTACTTCAATGCTTAATGACTTTCTGAAACTATATTAAAGAACATTTAAGCACTAAAGTGTTTTAATTTGTATTCTGCTTCAATTATTATAGCATGACATAAATACTTGTTTAAAGTTCTTTGTATTTTTGAACAACATATACAAATATTTTAAGGAGTATATTCGTGCTAACACTTTAAGCCATAACACCTTAGAAAACAAAGGTAGTTATAAACACAAGAAGCTTGGAACACTAACCAAAATAGAGACATGTCTAATCTTTACAATCATGTGATGATTTTAATAAAAAAAAAAAGACTGCAGATAACATTATGAAATCTAAACATTTCTCTTTAACACTTTTGTCAGTGAGTCTATGACTTTCTTATTTCTCAGGCTATAGATGATTGGATTTAACAAAGGGATTATAACAGTGTAAAATAGGGAGTCCATCATATCTTGAGCATCTGTTTGTGCAGAACCAGGATGCACATACCTGAAGAGAAGGGGCCCATAATATAAAGAGACAGACAGGAGGTGGGCTCCACAGGTGGAGAAGGCCTTCCTTATGCCTTGTATGGATTTATTTTTTAAGATTGTGAAGAGAACAAGTATATAAGAGACAAGAACAGTAAGAATTGTGAACACTTGTATTGACCCTGAGAAAATAAATACCATCAGAACATTGATTGAAGGGTCAGTACAAGAAATCTTAAACAGTGGCATGATGTCACAGTAAAAGTGGTGTATTATGTTAGACTTACAGAAAGTTAATCTGAATAAGAAACCTATATGAATTAGGGAATGAATAAGGCCACCTACAAATGATAAGACTGATAGTCGGATGCATAATCTATTGGTCATAATCACTGAATAAAGCAATGGTTTGCATATGGCCACATACCGATCAAACGCCATTGTTGCCAAGAGGAAACATTCCGTGGTTGCGCTGAATGCAAAGGAAAACAACTGTGTTATGCATTCAGAGAGAGAAATCATCTTCCTCTTGGCCAGGAAGTTGACGAGCATCTTGGGAGTCACAGTAGATGAGATCCAAGCATCCACAAAGGCTAAACTCCCAAGAAATAAGTACATGGGGATGTGAAGGTGAGGGTCATTATAGATGAGAGCAATTAGTCCAAGGTTTCCTACAGTGG